>NC_089044.1:12760000-13447500 GCF_034140825.1 Oryza sativa Japonica Group | reverse complement strand
CAAGGTAAAAAATATGTAGCTACTAACCACGCATGGATAACAGATCGAGATAGGGGAAGTTCAGCCTAAAAAATCAAAAAGATCGAGATAGGGGAAGTTCAGCCTAAAAAATCAAAACAAATGCATGGCTCAGAGTATCATAGAATTAAAGTACATCATAGAAAAATCAAAGTACATCATAGAATTGCATTCTCATCATTGCCGCTGTGCAAAAGGCAAGTTCTCATTAGCATGCTCGGGAAAATAAACTTTATGTCAAAAGTATACCTGTAGCTGGCTCCTCGAGATTGATCCTTGCATCAAAACTGTTCAATGAGTACAGAAAGAAGTGAAAACATTATGCTAAACAAGTTAGCATCCGAATGGCTAAATGTAACACGAAACTTGGAAGCTTATCCATGGCCTCAGAGACGCAATGTGAGTGTGTGTCAGTGCACTTCATTCAACTCACTTAAGAGTGTCTGTACAACTCAGGTTTCATCCATCACCGGCCAGTCCAAAAGAAACGATTAGAATCTCAACAGTGCGAAGAGATCCGTCATCGGCAAAAACAGTTGATCCCTTGAGCAGTTAAAACAGAGGATAATGACAGACAGGCAGGCATGAAAGCTCAACAGCATAGCAAGTTCAAGAGAAAGATGCAGTGTGGCTCATCCAAGTAAAGAGACGTCACAAACGCAAACCCACAGGCTTGCATCTCAGGAAAGTCTTTGGTTTCGCAATCACTGCTAACACTGTACCTTTCTTCGTCGATTCATCTCACTAGCCAACTAGAACTGCAGAGTAATTAAGGGCCTCAGCTCTTGGGAAACATTCTTAGAGAATCCTCAGCTTCTTGGTCAAGACCATAGGAGCATGATTAGCATCATCGGCCTAAGAAGAAGGCAAAAAAAGAAAAAAGAAAAATGGTGATCAGACAAAGATGAAAACGAGGGCCTCATAACGGGAGGTGTTCTCTGTCAGAACACCGACCACCATGGATGGTCGCATGGATCAGAGGTAAAAGCTTTTTTATACATAAACATCATCGGCCTCGTCCGTTTCATCAGAGCAATCATCCATGGAGAGAAAATGGAAGAAGCAGCAAAGAAAGAAAATCAAATGTGGAGAGCCTCATATGGAGGGCGATTTTCTGCCAAGCGCGACCATCATCATCATGGATGGTGGTCGCAGAGCAGGTAAAATCTCTTGTTCGTATACATCATCATCGGCCATGAATCTGTTTGAGCAGAGAGCACAAGATCAAGAACACAGAGAGTGCAGCAGAGAGCAAACATGAATCTGTTTGAGGAAGAAGAAGATTCGAACGAAACAAAAACCAATCTCGAACAAAGAAACGCACAATGCCAGAACTTTCTTCGGGAATACGCAAGGAGCACATTTTTTCTATTAAGAGAAATAAAAGTTATTTACAAGGATAAAGGGACAACAGGACACTATGGAACAATGCTAGAACTAAGCACTTACTTGTTCATTCATATGACGGCGGTGATTCGTTCTGCGTAGCAGCTTCGCCGCCACGGACGGACCAGATCGTTCGCCTCTGTTTTGTACCTGCGACACCGGGGACATCGGGACACGTGCCGTTCTCGAATTGGCTGGATTTTCAAATTCATTGTTTGAAAAATCAAAAACTGAATCAAGTTCAAACGCGGCCAAAAGGTGCTTCAGGGTCTTCAACGTAAGGGAATCACAGGGAAACAAATTCATCAGCACACTATGGCAATCAGAAAAAGGAAAAAAACTGAATCCATTGGATTGGTGATGATTAGTCACGCGCAGCGCCTCAGATCGAGAGGAACACAGGTGGCCATCGTTCGAACCAAGAGAGGTTCTTCGATCAGAATTCAACCTAGTACATTTGTGAACTCATCATCGGCGCTGCAATCAAAATTTGCGGGCAAATCAATCAAGAAATTTACAGGGAAAACCCGAGAACGTTGGTCACAAATCCTCTGGCACAAAGGAAGCCGATCAAAAAGCAAACCAAGAACGGGGAGAGTACAGACAAGGCGCCGAACAGTAAAGCTGGACAGATAGCGACACGTGGACGCCTGAGATTGCTCCGCGCAAACAACCAACGGCCCAGATTGTTTCGTCACGCCCAAGGCACGCACCGTTCAAAGCTGCAGTTATTTCTGCAGATGAAAAGGCCAAAAAAAAGCAGAAAATTAAGCAACTGCACCCTCAGAACAATCTAAATTAAACACATCATTTCCACAGCGCAGCTTGTGCGGAGGATCAAAGCATCAGTTGTTCATCACTGGGCTCATAAAATTCAAGAAACGAAATAACCTGGAAAGGATTAGAAATAACTGTGGGTGTTGGTGCACAGGTGGTCATCGTTCGAACCGGAGAAGTTAAACACGGTTCGTCGATCAGAATTCAACCTAGAACCAATTAATTGATTTGATTAACTCAGAAAAAAAAAAGAAAGAAAGCAGAGAAGATGGCATTTTATTTCAAAGGGCATCTCATATCGAGAGGAACAATGTGGTTGTAATCGTCTGGACCGTACATGTTATTCCACACAGGAACATCAATCTGGTCCATCATTATTCAACCTAGTATATTTTGAACTAATCATAGCTGCCCCCAAGAACTACAAACGGAACCAAGATTATTTACTGCTAAGAAACCGAATCAAGGAATGTAAAGCAACAAATTAAAGCTGCTTGCATTGAAAGATTGCAGCCAAGAACAAGATCAACTAGTAAATCACAGAAAAAATGGGAGAACAGAACAACAGTTGTGCTGGCAAGAAGAGCAAATTGTGGTGCTGATGTTTGCATGCACAAACTATAATCAAGTTACAAAAAGAAGAGCAGGGATCAGGGATACAAAAGAAGCAGGTGGTAAGAAAAGAGCAAGCAGATGTACTACTGCAGTTTTGCCTGCAGAAGAACGAGAGAGAGAGAGACCCAAAGGGAGAAAAAAAGAAGAGCAGCTTTACTGATCCTGATCTCCCGGACAGTGCAAGAGAAGCCAAAAAAAAACTTGCTGCTCTGTGCCTCTGACCACGCATGGCATCATGGCATGCACCTATTGGCGGCTTGGCCAGGTACATGCCTGGAGAGAGAGAGAGAACAAGAGAGATGAAGAAAAGAGGAAGAACAGACTAAAAGATGCGAGACAGGTTGTGAAGAAATTAGGAATGGCAAAATAAAGCAACAAAGAAGAGAGACAAGTTGTTGCCGCGAACAACGTTACTAGTTCTGGAAATGTAAACCAGAGCTGCAGATCGAACTGCGAGCGGCAGAGCACAAAGGCAAGAAACCAAAAACACAAAAAAAAAATCCAGGAGATGATCATACACACGCGCACGCAGGGAAGGTAAAAACAATCCTGGCAAGAATCGTACCGATCGTGGAAGAACAGCAACGGAAAAATGCTTTCTCACGGACCAGCAAAAAAGACGCACAAGAAAGAAAGAAAGAAATCACGCCGTGTGTACCG
Organism: Oryza sativa Japonica Group; assembly: GCF_034140825.1. Taxonomy (NCBI): domain Eukaryota; kingdom Viridiplantae; phylum Streptophyta; class Magnoliopsida; order Poales; family Poaceae; genus Oryza; species Oryza sativa. The sequence continues at coordinate 13,444,044 of NC_089044.1, read as the reverse complement.
ATGACGCAAAATGTTCATCCAAGCCCAAGACGGATCGAGCAACGTGTGTCCCGATGGAGCACCAGTGCGTGCCTCAGATCTGAGCGTTTCTTTGTGACCAAATCACAGCAAGAACCACACACGCATGCACACTCGGAAAGTAAAACAGAAACACAGCAAAGATCTAGAGAAAACAAACACAAGAAAGCAAGAACTTGGGCAATCGAGATCAACAAACACACGAACGCATGCAGCACAAGCTCTCCTCATGGCAATGGCATGCCACTCCACATCTTCTCACGAAGCACACACCAGGGAGATCGAGGAGATCGAACACACCCAAGACCATATGGCAAAGATGCCAAGAACACATCAACCAAGAAGGGGAAAAGCTATAGAAAACCAACCAAAAACTAGTTCTATTCTACCTGCTATACTGCAACTGGAACATGCAGCGCAAGCAGAAACGAGATAACCAAAGTGGGAGAGAGAGGGAGGAATAGTGGTTGGTCAAGCAAGCTGTGTGGGTTGGTCTATAAATAGCGCGACGTTGTTGCCGCGGACGGCGCAGATCATCTGGGCGCATCGGACGGACGGCCGAGATGGCGCCAGATCGAGAGGCCCGGGGCACGTTTCGTCGCGGGCAAGAAGCCTCTCCTCTGCTGCTTTTTGTTTGTGTACGACTGTACGTACGTGTAGACGTGGCCTGACAGGTGGGGCATAGGGGTAGTTTGGGACAGACAATGGGAGGGACTCCCCTCTCTTGCTTTGAGATTGGTGATTTGGGGGGCCGGCTCTCGATCCATGGTGTCGTACTTACGTGGTCGCCGCGCCAATTCTTGTAGCGTGATCGCATAGACGTGATTGGTTAATTGGATAATTGTTGGCTAAGTAAATTGTCTTAAGCCAATTTTATGTCTTTCCTTTCTTTACCCTCAAGATTGTCGATTAGTAGCTTAGCACAAATAGATATAGTGCTTGATTAGCTTTTTTTTTTTTTGGAAAAAGTACGAATTACCCCCAACTATCGCGGTCGTCCGAAATAGCCCCTAAACTACAAAACCTGACATTCTTCACCCCAACTATGCAAACCAGATGAAATACCCCCTAACTCGATTCGAAGCGGTTTTTAGCCTACGTGGCACACACGTGGCGATACAATCAGCAAAAAATAAATAAAACCGATGGGGCCCACCTGTCAGCTTTTTTTCTCTCTCCTTCTCTCCCCCCCCCCTCTCTCTATCCGCACAGAGGAGGCGGCTGGCGCCTGGCGGGCAGTGGGCGAGGAGCTAGGCTCGGGCGGGCGGGGGCGGAGGCGGCTGCCGGTGGCGGGCGTGGGCGGAGGCGGCTACGGGCGACGGGCGAGGAGTCGAGGCCGGCGGCGGGTGGGCGGGGGTGGGGGCGAAGGCGGAGGCGGAGGCGGGGCCCACGGTCCTACCTCACCCCCTCTCTCTTTGCCGCTGGGGGCGCGGTGGGCACGGCGGGGAGGGCGGGCGGCGACTGTGGACGCGGCGGGGAGGGTGGGCGGCGACTGCGGACGCGGCGCACGAGTGTCGGTGGCCGCGTCCACAGCGGCGACGCACGAGATGGAGCTACACAAGAGGCGAACGGCAGCTCGTGGTGGCAGAGCCCGCTTGGCAGCGGCGACATCCTGTTGTTCCTTACCGGGCAGGAGGAGATTGAGACGGTGGAGGTGCCCGCCGGCGGCTGCGGGTGCTCGGCAGCAAGGTGGTGGATGGGAGGGGGAACCGGTCGGCAGTGGGAGCGGCGGGGAGGGGGCGTGGCTGGGAGTGTGCTCTAGGCGGCGATAGGAGCGGCGGGGACGAAGCTTTGGTTGGCGGCGAGTGGCCCGCCTCGCCGGAGTTGGCAAGAGGACAGGCAGAGGCGCGGAGCCCAGGAGGAGCGTGGCTGCTGTGCTCCTGGGCGCAGCCGTGCAGAGTTGCGGCATCCGCGTGGGGCGATGGCGCGGCGGCGTGGCATGGCAGGCGGCGATGGTGGCGAGCCCGCCTCCAACACCGGCCGCACGGTCATGCTCCGTCTCTGCCGCCAGCCGTCGAGCGCATGTGCCTCCTCCTCGGCAATCGAGCGCATGCGCGTGAGAGAGAGAGAGAGAGAGAGAGTATGTTGCCGCTGCCGCTCCTACCACCATCAAGCGCTGCGGGTGCTCCGCTAGGAAAAATGCTATAACAGGTCCCCACCAAAGGACAACGACGATGAGGCCGAGGGCATGGATTCATAGGCAAGAGAGGAGGGCACAGAGACAGAGGCCAAGGCCGAGGAGACGGGCCCAGCAGGCGTGGCCACAACGGTGTTGGCAGTAGCCAACGCGAGAGATGCCATCAAGGAGGAAACACGAGAGATGCTAGGATGGTCGAGGCATAGGAGGCTGAAGCTAGGCCAAGCATCGGAAGACAAAGAGGAGGTGTCAGCGGAAGTGGAGTTGGCGGATAAAGCATTGCGGGAGGCCCCACATGTGCTCCATGATAGGGTTAGCCATTAGTGCTTCCTTCTCGGCGGTGATGAAGAGGGCCCACCACAACTATTATTTTTTAGCACAAGCCTAGAGTATGACAAGTGGGCCAAGTGGTTTATCATTAGCTTGATTTGTTTAGCACGAGCACGGTGATAGGTTGTCTACCTCAATTGAAGTTCATATGAATTTTCAAACTTTTAAATATTTCAAACATAGGTGGTGTCTTTTGAGGCACCCATGAAAATAATTTACACAGTCAACTTGTTAAGTTGTCTACCAGTGCAAACACTTTTTGCGGGAGGTGTCTTAAGACATTTGCCCATGTAGATCGTGTAGACATATTAAATGGACCCATAGTTGTAAGTTCTAAGTACAAGAGTAGTGGAGTACACAGTCCAAAATTGCCAACGCCATCGCTGTTGCCGACGTCTTCTCCTCCATCTCATACATATGTGCTGCAACAAGGGGTCGTATCCATCCAGGTGAGCTCTTGACTCGTCTGATCTCCCACCTACATGCCTTCCATCCAAGTGAGACGCCCAACCATGGATATTGAATGTATTGCTAGTTCGAGATGCAGACTCGATTGCTTGCTTGGGTGATGGAAGTTGTTTGTTGTCTTGCCCATTTGCTTGTTGCCTAGGGTTTAGGGTTCAAGCTGGCTGCATGCATATGGATCTACTTCTTTAGGGTCCAAGCTAACTGCGCATACATATCTACAAGTTTAGGGTTCAGGGTTCAGAGTTCAAAGTTAATTTACACTGGCTCGGTTGCTTGCTTGGGTGATGAAAGTTGTTTGTTGTCTTGCTCATTTGCTTGCTGGCTATGGCTTAGGGTTCAAGCTGGCTGCATACGTATAGATCTACCTGTTTAGGGTCCAAGCTGATTGCGCATACATATCTACTAATTTAGGGTTTGGGGTTCAAGCTAATTGCATGAGAGATATGGTTTTTATTATAGATGTATGCAAGTAGTTGATTACTCCCTCCGTTCCGAATTGATCATGTACCAAAATCAAGGAAAGCCAATAACTCTCTCATATAAAATATACTCTAGTAACAAAATTGATGCATGCACCATCCCTCCTAGTTCCTAGCCAATAACAAATCAAGACATTATATGTTGGTTGTAAAGAGTTATGTGTATGGATGCATGCACCAATGTCCATTTACTCTAATACACTAATAATGATTAGATTTAGGGAGTGGATACTAACATGATGATCATTTGGGAATAACCTAAAAAAATTATATGATGATCAATTGGGGAATGGAGGGAATATGTTGTCAAATTATCACGTAATTATGGGTCAATGCCATCATAAGGTCGGTTTAGTAGGATTAGTGCGTACACAATCGACTAAAACATCTTGAGATGTCGTTGAGCTGGAATTGTGCTATTTCTTGACAACTTAGAGTAGGTTTAGGGTTTGTTAGCTTGACTATTTTCTCATTCTTTCTTAGCTCGTTATTACAGAATTGCTGCTCCTATACTAAGTCACCAACCCGGTATCTTACTTCACGAAGGCCAAATTCTTGATTTTTGCCCGGGCTTGAATCGAGCTCCGGCAAGGGTGAAATTGGGGTCACAAGGCACATAGAAACTTAATGGCGGCATCAAGGCGTAGAATAGGAGACAATGGTGGCTTGGCAACGTGAGGCAGAGAGCAAGTTATATGGTAGCGGCTAGGTTTGCTACGAGCACGACCAACAAGGGTTACTCGGACTATTTAAAGGTGAGCATGGCGCTTCTCTACAACGAACATAGGTGGTGACACAAGTTGCCGCAGCGAACAAAAACCATTGCCAAAATCATTCGGGGAGGCAAAAATAAACCTTTTCTAATAGTTGAGGAGAGTGATTTTGCGCTAGAGGGAGAAAATTAGACTCCGCCATAATTGAGCTAGGTCAATAAAGACTATTTATGACATGTAAATGGTACTAGCAGTCCTTCAACTTGTAAAGAGATTTCACCTAGATCCACGAACTTGCAAAGCGTGCAACGAGGCCCCTAAACATCGTTTATTGTATCGTCCTAGCCCAAAGTCTCATATGAATATGGTTTTACCTATGTGTTATGCCACGTGGATGATAACATGGCAAAATTCCCTTTTGTCCCATTTTTTCTCGCCTTCTTTTTTCTTCTTCCTCCACCGCTAGATGTGCCGACTGCGGCCGCAGGTAACGGTAGCATCGGTGGCAGGCCGGAGGAATCCTTAATGAAACAAGCAATGCAGAGAGAAGGAGGCAGCGAGAGTGATGGCGCCGACCACCAAAGGCAGAGGGGCCTGTGGAGCGGAGGAGGGGGCTGAGTTAGTGGAGGAGTTCAAGTTTGGAGAACATGGGTGCTAACGGAGGCCTGTACGAGTGCGATCCGTTAGGCAACGCTGTGAGAAATCCATAGCGACGACAACTGTGCCAACTGGTCGGCAGAGAGAGAGAGTCAACTGTTGTTGCCAATGCTGCCTCTTGCCGAATAGAGGAAGAAGGAAAAAAAGGGAGGGAGAAGGTAGAAAAAAATAACTAACAAAAAAAATAGAAATGTGGCCTGCCATGTAGGCAAGATCATATAGAAACGAGGCTCATATGGAGGGAAAATGGAAGAATCAGCAAAGAAAGAAAATCAAATGTGGAGAGCCTCATATGGAGGGCGATTTTCTGCCAAGCGTGACCATCATCATCATGGATGGTGGTCGCAGAGCAGGTAAAATCTCTTGTTCGTATACATCATCATCGGCCATGAATCTGTTTGAGCAGAGAGCACAAGATCAAGAACACAGAGCGTGCAGCACTGCAGCAGCAGAGAGCAACCATGAATCTGTTTGAGGAAGAAGAAGATTCGAACGAAACAAGAACCAATCTCGAACAAAGAAACGCACAATGCTAGAACTATGCACTTACTTGTTCATTCATCTGACGGCGGTGATTCGTTCTGCGTAGCAGCTGCGCCCCACGGACGGACCAGATCGTTCGCCTCTGTTTTTGTACCTGTGACACCGGGGGACATCGGGACACGTGCCATTCTCGAATTGGCTGGATTTTGGACCAGAATGATACACGCTCTATCCAAAAGTCTAAGACATTTTTTTTTCCTCAAGACCAATGAGTATAGATGGCCAAATGGGCCGCCCGGGCTGGAATGACACAGGCACGACCAGGCCTGGGCCGAGGTTAGTTGAACCGGCACGGCCCGACCAACACGCCGGCCCGTGCCGTGTCTGCCCACGGGCTGCACGCACGGCCCAAGCACGGCCCAATAAGTCTCGGGTCGTGCCAGGCCGGCCTGAAGGCACGATAGCCCATCGTGCTTCTCTATAGAATAAGTTTATTTTCCTCACTCAACTGTTTGGACTGTGCCTTATATGGCTGGAATAAGTATATTATGTATCCCTATACTCTTTGGACCGTGTCTTATATGGTTAATTTAAGTCTTTTTTTTGGTCCCTCAACTATTTTTATTCGATTGTGTAGTGCCAGGCCAGTCCACCGTGCCAAGGCATCGGCCCAGGCATGACCCAACTATCGGGCCGGGCCAGCACAGGCCCGACACCAGTCGTGCCATGCCGTGCTTGAGCCGGGCCAAATGGCCGTGCCATGGGTCAGGCCATCAGGCCTCGGACCATATGGCTATCTATACCAATGATTAATTCATTCATTCATCATATGACAAAACCAATGAATATGCAACCAATAAATAGTACAATAACTTATTGGGCTCCACTAAAAAAATTAATTTAGCACATAGTGACTACAAATAGGATTTAGACTTTTGGAAAAAGGGAAAAGTCTAGTTTACACCCTCAAACTCTTATGCTTGTCGAAAATACACCCCCGAACTACAAAAACCGGATATAATACACCCTCGAACTATCAATACCGGACACTTAACCCCCCCCCTGGGTTGTTTTTACTGTGGTTTTTGCCACGTTGGATGCCCCTCTCTCTCTCTCCTTCACCCTGCCCTATTCGTTCTTCTCTCCCTCGTGACCATTGGCGGCGGCGGCGGCGGTGTGGAGCTGTGAGGGAGACGGTAGCAGCGTGGAGATGCGAGGGCAGCGACGGCGGTGTGCAGCTGCGAGGGCGGCGGCTGCGGTGGCGGCGTGGAGCTACAAGGGCGGCGGCTGCAGCGTCGGCATAGAGCTACGAGGGCGGCGGCAGCGGCGTGGAGATGCGAGGGCGGCGGTGGCGACGGCGGCATGGAGCTATGAGGGCGGCGACTGCGGCGTCGGCATAGAGCTGCGAGTGCGGTGGCTGCGGCTGTGGTGTGGAGCTGCGAGGGCGGCGGCGCTTGGAGCCGCCTGCGCCGTATTCGGGCTCGCAGCCGCCTGTGGCAGGCTCGGCGACGGAAGGGCGTGGAGCTCTGGGCGTTGGGGGGGTGGGGGTGGCTCCACAAATGAGCTCGCCGACAACTATGGCATTGGCGTCCGCGAGCTCGTCGTCGCCCGCATGGGCGCACCACTTCCACCGCCAGATCTGGAATGTGGTTGCTGTCCGCGAGCTTTGCCGTCGCCCGACTGCCCTGCTCGAGCTCCTCCGCCACCGCTCTCCTCGTCGAGTTTGGGGATGTTAGCTCGGGGATGACCTAGGAGGAATAAGGATAGAGAGAGAAAGAGGAAGGAGAGAAAGGGGATGAGAGATGGAGGAAGAAGAGGTGACTCCCCTTATTTTTATTTTGGCAAATTTTTACTACAGGATACTACGAGTTCATGGTTTTAGCCGTGGGACACTGCCTAAAGTCATTTTTAGGGGAAAACACTCCATAAACATGGTAATTTGCTAATAGACACCACGCTAATTAGAATAATGATTTCCGGTTGAGGAGGAGAGAGAAATTGCGTGAAATATCAAAAATGCCCTTGGACACACATGTCAGCTCTCCATCTCTCTTCTCTCTTTCTCCCTCCTTTCTCTCTTCTCCCGGTCACGGTTTGCTCGCCGAGGCGGTGGCGGCAACGCCCTGAGTGCACGCGGCCTGCTCAGCGGCCACATCCCCCCAGCGCCACACCGGCGGACGGGACGTCATCGTCGATGACGACGACGCTGGCGCTGTCCCAGCTGTCCAAGAAGTTGGTGAAGGGGAAGAGCGGCAGGACATGCTCCCGGAGCACCTCGTCGTCCCCGACAGGGCGTTCGCAGTCACCGACCAGCCAGCATGCGTCCTTGAGAGCCACCAGGACGACGTGCTCGACCTCACCGTTACCGGGAATTTTGTGTGGAATTTTGTATTGCTGCACACACCGCTCAAGTGCTTGGTGTCCGTCCGCGTCAGTGTCACTCATGCCTTCGAGGAGAGCGACCCGTCGTCTTCCTCGCGGACGGTGTTCACCATTGCAGCGACCTCTCTCGTGGTGGGCGGTGGCGAGGAGGCGTCGATGCATCTCATGGTGACATGCTGAAGATGCACCATCCGCTGCTCGCTGGTGACGGCGTCGCCGGCGCCGACGGAGGAGAGCATCGCGCGGTCGAACACCTAGACCGTCCACTCCTCCCGGATGACGGCCGTCACCCACCGCGCCAGCTCGGCGCCGTCCGCCGCCGTGGCCTTCCCCGTGAGCAGCTCCAGCAGTAGCACGTCGTACACGCGCACGTCGGTGCGGAGGACAGCGGCGCCAGAGGATGGAGCCGCCACCGACGGCGGCGTAGTGATGCCGTACTCGCTGATGCAGGGCTCCATGGTGCCCGTGAAGAGGATGTTGGAGGCCTTGAGATTGCCGTGGACGATGGCGCCGCCGCAGAACGAGGAGGCCTCGTCCTCCTCGTAGGAGGATGAGAACGACAAGTTTTCGTTCACGTCGTCGGCGTCGCCGCCGCCGCCGCCGCACAGGGTGTTGTGCATGAACGCCATGCCGTCGGCGACCTTGGCGGCGATGTGGAGGCGCGCCGGCTAGTCCAGGGAAACCACGAAGATGACGTGCTCGACCTCACCGTGACTGGGAGAAGAGAGGAGGGAGAAAGAGAGGAAGAGAGATGAGAGCTGATATGTGGACCCAAGGGCATTTTCGACATTTCACGTAATTTCTCTCTCTTTAACCGGAAATTATTATTTTAATCGGCACGGTGTCTATTGGCAAATTACCATATTTATAGAGTGTTTTCCCCCAAAAATAACTTTGGGCAGTGGTCCCAAGGCTAAAACCACGAACTCGTAGTGTCTTCTAGTAAAATTTGCCTTTTATTTATATTTGCTGACTGGACCGTCACATCAGCGCTAGATAGGTGAAAATCAGGCTGAAAACCACTAGAGGGGATAAAATGAATGGTATTGAAAGTTCAGGGGGTGTCAAATACCCGGTTTTGAAGTTCGAGGGTGTATTTTAGACGAAGCAAAGAGTTGGAGGATGTAAAATGAACTTATCCCTTTGAAAAAACCAAAAAATAAAAGAGTTCTTAGACTTTCAGATAGAGGGAGTACTATAAATAAAATTTAAGAATCTCTATACACGTTTTACAAGTTCGTGGACTTAGCGAAATCACTTTACAATTTACCCTTTTAGGAAATTAAGAAATAAACCAAAACTGATAAAATTTTTCTATCCATGGGCCGTAACAAAATATCTGGGCTCGTACATTCTGTCCGCCTTGATCTCCGGCGAGTCGCCGCTGGTCGGTCTATCGGAGGCGCCGAGTCCTATCGCGCGCCGCCGTCTCTGACCTCACACGCCGCTCCCAGCGACGGTGAGGCTCCTCCCCAACGGCGGAGCCATCCCCATCAAGTCTCGCCGGCCAATCCCCCCCTTCGATCGTAGTCACCACCACCGGCGCAGCCTCGTCGCCCTCAACTCCGGCCACCGCCTCTGCTACCTCGCCGTCGGCTGCCTCCTGCTCCTGAGATAGTGCATCTCCGACCTTCCGTGACTTACTTCCGCTAGTTGTGATTCCAATCAGATGCCAGCAATGGCCCCGTTAGCCACAAAGGGGGTAATTCAGGTTTTTTTTTTTAGTTCGGGGATGTTAGCTCGGGGATGACCTGACCTGGGAGGAATAAGGATAGAGAGAGAGAAAGAGGAAGGAGAGAAAGGGGATAAGAGATGGAGGAAGAAGTGGTGACTCTCCTTATTTTTATTTTGGCAAATTTTGCTACAGGACACTACGAGTTCGTAGTTTTAGCCGTGGGATACTGCCCAAAGTCACTTTTGGGGAAAAACACTCCATAAACGTGGTAATTTGCCAATGGACACCGCGCCGATTAGAATAATGATTTCCGGGTGAGGAGAGAGAAATCACGTGAAATGTCAAAAATGCCCTTGGACCCACATGTCAGCTCTCATCTCTCTTTCTCCCTCCTTTCTCTTTCTCCCTCCTTTCTCTCTTTTTTCCCGTAAAATGGACGAGGGTGTATTTTAGACGAAGCTTGGAGGTTGTAAAATGGGCTTATCTCTTTGGAAAAACCAAAAAAATGAAAGAGTTCTTAAACTTTCGGATAGAGTGAGTACTATAAATAAAATTTAAGAATCTCTATACACGTTTTACAAGTTCGTGGACTTAGCGAAATCACTTTACAATTTACCCTTTTAGGAAATTAAGAAATAAACCAAAACTGACAAAAATTTCTGTCCATGGGCCGTAACAAAAAATCTGGGCTCGTACATTCTGTCCGCCTTGTTCTCTAGCGAGTCGCCGCCGGTCGGTCTGTCGGACGCGCCGAGTCCTATCGCGCGCCGCCGTCTCCGACCTCACATGCCGCTCCCGGTGACGGTGAGGCTCCTCCCCAACGGCGGAGCCATCCCCATCAAGTCTCGCCGGCCAATCCCCCCTTGGATCGTAGTCACCACCGCCGACGCTGCCTCTTCGCCCTCAACTCCGGCCACCGCCTCTGCTACTCAATGTCCATGTTGCTTACAGTTTCAGCGACATTCTGGTTTTTGCTGCACAGTTGCATTTGTACTTCGATTCTTAGTAGAAACTAGAAAGCACATGCGCATTAATCAGGAAGAAATAGAAGCTTTCAGAGTTTTGAAAAAAATAGGAGTACAAGTTTTCTTAATTACAAGAAATAGATGTCAGTCATGGCCAGTTATTTATAGATAGGAATAATTTAGCTTCTTTGTTCTCGGTTGATGGTTGCGATACAGGAGAACACTGCCCAGTTGGATTTATCACCACTGGTATGCTCAGTTCTGTAACTCTGTGTGTTCGTGGGAGTAGGAGCTGTGTATCACGGAGTAATTCCGCCGCGCGTGATGCACCGTTGCGGTGGTTGTTGTTCAGTCCTTCAGAAAGAAAAGACAGGTAAATCCTTTGTATCTAGGAACAAATGCAGTTACAGATAATGCTCTGCAACCAAGTGTCCATGTTTACTCAGTTTTTGAGTCATATAAGACTACGTTTGCACAGGAATTCTGCTGTGCTAAATGGTTGCATTGGCACCTGTTTATTTCTTCTGAGAAAGCACATACTCAGGAATCAATGTAACTTTGCATTTAGGAAATAAGTTTTCTTAACAAGAAGTTTTAGAAATGGATCAGCTATATCATAATTAGAGGCTCCATGTCTTAGTACACCAATCCAGTGTTATGTCTTAGTTTTTAAATAACAAACATGATCAGATAAGTGATACAATAAGGCATTTCTGCACATAAAACATTCTACATGAAACAACAGTTTTGATTTCAATATTCTCTTGTTAAATAAGTTCATCCTTTGAACCGTCATTGCAGCCTTGGTTCATTAGCATTTTGTCATAACCATTGGGACACCAAACTCATATAGGACATGCCAAAAAAAAAAACCATGTTGAGAACAAAAAACGCAAACAAAAAATCTTCATATTCTAAAGAATGAAATGACTTGATGATGGCAACTCAAGCTCACGCTGAGGTTACCACTAAGAGAAGTGAAAACCACAGATCTTCGATGAAAGCAACACATTGGAAAACCTCTGATTCACAACATCCCAAAAGAGAGAAGAAGCAGAGGAAGTGCATGTGCCAAACAGAAGTTGATAACATAATAACTGCACTGATCAGACCATGAGCGGAAACAAGATGTAATACAAAACACTGGAATCAGATTGTAGAAAGCACAAGTGATCCATAAAATGCAAACTAGCAAAAAAAAAAGAGGTAAATCCCTGCCTTAAATAGCATCAAGAATTTTACGTTGCAAAGCTAAATGCACTGCTGACAACTAATGCAGAACAAATGGACTTGTGAACCCATCGGCTCAAAACCATTTTACATAGTCAGATATAAGTGATCATGACTCAGAAATTTTATTATTTCAGACATGTCATAGCATGTTCTCAGAGAACCAAATTAACATCAGGTTCATCGGAATCCGCTAAGGACAATTCATCATAGAATGGTTATGGCACAGAACAAGTGATGAGTGCAAATTTCTATGTTTAGCAGAAAAGTAGAAGACAAAATCTAAAAATCATGCAAAAGGACATCAAGATGTATTTTTCAAATGTGGCACAGAACAAGTGATGAGTGCAAATGTATTTTTCAAATGCAGCATCAACCAAAGAATGACATTTCAAGGGTTATTCAATTCTATTCAGAAAGATACAAAAATGAGTATTCAAACAAAGTGGACATGTACAAATTGATGGGAAATTGAACCCAAAACGCCTCTAGCAATTGAAATAAGTAACTACCCATAGTGGCAACTTAAATATCATATCATTGACCAGAACTATTACTAGATAGATCTTAATATTGTCCTTTTATTTTCTTTCATTTTAATTCCAATGCAGACAATTTGCATACTGATCAAATAAATATGTTTGGTGCTCCAGGGCCATAGAGGCACCTTATCAGAGAGTTAAAATTTTCATGTCATATCTCCAGTAATAACTAAGATGTCATTTTAGGATGGTTGTGAGCAAACCAGTAACGAAAATGCATAGAAGGATCAAGACATGAGAAAGACAAGCTGTAAGGTACCTGTATTCGCTAGATGGTGTAGAGAACTCTCTTTGGCTCTCTATGTAAACAGCTTGTCCCTTTCGATACCTTTGTATTATGCTCAAAAATAAAATTACATACATTAATTGAGTAAAATGAGTTTTGAGTAAACTAGTAACTAAGATATATTTTTTCCTAATTTCTACAGCTAAAAGTATTAAATTCGCCTACAACCAAGAAGACACAATATCAGAGTGAGGATAAATACTTTCACAGGCATACACAAGAATACACAGGGATGATTTGTCAACATCATCCAACTAAGTAATTTTCAAGAAAGAAAAGTGGTGACGAAGTTAAAAGATCAAAGATATAAGGCCTCAGCTATAGTTAGTTTCCTTTCAGAAAAAGTCTCAACCAAATAAGGAACTCAGATAGAGGCATAGATGCATCATTGGCCAAACACTGGTGGGTTCAAGAACAACACATTCAACAGACAAAATTGTAGGTCAGGAATTTCTCAGCATGTTATTGTTATTGACATTTTATTTGTACTTGGCCAACTGCATTTTAGTTTTAATGACAGAAAGTCATTTTATTTTATATATACATAAAAGAAAAACAAAAAAGTATATATTTCTGTCAAGAACAAGCTTCCAAGCCAATCAAACAAACAGCTATAGAGCAGAGTAGTAATAAAGCCAGATATATTCAAGTCAAATTTTAACATGATAATTGCAAAGTATCATATAAGCTAATTCAAGGCCCGAGATATAGTTGCACTTCATTTCACTCCTAGAGTTTCTGTACAACTTTGTTTCATCACTGGCTAATCCACAAGACATTGGGGGGAAATCAAGGCTTCTAGAGGGCAAACAAGTAGAGTTCTCAACAGTTCATTGAGAAGCCAGTTTAGTGCACCCTGTGCAACTGCAATACCTCTCAAGTACAGCAAATTAACATTTGGCAAGAATAGGGTGAAAGTTCAGAATCAAAAGATCAGAATGGACGCAGAGATCAGAGGAACAAGATTTGCATCAATTACCATCGGCCTCGTCCATCCATCAAACAAATACTTTAGCTACTAACCATGCATGGATAACAGATCAAATGAGGTAAGTTCAACACATTTGCATTTGATCTGCAGCAACAGAGCTACAGGAAAAGTCATAGTAAATTGTGCCACAAACCAAGATAATACTTCGTCCGTTTCACAATGTAAGTTATTTTAGCTTTTCCCACATTCATATTGATATTAATGAATCTAGATAGATATATATGTCTAGATTTATTAACATCAATATAAATGTGGGAAATGCTAAAATGACTTACAATTTGCCAGCACCTCAACATTGGTCTATCATAAGAAAACAAAATTTGTTCAGGCTAACCCTGACATTCCTTGCAGCGTTGGCATGCAAAAACCAAAATAATGGGTTATAAACAGTCGGGAGCATGAAAAATCACGTTTCATCGGTGGCCAATCCAAGACTTTGCAAAACAAAAGGCTGGAAAATCAGATTTTTGTTTCTGTCACTGATAAGAGAACACTTGAATGTTTCCTAGGCTGCACTTTTTCAGAGATGCCTCAAACAAAGTGAAGAAATTCAAGAGATCCATGGACCGGTTGGACGGCTCGTCAATTCAATGAGGTTCTCTCATCATCGGCACGAATAGTTCATCTTTCAGCAGGTAAAGCAGAGGATAATGATTGGCAAAAAAGAAGCCTAATAAAGAAGCACAACTAGCCACAAACACAATTAAATGTAACAAGAACATTTCAAAGTGGAGTAACAAAGAAGCCATCCATGGCCTCAGAAGGACTAATCCCTGCGCTTCATTTGGTATCAGTGGAGTGTCTGCACAACTCACGTTTCATCTCATCACTGGCCAATCCAAAACATTTTTTTTTCTTTTAACGAACAATCCAAAACACTTGGGTGCAATACAAAAAACTTAAATTTCAGTGTTTTATTTCTGTGACTGTGAGAGTACACTCGAATGTTTCATATCCTGCCTTTCTCCATAGATGCCTCGAACAGAGTGGAGAAAACTCGATTAAATCGATGCAATGCCAACAACTGAAGATGCATTGCAGTTCTTGCAGAACCTGGCAAGAAAGAAGGAAGAGGCAGAAAGCAACTGCAATCTCTTGGGAACGAGAAATCAGAAAGTTCTGAATCAAGATAAAATCGGGTTGGATATGTTCGATGTATTATTTGAATCGATTTCAAATCAAATACTAGTTGCAGGTAAAACAGAGGATAATGGAAGGCAAAAAAAAAAAAACTACCCACAAACGCGGTTAAATGTAACATGAACATTTTAAACTAAATCCATGGCCTCAGAAGACTAATCACTGCGCTTCATTTAATTTCAGTGGAGTGTCTGCACAACTCACGTTTCATCTAATCACTGGCCAATCCAAAAGATTTTGGTGCAATACAAAAAGCTTAAAATTCAGATTATTTTTTTTAAAACATTTCTGTGGCTGGGCGGAAGAGCACACTCGGATGTTTCCTACGGCTCGAACAAAGTGAAGAAAACTCGATTAAATCGATGCAATGCCAATTACTGAAGATGCACTGCAGTTGTTACAGAACCTGGGCAAGAAAGAAGGAAAAAGAAGAAAGCAACTGCAATCTCCTGGGAACGAGAAATCAGAAAGTTCTGAATCAAGATAAAATCGGGTTGGACATTTTCAATGTATTAGTTGAATCGGATTTCAAATCAAATACTACGCAGTTATTCAAACTTCAGACATCTTCAAACCCAGTCCAAAATGTGCTTCAGTGTCTACAGCGTAAACAATCATCGGAAATTTGTTGTCAAATGAAAAAAAAAATACAAACACCACACTTATCAGAACGAGAGCTGATCGATCAAAAGGTAAGCAGCAGTAACATTCTTCTATCAGAGAGAAGAAAAAACCGAGCAGCATAGTTGCAGAGAGAGAGAGAGGGACAGGTGGACGCTGCAGATTGCTCCGCTCAGATAACAACGGCCCGGATTGTTTCGTCGCGCTCAAGGCACCCACATTCAAAGCTGCAGGGGCTTTTGCAGTATTTGCAGTTTTGGCAGTAGATAAAAAGGCAAAAAAAAGAAAAATATAATAAAAAAAGGAAATCACAAACCTTATCATTGGGGGTGCAATTAAATTACACTCCATAAATCAAAAGAAATCAACCTCCAGAAAGAAAAAAGAGTTTGCGTTTACAAAATTATCAATATATTTCAAAGGGCAGCTCATATCGAGAGGAACATGTGGTTGTAATCGTCTGAAACGTACATATTAATTATTCCACACAGGAACAGCAATCTGGTCCATCATTATTCAACCTAGTGTTTTGAACTAATCATTGGTGCCCCCCAAATAAAACCAAATCAAGGAATGTAGAACAAAGTAACAAAGCTGCTTGCATTGAACAGGTTGCAGCCAAAGAACAAGATCAACAGAACAGTTGTGCTGGTCCAAGATAGGTCCTGGCAAGAAGTGCAAATGTGGTGCTGATGTTTTGCAAGTTACTGTCCTCCAAAAGAAGAGCAGGGACCAGGGATGCAAAAGAAGCCCTACTACTGCAGTTTTGCCTGCAGAAGAACACAAACAGAGAGCCAAGCCCAAAGGGGGGAAAAAGAAGGGCAGCTTTATTGATCCTGATTTTCCTCCAGGACAGTGCAAGAGAAGCCAAAAAAGAGAAAAAAAAAAACTTGTTGGCTCTGAGTCTCTGACCAGGAGTCCTGGAGTAAGAGTGCGTCGCATGCATGCATGTCCATTGGCTTGGACAGATGGCTTGCACCTATTGGTAGGTTGGCCAGGTACCTGCCTTGAGATGCATTATTTTTTTTAAAAAAAAAAAGAGGATGGAGAAGTTGCCGATCAATCCACATATGTAGGGCCTCAAGAATGTATATTGCGAAAGATCAAGAAACGCGGAAGAACAAACTAAAGAGGCAACCAAGTGAAGAAATCGATCGATCAGAAAGATAGCAAAGAACCGAAGAAATGGAAAAAGAAGCAAAAAGAAGGGACGAGTTCTCTGGAAATATAAATTACCAGAAGATCTCACACTACTCTGGCCGCGTAGCTCATCCGCAGCAGCACATACGCTCAAGACATGAGATGATCACGCAGCACACACGCAGGGAAGGAAAAGAGATGAGAGAATATACAGTATATAACATGGCAAAAAATCCTGCCAAAGAACAAGGGGAGATGCTTTTCGCACTGGGCTAGCTTTGCATCGAACAAAAACGACGCAAATTAATGTTCATCCAATCCCAAGATCAAAACAACGCCGCACCTGCGTGTACCGAGTGCCTCAGATCTGAGCGTTTTTGTGACCAAATCACCATATATATGAGCTCAATCTTTTCATAGGCGAATGGGTAAACCAGGAGCAGCAAGAACCGCACACACGCACTCTCCGAAAGAAACAGCAAGATCTAGCAGATGAACACACACGCACGCACACGCAAAGAAACACCCAACCTGCACGCAGCACAGAAGCGCTCTGATGGCATATGCCACTCCATCTCTCACGAAGAGCACACCCGGAGGGAGAACCCACAAAACAATGGCAAGATAGATAGAAGAACAGATCAAAACCAGAAGGGAAAAAAGAAACCAACCAAAAGCTGGTTCTACCAGCCACTGCAACTGGAACATGCAGAGCTAGCAGAAACGAGATAACCATCATATATATCGGGTGGAGAGAAAGGAAGTGGTCAATATAAATAGGCGTAGGATTGGGTTGCCGCGGACGGCGCAGATCATCTGGGCGCATCGGACGGACGGCCCAGATGGCGCCAGATTTCGTCGCGGGCAAGAAGCCTCTCCCATCGATCCCTCTTCTCTGCTTTTTGTTCGTACGTACGTAGACGTGCCCTGACAAGTGGGGCATAGCTGTAGGACGGACTCACATCTCGTACTTACGTGGCCGCCGCGCCAATTCTTGTAGCGCAATCACATCGCCGCGGTCAGTTTATTAGACAATCATTATTGGCTTAAGTAACTTGCTGATGCAACTCTCTTATTAAGCCAATTTTATGTTGTCCTTTCTTTACGCTTATAACTTTGTAAGTTGTTTATCAGTAGCTTATTAATTATTCCCTCCGTTTCACAATGTTTCAACATCCTGTCATGAAGTACAAAAATTGTCCTTAAATTTACGAGGGTGTGTCATCTAAGCCCCTCAACTCTTAAAATACATTTTCGGATCCTCAACATTTCATATGAGCTAACATGACATGCCACAGTGGTGCCTATGTATCAGTGGGACTAACATGTTAGTCACATTATTGAAAAAAATTTAAATTTTTTTTTCTATTATACCTTGAAATTTCTAAAAATATTTCTTTCAATTTTATCTTTTCTCCTCTCCGTTTAAGAGGAGATAAAGATTATGTTTATTTTATTTTTTCATGTGACTGACATGTCGGCCCCACTAACATTTAAATCAGGGTTAATTGGATCCATGCCATTATAAATATATCGATTTAAAAAAATACCATTGTTATTTATGAAATCTATTGCGTGCCAGTAAAATTTTCTAAATTTTGAACTATGCCATCGCTGGCACGTTTTCTTTTAACATCCTCTTCCGTCTGTTGCTGGGCCCACTCATCAGATCATCTTCAACCTCCAGCTGCTGCATCCTCTCTCCTCAGTGAGAACCCTAGCGCAGCTTGGCCTCCAATTCGCTTCACTCAGCCATCCTTGTTCCCAATTGATTGAGGGGAATTACTCCTCCCAACTCCCTCTCCAATCCCCTCATAAATCCCCTTTCAATCAGAAGATACAGGGGCATCTCACCGTTGTTCCTTTCCGGCTCCAATGTGGCAAACCATGGGGGCTTCTCCTTGCTCCGCCGCATTCAGGAAGATGTGGCAAACTGTGGTCCAGTGTTGTGATTGGCCTTGTACCTGATGGATTTATTTTAGTCCATGTCTTGGATTTAGCTTTTCATGGATATTTGGATGGATTTTTTTTGTCCATGTGCTTGGATCTGATCTTTGCTATGGCTAAGGCTTTGAGCAATTCATGAGCAGAAACTAGAATCCATTGAGATGGTGCTTCGGCGAATTCATGAACACAAACTAGAGGGAGATGGAACCCCTTTCTCGACCACGGCTAAACTCGAAGTAACAGCCGGAGGTTGAAGATGGCCTGAGAAGTGGGCCCACCGATGATAGAAAGAGGATGCTAACCGTAAACGTGACGGTGGCATGGTTTAAGTTTTAGATAATTTCAGTGGCACGCAATATATTTCAAGAATAGTATAGTAGTGGTACTTTTTCGAATCAGCAAATTTATAATGATGTGAATATAATTAACCCTTCAATCTATACAACACTCATGATAAATTTGGGGACCCAAAAATATATTTTGAGTTGAAGGACTTGCATAATACTGTTACGTTTAACATGTAAGTTCCTATTTTTTTTTAAGAATATAATAAGTATAGTTCCATCTTGAATATAATAAGTGTAGTTCACTAATTAGTTTTTATTTTTTTTAGTGAATTCCACTTTGCACCCATTTTTCTTATCGTGATTGCATATTGGACCAGGATTTGCTAGCTAAATTTTGCATTGTACACCATCCAAATTTGCCAAAAGGTTACAGTTTGGACCATGGAAATGTGTTTAGGCTGCCAGGTTGCCGTCATGGTTCTTCGTCCCACCTACACGAGCATGAGTACCAGCCGCGACATCGGTAAATGAAGTCACTACGCAGACAATCATGCGAGATGCTACAGTGCATTTCATCCCAAAATCTCCAGTTTGGTCTTTCTAATCCATGCCACTGTAAGTCTCTGTTCATTCGTTCAACCAATCTTACCAAAATAAACCAAAATCAAATAATACAAAATCGAACAAAAAGGGAAAAGGCAGAAGCCGCAGCAAAAGCTGAGGCAACAACACGGAGCAAATAGAAACTGAGGACTGGAGGAGGAAAACCAAAGGGAAATGTAGTACTAGTGTTTTTAACCATTGGGAGAGAAGAAATGCAACAGCGTCTCTATAGGAATGCAGTGATTGCAGGCGTCACCATTATCGGCCTGAAGGCTAGGTTTTCGCCAGTAGTTTCCCTACTCTCCTGCGTCATTGAGTGCATGTCTAGTTCAGCAGCCACCACCAGCTAATCCCATTCAACACATGGCCACCGTGCCAACGCGTCGTCACCTACCGGCAAGAGGAGTGCGCTTGGAAAGGAGCTTATCGCAGCTTTCAACACCCACCTCATTGCGCTACCATTGTCTCTACCTCAACCAGGCTGATTAATGTCCTCCAATGGACCAGTCGTATCGCCGTTGCCTTCGTCCTCCCACCATGACAGTCTCATCGCTGCACCGCCCCACCTTGCCGTGCTACACCACGGTAGGCTCGCCGCCACACCGCTCAAACCTCCGCGCCGCGCTCGCCAGCCACGTGCCACTGTGCCGTGCTCTTCCATGCTCCTCGCTGGCCTCCCGCCACCAGCTGTGCTCCTCCGTGCTGGGGCCTTTCCCTGGGAGCCCTACCACGGGTGTTGCGCGCCTCGCCGGCCTCCACCACCGTGCTCCTCCCACTAGCCACGCGCCACCGTGATATTGCCGCCGGCCACGTACCGCCATGCCGGCCCCATTCCTAGCCGGCGTCGTCCGCTTCCTCCCATCTCCACCTTCCTCCCGGTGTTAGAAGCCCCATGCCGTCAACGCAGCGCCGCTGTTGAAACTGGATCTAGGAGCTCCAGATCCGGCACCACCGACGCCACCTTTGCTCCCATGGCCAACCTCCCCCACTATTTGTACCTCCACCTTGGGGAACGTCGCATTCACCTCTGGGAGCGCCTGATTCGTCGTGCCCTTGCCATCTCCGATCACCATGGTCCTGCTATGCCGTGTGCCGCTCTGTCCTCCCGCATCGAGGACGAGCTTCGCCGGATCTCGTTGTACCTACCGCCGCCTTCCCAGCTAGTTGCTCGGCTTTCTAGCAGTGAGGTGTCAAGGCTAGGGTTTTGCCTGCGCGAGAGCGACGTAGGGAAAAAGCTATTTAGACTGAATTTTGTATGAAATAGTTGAAGGTGATTCACATGTCCTTCATGGTAATGACACTTCAGTTCCTACTCGACAATTTAGGTTGATTCATATAAGCGATTTTCTGCTGTATGTTATGTATGCTCAGTTAACTCTTGAAGTAGAGCTAGTTTCTTGGTTTAGTATAGCACTAATTCAAACTGCTTTCTTGCATATTCTGTAGGATTGGAAAGCAATAACCAAAACAATTGGCGCCAATTTCATTGATAAGCAAGAAGCCAATTTTGAAACAAAATTCCAGCAAGAAGCTAGCCCCGCCTGATAGTGATCGCCTCGAAGAGCTGGAAGGACAGAGCAGTAGAGAACCCCCTACTCTGCAAGACACAAAAATCCAAATGTATAGAAAAAAGGGGGGAAAGGCAGGACCCCAAGTAAAAGCTGGGGCAACAAGGCAGAAAAAAGGGTTAATTGGATCCATGCCACTCCAAAATGTGGCAAATCAGAAAAATACCACCACTATTTGTCATATCGGGGCGTCAAACTACTATTGTGTTTAAATTGGATCCATGCCACTATATACCATATGCGCATGCTTTTCCAGAGTTTGAGCATACCATATTTTCGTATGGACCGCAATGTCCCCGCATCACTGGGTTGTAAGCCATCATGGTCCGGCTCGACCAGCTCACCATCCATTCCCAACCTCAAACCAAAACCCTAGATCCTGAAGGCGGCGACGACGGCTACCGCGACGTCGACAGCGACAACTGTCAGCGCGACCACAAATGGCGAGGAGGAGTTGGTCACCGCCAATGGAGGGATGAGTGCGCCAGGCCCTATGCCTATGCTCCCCTCGTCAGCAGCAGAGGCAATGGATCTGGGCGGATCCCTTCGACGCGTTACTTCAAAACCGTGAGTATCTTCCCCCTAAGACCTCTTAGTCGAGCTAGAATATGCTATTTGTGAGGTTATGGTACGCCCTGCTATGCACGATTTGAGTTTATTTGTCATTCGTTGGTAGGCACTAGTTCTCAGTCGATGTTAGTGTTCAAGTCTATGTGACAGTAGATTCTGATGGTAGGAAAATCATCAGTAAAGGTGACACTAGGCATTAGGTTATCGATTCAGAGAGTTTTTCCTTTTATTTTCTGATGAAAAGCATAAGGACTGGGTTTACTTGGGGTTCAAACCAATCTCCATCAGTGTGGTATTTTCACAAAACTATTGGTCAGGTTGTTAGGCTCCTAGGGGACAATGATCTGCCTGGTTTTTTCGAGATGTATGCAACTGAGGTGAGTTTCCACCTTATAGTAACAATTCATGAGGAAATACTAGATGCCACATCATATGTGTATGAGACCATTGTTGTCATTCCTCTAGAGAATCCCACACCAAGTGTTGGTTCTTGGCAAGCTGCAACTAATGTTGGAGGTTCTGCACAGCCTACAACAATGGAAGAAGATGTTAGAGAATCAGACATGTTTGACAATGAGGAGGAATATGTGGGTGTTAATGATGAGCACTTATATGTTCCTCCAAAACCTGCACAACCATCTGAAATCCCTAGCCAATCTTCTCAAGGCCCTTCTTCCCAGCCTTCTGCCACAAGGGTTGAAGGGCAATCTTCTTAGCCTGCTGCCACAGGGGTTGGAGCTCCTGAGGTAGAAGTTATTGATGAAGATCCCTAGCTTGTTAGAGTCATACATGATCTAGAGAATCCAAAAATTGAGAAGGATGCATTGTTCCCTGACATTATATCTTATAGAAAAGAAATTAGGCATTATGCAATTAAGAAAGGTTTTGAGTTTGCTAATTTGGAGACAGATCCAACAAGATTCATTGCTAAGTATCATGCTAAAGGTTGTCCTTGGCGCATTCGTGCTTCAAGAATCTATGACAGTAAAACAAATAAGGTAAGCAGTGTTTTATATGACATGGTTAAAGTTGAGTTAAATTGTTTCAGTTACTAATGAATGTCCATCATGCCATGTAGAATAAGGTGCTTCCATTTGACCATAATTGTGCATCAACAAAACTAAGAGAAGGGAAGATGGCTACACAAGGCTGGATTGCTGACATAATTGGTGACTGGGTGAAGAAAAATCCACAGAAGAAGGCAAAGGATGCCAAGGAGAAGTTGGAAGAACAATGAGATTAAGGCCCTGTTTGATTCAGCTTAGGATTATTATAATTTGGATTATTATGAGTAAGCTGAAACAAACAAGTAGATTATTATGATAGATTATTATAATCTATAAGCCAGATTACTATAATCTAATAATCTCCTCTGGAGGAGCTTTTTCCAGATTATTGGGTGGCTAAAGACCCACTACCCTTAGATGCCTTCAATAATCCAGAGAAACAAACAAGTCGCAGCTTATTTTATGTTAGCTTATTATAATCCAGCTTAGAGTAATCTGGTTTAATAATCTAGATTGCAATAATCTTAAGCTGAAACAACAAGGCCTAAGTTGAAGTATTCCAAGGCATGGTTTGGCATGAAGGTTGCACTGGAACAGATACGCGGGAAATTTGAAGAGAGCTTTCAATTGCTTTTCAACTGGAAGGCTGAAATGGAGAAGTCTCCAAGCAAGAAAATGTGTTTTAAGCGCATATTTGTAGCTCTAAAACCTTGCATAGATGGCTTTCTTGCTGGATGTAGACCCTTTATAGGTGTAGATGCAACTAAGTTGACTGGTAAATACACTGGACAGTTAGCTTCAGCCACTGTTGTAGATGGTCACAACTGGTTGTTTTATGTAGCATATGCAAATTTTCACTCAGAAACTGATGATAATTGGTTGTCCAGAAAGATTGGTGATATCAGCAGATGCTTGCAAGGGGTTAGAGAAGGTTGTTGATGCTTCATTTCCTATGCCTGTGGAGCATAGAGAGTGCATTAGGCACCTCTATTCTAACTTTTTGAAGAAGTTTCATGGTACTGTTATCACTGATCATCTGTACCATGTTACTAAAAGCTACACAAAAGAAGGCTTCAAATACCATATGGGTCAAATACATGTAGCCAAGCCAGAAGCAATACAGTTTCTTGAGAAGCATCATTCAAGGATATGGTACACATGTGGGTTTGGGGAAGGCAACAAGTGTGATTACTTGACAAATAATATGTCAGAGAGCATTAATGCTAAAATAAGAGGATTGAAAGAGTTGCTTCCACATGAATTAGTTGACTCCATTAGAGACTTAATCATGGAGAAGATGACCACTAGAAGAGAAGTGGCCAAGAACCTGGGTGATGAAATTCTTATGTCAGTGATGAAGCAGTTGAATGATTTGACTTCTCTTCTCAAGGTTGTTAAGGTGGCAAGGAGTGATGATGGCTTTGCAGAAGTCACTCTTGTTGATGCTGACAATATGACTAGAAGGCACACTGTTGATCTAGACAATCGCAAGTGCTCTTGTAGGGTTTGGCAAGTATCAGGTAAGCCATGCAGGCATGCATTGGCTTGGATATGTACTAACAGAGGAATAATTCAAGATTTTGTCAGTCCATATTATAGTGTGCAGATGTTTAGGGCTGCATATGCAGGTAGAGTTGCACCCATGACTCATAGATCACAGTGGCCAATAGTTGATCTTGGCTTCAAGGTGCATGCACTTAGGCAAAAGAGTGGTGCTCGAAGTCCTAGAGTACAGAGGATAAGGGGTTGTCTAGAGCCGGGAAGAAAGAAGGTGAAATGTAAGAGATGTCATGGATTTGGTCATTTCCAAAAGACATGCAAACAGGCTAGGCCTGGTGATGAACATGATATGGGCAGCTAATACACCCCCAGAAAAAGGTACATTTGTAGCCTTTTTCCATTTTTTGCCATGTTATGTTCTGTTTGCCCTAATTGAGTGCTTACCAATTTGGAGGAGGAGACAAGTGTCCAGGGAAGATGAAGCTAGCTTATCTGCACCAAAAAAGAAAAAGAAGACACCAACGAAAAAGAAGACACCACAGAAGAGGAAAGCTCTGGCTACATCTAGTGCACCACCTGTTAGAGTAATTAGAAGTTTATCTAGCTTGCTTGGTCTGTAATGCCAGCTTTATTCCAGCTTATTATGTTAAAACTAAGTATTTTGCTAAATCTATTATATTGATCTGTAATGCCAAGTATTGCTAAAGACTTGTGGAACATGGTCTGTAATGTCATATGTGAACATGCAGTTTATTCTGCTAAAACTCATTTTGCTGAGAACTCATTATGTAATATTTGGCCATAAGGTTGGCTATTCTTGTGAATTTAATGCCACCTATGAACATGCAACTATTTTTGTGAACATACAACTATTCCTGTGAACATGCAATATTTGGCAACGAGGTTAGCTATTCCTGTGAACATACAAGATGTGCAAATGTCTTACATACTGTGATCTGTGAAATAAAATTGAAATTGAGGTTATTGCAAAAAGGAAACTGCTACATTATTGGATCACTATCATTATTCAACATTTTAACTTAAAATACTCAACATTTCTGCATCACTTTTCATTGCCAAAATACTCAACATTTCTGCCACACAACATTTGATCACAGATTATGCTTCATTACATACAAAATAGGGGAGCAGGGGCTTCATTGAAGTACCAGAAGCTGACTTCTTTACAATACATCTCAACTTAGCTAATTTGAACAAATAACTAAGCTAACTATTACAAGGGACATCACTAACACAAGATAAAGTAATCTGGAACGGGTAATCTTTTCTTCTTCCAAATGTTTCTTCATCAACTTCAGTTCATTGTCCTACAAAATCAACCAGCTCAGACAACTTGCAATTTTGATGTTGAGCCTCATGTTGAGCCTCAGTTAACTGTTGCTGAAGCATGTCGATTCTTTCACCCAGATAATCTTGCACACCGGCCTGGCAGTATGCTACCATTTATTCAGCGTGCTCATTCAGTAGGTCTTCTCAAATCCATAAGTAGCATAAACCCTTCTTTTGCAAACACACACAAACACATACTCAGTTGGATCAATTGCACTGGCCAATTAACACAAGAATTTAACATTTCTTACCGATTTGCCGCACTGGAGCCATCACCGTCGAGGATTCCTCGGGGTGTTCAAAATGAGCGCCGCGGCGGGGACATCGCAAGCGCACTTCAATGTGGGGATGGAAGGAGCTAATCCCCCCGGTCGACGAACAACACTGCCGCTTGCCTGTGTGTCCTGCTTTTGCCTCGGTGAATCCATCCTCGTGTCGGCAGTCGTCGTCGTCGCCGTCGCCTGCGCAACCGCCTCCGATGCCGCCTTCAAGATTCTAGGGTTTCGGTGTGAGGTTGGGAATGGATAGCGAGGTCGCGCTGACAATCATCGCGGACGCCATCGTCGCCGCCTTCGAGATCTAGGGTTTTGGTGTGAGGTAGGGAATGGATGGCGAGCTCGTCGAGCCAGACCACGATGGCTTACAACCCAGCGACACGGGGGCATTTTGGTCCATATGAAAATACGGTATGCTTAAACTCTGGAAAAGCACACGCGTGTGGTATATTGTGGCACATATCCAATTTAGACACAATAGTAGTGGCACGCCTGCGATATGACGAATAGTGGTGGCATTTTTTTGATTTACCACATTTGCGGTGGCATGGATCCAATTAACCCAAATAAAAATCGGGAGGAGATAAACCAAAAGGAAGCAAAAAAGATTATAACCATTGTACTAGCTCACAGACCACAAACCAACCACCGCTTCCATGCGCTCCTGTGATGAGAGGCGTGGGTGCCTATGATGGCTACAGATTACTGAAACAGATCATACGGCCTCAATTAATCCTGTATTACAGCGCTGCTGCTTAATCGCATGGATGGCAAGCATAAAACAGGTAATAGTAGGATCCTAGCCTTAGTTATTTTCTTTGGGAAAAAATAATTTCAAACATGCAATCTAATTCCTAGTGTCAAAAGAAAATGTCTACTAGGAGCTCTACAAAATTTGGGTGCGATCAAAAATCAAAACCAAAAAGTGCCTAAGTGGCACCAACGAAAACACACCATGTAGAGACATTTTGCTGCATTAATTATCCACAGATTCAACTCATTGGAACGTTGTTTCGTCATGACACACTCATAAGGTTTTAATTAGTGATAACAAACGAAGGATATATGCCTGCAATTCTAGCGCTCATTGCAACATGGAAACAATCCACAAGACAACGATCGCCTGCATTGCGTCGTGTCACTGTTACGAGTGGGCAAAATCACGCGTCGTTTCTCTCACATAGGCACGTACCGAATCGGACTAACCGGCCACCCCCGTATGCGCATAGCACGGTGCATGTTATGTGTGTACGTCGTCAAACCGTACAACACCATGCCCTAGCTCGGGCAAAACCACGAGACCTCTGCTGTATGCGCGTAGCCTTTTTGCCGCTTTCTGCGCCGTGGCCCGTGGCAGTAGCAGTAGGCAGGGAGAGAGAGAGAGAGAGAGAGAGAGAGAGTGTGTGAACATTTTCACGAATTCTCTCGCGCGCTCCCCCACAGGGGCGGATCCAAGAATGAATTTTTTTTTTTTTTTTGGGGGGGGGGGGAGTGTCAACATACTGGAAACACCGACATACTCTACCCTTGCCATTTTTTGTTGCCTTATGTTCTCATCATCCTCTGCAGTAGGGGTACTGCTGCTGCCACTCGAATAATAGTTGAACAATGTTCTTTTCGACATGCTGCGATTCAGTCTAGACAAACAAAATGAATAAGTGCTAAATCAGGTGCTAAACTGCTAATGGATTGAATCATTCCAAATTTCCAATTAAGTAATCACTAATCACAATTACATTACATATTTACATACCTTTTTTTTGTTTAGTTGTTTTGCAGCCGCCGGCCTACTGCTGCTCGCCTATGGGCTGCAGGCTGCGGGCTGCTCTTGCTCAGCTGCTCCGCTGCCTCCGCAAGCTCCCGTGGCGGTGTGGCCTGCTGCTGCTCCTTTTGATGCTCGTGCGGACTCACCGCCGCGTGCTCCGCTGCTCACGAGGTCGTGCAAGCTGCCGCCACACGCTTCCACATGCTGCTTGCCGGTCCACCTCGCCGGTGCCGCCGTGCCGCCGACCCCCTCGCTGCTCGCCTCTTGCGCCGCCGCACGGGGTCGCCCCAATGGCTGTTAGGGATTTGGGGGTGGGGATTGGGGAAATAGGTAGTTGGGCTGGGGGCTAGATGTGGCCTGTTGGCCTGCAACAAATTTTCTCTGTGAGTAAGATGAAAGCCCAATAGCTTCCCCTTGGCCCAATTTCGCGCTTTCTTCAACCTCCAGCCTCCAAAGACCTTCACAGCAGTCACACTGCTGCTTCCTTGGCGAAATTTTTGAGGGGGGAGGGGGGGGGGGGGGGAGGGCGGCTCAAGGGGTACTCCATAGGTTCGGAGAGGGTAAGGGGAACTCAAGTCCCTCCTGCAACCACGTTGAATCCGCCCCTGCTCCCCGGGATCCACTGCTCATTCGGAGAACTGTGCGGCCACAAAGGCCTCGTTTGTTCTGCAACCTGTCCAGCTGCAGCTGCATCTGCTTTTCTTTCACATGGGCAACAACAAAAAAGAGGAGAGACGAAGAGAAATCCCTCTCACATGCTATATGGCCCCTAGAATAGTAAGCTAGCAGACAAACATGCTGCTGCTCCACGACCATGAGATCAGATTAATGTGCAGCAGCAGCTAGCTCTGCAGCGCAGCAGATCATAGATAAATGGATAAAGAGAGGGGCTTCGTTTCACGGTACGAGCACCTGCTTTGACTGTGCCGTTTTCGGTTGCACCCCTTTAATGGCAGCCCCAGATTGGAGTAGAAGCAATCGAACATGCATCATGCATGCACGGAATGGGAGGCATGCAGAGATTCTTTTGTGTCCCCCTGGCTTGTTGCACACATCGACCACCAAGCTGCTACTTATACCAGTGTAGTATCGGGCTGCTTCTACTTCTAGTTGCACATAGCGCATAGGACACAACATGCAGTAGGGAAATTTAATTAGCCCGGCCCGGTCCATCCGACCAACCCTAGGACGTCATCACGCCACGGACGGATGGATTCGAGGGCCGGGGGCGACGTCTCGCCCGGGCCCGCGCTAGGAGACAACTGGCGGCAGAGGGGGCCGGTGACGCTGGCGGTGAGGAAAAAGAAAAAATAAGGGGAAAGAAAGAGAGCTTGGTGTCTTGCCATTTCGGTGAAAGGACAGCACGCAGGAAAGTGGCAAAGATATGAGGGATGTATAATAAACTTTTCTAGCCAGATCTGAGGTGCCGGGTCGAACGACCCATTTGCCCATGTCTACCGGCAACACAGCCAGAGGATGTGGAGACCGAGAACAGACTCATTTTTTATCGATACCAGACTCATTTTTGACCGTAAATAGAGCATAGCAGTGTATTGCAGCTTCCACCACCACCCTCCCCCTCCACTCCGGTCACCGGCGCCGCGCCGACCTCGTCGTCCTCGGCGTCCTCCCCAGCAGCGCACCAACATCGCCACGTCCGCCATCACCGATCTTCTTCGTCCCCGTCGTCCTCCTCGGCAACTAGCACAACTTCCTCGCCACCTTCGTTCCCATCTTCCTCCTCGGCCGCCTTCACCGACCCCTTCATCCCGTCAATGGCAAGCTATGGGAACCACGTCGTTCGTGTTCTTCACCATCATCCTCGTCGTTCGTGTTCTTCACCATCATCCTCCTCTCCACCGGCTTGTTCTTCGCAGCGGATGCATACCCACCGGTACGTTACGTATTGATAATACAGTCATCGACCTCCTCGCCCTCCAAAGGCTGCAATTTTAGAGGTTCTCGGTGAGATGGACAACCGGTCGAATACGTTGAGCACAGGCACTCCATGCTCCTCGCACACCAGCCGGGCGATGCCTCTTGTTCACTGACTGTCACGGCCGAGTGTCGAGATCTCCTATCATGGGCATCGTGCTCACTGTCATGGGCATGGGGGACTAGGGAGGCCCAGTTCCAGGAACAACAAGTTTGGACCTTTTGGCTTCGGCTTCATCCAACGTCAAAAGCTCGGAACATGGAACTCGCCATTCCAGGGTGCCGTCGGTGATACCATGAAGAAGTTAAGTCAGAATTATGCAGGTACCTATCACTATTGGCTAGCTATGTCTGATGGATGCCTTTTAATTTATTGGCTAGCTATTTCTGATTAATGCCTTTTAATTTGTGTGATATCATGAATGCTAGTGTTGCAGTAACAGACGTATGATTTTATAAATGAGGATACAACAAACTAATCTACTTATAAAACAAAAAAAAAATTCTAATTATTATATAATATTATCTCTAATGAAGTATAAAAAAACCAATATATCATAAAAATTGGACAAGAAATATACTAAATCTTATTTTTATCTCTAGATCCCATTGTAATGCATAGACATGTAACTAGTAAATAAATAGAATGTCACAACTCACTTGAACAATATATATATAGCATTATGATCATTGGATTCATAACAATTGTCAATCTCTAATTCGTCCATAAAAAAATTTATATGATTATATATCGTTCAATAGCATTAATATTTATAGCATTCTAGATTATGTTTAACAAAAATATCTTTCCACTTGTTAAGTAACTAGTCAGGTATCTTATATAAATACAATATCATTAACAAAGATAATACTTATTGTTTACTCATGTAAAAACATAGATAATATCTATTACGGAGCACACACACATGACTTACCTGCTAGTATTCATGTGCAAGTAATAGTGTTGGTTGTAGCAATATTATTATCAAAAATAAATAAGAATTAGAAAACAAGAAGAAGATGTAACAATAGAAAAATATAAGGGTAAAGTTTTAGTTTCACACTATATTACGATGAAGAACAATTTTAATAATATTAGTATATTATCGATTAATGTGAGTATATACCGTACTATGGAGGTGAGTAACTTTTCCACACGTGTGTTTGAGCTAGTGACTAACCTCCTCTTTTTCTTACATTCTTTCGAAGTTCTCCTAACGTATTTGGTAAAAAAATGTTTTATTTTGAATGAAATAAAGAAACAATTTGACTAGATTATTTTTTAGAGAGAATCCATTGTGTGTCGCTGACTTTGTCCCTATTCTATAATATGCCACTGAGTTGTCAAGTTATACAATATGCCATCGTATTTTGCTTAACCTCTAATACCGTCGCCGTCCATTTAGACTCCGTTAATACTGTATAATTTTGTCCCAATAACCGAAATATCACAAGGACGGAAATTCCAGAATTTGGCCGAAAATTCCGAAATATCATATTATAAACAAGGCAAACAAGTTGCCCATCTCAAACTTTGGAAGTTTTACAATCTAATATTTGGAATTTTTTGTCCCAGGGCTATTTCGATCATTATGATAAAATTGTACAATAGTAATGGAAGCTAACTAGACGACGATGGTATGTTATAGAAGTTAAGCAAAGTACAATGGCATATTAGAACTTGACAAACCCAGTGACATATTGTAGAACAAGAATAAAATCAGTAACACACAATGGATTCTCTGTATTTTTTTTTTGGTTTTTCAGTTCATTACCTATCTACTATCGTGCGACATTTTTACAAAAAGTTAAATCTTATACTATAAGCCCATATCTTACACACTAAATTACATATACTTATAATATAATTTTCAAATTATACAATGCCCTATTCACATTT
Source organism: Oryza sativa Japonica Group (assembly GCF_034140825.1). Lineage (NCBI taxonomy): Eukaryota > Viridiplantae > Streptophyta > Magnoliopsida > Poales > Poaceae > Oryza > Oryza sativa. Next base: position 13,413,080 of record NC_089044.1, on the reverse strand, counting down.
TATAGGAGAAATATGAAAAATGATTTATTATCTATTTAATTATGAGAAAAAAATATTAGTCCAAATTAACGTATATGTAGAAAAAAATAATATGAAAGAATTACGGAAATATCTACTGATATAGTCATCGTATATCATGCAGTAAGAAAAGGAGACCACATTTGAATGCTTTATTGTTGAGCAAAATTGACGGTTAATTTTATTCTAACCATAATTAATCAACATGTGTTAGTAGAAATCCGTATCTTCATGCATCAACATATCATGAGATTATTAGTAATAGCTATGTACATCCATCTCCAAGTCTGGTGACGCACCAACCACTCTGCACACTAACTCTCTCTCTCTCTCTCTCTCCCTATTTTTTTCCCTCCGACAGTTGGGGAACCGCTAGATCTAGCAAGGAGTCCGGATTTAGCGTCTCCGCTCTTCATCGGGTCAACTCTTGTCTCCCTGAGTCCCTGCAAGCCCGACACTAGCGACCTCAATGGCATCTATAACAATAGTGTGCATGACGAGAGGGGAGGAGAAAAAAAAGGGTGGCTCATGGAGGGTAACAAGAGTGTGGTTGCGCATGCAAAGGCGGAGAGGGGGAACGATGGTGGCTCATGGAGAAGAGCAGTGGTGGTGGTGCGTAGAGTGATGGTTAGTGGTTGTTGGTGGTATAAGGATTTTGTTGTCGACACAATCGCTAACCGAGTTTGTTAATTTTTGGTATGTGGGCCACTAGTCTTATAAAGAAATAGTTAGTTTTAAAGTAGTAAAAATATTGAGATAAAAGTGAGAGTACTCGTCTGGGGCTTTTAACTTTTTACCACTTTTAAGATATGGTAATTAAGGATTTACCACTTATAATCTATGATACGTGGGGCTTCATGTGTCTATAACATATAGGTCTAGTGGCAAATTCTTAATTACCAATAGTTAGAGTGACAAATAGGTAAGGATGTGACTACGACGAGACCCTTGCTGGTTAGGCATATCCAACGACCTCACTTTAGATGCTACTAGTATACTCAATAGTGCATGTCTTTTTTTTCTTATAGAGTTTTATCTTAAATTACTTATTTGATCTATGATCCGATTATATCGTTGTGTTCGTTGTAATTAAATCTTTACAACAAGATCTTACATGATTATATTATGATAAAAATATCTATGTTGTAAATTACTTTTATTATATGTAAGTTACTTTATCATATATATATATATATATATATATATATATATATATATATATATATATATATATATATATATATATATATATATATATATATATATATATATATATATTCAAATTACTTTTTGATATAACCTCTTTAATAACTTATATATTTTAAATCACGTATTATTCAAGATCTATTTGCATCATTGTGCTCTACATAAAATATGTGACAAAACAAGATACATGTTGAATATATTTAAATATTTTATTAATATAAAAGTAATTATTTAAATTGTAGAAACAATTTAGCTATGCAACAGAAGTAACTCTTTGTAATAGAAGTAGTTACATTGTGACTGAGTTGGAATAAAAAACTACGTAGAGTAAATTCACAAGTAAAGTGTAGAGAAAATTTTTAAGTAAATGTATTTATGAAAATAAATTAATAAAGTCTAAAATTAATTTGCATTAATCATAAAAATAACTTAGCACAAAATAGAAGTAAGTTGTTACAATATTAGAAGTAAATTCATTAGAGAGAAAAATATGGTCTATGTAAAAATAAATTTAAAGTCCATAAATTATAGAATTGACTAAAAAAATAATCAAAACAATCAACTTAGAGCATGATGAATGTATAAGAAGTAATTTAGTCAAATCTAAAAGTAATTCATAAATATGATAAAAGTAACTTACATATATAATAAAGTAATTTACATACATAAATAATTTTTCATTGTAATTTAATCATGTAAGATTTTGTTGTGAAGATTTAATTGCAACGAACAAAATGATGTAATCGGATTATTGATCAGATAAGTAATTTGAGAAAAAAAACTTTATAAGAAAATGGACAAAGACATGTATTTCTAATAGAAAAAGGGAATACATGTGTATGTGCAGTAGGAGTAGTACTTATATTATATCTCCGACTCCGAGTATCTTCCCCTTCCCTTCCCTTGGCGGCGTAAATGAAAGAAGGGAAATCTCCCGTCTCTTTGTCTCCTGCCAAGACGAGTCGCGGCTGAACAGGGGAGGGGCCGCGATCTCCATCTGGCGGGCAGAGCAGGGGACGGGAGGGGATCCTGGTGAGCCTCTTCCTGATTCATCTCTCTCTCTCTCCCTTCGGGACTAGTTTTGTCTGGAATTCGCTTGCGTTCGTTCGTTAACCCTAGCTTCTCCTCTAGATCTGGAAGAAGCTCTTCTCTTAATTTCAGAGCCTTAACCTTAATACAAGTAACCGTTTGTTTGTTCCCCGAAATGTTTGTGAACCCCCCATGTCCCAAGTTGGATCCGCCCCTGTAGTGTTGGTGGATCATGGTTCCGTTTGTCGCTAGATTTTCTTTACTTGGCTTAACATAATGCATGTTCCAGTGGCTATTCTGTTTGATTTCTGATGCCTGGTGATATAGAACAACATTTTCACATTGTGCTCTGTATTGTATATTGAAGTTGTTGTTATGAGATGAGCTGATGGGGAAAGATAGAACACGGTTCATGCAATCAGCGTGCATTGTTTGGCTAGCATTGTTTGTCGTTATATGGCTTCCTGCAAACGCAACATAAGTCTGTTGTGTATTCCTAACAATTTTCTTCTCGCGCAGTAGCTTTATGAAATATCTGGTGGTTACAGCATGACTTGGTAGCTATTTCTTGTGCTTATGCGTCTAACATCTGTCAAACCTTTCGCAATAAATTATTTTTTTTAAAAAAGACACTTTCCTTCTATGCAGTCACTTTCTTTTGTTTATAAAATAATAAAGAAATTAGAATGAATCTCCATTGGTTGGACAACGACACGATTTCCATCTCTGTGTATATCACTATCCTTTCATGTCACAATTCTGTCAACTCTGGGATCTTATTTTGGTTGCTTATTCTTTATTTTCAGATATAATACCAAGATAATACACCTGCTTGTCAAATGATGATGGGTTTGCTAGCGTTTGAGAGCAACCAAGGGCTCTGGAATAGTGGATATTATTCCCAGCTGTTTGGGATTGGAGGAGTTATGGTCACTGTCGCCATTCTTTGGTTATCGACAGGCTACTTTGGAGGAATTGGTGCTCCTTTTGCCCCATATTTTTGGCCATATCTAGGACAACTTCCAAAGAAGAAGGAACGGAAAAGGCCTGTGAGAGTGTACATGGATGGATGCTTTGACCTCATGCACTATGGCCATGCAAATGCATTACGGCAGGCCAAGTTGTTGGGAGATCAACTTGTAGTGGGAGTTGTTAGTGATGAGGAGATTGTGGCGAACAAGGGTCCACCTGTGCTTTCAATGGAAGAGAGGTACTGCAGAAAATAGTTCTTGTTTTGTGCAATACACTATCAATTTCTCCTTAAAATTATGCTGTTGATGTTAGCAGTAGGATTACAAAATTGACTGGGAAAGCTTGTAGAATCACCATCTTATCATTTGATATCCAAAACATTTAAAAGCTAGAGTTCTAGACCTCTTGGAATTGGCAGTCATGGAATTACACAATCTTCAATTGTACATTAACTCTAAAATGTAGGTTTCCTTGGCTCCTTGCTAGTATTGTGAGGCATGCTATAAAATATTCTGAATTCATTTTGCTGAAGTACTCTATTATGTTATTGATGATCGTTGATATTGTCCTCTCGAGATTATAAATTGCCTTGTCCTAGGTTATTTTAATATTAACCGCAAATTCTCCTTTAGCTAGATGTACAATATTCTGGTTCCCCATTGACTTGCTATTTCTGTATAGGTTGACACTTGTTAGTGGATTGAAGTGGGTGGACGAGGTCATTCCCAACGCGCCCTATGAGATCACGGAAGAATTTATGAATACCCTCTTCAATAAATATAACATTGATTACATTATACATGGAGATGATCCTTGTCTTCTACCTGATGGAACGGATGCTTATGCGTTGGCAAAGAAGGTTGGACGCTACAAGCAAATCAAACGCACTGAAGGTGTCTCAAGCACTGATATAGTCGGTAAGATGACCACATGGTTCAGTATCGACACTATTCTTTTGGGATTTAATTCTCTTGGTGGCCATCAATGTCATATATTCTCAGTCTATTGTGATCTTAATGTGGGAACTGTATTCTTTTTCCACCCAGGGAGGATACTACTGACATTCAAGCAGAAAGAGGCTGGCAGTATGGAAACTACCACAGATGCAAATCAGAACACTGGAGCAACATGTGATAAAGTGAAAAGTCAGCTATCCAATTTTCTTCCAACATCTCGCCGGATAATGCAGTTTTCAAATGGACAGGTATGAAATTTTAAGGAACTCTGATTTTTCTCACTTGTGTTGGGGCTAAGGTTACTCAACATTCTTATGGTTCCATGTGAGTGTTCTTTATTTAGCATGGTTATGGATAAAAAATAACTCTGAGCTAATCTGACTGATCACACACATTAATGATAATACACCCGTATGTATTGTTTCAATCTTGGTCATGAATGATAATGTTGACAGTATAAAGTTGGTAATTTTCGTACATATTTCTATGACATGTCAGTATGTCACTCTATTGGTTTTATTGAACAATATGCTCATATGCACTCAGGCTCCTTCGCCAGGTGCTCGCGTTGTGTATATAGATGGTGCTTTTGACCTTTTTCATGCCGGCCATGTTGAGGTAATTTTTGTGGTTCATGTTATCATTTGCCAATAATTTTACCATAATTCACCCAGTGGTTCACATGTTCCAGAGTTTAAGTGTATATTGTTTTTGTTTAATGCAGATCCTCAGAAGTGCTAGGCAACTTGGTGACTTCCTTCTTGTTGGTGTCCATGATGACCAGGCAATCAGGTACTTATTTGGTATCGGAAACTAGTTAATAATAAGCGAACGTAAAATACATTTGAGACCAATTCATGTTATGTGACTCTTTTGTAAGTTCATATAAGATGCTTATGCAAATTAAATGTCCAGGGATAGAAGAGGGTATCGTCCTATCATGCACCTCCATGAGCGTACTCTCAGTGTACTTGCATGTCGCTATGTTGATGAAGTTATAATAGGTGCCCCATGGGAGGTTTCAAGGGATATGGTATGTTCACATATGTTTAGCTATGTTTGCGTGAATAGGTTTAAAGAACTATTGTAGTGAACACAATGCAGTGTCATGACATCTTTTTGACAACTGAATAAGCCCTCACACTTTCTCTTATCAAATGATGCAGATTACCACATTTAACATTTCATTGGTTGTGCATGGGACAGTAACCGAGGGTAGTTCTGTGGTAAGCACTTAATCTTAATCTAATTACAGGTTGAAAGATTACCATAATGAGTTGCCCAATTTTCCTTGGAACTTAACGAATCCATGCTGCAGGTCGGTATTGATTCATACGCTGTTCCAAAGAGCATGGGTATCTTCCAAACAATCACAAGCACCAAACCTATAACAACAGTTTCAGTGGCTACCAGAATAATCGATAACCATGAAGCTTACAAGGTACATTTTCTGTCTCAGGGATTTACTTTATGAATAAAAATAATTTGTGTTTTGGTCTGCTTGATCAGTAGTATTTTCTCTACTTTACATTATTGCTGTATTCTTTCTGTAAACAGAAAAGGAACTTGAAAAAGAAGGCAAGCGAAGATAGATACTACACACAAAAGAAATTTGTCTCTGGAGATTAATGGCTCAGAAATATCGTGGCACTTATTTTTGCACTAAAACAGAGGGGGGACGGCATGCTGCCACATTTATTCAAGATAATTCTACAACAGAGATTTCAACAGTTACTCGGCTATAGAAAGGTCATAGTCAGTTATAATTGATGGCCATTCAGCATGGGAACCAGCTCAAGGAACTAAATTAAAAATCTGCCGTCGCCCTTTTGGCAGGAAAATCCACTTAACAGCCAGAATTCACATACATGATTCTTTTTTTCTTTTTACTTTTGTTGTCCCTGGAGGGGACAATATTCATAGCTGAACAGGTGCTCAGCAAACCATTGTTGTATACTTGTATGTTATTACTTAACAGTGTGTGGAGTGATTAGAGTTGCATACTCCCTAATTGTACCAAACGACACTTATGAGACAATGAGCTGTGCGATGACCGTGGTCTATTTCATTTATTTCATTTGCCCTGTCTGAGAATTTTATGTTCACTTTGTTTAATCCATCAAATTTCTGATACTAAATCAGGGAATGCTGAAGATGAATTTGTGTTTTGAGATGAAATAATTGGACACATGACATTCTGGTTAAGGGCAGTAGGCGACTAAGGCTCTCCAGGCTTCTGTCCGTTCAACAGCATCGTTACACTAAACATGGTTTTCTTTGGATATTTTATGTAATTTCTCACAAAACAATACACGAAACTCATCTGAAAGAGAGAATCTGCAGATGAATTTCACATTGCATACTCTTAACCATCAAATCAGCATACATTGCTCCGACAAATACTAGTCTGGATCAGCACATTGTGGCATATGACAACATGGATTTGGAAACACCCTATGCTAGTCACATGCTAACGTTAACAAGTTCAGAGTTCAGAGCAACTTGTAGGAGTTTGTCATTTTTACTCCCCCCAATACAAGTTCAGAGCAACTTGTAGGAGTTTGTCATTTTTACTCCCCCCAATTCCAGCAGCCTCTTACAGTTCAGAAGAAACCTGCATGGTAGGAACCAATCATTTCAATTAGCCAAAAAAAAAAAGAAAATACTTATAAAGTGATATTTCACTCCCCAAATATTTCAAATATCCAGCCCACATGTATTCATAAATACTAACTGAAGAAATAAAAAATCAAAATCAAGAACACCATGGTCCTTCAGCTCGATCTACTACTCTACTTACTACCAGAATCCTGATTCCTGAAGGCTATTTTTTCACAGGTAAAATCATCATCAACATGGCCTAGCTAGCATCGTCTGCTGTTCACTAACCTGACCGGAAATGAGCCTGCTGACACGGCGCCGCCTGAGGCTGCCGCTACCGGAGCTGAACCTCGACGTCCATCGGCGCCGCGGTGGCGGCTTGGTCTGCTCTGAGTGGCGGCGTTTCTGAAGATGACATCTCATATGCAGTGTTCATAGTGTCATGGGTAGTCTCTTGGCCCTGAGTTGGTAGCATCCATGATAAGGCCATGGTTGGCACATTAGGATCAAGTTGAACACCTGCTGATGGTTTCTCTTCCTCCATCATGTCTGGAATCTCACCATCCTGATGACAGAAAGAAGAGATGAAACATTAGAACTCATGGATTAAATGTTTCAATTGCCCTCAAAACATGAACTGAATTGAATGCCTCAGTTTATGTTCTTGGTTTCCACTGTGAATTGATAATGGTTTTAGGTTTTTGAACAATTCAGGCAGATTATAGATTGAGGTGAGTATAGTGAATCAACCATGGAATCTTGCCATGTTGATGATCTCATGCTTTTCTACTATTTAGCCCAAATTCTGCTAGCTTCTAACACGATCTCGTAAAAAAGAAAAACTTATGTATATTAATTAGTACAGAAGAGTGAGGATTGGACAGCATTTGCCAATTGCTATTGCCATACCTGTAATTTGAGCCTCTTAGGATCAAGAAAGATGGACAATCCATTGTTGGCCACCTCAGCATGTTCTTTCCTCTTCATGTTCATTGCCACAAGATTAGCCATCTTCTAAGCTATGATGATAGCCTCAAGACAACCCAGGACAGCTAATGATTTGGAGTCTACTAATTAACAGAATTCAGCCAACTTATCTCTTGTGAACAGAAAGAGTTGACTAGGCAACCAAGATGACTTGGATCTTGATGGTTCCTTGAAGTTCAGTTGTAACAACCATGGATGTTATTATGGTGTGTTTGTGTTGACTAATTCAAGTTGACTTTGCACGTTTACAATGACTAGAGAGAGTACTTTACCCTTAGCTTCTTTTTTTTTTCCATTCCTACGGTTGTTTGTTGGCAAATGAAAGGCCTGTGTAAAACAGAAAAGGGTCAAAGATAACTGTTCTTTGTTATTATCCCCTGTTAGAGAGGCTTCTGGGTACAAAAGAATAGGAAAAAGATCATCAGTGAAGCATTTGACATTTCAATTCTTCATAGAACAAAAGATTGGGAAATTCATGGGAGTGCTATGAGAAGATTACATGAAAATTTTGATATTTGATTGCTGGTATTTGAGTAGAATGAGTGTTAAATATCACCAGAAATTCAATATAAGCACAACCGAACAATCACTGTTTATCTCATGAAATTCCTATGGAAGAGATTGTATCATGTATTAAAAGTTTACAACAGCACACAGACAGATAAGTAGAATTAAGCGCCTGAACTGAACATATGGCGCTTTGGACATTTGAACTGAATTCATCTAACAGGTAAAATGTAAAGATAGCCTCAAAGCCGTAGGTTCAGTTCAGAACTCAACTCTTCTCAAGCAATGAACCTCATCCTATTCTAAACAATGATTCTACAAGAGAATCACACAATACTAGGTGCCCTTTGCACTACTCGGTTGCGCTAACCAGAAGGAACTCCCCCTCGCACAATAGGTCACCACCAACGTAAGCTTTTCCGAATTTTTTTTATTTATAATTTTTTTTATTAAAAGTTTTACAAAAATAATTTTCCATTTTGAAAATTGACGGAAGTAGTCGCCTACCGCCCTCTGGGAGGGCGATTTTTAAAAATCGCCCTCTCAGAGGGCGGCGAAAATAACGTGGCAGCCGGCCGTTCGCTCTCGGGCGACGGCCGTCAACGAAATTTGCAGGCGGCCCCCTTGCCGCCCTCCGCTAGGGCGATTTTATACTGTGCGGGGGGCCGCCTGCAAATGGGCGGCGAGGGGGGGCATGGAATTTTGCAGGCGGCCCCCTTGCCGCCCTCCGCTAGGGCGATTTTGTACTGTGGGGGGGGGGGGCGCCTGCAAATGGGCGGCGAGGGGGCATGGAATTTTGCAGGCGGCCCCCTTGCCGCCCTGGGGGAGGGCGATTTTATACTGTGCTCTATATTTTTGTATAAATATCAATAGTTATCAAATCTTTTTATATTGAAAACTATACAAGATTAAAATCTCCAATACTGGTAAATACAATTTTATTATTTTTTAGGGCATATTTGGATTGTTACCGTACAAATATTTTGTTAGTGCCAAAATATAAGCAAGTTTTGGCACTACCAAATATTTGGTAAGGTAAAATTGCATTTGATCATATTTGGTTTGCTGCCAAAATGTAAAATTGTAGTGAAGAATGTTCTACATAATCTCAAATCTAGATTACGTATTACCAATGAATAGGCTTCCATTTTCGTGTGTGGTGTGCTAGTGGGAAAGAAGATATGAAGAGGTTGCCTTCAGATTGTCAATTATATAGCGTCGTTTTCACTGCAATATATGTGAACTCAATGAGATACATTATTCATTAGATGTGACAAGACGATCACACGTGGGCGTGATTCACTTTATGTCAACAGGCAGCGCCGAAAGTTGATAGTGATAACTCGAGCTGCCGCTTTTCATGTGTGCTGTTGTGGACTGTGCGCGCTACTGGATCTGACACTACCGTGAAGCGCCGAAAGTGTGTTGTCGTGAGCATAAGTTGTTCTAGCACCATATGAATGAAAAGAACTATGTAGACGAGACAAACACAAGTAGTACTGCAGTAGTAATAGCAAAAGTAGTACTGCTTTACAAGTTTGTAAGCCAAAAGAAACGGTCACATAAGGACTGAAGAGGTAGAACACTACTGACGAGGCCTCTTACCCCTATCCCTCCTACCCTGCGCCCTAATGTGCCCCTGGGAGTACGTGAGTCGGTCCGGGGGTACGGCACGGCCAACCCGTCCTGCCTGTACAGGTGTGACCTCTGGCTGCTCCTGAGTGTGCGCCTCTGGAGCTCCTCCAAGCTGAGAGGAGCCTAGTACGTCGTGGTGGTGTGCACCGTGCAAGTCGTCGTCGTAGAACTGGCTAGTAGGACCAGTCCTACCGGCGTGAGACGAAGAGACCCCAGTACCGAAGATCCCGGCTGCAAATCCTGCTGGACAAGGACCATCAGTTTTGTACAAGTATTTAACAGTAGTAATAAAAAGTAAAGTACCGTGTAGGCGAGGGATCGACGCTCCGTGAGAGGAAGAGCTGGCGAACGCGCCCGAAGAGGTGGCGAACGCCCCTGCGGAGCTCGCGGAAGCGCCGGTCGTGCCTGCGAACGCGCTCGAAGGCAGACGAGGTCCTGCGATGAGGAAACGTGCAGTTAAAACATGGTGACATATTCGTGCAAAAGCTGAAACAAAAATGAGCTAATATCTGGGCTGAACTGTACCGTGCGAAACCGGTGCTGTAGGTCGCACTGCTCCGAAGCTAGGGGCGCTCGAAGGCAAACGAGGTCCTGCGAGGATGGAACATCAAGTTACGACGGGGTGATGTTTTCGTAGAAAAACAGAAACAAAACTTAAGAAACCTCTGGGCTGAGCAGTACCGTGCGAAACAGGTGCCGTAGGTCGAGGTCCTGCTCCGACGGTAGGCGCGCGAGGCCGTGGTTGTACCGGACCAGCTGGAGGTACGACGTCCACGGCGCTGCGACAGGAGAAGACGCGCATGACCGCACGCATCTTCTGCTGCATCCGGTCGAAGGTCACCCTCTGCTCAACGTCAGTCAAGTGCAAACCTCTGTTCAACCTCACTTGGACTGCGGTGATATCGGCACTGATATCCCGTGCGGCATCGGCCTATGCAAGATGGAAATAAAAAATTCAGTAGTTGTCCTATATTATGCAAGATAAATGAAATAATTGTAAGAAGTAATACAAATTGGACGTACCGCCACGAAGTAGTCTCGGTCACGGTGCGTGGGATACGCGTCCGTGACAGCGGCAACGTGCGGCTCTGGGGCGTCTAGAGTGAAGGTCACACGCGCACGAGTGCGAGGAAGGTACCAGCGAAGGTAGTCACGGTAGTTCTCCTCCGTGTGTGGGAAGAGCTCGTTGATCACCTCCTCTGTAGCTAACACCCAGTCGTCAACGTACTGCTGTACACGTGGAGCCCAAAGTGCGCCTGCTAGCTGTCCCCGTCGAGTCAACCTGTGAAGAGAGGTAAATTATATGGCTCGATGAAGTAATTATCATAAAAATTTAGAAATGAACAATCCGAACTCACGAGTGGTCGGCAGGGAGGACGGTCGGCTGCACGTTGCCCGGAAACACCTGCCTAAGTCCGAACTGTCTCATCACACGCTGCGGGCAGTGAGGCTCAACGAAAATGTCGAACACCATCGGCAGGATGGTGAGCCAGTAAGCCTGGTCGCGTGTGCACAAGGACGAAAGTCCTAGCGGTGCTCTCGCAGCGACAGCCTCTTCTGTGTAGGGCTCCCAGATGACGTCGCTCGGCTGGAGACGGTCAAACTCGAACACGAAGTCCGGGTAACCTCGTCTCACCTGGACGTGAGCATAACGACGCTGCAATAAACATGATCGGAATTAGACATGTTATGTGAAGAAAAAAAGAAGACGACTGATAAACTTATAACGCAGCGAAGTTGCACTAACCCCACGTCGACACCAGTAAGTCCCCATCGTGGGGCCGTCCTCTGGCCACTGCGCGCTGCGACCAACCCCGTAGGGTGCGCTGTCCACCACTGGTCGACCTATGGCAAACCTCTCGGCTGCCCAAAGCTGAAGCAACATAGGGCAGCCAGCGATGATCGCTCCCGCGTCAGTCTTCGTGCACGCCTCACAGAGGGCACGGTACGTGGCTGCTAGCACGGCAGAACCCCAGCTCCACTGCGGCACGTCCTGTGGCTGAGCATCCGCGATGGACCGTGCGTAGTGGACCAGCCGGAAGTCCACAGCGTGCCCGTGGGTGCTAGTGAACATCACCCACCCGAACAACCATAACAGGTACGCCTCAAGGGAGCGTCGGACCGAGTAATCATCAGCGTCAGGGTGCAGAAGGTCCGCCTACAATTAAGAATGAAATGTTAGTACAAAACACTCTGTTGATCGCAAATAAGCATGTATGATAATAACAACTTATTTACTTACAGTGAACTGGAGCAACCAAGCCTTGCTAGGCCCGACTGTAGAGTACGGAGGAAGGGTGTTGGCCGGTCCTAGGTGTGGAAGGCGCATCACCTGCTCGAAGCGCGCAGTGATATCCTCCTTCCACCCAAAAACACCGTCCACGGGACCAACTGGTGCTCCCGCCAGCGGTAGCCCGAGCAGGTACGACACGTCCTGCAGTGTCGGAGCCATCTCCCCACAGGGAAGGTGGAACGTGTGCGTCTCAGGTCTCCAGCGGTCTACCAGAGCGGCGAGGAGTGACCGGTCTGCATCCCACCGCTTCGCTGGGTCACGGTCGTCCGCCGCCGCCTCAACAAGCCTACAAAGTGGTAGAAGGCCTGCCGCACGCAACCTGTATAGAGCAAACTTCAAACATAAGTACAGCACAAAGCAAAGTTGAGTTGAAATGTGAACATACGCGTACCAAGGAACGTGACGGGGGTCGACACGCAACCACTCGCGCGACGTGCGTGGACGGAAGGTGCCGAGCTGTGCACCCTCGACTGCTGACAGGAACGAGCGGTGGTTCCTGTCAATCCCACGGTTCAACAGCGCCGGTGTGTCGTACGCCATACCTGCATCAAATAGATTGATCAGAAACATATAAATAATTAGTTCAACATAAGTAATAAATGTTCATAAGCGAATTACTAACACATATTAAACAAGAGTACAAACAAACAAAAGTGTCACCATACGGAATATTTCTGATTACAACAATAACTGCAGTTACATGATATGAGTACTTAGTCCGAACACTCATCACGATAACATTATGATACAACACCGAATAGTTCGCAATACTACTAGTACAACAATAGTCGGAGGTACTCATTACAACAACATTCAATTGAAATTACACGATAGAAGTATTTAGTCCGAACACTCATCACATCACAACAGCATTTTATTTCCTAAATCGATAGCATTGTTACACCATGGAATCGCCTGCTGCGCGACGACGCCTTGGCCTTGCGCGCCTGCTTGTTGTTCCTTCACCAGGTGGTCGCCTACCATCACTTGAATGTCCAGATGGACTAGCATCTGCGCCGCTTGGAACTTCTGCATTCTTCGGGCATTTCTTGTAAGTATGGCCGCGCAGATCACACTTGCTGCAGCGTAAAGTCCTCCCACCTGCTTCTGACTCATCCATATCATTTCTGATGCGTCTAGTTTGGCGTCGACCCTTTTTCACCCTTAACTTAGATGGATCTGGAACATAAAAAACTTGGGCACTCAGCGTTGTGTAAGATCCTGAGATCCCGAACCCATATATCTCCTCACTCCATGTATGAAATATTGCTTCTTTCCTGAAATAATTTGAGACGTAAACATTGGGAGATATGCCACAATCACCGGCAGCAGCAAGAACGTGTGAGCAAGGAAGGTGATGAAGCTTCGGCTTCATACAACTGCAGGCACATCCACCATCCGCCTTCAAGACACATTCCTGCATGGCTTGCTTGCGATAGATACCACGCCTGCTCCTATCAACACACATTATTTCATACCGATGCACTTGTGTGCCTTGAGCAACAACTCTATGTCTCCGTGCCTTTTTGATTTTATCTTCCATGTACTTTGTCACTACGTTGCCAAACACTATGTTGTTATCGGCCATGGACGGACCAATTTTCTTGTATCGATCCCTAAAGTACGCTTGCGTGCCGTGAAGGATGAATTCAACAATAGCAACCAATGGAAGTACCCGAACTCCTCGCATTACCCAGTTGTACACCTCTGCCAAATTGGTTGTCATTATGCCATACCGAGATCCATCGGTGTCGAACAATAGAGACCACTTCTCCTTAGGCTCATTCTTAATCCACTGAGTGAAATTTTTGATGGACGACCCTGACCTCCTTCTCATTGTTGGTGGGTCATCATGTAATGCACCAAGAGGTATGGGAGGCTCGTCACCTTCAACTTGTGGTCTGCGAGATTGATCATCTGTTTGCTTCGTTGTCAACTCATCCAACTTGTCCCACAACTCATTAAATTTCTTCCCTTGGTTCTGTGCACAGAGCCTCTTAAAGAGCTCCATAAGATGCTTGTTCTTGAATTGCTTGTAGAAATTTGCACCCATGTGACGCATGCACCACCGACTCCGAACATCAGGCCATTTAGCTGGAAGTCCCTTCTCATCCCAACCGTTCTGCAAGTAGTCAATAGCCCGCAACATACCCGCATGACGATCATGTATAAGGCAAACATTGGGCCTCATACGCACCACTGCAATGTGCACTCTCTCTAGGAACCAGTACCAGCTTTCAGTGTTCTCACTCTCTACAAATGCAAAAGCCATAGGTAGAACCTGGTTGTTCCCATCACACCCAATTGCTGTCAATATCTGACCTCGGTATTTACCTGTCATAAAAGTTCCATCTATGCATAGAACAGGTCGACAATGCACAAAAGCATTGATGCAAGCACCCAATGAGAAAAAGGCTCTTTGCAGCACACTCTTTGTTCGATCATCAACAGATGTAAATGTATGTAGGTCATAGTAAGTATTATTATTCCTCTGGGCAATGGTGGCTAACAAACGAGGCAAATTATCATAAGAAGCTTCAAATGTGCCATACCTCATCTCAATAATCTTTTGTTTGGCTCTCCAGGCCTTTGCATAGCTTATGGTGTACTTGAATTTGTTCTCGATGTGCCTAATAATTGATTTTGGTTCAAAGCCAATGTTACCAACAACACTGCTGTACATCTCACTTGCCACAAAAGCTGAAGTGATGTTTCGGTGATACTTCTCCACCCCTTGTAAGTAGCACTTGTGCTCGGTCACAATGCTAACTTTCCAATAATCATTCCATTTACCCTTATATGCATGGACACGCCACGGACAATCTTCCTTCATGCACCTCACTTCATACACATAATTTGTTGACTTGACCACCCTAAACTCTCTCTGCAAGGAAACTGCCCAATGCTTCACCGCCTCCTTCATCTCATCCTTATGAGCATACCTTGCACCCTCAATTACCTCGTTCTCCTTATACTCCCAGGGTACATGATCACCCTCTGATATAACAAGTCCAGAGAAGTCCTCATTTGCCCAATCAGTGGCCATTACATCACCTTCCTCATCGGATGATGCGTCGTCGTCCGCTTCCTCATTATCCGAATCTTCCCTATCCATTTCATCAACAATTATACCGACTCTCTCCCCCTCATCCGCCATGCCCATGGCCTGCTCCTCCCTTGGTTGATTTTCCTCATTTTGCATCGATGGTCCAACAACATCCCCTGCATTGATAGGACCCTCTACATCTTCGGTTTGCATTGAAACATTTATATCTTTCTCTTGTACCGACACAAATATAACGAGGGGCCATGACCGTTCAAAAGCCATTTCCACATACCGTCTCCAAGCAGCAGTGCTGTCCATCGGCATTAGTTCCCAAAAATAACCTTCTGTTGCACGACTCACTACAACTGATACTGACATTGTGTAGACTTCTTGGTCTATTCTAAATCCTCTCAACAACCAACTATAAATTGACTGAAATGTTCTCTCCGCAGGCCTATCGATGCCCTTAGATGTCATTACAAAATCTGACAGATCAACACCATCTGGACCAAATCTAATATTTCCTTCATCGTGAACTATCTGAAATGTGACCTTACTTGACATTGTGCCTGATGAAAACAATAACTGCGTTAACCTCGCATTTCTGTACTACGCCCTAAGTTACATTCTCTACAATATTGTTCTCTAAATTTCTAAAAGTACGTTACATTCTCCAGATCAAACTAAACTACATCTTACAATTAACACTACTGTCTATGTCTCAATTCATACTATTATATTCTATGCTCTGGATCTACACATATGTGCTGTGTGCTACAGATGTGCTAAAATATATGGAACTAAAACTAAAACGCAACATATATACTCAAACATAACATATTAGTACAAATGCAAAAAATGTATGGGAGCATACCTGTGATGAAGTGAGCGAACCAGCAGGGCTTCGCCGCTCCCCTTCTGCTGCCCTCCCCTCTCTCTCTTTCGTTTTTTTTGGATTTTTAGTGAATATAATGAAATTTCACAGAGGAGGGACTGGGCTTTATAGGGGGGAGGAAAAAATCGCCCTCCCCCAGGGCGGCAAGGGGGCCGCCTGCAAAATTCCATGCCCCCTCGCCGCCCATTTGCAGGCGGCCCCCCGCACAGTACAAAATCGCCCTAGCGGAGGGCGGCAAGGGGGCCGCCTGCAAAATTCCATGCCCTCCCTCGCTGCCCATTTGCAGGCGGCCCCCCGCACAGTACAAAATCGCTCTCGCGGAGGGCGGCAAGGGGGCCGCCTGCAAATTTCTTTGACGGCCGTCGCCCGAGAGCGAACGGCCGTCTGCCACGTCATTTTCGCCGCCCTCTGAGAGGGCGATTTTTAAAAATCGCCCTCCCAGAGGGCGGTAGGCGACTAATTCCGTCAATTTTCAAAATGGAAAATTATTTTTGTAAAACTTTTAATAAAAAAAATTATAAATAAAAAAAATTCAGCTTTTCCTTCCATCTTGGCAAGACATAGTCCATTGTTCCAAATGGCAGCCCAAACCTGATCGCACAGACTGACAATTCAAGGCATAGTCCATTGTTCAATTGTGGTCTGGTGTAACTCTTTTCCTAGATAGAACTTCAACTTAACAGTCTCCACCGAAACACTGGTATAACAAATAGGATTAGAATTGTCGAAACAAGATTTCAGCAATATAAAGGGGGTAGCGCACGAGACCTAAAAGTGGATGGATGTAGAGACAAGTATTTAGACAGTTTCAGGCCCTCTCGATGAGGTAATACCCTACTCCTGTTTGGGGATTTGAATCCGCTAGGTGTAGTATCGATCTGACGCATATAATTTTCATGCATGTTCATTATAGCTTCTTTTTGTTTGTTTGGATCTTAATTACTTTATGTTGGCAGTTTGGCATGTTGGTATGCTCTGAAGGAAGCTTATGAGGAGTTCAAGCATGTTCTGGTGGTATTGATATATGGAAAAGATGATCACTCCCTATCGTCTGTCAGTGCATGAGGTTCTATGTCCATGTTATGCTTTTTGAGTTTTTCAACTGAAGAACCATCACAAGGAATATTTTAATATTTTTCTATCATTTCCATTCGTGCAGATTCACTTCTTTATGTAGCAACTCTTAAGGCTTTTCAACATTAATAGATCTGAGAGGAAAGAAAACCTGTAACTGTCCATGGAAGTGGCTTTTGATTGTCTTATTAATTCAGTAGTTACACTTGAGCGCCTTACTATTTACCTATTCATATTGTGAATTACATTATTTCTACTGCATTTTTGAACTACATTTCAGATTGCAAAGTTTGATAGTTTTCAGGACTTTTTACTGAACCATCAGAAAGCTGTTATTATTTCAGAATAATGTTTTGTCCTATGAAAAATGTTTTGCTCTATAGTATTCTATAAAGAAGAGATTGAACTTGCTGAATTGATTCCATCCATATTAAGGGATCATTTGTGAGCTTATGATCTTATTTTACCAATGACCCTAAGATACTTACCTCACATACTACACCATCTTGTCCTTTCTAAGATAGTTGATTAGGTTACTTCTACACCATCTGACAATAGCTTGCAAAATTTGGAAAAGCATTTACAAAGTGCTTTGCTTGCACAAAGGATTTCTTCGCTTATATCTGATCTAACTGAGCAGCTTCTCTTTGGTGAACACAATCCACCTGCAGTTCATCAGTAATGCTCACTAGAAGCACCTTCTGTTTGATGAGGTAAGCACTTCTTGCCTTCTTGGTAGTTGTTAATAATTTAACTAAATTGTGCTCCATGCCATATTTGAATATCAGGTAGATGTGTAAGCCCTGGTACTTTCTGTGGAGTTGACAAGATAAGGTGCTGTTGATAGCTTGAAGTTTGCAAAAGAAGATTTATATCAAGCATTTCAGGTTGTACTGTAAATTGGAAAAAAAAGTATAGAGTTATTCAGCTACATCTATGGAGATTTTATTGTTGGTTTTCTATTTCACTTAAGTGGCAAAGTTTGCAAAGTTTAGCTTTCAAGTAATGTAACTAGCAGTTTTGATGTTATTATTGTTAAGGGGCACTGATACCAATCTTAGGTGGGAATATATATTTCTTCAATCCACCTAGAATTTTCCACAATAGACATTTCCCCTTCCACAATTTACTTGTTAGCATGGTCACTTAGCACTGTCCCACTGTGTCATGAGGCAATTGTCAAGTTATTAACACATTCAGCAGTTACCAGTCAGTAGCTTGTTCCCTGTCTCAAGAGACAGAAAAAAAGTAAGGGAAAGAAACGACCTGGATGCCTGGTGATGGGGCTGAATACAAAAAAAAAGTAAGGGAAAGAAACGACCTGGATGCCTGGTGATGGGGCTGAATTCCAATATCCAAATTTAACTATAAGTATCACAAGCAGTCACAACACATAACTGTCATCAGTTTAGAGTTTTAGACTTGCTTGTTGAGTAGTTGTTTGATGATTTGTTTACCATGGTGAGAATAGACCAGCAAAAACACAATTATTGCGATCATGGGAACTATCAGATACAAATGCAAAATAGAACTTACATAAATTCTTTGGGGGGTTTTTATGTTTGTTCACAAAATTCACCAAAGCTATGTGTGTGCACCTCATGGTCTTCAAAAAATCAAATGAAAACATAGAACTATTAGAATAGAAAACGGTATGCACTACATTTTGCTGCCTGTCCTAAGGGCATATTGCTCACTATTTCTATGCACTACAACCTGCCTTTTGCATCCTGCCTGCTGATGCTATCCCAAGCAAGCTACACTATGGCTTTATCCTTGTATCTGATTATTTCAAATGTCCACCAGACTTCTGCGAATTGCACATATTGATACTATCTTATTTGATTGCTTTAATGTTATCTGGTATGAGCATACTGTCACCTTTACATTAGCTTTAGTTTGACATGTTTTGCTTGTTTGTTGTGTACATCTGCCAGTAAAGTGAAGTGCTTGGTTAGCCTGATTTCCTGGTGACTGCTGTATGCAGTGCATCTGTATGGTTTGTGCAAAGCCGTTATAATGAAATTGAGGTGGGGTGTTCTAATTTTGATAATGTTATCACTGGAGCCTTTTCTTTGTAAGGCCTATAGCTGTATAAAGAGAAATACACCATTTACTTCGTACCCTCAAAAAATCTACCTAAGGTACTAGTCACTGACAAGTGAAGCACTTCATTAGTTAGCTCTGCTTCTTGGTGCATCTGAAGGTTTCATCCATTGCATTCGAGGAAAAAAACAAGGTTTTATTCATTGCTCTGTGTGTAACTTGAGAGGCTGGAAATTATGAAAGTAAGGTTTTTTTTTCCAATCTTTGGATCGAGGGACCAAAACCTTTAACCCTTTAGAGATTTAAGTATTTGATTTTCGTACTTTTAATATGTGTTTCGTATTTCACTCAATTTGGATAATGTAAAGTATGGCAAGAGACAACAATAGTTAGTTTGATGAATTGATTGGCAATTGTACCATTATATATATTTTTTCAAATGCAATATATGCCAGAGTATGACTGCATTTCTTGATTTGTTATTTCATTTCTGTACTCTTCTTTCTTTTATATTTTTAATATAAGTATTTGTATTTCAATTATTGCTACCATTTACTCTCTCTGATATTCAGTATCCATTATTGAAGTTTACTCTCTGTAATTTTGCCAGAACGAATTGTGCTGTGCCAAATGAAGCTGGATCTGTCGCTACTTGATAAACTTGTAGGGAGTACTATACATACAGGGGAATAGTTGAAGGCGGCTGTTGTGTCCTTTTGTCGCAGTGACAGTCTACTTGACAATTCTCATCGATAGTCTTAGGGATTTTCCGTTGTGTTTTATGCTCAGGTAACTCTTGGAAGTAGCTTTCTGGTTTTTTAGTACTGATGCAATCCATTCTCTTGCATTTTCTGTGGGATTGGAATGTAATAGTCAAAACAAAGATGTTAATTCCGTAGAAAAAGAAGTCAATTGTGAAACATGGATTAAATGTGAAATAACTAACAACCACTATGGAGATTGTACTATTGTAGCAGTAGCGGAAGTAATCATCATGATTCCCTGTGCCAGGAGGTTACGTAGGGTTAGAAGTAATACATCAGGGCAAAGAAGGTGGAAGAGATGAAGGGGACTGGTAGACAATGGAAATACTTGTGAGACCTCATTGGATGCAAGTAAACACGGCATTTTAGTAAAACTGGTAAGATTTGTTTTTAATTCTTTACTCCAAGCATGAATCCTAGATTGTTTACAAAAAAAGGTTTATCGGTGATTACACCTCTTTTAGGATTTGGTTGCAGATTCTGGTTTGCCTGATGCTGGAAACAATCACGATCAGAAATAACAAGTTAATTTAGAGATGAGAGATTGTCGAAACAAGATTTCGGCAATACGAAAAGGGGTGGCTATCAAGCAAAAAAAGTGGATGGGTTCAGAGACAAGGAATTTTATATAGGTTCAGGCCTTCTCAATGAGAAGTAATACCCTACTCCTGACCGGGGATTGATCCACTGAGTGTGTTATTGATCGTATGATCTGGGAGAAAAGTTATGCCCCAAGAGGCACCTTGACCCCTCCTTATATAGTGGGAAGAGTCCATATTACAAGATATAGCCCATATTCCTAACGGAATAGGCAAGTAAAGATAAAATACCATCGTAACCGCTCCCGGGTATTTCCTAGATACCCAAGTTAAGAATATAACCCGAATCCTTTAAAGATATTCTATCTACATATGGTACCCCTATACCCAGTCGGATATACATGCCGTGTGGGTATGGGGTATCCATAATCTCCACAGTAGCCCCTGAGACCTTTACAGTCGACGAAATAATCTTCTCTTGTAATCTTTAAAATGATAATCCAAGTGCTTCAATTATTCCTGCTTTGGTCTCCCGAGTACTTGAATCAAAGACTGTGAAGGGCTGAAAATAAAAAATCAGGTGCATTGACTAGATGCACCTAATTAGGTGTAGCCCCCGACTATGTGATTAGTTAAATAAAACTAAACATACAGTCAAGGTATACTAAACATCCATCCGAGTGGATTTAAAACTCAATTACCAAAGTAATAACATCGCTAAGCATATGCGACGTTTGATAAAACGTTCAGCCGACTGCTTTAGCTTAAGTGTACCCAGAAGGCATAGAAAGATCCGAGTGAAAACACTCCGAGAATCTGTAAACCAACATATATGATAAAAAATCTGAGTAAAAAACTCTTAAATGATCTATCAAATGTTATATATAAAAGATGATAAATGACAAGTCTAAATAGCCTAAGCTATGATCCATGCCATTATCGATTCAAGCATATAACATGCTGAAAGAAAAACCATTTTAAAGTAGTCATCTCAATAAAACCTGAACAGCTTTGTAGCCTAAAAATGCCAACAAAATTAGTATAACACCTTTCTGTTGGGCATCTTTTTATTTGCATCGTAGTAATCCCGAAGAATCATCTAACTGTGTCAAAAAGGATTTTGACAGCATTGGGCTATTCTGTCGTGAGCAATTTTCGCCAAAGCAAAAAAATATATGCCTAAGTCCCTAAGGATCACAACCAGCCACGCTGATAATGAAATTGGGCTGAAAATACTGTTAAGGCCCAGGCCCATTAGTACTTCCCGATACCTTAGCGAAATAACCGCTTAAAACAAAACGCCGCTTCGTCTTCCCTGCCGCGATCTCCTCCATTTTCCCCACTCTTTGCTACAGTGCAAAAACTGCACCGGCGAAAACTAGGGTTCGCAAATCCGCACCAATCCACCTCTCCCGAAGCTTCGTGCTTTTGCGAAGATCTTCCGCGCTACCGCCGCATCAATCTCCCCTTCATTCTCTACCACCCTTGCTTCAGATCTCATCATCCATCTCGCATCCATGGCGGAGGAGAGAGAAAGCTTTGAGAGCCAATGGGCTCCCTCCGATGTTACTGAGGAGAACTTGAAGGAAATGGTGGCGCACGACGTTCTTCCGGCAAAGGAGATCATCGGCTGGCGTCCAGCGTGTGGCGAAGCATTCCCAACTCCTGACATGCATGAGGTCGTGGTATTCTCCCATTTCTTCTACGATGGTTTTTCTCTTCCAACTTTGAAATTCTTCAGGGGGATTCTTGAGTTTTATGGGATCAGCTTGCATCATCTTAACCCCAATTCCATAGTCCACATTGCCAACTTTATCCACACCTGTGAAGCCTTTCTAGGGATTAGGCCACATTTTGTCCTGTTCCGCCGCATCTTCTTCCTGAAGCCCCAGCCAAATAAGAGCAAGCCATGCGTTGTTGGGGGTGCCGGTTTTCAGCTAAGGGGCACCCTGAGCCAGAAATATTTCTCTATGCCTTTCAAAACATCAAACAAAGGCTGGCACGCAAACTGGTTTTATGTGCAAAATCCTGAACCGGCGCTTCCTGAGT
Organism: Oryza sativa Japonica Group; assembly: GCF_034140825.1. Lineage (NCBI taxonomy): Eukaryota > Viridiplantae > Streptophyta > Magnoliopsida > Poales > Poaceae > Oryza > Oryza sativa. The sequence continues at coordinate 13,390,463 of NC_089044.1, read as the reverse complement.
ACTCTTGTGTTCCCCCAACATACTAAGACACATGGAACTCGCTTCCAATGGGAGATGAAGCTTCGCAAGCCCTTACCCTGATGGAACGTATGCTGAAGTTTAAGGAGCAAGGTTTGCAAGGGGAGAAAATCACTCGGCACTTCATCAAGAGCCGACTAGCACCTTTCAAGGAGAGATCCCATACTGCTTTTGAGTTTGATGGCAAAAATGACCCCAACTGTGAAAATCCAGAGTCACTTGAATTCAAGATCATGAAGAAGAGGATGTATAAGATTTTATGAACCGGCATCGTGGTCAGCTATTCGCACATACTGCCGGTGGTGCCATATAACGATTTCAACCCTCCTCCTCCGGTAAGTATTGAATCATCCGGCCTTTCACATAACACCTTCTATCTTTTGTAATGTTGGCTGAGGACTTTAAATGTCATATGTAGGAATTTTCTTTGATGAAATCTGACCTACCAACCACTCAGCGCCGCTCTCCTCGTCGACAACCTAGTCAGGCTAGTGGGGGTCCAAAGATCCAACCGACTGCTCAACCAAACAGTCCAAAGCCAGCTAATCAGTCAAGTTTTCGGAAGAGGAAACTGGTCCTAAGCGACGATGAAGGCGACGATGTTGGGAAGGCTGGCAGCAAAGAGGCGACTGGAAAGCAGCCAAAACAAAGCTAATCTGCCGAAGAAGAAAACATCCAGTCGTCCAATACCCAAAATCAGGAAGTCGTCCAGGTATGAGTCAACTTGCAATCTCTCCTGTATTGTCAAACATGCATCACCAGTATAACGTTGATAGCACATCTCCAACCTGCAGGAAACCATCTGATATCGATCCATCTGGAAAAGACCCTGAGCCGACTGATAAGGAGACCGATTCTGCGACTGCCAAAGAAACTAGGCGGACTGAAGAAAACCGGCCGACTGACAGTCAGTCGGCGACCGACAATGTAGAGACAGGGTACGAGCCCCCGACTGGTTCCCAGTTGGCAGAAGCCAAAACCAGCGCCAGCCAAGAGCCCCCGACTGGAGACCAGCCAGAGACTGAGCCAAATAGAGACATTCCGGAGACCGAGGGACAGGCGAGCAGCCCTCCCTTAAATGATACCAATACTGGCCCAGGGGTCAGTTCCTTTGACAAGGTGCAAGGGCCTGCTCGTCCTCCACCGAAGGTCATAACAGGTAATTAGTCCTCTGAATCTATTTATATTTAAGGAATTCTCTTCAATTGCTTTACCACTATCTGTACAAATGTAAAGGCCCAATAATCGGTGATGAAGAAGAAGTTCTTTGAATATGATCAGCTGAAGACTCTCGTCCACCCATTTTAGTTAAATGGTGGGATGATGAGATGCAGCCACAGGGAATCGTAATAAACAAGCAGAAAGAAGATGAGGAAGTATCTTTGCTCGCAAAGACGCTCAATCAAGCTACTCGTCTTGTAAATGTGAGTTTCCTGCATGTAGTTTTACTCATTCTGTCGGCCAGTCTACCAAGCTGAGTAAACTTTGTAACGCAGATAATCCATCTTCGAAACGAAGCAAAAACTGCAACCCTCGAGAAACTAGTCCCTCATCTTGGTACTCTGGAAGAAACCAGAGCTAAACTCCATGAGACCAAGGAACTAGCTAGAAAAACAGAACATAACCTCATGGACCGGGTTGCAGCACTTCAAGAAGTCAACTTCGAGCTGAGTGGTTCATCCAAAGGTACCCTCTATCCTTGATTAACTTATTCCAAGCTGATATTCGCATTCAACTAACTGCTGGGACGTACAATAGTTCAAGCTGCCAAGATCAGCAAGCTAGAAAAGCGAATCAAGGCTCTTGAAAAAGACAAGGATGAATTAACCAAGCAAAGAGACTCTTCTCAAAGATGTCGAAGGTAACTGCAGTTGAGATTGCAGAATTAATTTTGTCTTTGCACCCAGATGTTGATATGTTCCTTCTATGCAGATCGCAAGATTAAATCTCAAGCTCAATTCGAAGTCTTAGTCAACAAGATTAAGAAGCTTGAAGGAGCTAGGGATGAGGTTGCCAACGCTGGCACACTACTCATCCAAGCTATGTTTTTCAATAACAATGGTCCAAGTTTTTTCGATGCTGTTAAAGTCTTTGACAAGCTGAGAACTGCTCCGGATATATATTTCAAAAATATTAGAGAAGCTGGGAGCATGGGAGCAAGCATGGCCTTGGCAATGACTAAGTCCTTGTATCCGAAGATCGATGTTGATGCCATTGATGACTTTGCAAACGGAACAAGTGAAGAAGACGCCCTTGAGCTTATCAGTGATGCCCAGAAAGCCGCGGACAAGATTGCTGTTGATGTTGTAGAAAGATTTCAAGATACCAATCTTGGTCCGACTGGGGCTGATGTAACTGATGATGAAAAAACTGAATCTGATTGATGTCATATGATGTAATCTTTGATGATGGAGGCTCAATTTGTACAATACTGATGTATTTATGCTGTGCTTGATAATTTAAACTTAGCATTTGATTTCTTAAAAGTTCTTGTCAAACTCTATTGAGCCTAGAACCCGCAAAAGTCCTCAAAAAACTTTCAGTCCTCATTAGCAAAGCCAAAAAATTAGACAAGGCAATGATAAATCAAGTGAGCAAATTGAACTGATAAAAATCACACTCCATTATTATTATAGTAGCCCCCCGACTGGTAACTCAAGAGATAACTTGATGGTGGCAGTCAAAGAGGGAAAGAATTTACAAAAGTAATGTCTAAGCATAAAAACGATGAAGATGCTCAATATTCCAAGAGTTGTCGATGTCTGTACCATCTTCACGCTTGAGTCGATAAGATCCTGGCCGAGTAACCTCAGAGATTATAAACGGTCCTTCCCATAACGGAGATAGTTTGTGCCGATCTCGTGTAGATTGAATTTTTCTCAAAACCATATCTCCGAATAAAAATGCGCGCGATCGAACATTACGGTTGTGGTATCGTCGTAATCCTTGTAAATACCGAGCCGACTGGATCAGGGCTGCTTCGCGAGCTTCCTCCAGTCGGTTGAGATCGTCAATTCGATCTTCTCCGTAGCGCTCCTCCTTAAAGTTGCGAAATCGTAGGGACTCAAATTCTACTTCATTCGGCAACATTGTTTCCGTGCCACAAACAAAAAAAAACGGTGATTGCCCCGTAGCCCGACCGGGTGAAGTGCGCAGAGACTAAAGTACTGACGGCAGCTGATTAACCCACTTGCCAGCATAAGGACGCAGTCGGTCAAAAACTCGTGCTTTGATGCCTTGAAGTACCATACCATTAGCACGTTCGACTTATCCATTGCTCATAGGGTGCGCTACGGAGGCATAACAAATTTTGATGCCAAAGTCTTCACAGAAATCTTTAAACACCCCACTAGTGAATTGAGTACCTTCATCAGTGATAATACGATTGGGTACCCCAAACCGGTGCACAATATTGATGAAGAAATCTCGAGCCTTATCAGCAGTGATCGTGATGACTGGTTTGGCTTCAATCCACTTGGAAAACTTATCCACAGCTACAAAAAGATGAGTGAAACCACCGGTGGCCCTTTTGAAAGGGCCAACCATATCAAGCCCCGAAACCGCAAATGGCCAGGACAATGGGATGTTTTGCAACTCCTGAGCTGGTAGGTGAATTTGTCTGGCAAAAAATTGACAACCTTCGCATGTTCGTACAATTTTGTTAGTGTCAGATACTGCGATGGGCCAGAAAAAACCCTACCGATAAGCCTTGCCAAGAATTGTTCGCGCGCCAGCGTGATTCCCACAAATGCCTTTGTGAATGTCTTGCAGCAATTGCCTTCCCTCCTCCAAAGAAACACAGCATTGCAGAATTCCTGAGGGGCTTTTCTTATATAGCTCGGTCTCATGCATGACATAAAGCTTGCTGCGTCGAGAAATCCGCTCGGCTTTGTCTTTGTCTTGAGGGAGCTCTTGCTTGGTCAAAAACTTGATGAAGGGCTTTCTCCAGTCGGCGTCGATCACGCTTACTTCTTGGGTACCTACTGCCTCGGTTACTTCTTTTCTTGGTACTGTCGGTTCATAAAGATGCTCAACAAACACATCTGAAGGGGCTGCTTCTCGTTTTGAACCAAAATTGGCTAGTCTATCGGCTGCTTCGTTGTCATGCCGGAGAACATGAGTTAACTCCAATCCATCAAACTTGTCTTTCAATTTGCGTACCTCTTGTCGATAAGCGGCCATATTGTCATCGAGGCAGGACCACTCTTTCATGACTTGATTAACAACCAACTGGGAATCGCCACGAACTATCAGACGTCGAATCCCTAAGGATACCGCGATCCTTAATCCATGAAGAAGTGCTTCATATTCTGCCACATTGTGCAATGTAGAAAAATGTATCCACAGTACGTAGCTTAACCTTTCTCCAGTCGGGGAAATCAGGACAACCCCTGCTCCAGTGCCTGAAAGCCTCTTTGACCCGTCAAAGTGCATGGTCCAGTGCTCCATCTTCTCCGCAGGCGTGTCCTCTTGGCACTCGGTCCACTCGGCAACGAAATCCGCCAAGGCCTGAGACTTGATTGAAGTGAGTGGCTTGAAGGAGAGATCCAAATACATCAATTCTAGGGCCCACTTTGCAATCCGGCCATTTGCCTCGCGATTATGAAGTATATCTCCGAGTGAAAATGATGTGACCACCGTAACCGAGTGACTTTGAAAATAATGGGATAATTTCCTGACGGTAATTAGAACTCCATATAACAGCTTTTGTACCTGGGGATATCTTGTCTTGGAGTCGGCCAAAACCTCGCTAACGAAGTAAATTGGTCGCTGGACTTTTTGAACATGGCCATCTTCCTCCCGCTCGACAACCAGGACCGTGCTCACAACTTGAGATGTTGCCGACACATATAACAACAGCGGCTCTTGCGGATGTGGTGAGGCTAGGACCGGTGGAGTTGTGAGAAGCTTCTTGAAGTCTTCAAAGGCTTTTTGGGCTTCGGGCCCCCAATGGAAATTGTCGGTTTTCTTCAGCAGCTTGAAAAAGGCCATTCCCCGCTCACCGAGTCGTGAAACAAACCAGCTGAGCGCCGCCATGCACCCAGTCAGCTTCTGGACATCTTTCTGGGAACTTGGCGGTTTCATGTTGAGGATGACGTTGATTTTCTTCGGGTTGGCTTGTATACCCCTACGGGACACCATAAAGCCAAGCAGCTTCCTTGACGGTACTCCGAAGGTGCATTTTTTAGGATTCAACTTCATCCTGAATGCACGGATGCTGGCAAAGGTCTCTTCTAGATCTGCAATCAAATCATCCTTCTGCTTGGTCTTGACAACGACGTCGTCAACATAGGCTTCAACATTGCGACCGATCTGAGTTGAAAAACACGTCTGGATCATGTGTTGATAAGTTGCTCCGGCGTTCTTTAATTCAAAGGGCATGGTGATGTAGCAGTAAGCCCCAAAAGGCGTAATAAATGTGGTCTTCAAGTAGTCGGATTCCTTTAAGTTGATCTGATGATAGCTCGAGTAGCAATCCAAAAAACTGAGTAACTCGTAGCCAGCCGTTGAATCAACTATCTGGTCAATGCGAGGTAACCTAAAGGGATCTTTAGGACATGATTTGTTGAGGTCGGTGTAATCAACACACATACGTCACTGTCCTGTTAATTCCTCCTTGATTGCGTCTTTCCTGTCCTGTGCGAAACGACGGAGTCGTTGTTTAATGGGTTTAGCGTCTTCCTTAACATGTAAAGAGTGCTCAATCACCTCCCTAGGAACACCAGGCATATCAGATGGTTTCCACGCGAAAATATCTTTATTAGCTTGAAGAAAGGTGATGAGCGCTCTTTCCTATTTACAATCTAACTCAGCGCCTATTACAGCAGTCTTGGTAGGATCAGAGGGATCAAGGGGAATTTTCTTGGTTTTGGCGTCGCTTTCTCCGCTCTTTGATATCTTGGGTGCAGGCACTTCTCCTTCGGTTGCCGCTGATGCAGCCAGTCGGATCTCCTCCCGAGCAAGTGTGATCTCACGTGTCTGGGCCATCTCGCAGCTTTCCTTGTCACAGGTAACAGCTTGCTTGATGTCGCTCCGCAAAGATATGACTCCTCGAGGTCCTGGCATCTTCATCATCATGTAGGTGTAGTGTGGGACTACCATGAACTTGGCTAACGCTGGGCGTCCGAGTATGGCGTGATATGCTGTCTCAAAATCGGCAACTTCGAAGCAAATATTCTCTGTGCGAAAGTTCTCCCGAGTGCCGAAGGTGACCGGTAGAGTGATCTGGCCGAGTGGAGAAGATAGCCTGAGGATGACTCCGTGAAAGGGCGCACTACTTGGCTTCAGTTCAGTCCGAGGGATCTGCGTGTCGTCCAGAGTCTTGGCGAAAAGAATGTTGAGGCCGCTGCCACCATCAATGAGGGATCGTCGGAGTTTGACATTGCGAACCACTGGGTCTAGTACTAGGGGTACCGCCCCGGGTGAACCACTCGGTCAGGATGATCTGATCGGTCAAACTTGACTGTTGTCTCTGACCACCGAAGATATTGGGGTGTATTGGGTTGGACGGCGTTGATCTCCCATTCAGTCAGCTTTTGCTTCCGCTTGGACTAGTAAGTCAAGGGCCCACCAAAAATGTGATATAGTTCCTTGCGAGAATCTTGAAAGCCAGTTGGTGCGTCGTCTTCATCATCCTTCTTCTTTGATGTGCTCTATTCTTCATCAGTCGGCTTCCATGCTTTCTTGGTGTATTGTTCTGCAAATTGTTGATAGATGAAGCAATCTTTGGCTGCGTGATTTGAATTCGGGTGGTGTGAGCATTGCACGTTCATGATCTTGTCGAAGGTATTGATCCGCGATAGTAGTTGAGAAGATGGCGTCGTGGTCGCCACAAGGTCCTCGGGCTTACGCTTGCGATCCTTATGGTTGGTGCTTCCACTCCCGCCTGTTGCCGGTGCATCTTTCTTGGGCTTCCAAGTACCGCCCGATTGCTTGGACGCAGTGACTGCGTCCTCTGCTTTGGCGTATTTCTTGGCTTTTTCGATCATCTGCTTAACTGTCCTGGGAGGCTTACGTCCAAACTTGCCGACTAAGAGTTCATGACGAACACCCTCAGTGAAAGCGGCGATGATGACGTCATCGGTAATGTCGGAGATCTTGTTGCGCTGTTTAGAAAAGCGTCGGATGTAGTCTTGAAGGGATTCTCCGGGCTTCTGGATGATGTTGTAGAGGTCAAACTGAGTACCAGGCCATTCAAAAGTGCCCTGGAAGTTGGCGATTAAGTGTTCGTGAAGCTCCGCCCAAGATCCAATCGTACCACGGGGTAACACGTGAAGCCAGGATCGGGCAGAGTCCGCTAAGGCCACGGGTAGGTAATTGGCCATGGCTTTGCTATCTCCTCCTGCTGCGCGAATTGCGAGACCATAGACGGTGTGCCAAGACTCAGGATTTGTTTTGCCGTCATACTTCTCGATTTAAGTCGGCTCGACGCAGGTCAATCCACTCGACGCAGGTCGCTCATAAAAGCTGCAACTCCATCCACATCGTCGTCGTAACGATCTGGTGAATGGTGTGGGATATAGCCTCTTTCCACGCGACGCCGGTTGATTGTGTCGCAAAGATCGACGGGACGTCTGCGACGTGGGGAGCGAGGCTGTTCGGCTCGGTGCTCCCTATGCCTGTAAACAGGTGAGTGAACAGATCATTCATCGTGGTGATAGTCTTGAAATCAAAGAGGTGTTACTCGGCTGCCAGTCGGCGTGCGGACGCTCATGGAGTTGACCGGGACTGAGGCGGCGATCATGGTCTTGGTCTGGTTCAAGATGTTGACGATGTTGTTGGGTGCGCCTTCCTTAAGTAGGGTGTCGAAAAGGGTGATCGCTGCTACCGCGTTCTGCTGTGGGGTGCGGAAAACTGTCGTCCCCTCAACGTCTTGTTGCCCGATGAGAACGCGTGCTCGCCGTGCAGCATCCAGGGCGTGTTGTCGCCGGTCCTCAGCCTTCTTCGTGGCCCGTTCGCACTCCTGTTGCTCGCGCTGCAGTCGTTCTCGCTCTTGTGCTTATCGCTCCTCCTCCAGTCGGCGACGCTCGGCTTCCAGTCGCGTGCGTTGTTCCTCTGCTTCTCGGGCTTGACGCTGTTCTGAAGGCGTGTAATTGTCTTCATAGCCTTCGTCGAAATCGTTGAGGTTGCTGTAGTCGTAGCGGTAGCCGAAGTCGTCATACTTGAGGATCTCCGTTGGTCGAGAGTCGACACCGGGGGAGCTGAGGTAGCCGTCCAATTCTTCCGTCGAAACTGTCCCGAGAGGCTGAAGTATGATGCCGACTTCCCTGAAGCTAGATTGGATCAGGGCCGAAACTAGATCCCGTCTGGACCTACGGGGAGAAGACATCCTTGTGGTGAAGACAACGGCCAAGTCATCGGGGAGCTTCATCAGGATCAAAGGATAGGCCCTATCATCTTGATCAGGTCGTGTCGGAGTAGATGGGATCTCGTCCGAGTGGTTTGAGGTTGACTCGGACGAGATGATCTTGGGGTAGATCTCGGCCGAATTCGGGAGACCGAATGGGGCAGAGACCTGGTCTTTCCTTGACAGGTTCGGACCCGAGTCAAGGAGACAAATCTTGCCGAAATCGTTGGTGATGAAGTCGAGGCTGCCGAACCGAAACGCCTGCCTGGGAGGAAAGACGAAGTCGTCGATGCCGGAGATGAAACCCATCGCACTAGTCGGCGAAAGACTTGACACAACCCCTACCTGGCGCGCCAACTGTCGAAACAAGATTTCAGCAATACGAAAAGGGGGTGGCTATCAAATAGGAAAAGTGGATGGGTTTAGAGACAAAGAATTTTATACAGATTCAGGCCTTCTCAATGAGAAGTAATACCCTTCCCTGTCCGGGGATTGATCCGCCAAGTGTGTTATTGATCGTATGATCTAGGAGAAAAGTTATGCCCCAAGAGGCACCCCGACCCCTCCTTATACAGTGGGAGGAGTCCATATTACAATATACAGCCCATATTCCTAACGGAATAGGCAAGTAAAGATAAAATACAATCGTAACCGACTAGGATCCCGGGTATTTCCTTGATACACAAGTTAAGAATATAACCCGAATCCTTTAAAGATATTATATCTACATATGGTACCCCTATACCCAGTCGGATATACATGCCGTGTGGGTATGGGGTATCCGTAATCTTCAGAGAGATCTCACGCGCAGAGGAATGGCTTCAAAAGTTGTTGAAGAGAAACAGCATGAATTCCGATTTCTTTTCGCAAAACCCTATTCTTCTGTTTCAGTTCAAACAGTGAGGCTCAACATTAAATCAGTACCAGTATACAATGTAGGATCACACAAGACCAAACAAACCTACTAGAGGGGGGGGGTTGAATGGTAGGGAAAACCAAAAACCCAAAAATCTTTTGCGGAATTAAAGATTACCCTCGAACAAAGACGACGATGAAGTCCTGTTGCCGTCGGTCGAACCGCCTTCCTGCCGCCGGTCAGACCGCCAACGCCTCGCCGGTCAGACTGCCCGGACACCGGCGGTCAGACCGCCGCTATCCTACCGGTCAGACCGCGCGCACACTTGCGGTTAGACCGTCGGGACCTAGAAACACCGGTAGACGACAAACTCGAAGATGTAGATTGAAACTTTTCGACTTTATTGCATCAACTAGTGTTTATAAAGTGCACCAATAGCACTCCTCACCAAAATCTCGAACTAAACTCGAAACCCTAACTTTCTCTCACTCTAGTCTCTGTAAAATCGATACCGGGAGGCCTCACCCTCCCTCTCTATTTATACATGAGGTAGGTTGTGCAAAGCCCACGAATCTAACACAACTTAGGACTCCTAACCCACATAGGAAACCCTCTCTTGCAAGTAAACAACTCATCTCTTTCCTTATCTCAATCAAACTTCCCAAATTCGGACTCCCTTCCAAATTCGACTCCTCTTTCCATACGTACACAATTCCTCTTGTATACCATATGGATTTCTTCATCACCACGTGCATTGTCCTCTAGCCTTTAGTATCCCGCATGGATGTCTTGATCCCTGTACATCAACTTCTCCCAAGTTAACTCCGATCTATCGCCGGCAACACTCTTCCGAGGCCTCAAGCAACACCTGCACATGCAATAACCAAGAAACCATATTCCTAGCCTAAGTTCGTCCCAACTTGACCCACATTAGTGTAACAACAGTATCGATACGCATAGAAACCATCTAGAAGCCAAATCCCCGAAGGAAATATCCAAATCCAACAAAACAACCCGAAACCGAACACGATCAGGATCCTACTGGTCAGACCATCGGGCCGGCCGGTCTGACCGCCACAACACATACGGTTTGACCGGCGGAACTTAGCCGGTCTAACCGCTAGGGTCAACCAAAACTGCACACTTCACAAAATCAATCATCTCATAAAATCTCCAAATTAACATTAGCAAACCACCAATATTTTCATCACAAAATCTAAATCAACTCCTTAATTCTACAATCTCCCCCTGGATGAAAATCATTGGCAAACAACAAATGGTTTGTGGTATTTTGTGAAGCAAATCCAAAAAGCATCTTCAATACCAAAAAATTTTTAAAGAAAAATCTCTCACTTTTGAAAAGAAAGAAATTCCTTCTACATATGACAATTATGCACAATTTGTTACCTTGTTTTCCCCCTTTTGACAATGAGTTCATCAACATTTTTTTTCGGAGAGCTTTGCTATACCAAAAGTAATTCAAGAACATGTGTTGCAATAACAAGGTAGATAGCATGACAATCTAGCTAACAAGCATGCATAGAAGTGTAAACATGAACCTAAGATATTGTAAAAAAGATCAAATCAACACTAAAGATTCATGACTTCAAACGATTTATAATGCAATATATTCACAAGCACATAGGTTGAAAAATAAACACTATACATATATACCTATTGCATTTATCACTCTTTCTCAAATTAGCTTTAGCACAAAACAATCAAGAGAATTTTTTTCACTTTTATTTGAGCCATTGTGCTATTTTTTTCTCAATTATTCCGGGCACGTCCTTGTCACCAAGACTGTTTCCAAGGATTCGGCACCCATTATTTTTGCTCACATCGAATACGTCCTTGTCGTCAAGACTGTTTCCAAGAATTCGATATTCATTTTTTTCTCATAGATATTTTTTCATTCTCTTGCACAATGAGCAATTACAAAGCTATTTGAGGAATAACAATTCAATAAAGCATTTATATAAAGCATTTATAAATCAAACCATATGCTAGTATCAATATTGCATATTTCTTTAATTCAATTAAAAAATTATGTGTCATGTATCAAATCGCTTAAAGACAATATAAAAAGCTCACATAAAAACTAACATGCATATACTAAGTATATACTAGAATACTTAGTATATACTAGAATATACTAAGGCACAAACAGAGCTCTTCTTCTTTTTCAATTTTTAATTTTTTTATGTTTTACATTTTTTTAATCACACCATGCATAAATAAAACATGTATGCAAAAAGAAAAAATCAAAATAAGAAAAGAAAACATGAATGCAACAAAGAGCCAAACTCCCCCTCAATTGATGCCAAAAGGGTGAACAATCCCCAACTCGCCTCGAAGAAAAGCAAATCGAGAAGAATCCAACGGTTTCGTGAAAATATCCGCCAATTGCAATTGAGTATCAACAAAAGCCAATTCAACATCTCCCTTCTCAATATGATCCCTTAAAAAGTGATAGCAAATATCAATGTGCTTCGTGCGTGAGTGTTGTACAAGATTCTTAGCAATATTAATAGCACTAGTGTTATCACAAAGAAGAGGAACTTTCTCAAAAGTAAGACCATAATCTCTCAATGTTGAAACAAGCCAAAGAATCTGAGAACAACAACTAGCAGCAGCAACATATTCAGACTCAGCAGTTGATTGAGCAACATTAGACTGTTTCCTAGAAGACCAAGCAATCAAAGAAGTACCAAGAAAATGACATGTTCCACTTGTACTTTTACTATCAATTCTACACCCACCAAAATCCGCATCCGAATAACCCCTCTAGCATATAGAATATGATGTAGAATACCAAATTTCAAATTCTAGAGTATGTTGCAAATACCTCATGATGCGTTTAACTGCTTGACGATGTGAAGCACGTGGAGAAGCTTGAAAACGAGCACATAAACACACAGCAAATTGAATGTCCGGTCTCGAAGCAGTGAGATTGAGCAAAGATCCAATCATGCTCCTATACTCCTTTTAATCCACAACTTCATCATCTTCATCCGGATCCAATACAATAGTTGATCCCATCGGTGTAGAAATTGACTTGCAATCCGCCATCTTGAAGCGCCTTAAAAGATCCTTGGTGTACTTCATTTGATGCACAAACGTACCTTGCTTTATTTGCTTGATTTGAAGTCCCAAAAAGTAAGTCAACTCTCCCATCATACTCATTTAAAATTCCCTGCGCATAGTCTCAGCAAACTCCACAACCAAAGGGTGAGATGAACAACCAAAGATGATATCATCCACATAAATCTGAACAAAAAGTTGATCATCACCATGCTTAAGAACAAAGAGAGTTTTATCTACTTTTCCCATTGTAAAACCTTTATCAAGCAAAAAATTTTTCAATCTATCATACCATGCCCTTGGAGCTTGTTTCAAACCATACAAAGCTTTTGACAAACGAAAAACATTGTTGGGAAAATCAGAATTTTCAAAACCGGGTGATTGTTTTACATAAACTTCCTCCTGCATATAACCATTAAGAAAATCACTTTTCACATCCATTTGAAACAATTTAAAACCTTTTGAAGCAGAAAAAGCCAACAAAAGTCTAATTGCTTCAATTCTAGAAACATGAGCAAAAGTTTCATCATAATCCAACCCCTCCATTTGAGTAAAACCCTGAGCAACAAGCCTAGCCTTATTTCTCACAATCAAACCATCCTCATTTTGTTTGTTTTTGAAAACCCATTTAGTTCCAATGATATTATGACCAATAGGAGGTTCAACTAAAGACCAAACTTTGTTTCTTTCAAAATTCTCTAGTTCTTCATGCATGGCATTTGTCACGCCCATAAATTCTCGAACCAAAATTTCTAAGCTGAATGTGCATTAAATCCCTGTCCAGGACCAGCCAGGGTACATAAACGACAATTGTTGACATACAGACCCACGTCTTACAAAAATATAAAAGATTACAAATGCAGCGGGAAAGATAAAAGCGAGCTAAACCGAGAAGCTTGACTTCAACAGTGGGCGACTCCACTCCACAGGCAATCCTTGACGGCAGCGACAAAACCAACCTCTCTGAGACGGCTCCAACTGAGAAGAACTTCAACTCTGGTGTGGGGGAAAAGAGAGCAAGACTGAGTACTGCCCACTGTACTCAGCAAGTCATACCGAAAGAGGAGGTATGATGCAGGATATAACCAAAGGAAGCTAGGGGTTCTTTTGCATAAAGCAGGCATTTCAAAGCAGTAGTTGAAAGCAGTAAAACAGCTGTAGTAATTAATCAATATTAACCAATCACTGTCCAACGCTACACCACGTTGCAACAGGCCCAACCAACCACCTGAACTACACCAGTTCATTAAGCTAAACTAGGGGTGAGACTAATCACGGTGAATCTGGTTGATCGCCCATAACCGCGGGCACGGCTATTCGAATAGTTTTACTCTGGCCAGAGGTGTACAACTGTACCCACAAGACACGATTCCACACATGTCGCCATGCCCCGAAGTATCACCATGATACTGCAAAGGGGGAAATCGTGACAAGACCCTCCACATAACCCTCCCCTAACCATCCACACCACGCTAAGGTTTCACCCCCACCCCTCAAAAGGCAGTGGGCGGTCCCCTCTTGCGCCGCGGTGAATCCGGCAGCTGGACAACCGGACACCCCGGCCGACCCAACTCCATCACGCCCACCCTCGCCACCGGTGCCTAGGAAAGGGTCGAGCTATACTTCAGACCAAGCAGTTACCCACTCCCGCTTGTGGTAAGCACGGTAAGTCTCCCAGGGTTTCTCGTGAACCGGTCCTTAACTGCTATGGGTGCGATCAGCAAAACCATGCACCCACAGCCCACCATTCAGTGTATTTTAATTAACTAACACCATTGCGGTGGCACCAATCTAAAGCTATGCCAATAGACAAAGTCTATGTAATAATGTGATCCCCATTTGTGTACTAGTTGAACTAAGCATGGCTAAGCATTTCCTAAGCCAACATCTAGTCATTTTGATACCCAAGTTATCAATGGCATAAGGTAACCAATATGTGGCTGAGGAATAGGACCCATCCCACATTACATTGTAAAAGAATGCAACATTTAATAGAAATGCGGGATATTGGTAAATTGGGTACAATATGATCAAACGTATTGCATGACTTGCCTTGCTCTCGAACTGATGAGACCTCAGCAACGTCTTCGAGAAACCGCGGATCGACGAAACGGCCGAAACCTACGCGACAAACAAAGCACACAAGCAAAACATGCTATAAGACTACTGAAACAGGAAACAAAACCATTTTTAATGGATTCTTTGCATTTTTCTTGATTTACTGAGACTTGAATGGACTTAAACGGAGCTCGGATGAATTACTTATGTATTTTAGAAGATAAACTGTGTTTTTACTAATAAAGAAAAAGTCCTTAATAAATTATTGCGCAATAATACCCAGGGCTGACGTCATCCAAGGGGGGCGGTGCCGACAGGCGGGGCCCACGGGTCAGCGGCTCAAGGTGGCCGGTCTACCGTGGACCGGGACCACGCGGGTGGTCCACCGCCGGTCCACGGGACCGACGGTCCGGATCGGCCGGGAGGCCGATCGGACGGCACGGCGGTGGCTAGGCACGGCTCGGCTCGGCTTCAAAACCGGCGGCGACGCGCACGGTCGCCGGCGACGACAATCGGCGGCGCGGGAAGCGATGGCGGACGGGGTAAAGGACGGCGGCGTCGACCGAAGGCGACGGCGAGCGCGTGGAGAGAGGCGGCGCAAACGAGAGAGAGGGGAAGAGGGAGGAGGGGGGGATCCTCACCGGCGAGTATGGCGGCCGGAGCGGAGGATGAAGGTGGCGGCGACGACCTGGCGATGAGGAGGGGCGGACGGGCGGCGGCGGCACCTACGGAGGGAGTTGAGAAGGATTAGGAGTAGAGGGAGTGACCACGGCGGCCACCGTTGTTGGCCGGAGACGAAGGAGAATGGATAGCTCACTGGTGTGGGAGGAGAATAGGGCTCCGGTGGGGTTTAGCGGAAACCGAGCGGCGGCCGAAGTGGCTCACGCGGCGGCAATGCTATTGGCGGCGGCGGCTTGGCGCGGCGGCGGCTCTAGCGGCTGCGGCGCGCGACCGGAGGTGGCGGCAAGCGGCGGCGCTAGTGGCGAGCAGCGCGCGACCGGTAGGAGGCACGGGAGAGCGCGGCGAAAAGGGGAAAAGGGAGAGGGAGATGCGGGGAAGCTTTATAGGGGCTCGAGAGGGGCGGACATGGCCGGGAAACCCCCTGATTTGGCCGGCGACGTGGGGGGGGGGGAGAGAGAGAGAGAGAGAGAAAGTGGGGGGGATTCAAATCGAATCCCGCCCATTTGCGGGCGCGCGTGCGGGCGGGAATGGCGGGGAGGGCGGCGACGTGGGGACGCGGAGTGGGGGCGCGGCGTGGAGCGGAGAAGGCGGCGGCGCGGACGGTTTCGGCGGTGGTTGCCATCGTGGGGCGGGTGGCTGGAGGAAGGGGACGACCTGACAGGTGGGCCCCACTTGTCAGCGTCCCGGAGAGAGGGGAAAGGGGAACGGGCCGGCCCAAAGGAAGGAGGCCGAGCGCGGGAGGGAGTGGGCCGACGGCCCAATAGAGAAAAAAGAAGGAAAAGAAAAAGAAAAAGAAGAAAGGATTTTTCCTGGGATTTAAAATTGCACTTTGGTGATTTTTAATTGGTTAAAATTATTTCCAAGGCTCTGAAAATTCCACTAAAAATCTTGTTAATGCATTGGAGCATGGGGAACTCAAGAAAAATTCCACCACGCTATTTCCGATTATTAATTGCATTTATTAACTGGGGATTCAGCTCTAGGTTAATTAAGATAATTTCTTCAGGCAATTTATTTAACCAATTTTTTTTAAAGCAAGAAAATGGGGGGAAACTTCAGGGTGTGACAAACCTACCCCCTTAAACGGAATCTCGACCCCGAGATTCGGAAGAGCTGGCGAAGAGGTGCGGGTGGGTGGCCTTCAACTCATCTTCTCTTTCCCAAGTGGCCTCTTCTTCTGAGTGATGACTCCACTGAACCTTGCAGAATCTGATTACTTTGTTTCTGGTCCTTCTCTCACTGGTTTTGAGGATACGAGTCGGCTTCTCCACATACGTCAGATCTTCCTGAATTTCGATGTGATCCGTACTTGCCTGTTCCTCAGGAACTCTCAAACATTTCTTCAACTGAGAGACGTGGAACACGTTGTCGATGCCAAGCATGTTGGAGGGAAGCTCAAGCTGGTAAGCAACTTCACCTCTACGTTCCAAGATCCTGTATGGTCCCACAGAGCGTGGTGCCAACTTTCCTTTGGTTTGGAAGCGATGTAATCCCCTGAGCGGAGTGACACGGAGATACACATAATCCCCTGTTTCGAAAGCGAGCTCCCTTCGGCGGTTGTCTGCATAGCTTTTCTGCCGAGATTGCGCGATTCTCAATCTTTCCCTGACAGCTCTGACTTTCTCTTCTGCCTCATTTAAAACTTCTGTACCAAACAACTGGCGTTCCCCTGTCTGATCCCAGAAGAGCGGAGTACGACACCTTCGTCCATACAGTGCTTCAAACGGTGCCATCTGCAGACTAGCTTGGTAACTGTTGTTGTACGAGAACTCAGCATACGGCAAGCTTTTGTCCCATGCTCCACCAAAGTCAAGCGCACAGGCTCTCAACATATCCTCTAGTATTTGATTGACTCGCTCGGTCTGGCCATCTGTTTGTGGATGGTAAGCAGTGCTGAAATTCAACCGGGTTCCCAATTCTTCTTGTAATTTCTGCCAGAACTTTGAAGTGAATTGGCTTCCTTGATCAGACACGATCTTCTTAGGTACACCATGTAAACACATAATTCTTGCCAGATAGAGTTCTGCTAATTTCTTCCCTGAGTAGGTAGTGTGCACCGGAATGAAGTGAGCCACTTTGGTGAGTCGGTCAACGACTACCCAAATAGAATCATGCCCCGATGACGTCCTGGGCAAACCGGTGATGAAATCCATTCCGATTTCTTCCCACTTCCATTCTGGAATCTGAAGTAGCTGTAGCAAACCTGCTGGCCTTTGGTGTTCTGCCTTTACTCGTTGACAGACGTCACAGAGTGCTACGAATTCAGCTATTTCCCTTCTCATCCTGACCCACCAGAACTTCTCTTTGAGGTCTTGGTACATCTTAGTACTACCGGGATGAATGGAATACTGAGTTTGATGAGCCTCGGTTAGTATCAGGTCTTTTAATTCCTTGTTTTCGGGTACACACAATCTTTCTCCCATCCAGATTGTTCCTTGTTCATCCTCAACAAAACCTCGGGCTTTTCCAACTCTCATGTTCTTTTTGAGCTCTGCTATTTCAGGATCACTTGCTTGAGCTATGCGAACCTGCTCCACCAGTGTGGGTTGTGCCTCTAGGGCAACCACGAATCCGTGCTCAACTATACCAAGGTTCAGATGTTCCAAATCGCGTTGAACCTCACAACATAGTTGCTCTACCCATGCAACATTGCAGTAGCTCTTCCTGCTCAAGGCATCTGCAACCACATTAGCCTTGCCGGGATGATAATGTATTCCCATATCATAATCCTTGATCAGCTCCAACCATCTTCGCTGTCTGAGATTCAAATCAGGTTGAGTGAAGATGTACTTTAGACTTTTGTGATCTGTATATACCTCACAACGGTTACCGATGAGATAGTGCCGCCAAATCTTTAAAGCATGAACAACTGCGGCCAATTCCAGATCATGCGTCGGGTAGTTGCCTTCATGAGGACGCAACTGCCATGAAGCATAAGAAACCACTTTGCCATCCTGCATCAACACACATCCTAGCCCCTGGTGAGATGCATCACAATAGACCTGGAAATCTTTTGTCTGATCAGGCAGGATTAAGACTGGTGCAGACACCAACTGTCGTTTGAGTTCTTCAAAACTCCTATTGCATTCAGCAGACCAGATAAACTTTTCTTCCTTCTTCAATAGCTGTGTCATTGGCTTAGCAATTTTAGAGAAGTTCTCAACGAACCGGCGGTAATAGCCCGCAAGTCCTAAGAAACTCCGAACCTGAGTGACTGTCCTTGGTGGGGTCCATTTGGTAACTGACTCCACATTTGCTGGATCCACAGCTACTCCTTGAGCATTCACGATGTGGCCGAGAAACTGAACTTCCTTAAGCCAGAAGTCGCACTTGCTGAACTTGGCATATAGTTGGTGCGCTTTTAACTTTTCAAGTACCAGCCGGAGATGCTGCTCATGTTCTTCCTCGGACTTGGAGTAGATAAGTATGTCATCGATGAAAACCACGACAAACTTGTCTAGAAATTCCATAAACACCTTGTTCATCAAATTCATGAAGAAGGCAGGTGCATTAGTGAGTCCGAAAGACATAACTGTGCATTCGAACAACCCGTACCGAGTGATGAATGCTGTCTTTGGAATATCCTCTTCGCGGATCCTCAACTAGTGATAGCCTGATCGCAGGTCTATCTTAGAGAACACAGTAGCTCCTTTCAACTGATCAAACAGATCATCAATCCTTGGCAAAGGATACTTGTTCTTGATGGTGACCTCATTGAGTGCGCGGTAGTCAACACACATCCTCTTAGTTTTGTCTTTCTTCTCCACAAAGATAACCGGAGCACCCCAAGGCGACGTGCTCGGGTGGATGTATCCCTTCTGTAACTGTTCATCGACTTGCTTCTTGACTTCCGCCAACTCGTTGGCTCCCATTCTGTAAGGCCTCTTGTGGATCGGTGCAGTTCCAGGTACCAAGTCAATCCGGAACTCGATATCCCTTTTTGGTGGCATTGTTGTCAGATCGTCCAGAAAAACCTCTGGATACTCTCTGACTATGGGAATATCCTCCAGCTTCTTAGTGGTTTTCTCCACTGCTACCTCTTGTTCTTCACCAACAGCCTGGTTTAAACTGATCCCTGGCTTCTGCGGCACTGGAGACTGGAAGGTTACCACCTCTCCTTTTGCATTGGTCAACTCGATGGTGCGGCTGGCGCAATCAATCACTCCTCTGTGCCTTGTCAACCAATCCATTCCAAGTATGACATCTAGGTCCTTGGATTCGAGAAGAATGAGGTTGGCTGGAAAAATCAACCCTTGAATTTCAACTGTCACAGATGGGCAGTAGTGAGTTGTGGTCATGCCACCTCCAGGAGTATGAACTCGCATTGGTATCTTAAGCTTCACTAAAGATAACCCATGTGCACCAGCAAAACGCTTGGAAATGAAGGAATGGGTTGCACCAGAATCAAACAATATTACTGCCGGTGTCGAGTTGACGGGGAATGTGCCCAATATAACCTCTGGTGCTGACTGCGCCTCCTTTGCAGATGCATGATTGACACGGGCCTGAACGAACTTGGGTCCAGCACGTCTTGGCTTCTGGCACTTTCCAACCGTGTGTCCGGGTTTGTTACAATTGAAGCAGAGTTCGGGTTTTTCTCCCAACCTCTTGGGCTGTTCTGGCAGAGCTAGCTGAACTGATTGGGCTGGAATCTTTAGTGAACTCGGAGTAGGGTTGAGGCTGTGCTGCTCACTGTTGTTGTGACTGCCACTATGGTGGTTCTTGTTGAAGCTACCCGGGTGGTAGGGGCGGTGTCCCATCGTGAAACGAGGCTTCTGACTTTTCCCCTGGGGAGTCCTGAACTGAGCTGCCTTCCTCTTACGGTTTATTTTGTTACTGTGCTCCTCCTGACGGATAGCCTTATCCACCAGCTTCTCAAAGTCCTCATAATCTCTAGAGATCAACTGGTTAGTCAATTCATCATCAAGACCAGACAGAAACTTCTCCTGCCTCCCGTCATCGGTACGCACGTCCTCAGGGGCGTAGCGCGCGAGGTGGTTGAACTCATGCAAATACTCTATAACTGTTCTGGTTCCTTGTTGCAGGGAACGGAACTCTCTCTTCTTTTGTGCCACAATTCCCTCGGGAACCTGTGCTTTATTGAAACTATGACAAAACTCTGTCCAAGTAACTTCTGCCCCAGCTGGACGGGTCACCATGTAGTTGTCCCACTAAACAGAAGCGGGACCTTGCAGCTGGTGTGTAGCAAAAGCAACCTTCTCTTGCTCGTTGCATTGCAAAAGATTCAGCTTCTTCTCAATGGCATGAAGCCAGTCGTGGGCCTCGATTGGGTTGGTGGTGCTTGAGAAAGTGGGCGGCTTGACCTGAAGAAATTCTAACAGTTTGGACTGAGGAGGTGGAGGACCAAACTGCAGGTTCTGCTGCTGCTGCTGTGCTTGCTGCTGCACCTGCTGCAACACCTGATGGTACTGTTGCTGCATCTGTTGCATCATCATTGTCATCATCTGAGTCTGATTGTCCAACACCTGAGCAATTGTTGGGTTCTTGGGCAGTGGGGACGGACTGTTGTCAGATGCACTGTTGGCACGTGCTCCATTGACCGGCTCTTCGCTGCCACTAACGTTGTTGGAGTCGCGTGAACCATTCCTTGTCTCCATCTGAAGGGGATAGGTAGAAATATGAGAAAAGGAAGAAAAACAGGGGGCTCAGAAACTAATCTTGCTTATGAATTTAAGTGCAATTATCTTAATCTTGATTAAAACACTGAAAAAGAGGCACGCAACTCCTAATTGAGGCAGTCATACCACTGACACATGATATCGACCGCCGACTAACCCACAAGCAACAAACCTAAACACGAAAACTAGCAAGCAAACAGACTAAGAAGGCGATAAAGCTAAGGGCAGCGACTCTGAAGCTCGGGGCGGCGCTTGCAAACGAGGGATAGGACTGACATCTAAAGTAGACAAGGGATAGGAACCAATTCATGCTCAAATCCAAATTAAGCAAAGCAAAAGAAGACTCAAATAAATAACCGAGCATGATGATTTTTATGCATAGAACAACATTTTTCACGAACCGAGACAAAAGACACTAATGCAACTGACTAAACAATAACTTAATGCACGAAATAGATGCATAGTCATACTGATACGCATAAACTTACCCTACCGAACATAGACACGACCTAATGCATATCACCCGACAATTCCCGACCGACTGCCGACTAAATTCTGAATAAACTTTTACTAAATCCCTAGACTGTCCCTAGTCGAGAAATCCAATTAAATAAGCGACCAAGATTTTTCCCACAAATCAAAAGAACAAACCCCAAAATTTTCTCGAAACAAAATCCAAGTGCAAAAGGGCATATGCATATGAAGGAAAAAAAAAGGGTTCAAAGGGCTCTTAGGTTTCCAGTTGGCTTGTCCTGCGGTCAAGGTCGGCTCTGATACCAACTTGTCACGCCCAGAAATTCTCGAACCAGAATTTCTAAGCTGAATGTGCATTAAATCCCTGTCCAGGACCAGCCAGGGTACATAAACGACAATTGTTGACATACAGACCCACGTCTTACAAAAATATAAAAGATTACAAATGCAGCGGGAAAGATAAAAGCGAGCTAAACTGGGAAGCTTGACTTCAACAGGGGGCGACTCCACTCCACAGGCAATCCTTGACGGCAGCGACAAAACCAACCTCTCTGAGACGGCTCCAACTGAGAAGAACTTCAACTCTGGTGTGGGGGAAAAGAGAGCAAGACTGAGTACTGCCCACTGTACTCAGCAAGTCATACCGAAAGAGGAGGTATGATGCAGGATATAACCAAAGGAAGCTAGGGGTTCTTTTGCATAAAGCAGGCATTTCAAAGCAGTAGTTGAAAGCAGTAAAACAGCTGTAGTAATTAATCAATATTAACCAATCACTGTCCAACGCTACACCACGTTGCAACAGGCCCAACCAACCACCTGAACTACACCAGTTCATTAAGCTAAACTAGGGGTGAGACTAATCACGGTGAATCTGGTTGATCGCCCATAACCGCGGGCACGGCTATTCGAATAGTTTTACTCTGGCCAGAGGTGTACAACTGTACCCACAAGACACGATTCCACACATGTCGCCATGCCCCGAAGTATCACCATGATACTGCAAAGGGGGAAATCGTGACAAGACCCTCCACATAACCCTCCCCTAACCATCCACACCACGCTAAGGTTTCACCCCCACCCCTCAAAAGGCAGTGGGCGGTCCCCTCTTGCGCCGCGGTGAATCCGGCAGCTGGACAACCGGACACCCCGGCCGACCCAACTCCATCACGCCCACCCTCGCCACCGGTGCCTAGGAAAGGGTCGAGCTATACTTCAGACCAAGCAGTTACCCACTCCCGCTTGTGGTAAGCACGGTAAGTCTCCCAGGGTTTCTCGTGAACCGGTCCTTAACTGCTATGGGTGCGATCAGCAAAACCATGCACCCACAGCCCACCATTCAGTGTATTTTAATTAACTAACACCATTGCGGTGGCACCAATCTAAAGCTATGCCAATAGACAAAGTCTATGTAATAATGTGATCCCCATTTGTGTACTAGTTGAACTAAGCATGGCTAAGCATTTCCTAAGCCAACATCTAGTCATTTTGATACCCAAGTTATCAATGGCATAAGGTAACCAATATGTGGCTGAGGAATAGGACCCATCCCACATTACATTGTAAAAGAATGCAACATTTAATAGAAATGCGGGATATTGGTAAATTGGGTACAATATGATCAAACGTATTGCATGACTTGCCTTGCTCTCGAACTGATGAGACCTCAGCAACGTCTTCGAGAAACCGCGGATCGACGAAACGGCCGAAACCTACGCGACAAACAAAGCACACAAGCAAAACATGCTATAAGACTACTGAAACAGGAAACAAAACCATTTTTAATGGATTCTTTGCATTTTTCTTGATTTACTGAGACTTGAATGGACTTAAACGGAGCTCGGATGAATTACTTATGTATTTTAGAAGATAAACTGTGTTTTTACTAATAAAGAAAAAGTCCTTAATTAATTATTGCGTGATAATACCCAGGGCTGACGTCATCTAAGGGGGGCGGCGCCGACAGGCGGGGCCCACGGGTCAGCAGCTCAAGGTGGCCGGTCTACCGTGGACCGGGACCACGCGGGTGGTCCACCGCCGGTCCACGGGACCGACGGTCCGGATCGGCCGGGAGGCCGATCGGACGGCACGGCGGCGGCTAGGCACGGCTCGACTCGGCTTCAAAACCGGCCGGTCGGCCATGGCAACTGGCGGCGACGCGCACGGTCACCGGCGACGGCAATCGGCGGCGCGGGAAGCGATGGCGGACGGGGTAAAGGACGGCGGCGTCGACCGAAGGCGACGGCGAGCGCGTGGAGAGAGGCGGCGCAAACGAGAGAGAGGGGAAGAGGGAGGAGGGGGGGATCCTCACCGGCGAGTATGGCGGCCGGAGCGGAGGATGAAGGTGGCGGCGACGACCTGGCGATGAGGAGGGGCGGACGGGCGGCGGCAGCACCTACGGAGGGAGTTGAGAAGGATTAGGAGTAGAGGGAGTGACCACGGCGGCCACCATTGTTGGCCGGAGACGAAGTAGAATGGATAGCTCACCGGTGTGTGAGGAGAACCGGGCTCCGGTGGGGTTTAGCGGAAACCGAGCGGCGGCCGAGGTGGCTCACGCGGCGGCAATGCTATTGGCGGCGGCGGCTTGGCGCGGCGGCGGCTCTAGCGGCTGCGGCGCGCGACCGGAGGTGGCGGCAAGCGGCGGCGCTAGTGGCGAGCGGCGCGCGACCCGTAGGAGGCACGGGAGAGCGCGGCGAAAAGGGGAAAAGGGAGACGGAGATGCGGGGAAGCTTTATAGCGGCTCGAGAGGGGCGGACATGGCCGGGAAACCCCCCGATTTGGCCAGCGACATGGGGGGAGAGAGAGAGAGATAGTGGGGGGGGGATTCAAATCGAATCCCGCCCATTTGCGGGCGCGCTTGCGGGCGGGAATGGCGGGGAGGGCGGCGACGTGGGGACGCGGAGTGGGGGCGCGGCGTGGAGCGGAGAAGGCGGCGGCGCGGACGGTTTCGGCGGCGGTTGCCATCGTGGGGCGGGTGGCTGGAGGAAGGGGACGACCTGACAGGTGGGCCCCACCTGTCAGCGTCCCGGAGAGAGGGGAAAGGGGAACGGGCCGGCCCAAAGGAAGGAGGCCGAGCGCGGGAGGGAGTGGGCCGACGGCCCAATAGAGAAAAAAGAAGGAAAAGAAAAAGAAAAAGAAGAAAGGATTTTTCCTGGGATTTAAAATTGCACTTTGGTGATTTTTAATTGGTTAAAATTATTTCCAAGGCTTTGAAAATTCCACTAAAAATCTTGTTAATGCATTGGAGCATGGGGAACTCAAGAAAAATTCCACCACGCTATTTCCGATTATTAATTGCATTTATTAACTGGGGATTCAGCTCTAGGTTAATTAAGATAATTTCTTCGGGCAATTTATTTAACCAATTTTTTTTAAAGCAAGAAAAGGGGGGGGGAAACTTCAGGGTGTGACAGCATTGATCCACGATTCATTTGCTAAGGCATCAGTAACATCTTTGGGTTCAAAAGTAGCAACAAATGCAGAATTTACATGAGTATCACGAGTTGTTACCTTAGACCTTGTGGTACATTCTCCAATATTACCTATTATCTGTTCTGGAGGATGTCGTCGTTGAATATGAAGTGGAGCAATAACATCTGATGAAATTTCGTGTTCTGCATCATGATTTGACGAACTAGAAACTTCTGGAGGTCCTCTATTATCAGCACCCAACGAACTCGGAGATGAGCGCCCTGGCCGGTCTGACCGCTCCTCTGCCTGCGGTCTGACCGGCGGTGGGTCGACGGTCTGACCGGCCATGGCCCCGGTCTGACCGGTCGTCGGTTCATCGTCTTCCTCGTCGTCACTTTCCTCTACGAAAATATCCTCCCCCTGAACCTGTGATAATGTACCTGAAATTTCGGGTCTAGCTCCAGGACTAGCCTCATCCAAAGTGACTTTGCAAGTCTCAACAATTTTGTTAGTGTCTAAAACAAGTACACGGTAACCTCGAGAATGTGCAGAGTAACCAAGCATAAGCCCATCGGTGGAATGTGGCTCAAATTTGTCCAAATTTCCTGATTTCAACACAAAGCACTTGCACCCAAAAATACGCAAATGTGAAATCTTAAGTGTATGACCAAAGCGAAGCTCATAAAAAGTTTTTCCAAGTTTTGATGTCAAGAAAACACGATTGGAAATATAACAAGCAGTGTTAACAGCTTCAGCCTAAAATCTCCTAGGAGTATGATACTCATCAAGCATAGTCCTAGCCATTTCAACCAAAGAACGATTCTTTCTTTCAACAACACCATTTTATTGAGGAACACATGGAGACGAAAATTGATGTTCAAGTCCTTTTTCTTTGCAAAAACTCTCAAAAGAAGCATTTTTGAACTCACCACCATTATCACTTTAAATAGTTCTTAAAGATCCAGAAAATTCAAGAGCCAAATGAAGATACAAACTTTTAAAGTGTTCAAAAACCTCATCCTTAGTAGCCATAAAGTAAACCCAAGAATATCGAGAGAAATCGTCAACAATAACCAACACATACCACTTTCCTCCAACAGATTGCACTCTAGCTGGACCAACAGTGTCCATATGTAATAGCTGTCTCGGTGCATCCGTCATCACAGAAATAATAGGAGTATGTGAAGAAGCAACCATCTTAGCATGACGACATGGCGAACAAACCAAATCAAGATCTTTCTTAAGTTTAGGCAAACCATGAACAAGATCAGAACCACTAAGTCTAGTGAGATGATCAAAACCTACATGTCCAAGTCTACAATGCCAAAACATCACATCTTTAGAAAATTTTGCAACAAGACATGCAATCTCTGAAGAAACACTTCTTTCAAAATCAGCCTTAAAAACTGTACCATATCGAGAAACTGTTGATGCGAAAAGCACACACCGACCTGGAAGATCTGCTTAACTCCTGTGCAGGTCCAAAATCTTGCTTTTAGGTTCGTGAGCGTGCTAGTTGATTTGATCCTGCAATCAACAAGAAAGAAAGACAAGAAAACCGCGTTTAAATCCATAAACGATAGCCGATCGGCTAGTTGCCA
This sequence comes from Oryza sativa Japonica Group, assembly GCF_034140825.1. Taxonomy (NCBI): domain Eukaryota; kingdom Viridiplantae; phylum Streptophyta; class Magnoliopsida; order Poales; family Poaceae; genus Oryza; species Oryza sativa. The sequence continues at coordinate 13,364,297 of NC_089044.1, read as the reverse complement.
ATGACATATCATTTATCTTCGAGCCGATGTCATATTGGGATCGATTGGCAGTCATGAATCAATAAGATAAGCTAAATCTACTCGATCAGCTGTAGATATTAACGACATATAATCCTTCCTTCGACGTATATTTAAACTAAGTGATTAGGATAGATCGGTCGTCATGCCGAGATAGTATAAATCACTTCAGTCGAAAGATACACTAAAGCAATGATTATATAGACATTTATAGCATAGCCGATCAGATAGGTCTAGCATGTATCGGCTAATACTCCGATACCACTTTATACTAAGATATTAAAACAAGCAAAATATATTAAACAAGAAGCCTGATATACCTTAATGCGATAAGATCTTAATATAAAGGGCAGATCTAGCATATCAATCAAGCATATAAGACATAAAGTAGCTAAATCAGGTAAGATCGGCTGAAACTCCGATACTATCTCTCTCAACAATCATAAAACAAGCTAGATATTATAATTATGGATATTACTCAATAGATCGAACCCAACCGATGCAGCATTAAACATAAAGATAAGTATAAGATCTAGACAAGATGATGAAAATCTCTAAGAGATGGTAGACACACGATATAATCTAGATTAATAATGAAACATAACTCTATCGACTACTTTCTAATAGTAAGAACCAGCCGATGACAAGTTATATAGCGCAACTAACAGAGATTACAAAGCGTATGTGATAACTCGACGAATTACATAAACAAGATTAGAGTATTATAAAGATGGAAGCACTAATCCCAAGAACGCAAGCCGTCATGACAAGTTTACCTCTAGTTGAATATCGGAATCGATGCAGCTCAACCCGAAAGCAAGAACTCGTCGAAATAGAACGAAAGTGAAAAGGGTGGCGATACGCCGAAAGTGTTATTGAACTGTTGTTGTAAATTACATGGGTTCGGGTGATATTTATATGCGAGATACATGATATGTCCTTGCCGGACACGACTCTTATCTCTAACAAACTCTAAGATACACATAAGTCTTTGCTGCAGACTCTTGCCCAAACATATCTCCAAGGAAACTATTCAAAATATCCTAATTAATCGATACAATTGCCTATATGAGAGCTTATCTCCATCATGGCAATCCTTGTGTAGCACGTCGAAGCAGTTTCATAACTGACCCCGGCAAAATCGTCCTTATCGGGTGTATCGGCCATATCGACTATCCTCTATCCGATCGATCTCAGCCGATGAAATACCCAGCCGATGCCTTCGCAGCCGATGCACACTCTGTTCTTTGAATCTAACTCTTTGCCAAATCCACTATGATTCCAATGCCGAACCTGGTTCATATCTTACCAAATTTGGTCGTCAACACATGCCCCCCAAGTCCACTATATTGGTAATGTTGCGGATTTTCTCAATCACCTGCTCTGACTATAACTAGGGTTTCCCACTCCGATTCTGTTTTGGCCGTTACCGCGCTTTCTTTTAAATAGTAACCACCGGCGTCAGCTTCCGTTTTAACCGCCCTAGCAAAAAAACTTTCCCCAATCTCTTCCTCGAGCTCTTCAGCGACCTAAAGGCGATTCCCTGCAGCGCCCCCTCCGTTGCCAACAATGTCGAGCTCCGCCGATCCCTCGAGCGCGCCAACCGCTGAGTATGTTGAGGTAAGTACCATCGGCTATATCCCCCTTTTTTCCGTACTGAATCGGTTCTTCCTTCGCTCAATCTTCGATTTTCCTCTTCTATAGCATCTCTCTCATCAAGTTGCAGTTCCCAACATAACCGATGAGCATTAGTTTTTCCTTGGCCCAATCGGCAATCTAGACCCCACTGAGTTCATAAATGGTGAAACCAATCGGACACCCTTTAGATTTGCCAACCCCGACTTAACCCTTTGGAAGAACACCTTTAAATCTTGGCCATCAGCTGAAAAAAGTTGGGCAGCCTGGTATATAAGAGTATCGGCTAGCAAGCTAACCCACGGGGACAAAATCAGCATATCCCAAGCTTTGGCCTTGACTATGGCAGATATGGCTAAGGATGAACTTATGATAACAGCCACAACCTACTTCTGGTCTTCTACTATGAACACCTTCCTTTTCTCCCAAGGACCAATGACCCCCACTCTCTTAGATGTTACAATGATAACCAGTTTGGATATTACCTCATCGGCTAACCCAATTAGTTTGAACACAACATACACTAATGAGTTCAAAATCCGGAGCATAGGTGGTTGGTCAGGTTTTTTCGCCAAAAACATGGGCACTGGATCAGTAGGTCCAAGGGAACATGCAACCCTCCTCATGATGTGGCTTGAGAAATTCTTATTCTGCGGCTCAAGTTGTGGTCCTACTGCTAACTGACAACACATAGCTGAGAATTTGGTGGAGAAAAAGCAATTCCCTCTTGGAAAATACCTCCTGGGCTATTTATATCAGACTCTGAACACTGCAATAACTAAAATAGCCTCAGGACTTCCAATCGGCACAGGAGGTCCCTGGTGGCTCCTTTAGATTTGGCTCAACTTACATACCATGAAGGTTGCTAATTGGCTGCCTTTACAAGATGCTAAATTCCCAAGGTTCGAGCCAACTATTGATGATGATGGAGAAGAGATCACCACACGCCGGTGTATGTCCTTTAGAGAAGCAACATATATCAGCACCGCATCCAAGCTGTCGGCTGAACCTTTCAGAGAATGGTTCCATAACTTCTATGATAGATTTCCAAGGAATGCCAGAATCTGGTTTGCATATGAAGGATTTGGCACCTTTGAATGGCCAAATGATTTTCGCTTTGATGAGATCAACTCTGAAGAATATGAGAAATCTAGAGAGGTATTCTCAACAGCCATCAGCACTTGCATAATTCCTGTCAGCATTCATCGAGGCAAAAATATCCAGATATCATATGAATTCTACCATCCGACAAGTGCCGCAAGGCAACTAGGCATGGGCCAACTGCAGATTAGTTTGTTCTTTGCCGATAAGATCTAGAGTAGGGGAGAAATAACATCGGCACTCATGACGGATCGGCTGCTGAACATTCCATGACCACCTTTAGGCAGGATGTTGACCGATGGTGGATAGAGTGGAAGAAATATTTATTACATCAATCACCTTCAATGTACCTGACAGATCTGTTTCCTGAAGCTGTCCCTCAAGTAAGAATTTTTCCCCTTTGTCAATTCTGTCAATTAAGCCAATGCATCAATCTTAACTTTTAAATCTCTTTCTTTACAGACAACAGAATCTTCTCCCCCCATCGCAGTGAAAGTGGCATAGATATCCAATATGCTCCAGGACTCCTTCCTAATAGGGGTGGTCTAACTCCTCCAGTCATCAGCTATCATGCCCCAAGACCTCAACGCTGCTACACGGTCTGCCTTGTGTGCCGATAGCCCCTATTGCTGGCAAGAAGAAAAGGACAAAATCGGCTGCAAGAAAGAAACCTAATAAACAAAAAGTTGCTGCCGATGACCAGCCGACCATAGATCCAGATGTAGAGGAATTCCTGGAAGATGAAGTAGCAGAAGTCGTGGACTATGCTGCCGACATCGTTAGCGAAATAAGGGAACAAACACCTCCAACCGATCCTCCAGCTCCTCAAAGAACACCATCACCTCCAGTACGCCCTACTTACAAACCAAGGGTATGCATTTGTTGTCACGCCCGAAAATTCACTTGTATTTCCGAACTTATTTGTGCATAAAATTCTCGTCCAGGAATCAGCCGAGGTACACAAACTGACAATTTAATATACAAATCCATCGTAATAATAACGTTACATACTTACAATAGAAAAGAAAAACAGCAGCGGAATTAACGGTCTAGCGATGGCTTCAGCTCCACTCCCAAAGGCAGCTCAACTAGGGTATAAGCCAAACGTCTTCTCCTTCTGGATCCTTTTTCTTCAACTGAGGTTGATTGATTATTGCAAGAATGAGCATATGAAATACTCAAGCCACACAGCAAATATGCAAGTGCACAAGGATACCAAAGGATGGCATAATATAGGCTCATTTGCAAAATCAGCATTTAGCAAATATTTAAGAATAGTAAAACAATAGAGTAATCATCAATTTTAATCAACACTGAACTGCACACCCATGCTGCTCAGGCCCAACCATCCTGAACAACCATCCCCGGCTGTACAGATCTAACTCCAAACCAGGAGCTAAGCAAATTATTGTGAGAGGTATGAGACTAATCACGAAAAGCATTGCTCAACTCGCCCATGACCGCGGGCACGGCTATTTGAATAGTTTTACTCTGGCTAGAGGTATACCACTATACCCACAAGACACAGCCTCAACATCATGTCTACCATGCGTTGCGATACTAGAAAGTACCCGAATAGAGGCTGTGACAATACCCTCTGCACAACACGACTCACCACAGTGCACCGTTCTTAGATCATAATCACCCCCTCAATAACCAGAGGCATGGACTCCCCAGCGACTCCCACGGACTTCTCGCCGCTTCTCAGTCTGTCACCCCGTAATGAACCATGCTATACAAAAGGTATAGCCGTTGCCCACGCTGGCTTGTGGTTGGTACGGTTAATGTCTCACAACAGTAGCTCGCGAACCGGTCCTTAATTGTCATGAGCACGACCTTTAAAACCATGTGCTCACAACCCACCATTGTCAAGTTTTAGTTATCAATTAATTATCATAACACGATTAACCATCGTGAGCTACCATTAAATATAACCATAAGTAATAATGTAGTATGATTCATCCCATTAATGAGCTAATGTCTCTAAGCATGGCTAAGGAATTATATATATATATCTATATAGCTTTTAGCTGAACCAAACCAATATATAAGGTTCAAGCTAATCAATTTATTACCTAAGGTATCAAGGAATAGGGTATTCAATGCAAATTGGCCATAACAAAGGAATAGGTTCACACCACCCAATGACATTTGAAAATAAATGCACAGTTGAAATAAATAGAGAATTTAAACATAGGATCAACATGCTCAAAGGAATTGTGTTTGGGATCTGTGTGACTTGCCTTGCAATAATCGGTCTTCAATTAGTCTTCTGAATCTCTTCCGACGCACTCACGAGCCTTCGCATCGACGGAAACGACAAGCTAACACGCAAAACGGAGAAAAAAAACTAATAAAAACCAAATAAACAGTATATATAATCATGATTTTAGATGAATTTAGCAACTTGAACGGCCTCATTCTGACTTCATATAAATTAGTTATGAATTTTACAAGATTAAACTGATTTTAAGATTTATTTTTAGAAGGGAAAAGGGCTTTATGACATCATCGATGACGTCATCACCTGTGAGAGGCTCGGGACATCACGGTCACCGGCGATCTAGGTCACGGCGGTGAGAATGGAGGGCACCAACGCGACGAGCATGACGCGGGGAACTCACTGAGGGGCGGCACGACGACGAACAACGACAGGAGACGGCCGACAACGAGATTGAAGCGGCGACGGGCTCGGCTTGACGGCGTCGGTGGCGCTTCGGCGACGAGCGGCAACAACGGAGGGGTGGACGGGCTTCTCCTCGGTGCTGCGATGCCGAGGGAGGTGGCGGCACAGGTCGGGGACGACCGAGGCGACGGCACGGCGCGGATGGAAACTCGGCGGCGACGACGACGCTAGGGTGGAGGCGGCTAGGGCGCTACGGGCGACGGCGAGCTCAGGCGAGGGTGGCAAACGAAAGAGGAGAGGGAGGGGACTCTATTTATAGCCACGGGAGAGAGAGATCGGGCTTGGAACGCAAGTAATCACGCCGGGAAAACCTAGGGTTTAGTTTGGAGGGATAAACACGAATCGAGCTCGATTCCGCGTTGATTTCTTCGGGATAAAGTCTGATTCTTGGGGGAAAGGATACGGGAGGATAAGAGGAATATTTCCCCTCAACTAATTTTGCAAACGGATCACGGGATGCGAAGGATTCAACGGAGGAAGCGGCAGCACAGAGCACGGCACGGGCGGCTGGAGCTTGAAGAAGAACAGTAGCACGGGGGACGCAAACTAGACTTTTCTGTGTGGTTTCCTTTACTAGGCCCAATTGAAGGAGGGACAACAAATGGACTTCGGAAGAGGGATAAGGCCAGCCGAAAGGAAGGGAGAATGGGCCGAGGACTGAAGCTGAACTTTTCCTATTTCGGCCCGAAAAGGAAAGGGGGATTTTAATTACTTTTCCAATTAAATTAATCACGGAAATGATTTTTGAATTGTTAAAAATACTTCCAATGCTCAAATAATTTCAAGGAAAATCCTGAAACTGATTGGACACTCAAAGTACTTAAAAAGATTATAATCAGACCATTTAATGACTAATTTAATATGGGAATAATTACTGAAATGTTCTTTGTATTATTAAAATTAGGAATTGAGCTCCGAAAAATCCGAGAAAATTTTAGAGAGTATAATTAACTACGGAGAATTTAATAAAAATTAAATCCAGCCATGCTTTATATTTAGGAAATTTTATTTCCCACATTTAACTTCACTTGTAAATTAATGAACATTTAATATAAATTCTAATAATAATTTATTAAATAATTTATAAATCCTAAAATGAAGTTGGCTTCTAAAAAACCACAAGTGACGACTCCACCAGTTAAATCTCTAAGTCCCATCAAACTTTCTTTTCAACTTTTCAATAACCGATGCTAACTTAAACTTGTCTCTTTTCAGGCTCGTCATTCTCCAACTCCTATTTCCGAAGCAAGTGAGCACACCCAATTGGCCGCAGGAAGTCATCACATGGAGGAAGAAGAAGAAGTAATGGCACCAGCTCCTGCTATCCCCGTGAGTTTATGTTCTCAACTTTTAAATCATATCGGCTGCCATGTGATTCTAACTAATCAAATATACCCGTACTCTCTTTCAGGTCTTAGCCGATATGTTTTCCTTTGACATCCGGCAATTCATGGACAAAGAAGAAGCAACCACGAGCACAGCCTTGGTACCTCTAGCTGACGATGTGAAAGCAACCCTGCTAGACATTTCAAAACGACTAGAAGGCTCTTTGGAAACTCTGGTAACCAGCTGTGGGTCTATTAGAGATAGATTCCACGAATTCCATGATAAAATCCCAGACAAGTTAGACGATGCCATTACCCCAGCGACATACCTTGAGCAACATCGGCTTAAACTCGAAAAAGCCAAATAGAGGATTGCTGATCGTCATGAGAGAAGGGACCTTGAAGCAACCATCCAAGTTAGCAGGGCTTCTATGTCACGTCCGGAATTTCTATCCAAAATTCCAAACGCTTACATGTATGTGAACCCTCGTCCAGGAATCAGCCGAGGCACACAATAACAAATTGATAATAGAGTACAGTTATTACTCTAATTAATAAGCGAATAAAATATCATTACAGAGGTAGATAGTTCCTCTCAATCAATAAAGATCTAAGCAGCGGAACATAAAATAAACGGCGCAGACGGCTCCACTCCACAGGCAGCTTGACCAAGGCTACACCTAATCCTCCACACCATCAGCATCACTGTAGAACTCTTCCTCTGATGAATGATTGCAAGGTGAGTATATAACATACTCAGCAAGCCACGCAGCAAATATGCAAGTGCACAGGATAACAAAGGATGGCAAAATAGGGTTCCATTTGCAAAAGCAGCATTTAGCAAACATTTGAGAATTTAATAAAACAGTTAAGTATTAATTAAACAATATTAATCCAACACTATACAACGTACCCTGTTGTATAGGCCCAACCATTCTGAACAACCACCCCGGCTGCACAGTTCTATCTCCAAACCAGGAATATACCATTCCAAACCAGGAGCTAATCAAATTATTACCAATTATAGCATCTTCTATTATGGTGAGAAGTGTGAGACTAATCACGAAAGACATTGTTAGACCCGCCCATAACCGCGGGCACGGCTATTCGAATAGTTTTACTCTGATCAGAGGTGTACCACTGTACCCACAAGACACAACCCCACATCATGTCACCATGTGCCTCAATACCACCACGGTACCTCGGAAAGGAGTTGTGACAATACCCCTTGCATAACACAATCCACCGCAGCGCACCTTCCTGGATCATAATCACCCCCTTATAAACAAGGCATGGACTCCCCAGCGACCCCCGTGGGCTTATCTCCGCCACTTCTCAGTCTGGTGCCCCGCAATGAACCATGCTATACAAAAGATAAAGCCGTTGCCCACGCTGGCTTGTGGTTGGCACGGTTAATGCTTCACAACCGAAACTCGTGAACCGGTCCTTAATTGTCATGAGCACGACCATCAAAACCATGTGCTCACAACCCACCATTATCAGGTTTTAGTTGGCACATTAATTAATTAACCAATCACGATTGACCATCGTGAACTATCATTAAGCCATCATTAAGTAATAGTGAGTCATAAGTTATCCCAATAGTGAGCTAATGTTTCTAAGCAGGGCTAAGCAATTATATCTAATATCTAGTTGAACCAATATAAATAAAGCTCAACTAGTCAAATTATAATAACCCAAGGTATCAAGGAATAAGGTAATCAAGAACAAAAGGGCTATAACAAGCAATTGGTTAATTCCACCCAATGACATTCGAAAATAAATGCAATATTTGAATAGAAACAATAGCTTTAAATAGGATCAACATGCTCAAAGGGTTGTTTGGGATCTGTGTGACTTGCTTTGCTGGCCTTGGAACTCTTCAAACTATTCTCCGGTGAAAACGGACTCTCCGGAAACGACGGAATCTAAGCAGAAAAGAGCAAAATCACCAAAACAGCACATAAACAAGCATGAACAGTACATGTGGATATTTTTAACATGTAGATCTCAATTTTAGAAAAATTTAGAGACTTGAACCAACTAAATCGGAGCTAAGATGAATTAGTTATGAATTTTTGAAGATTAAATTGGATTAAAACACTTAAATTGATTTTAATTGAATTATGACGCAATAATGAATTATTTTTGAAAAGGAAAAGAGGATTTATTGTGTCAGCGGGCTAGGGTTTCGGTGGACCGGGCGCACGGTGGCGGTTCACGCGAACGGACGGCCGAGATCGACTTGATCCAAAACGGACGGCCGAGATCGATCGGTCCACGACCGGCTCACGGCGGACGGTCCCGATGACGTCAGCGGTGACGTCATCACCGGCGGCGGCGGCTCGGCGGCTCGGACGCGCATGCTCGCCAGCGAACGGCGGCGCTTCGGCACGAACGGAGGGCACCAAGACATAGAGCACGACGCGGCGAACTCACCGACGACCAAAGCGACGGCGGAAGACCAACGGACGGCACCGGCGGTGAGGAAGAAGCGGCGGCGCTCTTCGGGTCGACGGCGGCGAGGGTGTTCCGACGGTCTTCGGCGGCGGCGAAGGAGCGGACGAGGACGGCGACGACTTGGCGATCACGACGGTGACCTTCCCGAGCGACGACGACGACCGAGACGGCGGCGGAGCACGGCTGGAGCGACGGCGGCGACGGCGGCGCTAGGTTGCACGGCGCTAGGGCGCTACGGGCGACGAGAGGCGAAGGCGAGGGTGGCGGCGGGTAGAGGAGACACCGGGGAGCCTTTTAAAGGGGCTAGGAGGCGGCGGCGAAGGCCCACGGCGGCGGCAACGGCGAAGGAAACTTCGGAGTTCGGAGGAAAGAGACCGATCCGATTCGACCTCGAATCCACGAACTTCCAAAGCGATTCAACCGATGATTCCAAAAGAGAAAAGGTAGAGGAGATCGAGAAGATCATTTCCCCTCTATCAATTCGGCCGGAAACAGAAAGGAACGGCCGGATTTGGAAAGGAACGGCGGCGGCGCGGCGCTAGGGTTTCGGGCGGCGGCGGCGTCTCGGGGAAGACGAACCTGACAGGTGGGACCCACCTGTCAGCGACAGCGAGGGCGCGCGCGGCTGCGGCGGACTGGGCCGGACTGGGCCGAGGAGAGAGAGAAGGGTTTTGGGCCGACTTTCGGCCCAAAGCCAAAAGAGACTTTTTAAAACCTTTTTCAATTTAAATTATTTCTTAAATGCAATTCCATTTATTAAAAATACTTCCTTAGCTCAAATAAATCCCAGAAAAATCTAGGAATTATAGAATTAAGCAAAGCATTTAATAAAATTTTATCTGGCCCCATTTTATATTGGAATTTATTAATTAAAATTAGATCTTCTCTTCTAGGATTTTAAAATAAATTCTGAAAATTCCATTTAAACAACAATTTATATATTTTGAATTTTCAGGGTGTGACATTCTATCAATGAAGAGAAGGCTAAACTTGATGAATTAGAAGCTAGCCCAAGTTCAACTCAAGCTAGCATTAATCGGCTGAACGCCCGGAGGATAGCAATTTTGGCTGAGGTGGAACAATGCAGTGCACAGATCGCCCTTGAGGAACAAAAGCTTGCTGACTTGCCAAAAGCCATTGAGGATCAAAAGTCAAAATTGAAGGCATCCGTCAAGCATCTAACCGATCTGACCAAATCTTTGAAGATGATCCCAAGAACTGATGCAGCCGATGCCCAAATAATAGATGAAGTAGATCAGATTAGGCAAAGGGCAATATCGGCCATCCCAAAATATGTGTCTAGATGAGCTAAATTTTGTAACTTCAACTTTAAATTTGCAAACTTTTGGGCTGTAATGAACTCCAAGTTAAACTTTTGCCTTTAAATCTTGTTTTTTGAAATCCATGTTTCATATATATTTGCCCCCCTAATTTTGCAATGTTGAAGACATTGATAAAATTATAACTGAGCCTAAAGGCGATATAATCCATATCAGCCATTATACATCGGCAAACCATAACTAATTATGATAATAAAAAACCACTAAGGGCGATATAATCCATATTGTCCATCATACATCGGCAAACCATAACCAATTATGAGAAGAAAAAAACCACTAAGGGCGATATAATCTATATCGGCCGTCTGAAGGCGATGTCACCACATCGGCTAGCATGTATCGGCAAACATCAGCCGATCATGAATTAATCCATACACTTGGGTAGTATTTCTTCAAGTACTTGCCATTAAGCGCTCGTCCATAAACTTCACCATCAAGTCCTTGCAACTTATAAGCTCCTTTGGATACAACTTTATAAATCTGAAACGGTCCTTCCCAATTCGGTGACCACTTGCCGAATTTATTGTCACGAGTTCCTATCGGCAAGATCAATTTCCAAATCAACTCCCCTTCTGAAAAGGACTTAGACACCACTTTTTTGTTATAATGGCGAGTAATTCGTTACCTTTGCAAGGGCTCTCAATCTAGACTGAACTAGATCTTCTATTTCATCTGCCATAAGATTATAATACTCATAGGCTGTCAACTCATCCTACAAATCTATCCTTTTTGAGCCGATTGTAGATTCCCATGGCATAACTGCTTCATGTCCATAAACAAGCTTATAAGTAGAAACTTGAATCGATCCATAATGCCTCAGCTAATCTTGTATGCCACTGCCAAGGAAAATCTGAAATCTTTCTCTTAATCAGTTTGATCAAACTTTTATTAGATGCCTCGGCTTGCCCATTAGCTTGTGCATAATACGGCGAAGAATTCAACAACTTAATGCCCATGATATTGGCAAACTAAACAAAGTCGTCAGATACAAAGATCGATCCTTGATCGGTTGTTATGGTTTGAGGGATACCAAATCGGTAGATGATATGTTCCTTGACAAACCGTATAGCATCCCCTGAATCAACCTTCTTCAAAGGAATCCCTTCTACCCACTTGGTGAAATAATCGGTTGCCACCAATATGAACTTATGTCCCTTGCTTAAAGGTGGATTGATTTGACCGATCATATCCATACCCCATCCTCTAAATGACCATGGCTTGATGATATGATTCATAGCTGATGCTGGCGCTCTCTGAATTGCTCCAAACTTCTGACAATCTTGACACCCTTTGTAATATCGGAAGCAATCTTCTAACATTGTCGGCCAAAAATACCCTGCGCGCCGAAGCAACCACTTCATCTTATGAGCCGATTGATGAGTACCACATATACCTTCATGTACTTCTCCCATCACAACTTTAGCTTGATCAGCACTTAAACATTTAAGCAATATCCCATCAATCGTCCGACAATATAACTCATCATGCAACAAGGTATACTTTAAAGCCTTATAGCGTAATTTCCGTGAAGCCGATTGAGATGGATTCTGCAAATATTGATACACATCATACCTCCAATCATCGACTGCAATTGTAGCAACTTCCACCTCAATCCCCTTCGCCATCGGCTTATATCCTGATGCCCCCTAAGCCAAATCATTAGCTTCAACATTATGCTCCCGAGAAACATGCTTCAAAGTTACCTGCCAAAAACTATCCATTAATTCTCGGCACTTCTCATTGTAGACCATCAACACATCGTTCTTGCATTCATATTCTCCTGCCAATTGACTGACCACCAACAAGAAATCCCCCATGATTTCAATAGCATCGGCTTCTACTTCCCTTAGTAACTACAACCCCTTGAGAACTGCCTCAAACTCAGCTTGGTTGTTAGTTGCATAAGGTTTGATGGTATAGGCAAACTCAAAACTTGCCCCACGAGGGGAAATTATAACCAAGCTGATAGCACAGCCATGAGTGCAAACCGATCCATCGAAGAATAAAGTCCAAGGCACAATATCAACAGAGCCGATTGAATCATCACGATGCTCCACAACAAAATCGGCTATAGCTTGTCCCTTCACCGCCTTAGGTGATTCGTACTGAAGATCAAACTCCGTCAAAGCATATATCCACTTTCCAATTCTTCCTTTTAAAATCGGAGTCGATAACATATATTTGATCACATCGGCTTTGCATATTATAGTTCATTCATTGGATAGCAAGTAATGCCTTAACTGTGCAGGAGAAATATAAACACAAACATAACTTCTCCACCAGAGAATACCTTGTCTCTGCATCCAAGAGCCTGCGACTTAAATAGAAAATAGCTCTTTCCTTGCCTTCGATCTCCTGAATAAAAACTGAGCCGATTGACTTCTCTCTGGCTGATAAATACAATCTGAAAGGTACTCCCTTCTGTGGAGGAACTAAAACTAGGGGGGAACTAAGATACTCCTTAATATTATCCAAAGCTTTCTATTGCTCTGCCCCTAAGTGAATTCTTGATCGGCTTTCAATCTCAGCAAAGGTGTAAAAAGTTCCAATCTCCCTGATAAATTAGAAATAAACCTCCTAACAAAATTCACCTTGTCGATCAACTTCTGTAGCTGCTTCTTGTCTTCTAGGGGTTTAATCTTCTGAATTGCATTAACGCTCCTCTGAGTTACTTCAATTCCCCTCTCATGAACAAGAAAGCCCAAAAACTGCCTAGCCGATACACCAAAAGCACACTTCGTGGGATTCTTCTTCACGCCATATTTTCTTGTTATCTCAAAAACCTTCCTCAAATCGGCTATGTGGTCATCTACCTCTTTTGATTTAACAAGTATGTCATCAATGTAAACTTCAACCAACAAGCCGATCAGATCATGGAATATATAATTCATGGCCCTCTGATACGTAGCTCCAGCACTTTTCAAGCCGAAAGTCATCACCACCCACTCATATAAGCCGATTGCACAGGACATCTGAAAGCAGTCTTGTGAATATCTTCTTCTGCCATAAAAATCTGATTGTAACCTGCGTTGCCATCCATAAAACTTATAATCTTATGTCCTGAGGCAGCATCAACCAATTGATCAGCAATCGGCATTGGGTACTCATCCTTAGGGGTAGCCTTATTTAAATTCCGAAAATAAATGCACACCCTAAGCTTGCCGTTTTACTTGATGACCGGGACTATGTTGGAAACCCACTCAGCATATCGGCACGGCCTAATAAAACCAGCATAATATAAATGAGTAATTTCAGCCTTGATAGCATCATACATATCGGCTTTACATCTCCTTGGGGGTTGCTGATATGGTTTGTATCCTGGTTTAATAGGAAGCCAATGTTCAACAATCGATCAGGTGAGTCCTGGCATCTCATAATACTCCCAAGCAAAGCAATCTCTATATTCTTTCAAATTCTCTATCAACTTGGTTCTGAATTCTGCAGATAAATTCTTACCGATAAATGTCGGCCTTGGCCTATCGCCCCTGGACCTATATCAACTTCTTCCAGATTGTCAGCCAACATGAAACCCTGTCCTAGCTTGCCATCGAGATCATCCACCGTGTCCTTGGTGTAGAAATTTGAACCCTCCACGACGTCCTCAAAGTAATAATTTGGGCTCTCCATCTTCAATTGGCTGTATATCACAATCGGACACTTTTAGATAATCTCCTTCCCAAACTTTTCCAGACAGGCAATCAATCCCATCCATCGCCCAAAGAGCTAAATTGGCACTAGCAACATTAACTGACCTGTCGGCTGGCATGATCTCAATCTTGTCACCTTGCCATTGAATCAAGCACTGGTGCATGGTCGAAGGAATACAACAATTTGCATGAATCCAATCCCTTCCAAGCAACAGGCTATAGGAACCCTTCCCATCGATGACAAAAATGTTGTAGGAACAGTTTTGCTGCCTACTGTCAACTCCACATTTAGAACTCCCTTGGTTTCCGAAGGATTGCCACCAAAATCTTTGAGAATCATGTTTGTCTTGATGAGATCATTTGTATTTCTACCCAGCTTCCTGAATGTAGCATATGGCATCAAATTTATAGCCGCTCCACCATCAACCATCATCTTGGACATCGGCTTCCCGTTGACGAATCTGTTAACATACAACGGCTTGAGATGCCGATTTTCTGTCCCCTCTGGCTTCTCACAGATTGCTTGCTCTGGTGACAAAATCAATCTAGTAGAGGTTTCCTCCACATCAACATCGGCTTGTTTAGCCTCATATTCCACAGGCAACATAAAAACCATATTCACCGATGAAGATGCAACAGCTTTGCCCTTGAGCAACCACTCTGCTTTGTTGGCTTCAACCTCATCGGTTGCTATAACTTTGCTCTTAATGCGCCATTCTTGTTTTGTCTTTTTCAGCCGATGGTTGATTTCTTGTTGCACTTCTTGAAAACGCTCCATGTTCCTCATCCTCTGGACACTTCTCTTCTGATTCTTAGTAAAAATACCAGAAGGGCACCATGTGATTTCCCGTCTTCATCCTCATCTTGAAAACGATCCTGGTGTACTGGACCCAACCTCTGATGAACAGGCACTATTTTTTGATTCAGCCGATTTCCTCTATTGTAAGATCGGCTTGGACCCCTGCATTGTCACTGCACCTGGGGCAATCTTCTATCGATGGCAGTCTCATCCCTTCGTTCCAGCAAAACCTAAAAATCTCACAATCCCAATGTGGGTCAAAGCCACCATCATCTTGCTCAAAATACCTTTCCTGCTACTTATCATGCCTTCTTTAATATTTATTGATAATCCTAGCTGAATTTAGCTGAGAACTCCGATTTTTCCCCCATCGACTACTCTCCCAGACATATGCATCATGTTGACAGGAAAAGGATGGCCATCTACCTTCATCGGCTTCTTTGAATCATCGAATTTAATCTTTCCTCCCTCAATAGCCAACTGGATTTGTTGCCGGAAAACTTTGCAATCATTGGTAGCATGAGACCCAGAATTATGCCATTTGCAATATTTCCTTTTCCCTAGCTCCCCTAGCTCCTCAGCTAATGGAATTATATAACCAGCAGGAAGTTGAATTTGTTTCTCCCGAAGTAGCAAATCAAAAATCTTGTCAGCCTTGGTGATATCAAAATCATATTTTTCCTCTTTTCCAAGACTCTTAACCCACTGACATGTCACAACCTTTTAGCTCCTCGCCCACTCGGCTGCTGCTACCTCAGAGTCATATTCTTCTTCATATTCATACATATAAGGATAAAAATGGTTGACCTTTTTAAAGTTTTTCTTAGCCTCTGCAAACCTTTGCTCATGTAGGGCTACCTTCTGTGCAAGATGAGACAAGCTTTCAAAATCTTGAGACGAAAACTTCTCCTTGATCGGAGTTATCAAACCCTGGAATGCAAGATCGGCCAACTAGGAATCGGTCAAAACCAAACTATAGCATCTATTCCTCATATCTCTGAACCTCTGGATGTAATCTTGCATAGTTTCATCATGCCTCTGTCTAACTGCTGTCAAATCGGAAAGCTCATCTCATGGTTCCCACTGTAGAAGTAACTATGAAACTGTTTCTCCAAATTGGCCCAGCCATGAACAGAATTATAAGGCAACGAAGAAAACCACGTGAATGTCGACCCAGACAAAGACAAAGGAAACAATATGACCCTCAAAGCATCAACAGCCGATGCCTCACCACATTGGGCCAAGAATCGGCTGACATGCTCATAAGTTGACACATTGTCTTGCCTTGAAAATTTCAAAAAGTCTGGGACCTTGTATCGTCTTGGCAATGGAACTCTCTCAAACCACTCAGGGTAAGGGTGCCGATATAGGTTTCCAGTATCCTTTGGCTTAAGCCCGAACTGTTCCTTCATCACATCTGCAATCATATCAGCCCAAGGCTTCTGCTGAGGCACTCCTTGCATCTGCTATTGGATTCGATCAAATTGATTGAACTGAGGCTGAAGCTGAGGTTGAGGTGATCCTCCCAGTTGATACTGAACTTGAGGTGAATGAGGCTGATATTGAAAATTCAAATTACCACCAAGATAGTTCTGAGGAGGCTGTTGCACATTATGTATCTGCTGTTTAGGAACAAACTGAGCTCCAACAGGCTGATTTTGCTGAATAATAGGTGTTCTCTGTCCTGCCGGTATTTGTGGAACCATCTGCTGCCTAATCGGCTGAACCACTTGCTGCCTAATTGGTGTCGATTGAATCGGCTCGACAACCGGTTGAGATGGCCCAAATATAGCTGCAATCTGTTCCTGAGTCAGCCGATTGACGTTTTTCCCAGCATGCCGAGGTTGTTCCCTAGTCAGTACATGAGGATTGACCACTGGTCTCTACGTAGAAGATGATGCTCCTGGTCTCAAAGCTGAAGCTGACGCCATCGGCTGCCCTGGAGGTACATTGGAGACAGGCTGTTGATTACATGTCACCAAGCTTCTATATGTATGGAACCCACCTTCTGGCAGAAAGACTGGCCCGTTATCCTAATGCTCAGCAATTGTGATATCAACCACAGTCTTGATGATATTTGTCAAAGTATTGACCAGCACCCGATAGATTAATCAAAGCTTGATGAACAGCATAATCAACTTGATCCTGGAAATTATTGAACTTCAAGGCCTCTTGCTCCTCAATCTCCTCTTCTTCAATCTCCTCAATCTCACCATCCTTAGGCTCCCCACTTTTGTCACCTGAATCAACTGTGCTACCTTTAGTTCCCTTAGCTTTACCATGCTTAGATGATGTCACATCCTGATTTTCGTCTTAGGATTTATAAATTATTTAATAAATTATTATTAGAATTTATATTAAATGTTCATTAATTTACAAGTGAAGTTAAATGTGAGAAATAAAATTTCCTAAATATAAAGCATGGCTGGATTTAAGTTTTATTAAATTCTCCATGGTTAATTATACTCTCTGAAATTTTCTCGGATTTTTCGGAGCTCAACTCTTAATTTCAATAATACAAAGAGCAGTTCAGCAATTATTTAAATATTAAATTAATCATTAAATGATCTGATTTTAATTTTGTTAAATACGTTGAGTGTCCAAGTATTTTCAGGATTTTTCTTGAAATCATTTGAGCATTGGAAGTATTTTTAACAATTCAAAGATCATTTCAGTGATTATTTTAATTGGAAAAAGTTTTTAAATCCTCTCTGTAACATCCTGAAAATTCAAGACAATGAAAATCACGAAAATTTCAAACTTTTTAAAACTTTTGCATCATGCTGGTTGTTATGATTGCTATTGCTTGCCAAACCGTAAATGATCACCAAGAAAGTAAAGAAAAGAACTACATTTAAGCAATAAATATGATTTGCGGGAACATATTTAATCCTACAAATAATTATGCACAAGATATTAAAATCAAATAAAAGAAAAGTTATTATTAACCTATTTTATCAAATATTAAAATATTTGAATAATGTAGGTGGGTGCCATAATATGTGTACACATGAAATGATGATCATTCAAATAAACTGAGCTCTCTGTATATATAATAGAATTACGGGAGTATTTAATTCGATATGTAGATCGATATTGCACCAAGTTCCTAATTGCATTTAGTAGTTGCAAGATGTGAAACACGATCAAAATCAGAACGAGAAATCCCACTAAGAAGAATATTTCGTGCTTTACAATTGTTTTCAAAATCAGTTTTCTGGGCAACAGTTTCAATACGGCCAGGAATCTCATAGACTGTAGCAACTTTCATCCAGATATCATAGCCTTGAGATGTAATGTAAGACTCCATCTTTTTCTTCCAATAATCAAAATCAACTCCATTGTAAATATGAGGTTTGCTTGAAAACTTTTCAGCCATGGCAACAAATCTAAAGACCAGTAAAGATCAAATAGAAGAACGTGGCTCTGATACCACTTGTAAGATCACACAAGACCAAACAAACCTACCAGAGGGGAGGTGAATGGCAGGGAAAACCAAAAACCCGAAAATCTTTGCGCAATTAAAGATTACCCTCGAACGAAGACGATGATGAAGTCCTATTGCCGCCGATCGAACCGCCCTCCTGCCGCCGGTCAGACCGCCAACGCCTCGCTGGTCAAACCGCCCGGACACCTGCGGTCAGACCGCAGCTATCCCACCAGTCAGACTGCGCGTACACCTATGGTTAGACCATCGGGACCCAGAAACACCGGTAGATGACAAACTCGAAGATGTAGATTGAAACTTTTTGACTTTATTGCATCAACTAGTGTTTACAAAGTGCACCAACAACACTCCTCACCAAAATCTCGAACTAAACTCAAAACCCTAACTTGCTCTCAATTCTAGTCTCTCTACAATCGATACCGGGAGGCCTCACCCTCCCTCTCTATTTATACATGAGGTAGGCTGTGCAAAGCCCACGAATCTAACATAACTTAGGACTCCTAACCCACGTAGGAAACCCTCTTTTGCAAGTAAACAACTTATCTCTTTCCTTATCTCAATCAAACTTCCCGAATTCGGACTCCCTTCCAAATTCGACTCCTCTTTCCATACGTACACAATTCCTCTTGTATACCATATGGATTTCTTCATCACCACGTGCATTGTCCTCTAGCCTTTAGTATCCCGCATGATCTCTTGATCCCTGGACATCAACTTCTCCCAAGTTGACTACGATCTATCACCGGCAACACTCTCCCAAGGCCTTAAGCAACACCTGCACATGCAACAACCAAGAAACCATATTCCGAGCCCAAGTTCGTCCCAACTTGACTCACATTAGTATAACAACAGTATCCATACGTATAGAAACTGTCTAGAAGCCAAATACCCGAAGGAAATATCCAAATCCAACAAAACAACCCGAAACCGAACATGATTAGGATCCTGCCGGTTAGACCATTGGGCCGGCCGGTCTGACTGCCAGGGTCAACCGAAACTGCACACTTCACAAAATCAACCATCTCATAAAATCTCCAAATTAACATTAGCAAACCACCAATATTTTCATCACAAAATCTAAATCAACTCCTTGATTCTACATGCAAGTTTGTTAGGCAAGATGTGATGTCTTTTATATATTATCTATTTTACATTTCAGGTCGAGATTCTTAAGCTAGTAGCTTCTGGTGATCATGCAGCTGCTCTCAAGGTAACAGCCGCTCATCAGGGGCCTCCTGCTGCCAGTAACCTGGCTTCACTGTACCTTTGAAGGAAACTTTGGTAACACTGATTCAACCCAGTGAAGATGTATGTACTCTTGGAGGCGGTATCACTGCCTATTCTTGCAAATTCTCGCCAGCTATGACTAATGCTTGTATTTTGTTAGGTACCAAGTCTAATTTGTTTGTTTCATTTATTGTTGATACTGATGGTATTAGACTACAACTTGCATATTATTTGTGGAAGTGCATGAAACAAGCATAATACATTCCCGTGGATAGTAAAGGCAAAGCAGAGGAAATAACGCCTGAATCATGTGATATTTTATCTGTGCTAATATTAGTGTAACTTTCTTAGTTAGGATTTACCTCTCTTACGTTGTTCCTCCCATCCATATGGAAGTGTTCCATCCATTATCTGGATTACTTCACATTCTGTTACTCTTTATTTTGGGCCTGGTTACTGGCTTAGAACTTCTAGGTCTTTTACTTGTTTTAAGTAGTTCTATTTCGTCCATGTTTTTCTAACTAATCAAGGTTGTTGATGTGAAATATTACTTGGTTACTACATATGTGCTTCTGATAGTATTTGGTTCAGTGGCTCTCTGGGTGCTGACTAATTCCCCCTTTTACGTCATGTAAAATTGATGGGTTCATTTCCTTGATAGTGCTGACCCAGTTACCAACCATTCATTATTCCTTTAGTTTTCTTAAAGTAAAAGGTTCCAACCTTGTCTATCATCCAGAACTCCAGATGATCTTTTGATTGCATATATTATGCTAATTTGATACTGTAGGACAATGTTTACGTTGCAATTTGCAATACAAGTGCCAGTTACTGTGCACAAAATGGATAGCCAATTAGGTAGGAATTCAGCCACCAACTAGTAGGGTGAAATTGAATGATATTGTAGACTTATGTATGTTCTCTTTTGCAGATTGCAGGTTAGCAGGAGGCGGTATTGAAGAACCCCAGTGAATGAAGATAGTAAGAACATCACTTCGTACACAAAGTGAATAGTTTAGGCTTCAGATAGCGGACGCTACAACGTTCATGGGTATTCAGCTGAATACCCATTTTTTTTACAAAGTAGCTATACCCCATATCATCAAGTATATCCTGCCCAAATGGTTGGTGGGTCAACAGGTGCTAGGTTCGATTCCTAGCTTCCTTCTCGTTTTTTCTCGATTATTCAATCCTGTTTTTGGATTTTTCTTCCATAAGCTCACAATATTTTTTAAGCATACATCGATTATATTTCAAAATCATGTTAACCCAACAAGATAAATGTTTTCATTCAATATTTTTCTATAGTTTATAACTTTTCTAATTAAGAAATAGTATTTGCATTGATGATATTAACCATATTTTTTAAAAAACAAATTCGCCATGTAAATTTTTGAATACCCACCTTCGAAATCCTGCGTCCGCCACTGGATGTACAAGGACCTTTTTGAAGAATGATTCTCTAAAAAAGATTGATCCATGCATCTGTAGGTAGTCACAATATATCCAAGGTTCTTACAGGTCAATGTGCTAATGGATCATCTCAAATCACAACATAGCTTTGCATTTGATGGCATTTCAGTACATTTATTTTGTGATCGACGGCACAAGAAGATAACACTCGCATACACTTTGCATGTGTATTCGTGGGAGGTGTAATAGCAGTGATAACAGCAATATGATGTTTGCAGTGGGATAGAACATGTGTATACACTCCGATGTTCTGTTTCTCTTTGTACGTTTAGAATTTTCTTCCCTCAGTATTTATGTCATAACTAGCTAACCCTACCAGATAAAATGTTAAATTTCATATGAGGCTGTGGACCTTATCTTGTGAGAACCTGAGAGATGATACCGATCTTAAATCAAATAGTTGAACTGATGCCAACATGTGTAATTGGTTGGTTGCTACCCTGTCAACAGTTAACAATGTGGAAAATTGTAAATATGTTAGGTAAAAGTGAAAACAAATAGTTCGAACATAAGGAGAGAATATTTTGATTTGCTTAACACTGGGCCTAGGCTAATGGCAAAATACATTTTAGTTTTTTCTTAGAAAAATTAAAGATATACTTAAGCGAGGTGAGATGAGAGGGCGATTAAATAAAATGAAAAGAAAAAAAAAGAAAGGAAGTAAGAGCAAGAAAGCAAATGTTGATAATAAAGGGCACAGTAATTCTTATTTTCCCCATACCTACACACAGTAAGGCAAGTATCAACTTGGGAAGAATGCATGATCAGTTGATCACTGTAAAAAGGAGGCCGTTATCACACACACCAGTGACAAACGTGTGGTAAATGTACCGTAACAGTAACCTTTTTATCACCGGACACCGGGGGCGGGGGAACAAGTACTGAGCAGAGCAGAGTAGAGCATAACACACATCCATCTTCTTGACAACGAAGAAAGAAATCGAATATTGTGACAGGCAGTAGGAGGCCAGGTGGACGCTCCAGATTGTTTCTCCAACGATCGGAAGGCCCATCGGGGTTTCGTCACGGCCACGGCGATAATTCAAAGTTTAAACTGCACAAGAGGTTATAAAGTGCTTTTCCTTTTGGCAAGGAAATGAGAATCGAATCGTATGGCAGGCAGTACGTGGCAAGAGATGGACGTTCTAGATCGTCTCCTCCAGTGATCGGAAGGCCCATGGAGGTTTCGTCGCGGTCACGTCGATAAGCTGCAGACTGCACAGCTAAAGTGCTTTTCCAGAGTCTGCATTACAGTAAATGAGAAGGAGAGGGCGGGAGAAATATCCAGCTTCCCGCCCTCGACCCAGCCTATAAACTGGCTACTCATCCCTACCTCTCTTCTTGCTCCAATTCGTAAAAGCCACCATAGTGTAGTGCTCATCCTCCATCCACCCAAGTCCATCGTTCCGCCCACAGCTCCACACCATCAACCATGGTCCAACCCCCCGCCGCCGTTGTCCAAGCCCAGCCGGTTTCGGAGGTCGAGGCGGGAGATCCCGTCCTGGTCCGGGATTTCTTCAGGCTTCTTTCTCTGGGGTCGGAGGCATCCGTTCCGCGAGACGGTGTCGTCTGCTGTTACATGGACGTATCCGCTCTGTTCCTGTACTACAGGAACATGAGCGGCGTTCTGGTGCTGGTGCCGCATGTCCGTCCGATGTGCGACGCCCCGCTGATGGTGCAGCAGCTCCAGAAGATGGAGATGCGGTCGGATTGGGAAATCCCAAATCTGGCCGCCCTCAAGGACGTCGCGACCGCCTCAGATGCTCTTGGGCGCATGGGCAAGATGATGCTGCAGGCGCGCCGCGTCCTCAAGACTCTGAAGAATTACCCGGATGGCGAGGAGGGATTGGAGATACTCTTCTACAACACTCTTCTGGGGGAGGCGCTCACCAGGGCGCGCGAGGCCATACCAGCCGTGATAACCTCCGCTGACCTGCTCGTGTTCGACAACGGGGAGGTGCGGCTGATGGCGCTCTCCCTCGCTCACCAAGCGATGAGCACCGTCGAGGCTTGCCTCGGTGCTGTCCACGAGGGAAAGGGCTTGACTGGGCGTGAGATGCACCGCCTCGTTAAGAAGGTCCTTCGCCCGCTGAGCTACCTCAGGAAGGTGAAGGTCATCGACCTCCCAAGGTTCAACCCCTTTGACGTCTGAGTTCTGTCTTGGATTTATCTTTATCCTGCAATCCAGCTAGTTTTTTTTCTTTTGAGGGGAACTAAGAAGTGGAAACAAGAAATGTTTGAGCTAGTATGTTTGCCTTTCATGTCTCGTTCTATTTTAGTTGTGATCCTGAGTTATTGTTATCAAGAGTGCAAGATCTTCTGATATTTATCGACCTATCTCAATGGAAACTTTATTATTATGTGCCTGCATTGTGATCCTCTTTGTTATACTTTGTTTGAAGTATGAATGCTGAATGCATTTTAATTATGCCAATGTGCTGACCCTCTTTTCTATGAAAGAGAAATTGCATCAATGATCAATTTATATTAGTTCCTTGTTAATAACTGTTCTGTTATCCCCTATTCTAAAAAAAAAATCAACTGTTCTGTTATATCTTGTGGATTGGCCAATGATGAGATGTTATTTGCAAGCACTCCGATAATTTGAAGTGCAATAGCGCAAAATGTTGTGAGTCCTGGAACTAGCTATTAATGCTAGTTTCAAACTTAAATGCTACATTTCTCTATGTTTTTCTTGGATAGTGCAAAGTTTCTGGTTACTTATGATTGTTTTCTTTGGTTCAAACAGTGTAAAATTCCATCAATTTCCTAAAATTTCGTTCCCTTATATTTGTTTTGATGTAAGTGTAACTGGCACACCGACAAACAATTGACTAATGTGTTGTTCTGTTGGTCACCCAATTTCATCAATTCTCTTCACTTTACAAATTTTGAGCCATTAACAAGCTAATTATACTAGCAGTAACTATTACTGTTTTTATTTTGTTCATATGTCTATGTTGTGAGAAATACCAGTGTACTAAAACTAGCTACTTTATGTTCCCTATCACTATAATCAGAAACCACCCACTTTTAGAGCCTTTTTACTTCATGGGGATGATAAATATTAAGTTCTAATTTTATCATTTCGACATACTGAAATGCAAAGATCTGGGCTTATTGAAATCTGAGCTCTTGCCTTTTCATGAATTTGATCATATATTGTTCAGGAAAATGTCTCTGGACTAATGGGGATCACGAGGTGACTAGGACAGTATCAAAGAAGTCTGGGGTCTCATAATTTTTATCAAGTTAACCATAGCATTTCAGTTTGGGGTTCCTCCTTTTCTTCAGCATAACTGTTATGTTTGTGACTTCTCCCTGTTGTTTACACATGCTTCTTCTTCAATTTATCTTCCTAGATGCAGTGGTATATAATAATATTACTTCTCCCTGTTTGCAACTGTAATTTCATTGGTGCATGAAAACTTAATTTAATTTTTTTTCCTGAGACTTTTTATATACCACAGATTTGGAGATTAATGATTGCACTCTTAGATCTGTTTCTATATAGTGGTTAATAGCTAATTTGGGAAAGATGACGTGCCATTTCGTGTGCTCAATTGGTTTTGCACTTTAATTTGTGCTTCACAATAAAATTGTTCAAGTTATTCTGAAATTCAACTTTTTTTTTCAGTGTGAAATTTACATGCTTAATACTATTCGATACCAACCAGTGATCAACTAAACTCCACCGATATAGCATACCATTTTTGTTTCTTGCATATTTTCCTAAGAATAACTTTAGACACTCCTTTAGATACCAAGTGATGTAAAAAGGTTTGAAACTGAACCGTGGATCATGCATTCCCATTTGTTACATTTAGTTTCATTTTCAGTGAGCCAATGATGATCCTGAAGTGTTGCTGCTGTTATATCCCTTAATATCATGCAGATTTGTACTGGCACTTTCTGTTTCATTTCCTTTCATGTATTTATAGTATTGGAGTACCCATGGAAAGAACCATTTTTCCAGATGGCAAGTTTGGATTCCTCACTGTACAGGATGCTAATCAATGCATTATCAAGAAAAATGACAAGAAAACATGATACTAAGTTTGCAAAAGATTTCTCGATGTTATTCAAGGCAAAAATTTTCCTGTGCAGGTTATCCTTGTGGAGTTCTCATCTGACTCCTGATTTGGTAGCTAGAATTTTGGTAATCGTTCTATGATTTTGATTTACAGTTTCTGAGGAATTTAAATAAATTTATTAATGTGCTTAGTGATTTGTGTTGACGTCAGCCTATTTTCTACTGTTCTCTGTGACAAAGGATATGTCATGCAATTTTCTTTGTCAAGATTACCAGGGTTCTACTTTAGCCCACTTCGTTCCATGGCTACGGTACTGGCATCATTTTGGAGGCGACGGTAACTAGGGATGTAAGTGGACTTGTCCGTGAACCCACTTGTTGGCAAAATTTCTATGTAACTCGCGGGTTACCTATTAATTTGACCTGTAAATGGGTTTATGGATCGACCCACTTGCATATCTAGATGTAGCAAACCGGACCACAAACCGAAAACCTATGAATTATCATTTATTTGATCTATAAGTGAACTCGCAGGTCGGCCCGCTTGCATCCTAACGGTAACTCGATTTTCCGTTCTATAATCGCCTCAATCTTCTAAATGTCCCAACATTATGAATTTGGATTTTAGAGTATATTGACTTGCTTCTGGTGTCCAGGATGACAACAAAATATGAGTCAGGATTTGAACCAAGCATGCATGTAAATTCCCCTAGTTTCCATGGTGCTTAAATATGCCAAAATTTTCAAAGTTCAAGGATTTTTCAACGCTCACAGGTTCTTTGCAACAGTACAAGATCTGAAACACAACCTAGTTTGTGTTTTTTTTTATAGATTTAGCTTAGAATGGAGCCTTGCAAGAAATTGGTCTGCCTTCTGATATTTGTTGGTGAACTTGTTTTGCTTGTAAGATCAACCCAAGGATGACAATTGTCTGCACATGTTGAACCATAAATAATGTAACCCAATGAATGAATCATATTGTTTATTCGTTTATCTACAACATTTGCGAGGCACAAGAAAATCTTTTGCATTTCACTTTAGTCAGGTTTGGAAGTGTTTCATAAAGGATCAACAATTGCTAGTTTTGCTTTGGTGGGCCCCAAGATCTGCATACTCATCTCCTACACCTGAAGTTCTATTTGTTGGGAGCCTTTCCTATGGTTACTGATGAGAGGAGAATCCGCACACCTAAATGTATTTTCCTGAAAGACAAGTTGATACGAATTCCAAAGCTTGTACTGAATTCTTTTACTTAAGCTCCATATGAAGTAGTAATGAAATAGTTTGAAACTGCGTATATATGCCCACATGCAGCACTGGTAGGACAGTGATTCATTTGTTTTATTAGGTTTGATGAATTCCTTGATAGATGCTACACTACTTATTTCATTTTGCTGCTAAAAGTCAGGTTCATTCGAATATCCTGTTCAACCTCATTTTCTATTCGCTCAGTTGTTTGTACGTACTAACTCTGAAAGAATATGCATGGTGGGATGGTTTAGGTTTGAACACTTCCTTTCATTCAGGACTTCATATATCGATCGCTTATATTTTACTAACCTATGTTGAAATGGACATATGGTGAGTCTCTCCGACGACCAAGCTGAAAGGTCACTACTCATCTACTATCTTATCTCCCTTAATATAAGGGATTTTGACATTTTATTTGCACTGTTTGACCACTCATCTTATTCATTTTTTTTTAAATATAAAAAAAGAAAAATTGTGCTTAAAGTACATTGGATAATAAGTCACAAATAAAATAAATAATAATTCAAAATTTATTGAATAAGACGAATGGTCAAACAACGTAACCAAAATATCAAAATCCATTATATTAGGGGACAGATGAAGTATTGCCTATTGACTGCAATTTCATAGTTGATCACACTGGACCTTCTTGTGGTTGATATTTATGGCTAGGTGTAATAGTCTAGTTTAGATTTTATTGCTGGTTGTGTTATGCCACTCTTAATTACTGATTTGATAGCTGTGCCAGTAAAATTTTATAAAATTAAAAACATGTCACAGCCGTCACGTTTTCCATCCATCTCTTTTTTTTCCGTTTTATTCCTTCTTTCTCCCATCTTCTTCCTGCACCGACGAGCGTCAAGTGGTGGAGGGACTAGTGAGGAAGTGTTGGTTTTCTCCCCTTTTGAGTCCCCTGAATCCCTCCTCGAAGATGATGCCAATGCACTCGTCAAGGAAGATGACAATCTTGCAGAGTTGGTAGAGTTACCCAAAACCAATCCAACTTTACGGCCTCCAGTTGAACTCAAACCACTTCCTTCAGTTCTTCGCTATGCTTTTCTACATGGTGATACGGAGTCGCCCATCATCATAAGTTACAAATTGATTGATATGAGACCTCTCGACTCACGGCCGTGCTAGAAAAGCATCGCTTTGTTCTAGGCTACTCTCTTCAAGATCTTAAAGGGATTAGTCCGGCTCTTTGCACACACCATATCCCTTTAGATCCTTCTTATGCGTCCCCTCGGGAGCCGTAATGAAGGCTAAACAATACAATGAGAGAGGTCGTAAAAATAAAAAGAGGTCTTGAAACTCCTACACGCCAGGATAATCTATCCTGTGTCATATAGTGAGTGGGTTAGTACAGTTCAGGTAGTGCCTAAGAAGGGAGGAACAACAGTTGTTGAAAACTCGAAGAACAAGTTGATCCCATAACATATATCTTGGGATGGAGGATGTGTATTGACTATAGAAATCTCAATAAGGCTACGAAGAAGAACAACTTCACGCTACCCTTCGCTGATAAAATGTTAGAGCGACTGGCAAATCATTCCTTCTTATATTTCCTTTATGGGTATTCTGGGTATATTGATGGTCTTTAAGTACCAAATCTGACCGTCAAATCCTGCATAAAAGAAAATGAAAGAATACAAAATAGAATATCAAACTTACGGGTAGTGGTTATTACTAACTATTTCCACAAGTCTTGGTAAATATTCGTATGCAGGTGAATTATGGATGAAAACCACCCGCCATGTGAAGAAACACACCTCCGCCCAATCAGATGCGAGTACTCGGATTGGAGGGCCCACAAACCATAGCAAAACCGACATATTTGAGGCCAACCCCCATACACCGTTATGAGGGCCCACAGGACAGTGACTCAAGCGAGAATGGGGGAGAAAGGCAGTAAAATTGGTTCGACTGATCGCCCCCCCATCTTCCACATGTCGCTTCCTCATGCCTCCCCAATGACGGTTATGGCGGTTTCCTCAGCAGTTACAAACTTTAACCGTAGTCATTTGGAGCTATAAAAGGGGGAGCTCACTTAACTCTCAACACACAATAAAGTGGAGTACAACTCACTTTCATACTTAGGCATTGCTCTAGTAGAGTAGGTAGAGAGTGAGGGGAAGCTCTAAAAGGAGTACCTGTTAACGACCAAATTTGGTAAATCATAGGTTGAATTTGGAGTCAAAACCGAAGCGGGTTTGGAGGGAGTTCGTTATTCCCGAAAACAGAGTGTGCATCGGCTGCACTCTGCATCGGCTAGTACCAAATCGGATAAGGAGAAGCCGATGCAGCTGATTTCGACAAAGGGGCTTAGAGTCATTGTCGGACTCAATATAAATGTTGCAAAAGTATTGCCAGGCATGGATCACGTTAGAAGAAGGCAAATGTCTATATTAATTAGGATATTTTAATAGTTTCCTTATATATATTTTTGGTAAGAGTTCGCCTAAGGGACTTGTTCGTCTTTTAGAGTTGTAATACAAATCGAGTCGTGTCCGATATGGACATATCATGTATTTTGGGTATAAATATATGCCCGAGTCTTTGTAAACAATTAACATCAGTTGTCGCGACCGGGAAAATTGCCTTTTCCCGAACGCTAGTGTATTAATCCCCGTCCCAGGAAAAGCCGGGGTACACCACACAAACATGATATAAAAGACACATCTTTATTATATCGATAATATTTACATTATTACAAAGGCGCTTCAGGCCTGACATTCAAAAATAAACAGCAGCGGACTAGCGGGCCTACGGCTCCATCTTCACAGGCGCTCAACTGGGGTATAAGCCAGGACTCCACCTAAGACTTCTTCTCCAAAGCTTCTCTTACTGAAGGGGGAAAAGATTGAGCAAGAATGAGTACAACCACAGTACTCAGCAAGCCACACCGGCAGATGCATGATTAATGCAAGGGAGTACAAGGGGATAATAATATAGGGGTTAAGTTTTGCAGTAAACAGCATTTAAAAGTCACTTAGTTGCCCAAAGCCATTTTACAAAGACGATCCTAGAGCTACACAGTATTATTAATCAAGGCCGTGAGCCCACACGAACCTGCCTTAACCCAAGGCCTACGATGATTCAGACCGAACTGGCAACCCGACCCTGGGTCCCAGCTCGTCCCAAGCCAACCTAGGCCAACCATTCCACCTTTTAGTTGTTGAGCAAATTTTAAGAATTAAAACACTGACTTGGGTACATTGCTCGGCTTGCCCATAACCGATGGCGCGGCTATTCGAATAGATTATACTCTGATCAGAGGTGTACATCTTTACCCACAAGACACATCTTCCTCACGTGCAACCACGTGCCACATACCACCACGGTATACAGACAGAAGACGTGACATAGTTTCCAACCCATCCTAGCCATAGACAAGAGTACCGACCCAATCCCACCTACGGCCGGAACCTCCGGGACAGGCAGGCAGGACTGAGCCCCCAGCAGCAGGGCACCAACCCTGTGCCATGACATCTCGACTACCGGGCCGCAGCTCGTGTAGCCTTCATTTGTTCTAGAGAATGTCCATCGACCCCCGACTTCATCCATCTCCATCCGTGTACTTTTGTTTATGACCAGACTGAGCCACAAACTAAGCCTTACCCACTAGACATGTGGAAGTACGGTAGTGCTTTGCAACAGAGGCCCGAGCTTAATCCTTATAGTGGCCGGGGTGCTACTTCCCACAACTGGCATGCACCCAAACCCCACCGAAAACAGGTTTTAGGGGTTTTGAAAGAGGAAGAGAGGTGTATGTCCAATTCCACCATAAACCAACAATTCCATAGTGTCCAAATGATATGAGAATTCCCAAAGTCTAAAGTTATAAAACCACCTAATATTGCCTAATTAATCAGCGAAGCATCTACCTAAATTCATACTAGTGGAACCATGAATAGAGTGTCCACTAGTTGGGGTTTTGTTTATTCTAGGGTGAACAAGGTAATAATAACAGTAGCAATAATAATGTCTTAACAAAGGTAAATAGGCATGGCTAAATAAAACAGTGATAACGCGGGAATTTAAATAAAGCGATCATGCATTAATTTAAATCAAAATAATTTTATAAACTGGGATTCAATATGCTCAAGGATGATGTGACTTGCCTTGCTCAGAGAGAACGGCCTTCCGAACCTTCGGCAACGACCGCAAACCACGCTTCGCGAACCTCCGGAACGACGAAAGCTACGCGGAGCACACAAGCAAAGCTACAAGCCTATAAAGAAGCAATAACAACACATAAAAAAGAAAGCACACAGTTCTTTAGGTTATAACAAACATTAAGAGACTTGAACGGGTCGATTCGGAGCTCGTATGACCAAGATATGATCATCCGAAGTTTAATGCTGTTATATGGAGATTTGCGGATTATTATAATTAAGCTTTGCAACTATAAAACATGTGTAAGCGCTAGCCTGGAAAAGACAGGAAGGCTGCGCCGTTGACATGCGGACCCCACATGTCAACCTAAAGGACCGCGGTAGACCGGGTACACAGAGACGGTCCTCGGGTCGACGGAAGCAGACCCCGTGTGTCAACCGAGGCGAGTGGCCGACAAACGGACTCCACTAAACACCACACGGCCTGCACACGTGGAAACCACGCGGCTACCGAGCGGGCACACTAACACGGACACTACACGGTCACCACCCGCACGCGTGAACGACTACCGACACCGGTACACGGGTACCGGGGCCGAGAACCGCACAACGAGCACGGGCGACACCGAAAGGACGAGGACGGGGCAGCGAGGGAGAGGGATCCTTACCACCACGCGACGAGGCGCGGGAACGACAACGACGAACGGGCGCGGCGGAGACAGACGGGCACAACGGAGACGAACGGCGAGGGGACGGCTTCGGCGGCGATCCTTGGACGAAGGCGAGACGCGGCCGGCACGAGGCTTGACGACGCGGAGCCGAGGACGAAGACGAGGACGGGGCTGCAGCGGCTCGCTTGACGAATGCGGACGACGGACGAGAACGGCTCGACGGAGGGACGAACGCCACGACGACCGGGAACGACGAGAGGACGACGACGACGACGACGACCGGGACCGGCGAGGAGGCGACGAGGACAGCCGGCAGCGGCTGCACGGGGACGAGGACGGCGTGGAACACGCCGCAGCGATGATGATGACGGAGGCGGCGCCGCGAGACGACGAGCCAGGCGACCGACGGGACGTCGATCGGCGAGGACGAACGGTGACGAGGAAACGATGATGGCAGGCAGCAGCGGCTGAGCGGAGGAGGGGACGGCGTGGAACGCGCTGCTGCGATGTTGGAGAAGGTGGTGGTTTAGCGGGGCGACGAGCCGACGAGGAGGAATGGGTGGCCGAAAGGACGCCGGCGACGAAGAGGATGGAGAGGCCGGCGCGGCGACGGCGTTCCGGCGAAACCGAGGAGCAGCCGGGGTGGAGGGCGGCGTCGCGGAGCCGAGGGAGGTGGTGGCGACGTCGGCCGGCGCACGGGAAACGCGACAGTGGCGGCCGGAGGTGGAACAGTGGCGGCAACGCCACTGTTTTGCCGGCGAGGACGCGTCTCCGGTGCTTTCCCCGCGAAACGGAGGGCTGACCGAGGGAGAGGAGGTGGCTGCGAGGCCGAGGGAGAAGACGGCGCGGCCGGACGGTGCTCCGGCGAGGAGGGAGAGGCGGCTGGAGGCGGCCGGCGCGGAGGAAAGAGAAGGGCGACGGCGGGAACGCGCCTCCGGCGGTCACCGCGCGAAACGGAGGGCAGGCCGGGGTGGAGGAGGTGGCGGCGACGCTGGAGGAGGCGACGGCGCGGCCGGCCGGCGCACGGTCGAGGCGGCACAGGCGGCTGGAGGCGGCCGGCGGCGTGGGAGAGAGAGGAGGGCGGCGGGGAGATGGCTAGGGACCACGGGGAGGCTCGGGAGGGGGCTAAAACGAGAGAACGGGGGATGAGGATCCCATTTTATATGAGAGAAGAGGGAGCCGGCCACGGGGGAGGTCGGAACGGCGGCGGGAATGGCGGCCGACGGCCATGGAAAGCGACCGGACTTGGCGCGTCCGTTCCCGGGGATTGAAGGCACGAATCAAGGGGGAATTTGGGGGCAATTGAAGAGGATTCAATGGGGATTAAAACCCCCCAATTAATTTTGGAATTGGCCAATTGAATCAAGCGGATTTGGAGGAGGGAGCGAGCTAGGTTTCCGGGAGAGAGAGAGAGAGGTGGCCGGGCGGCTGGAGGAGGGAGACGACGCGCCTGACGCGTGGGCCCCACGCGGTCGGGCGCGCGGTCAGCGCGCGGCAACGGCGCGCACGCGCGCGCACGTGCGCGGCACGGGCGGGAGGGCGCCGCTCGGGTTGGGCCGGGCGGCCGGCCCAGGAGGAGAGGAGGGGGAGGCGGCTTGGGCCGGGCAGGCCGGGGGGGGGGGAGAGACAGCCCGGGAGAGAGAGGGAGGAGGGAGCTGGGCCGAGGGGAAGGGGGCCCAAGAGGAGGGAGAGAAGGAGAGGGAGAGAAAGAGAGGGAGGAAAGGGAGACTTCGGCCGCGGGCCGAGGGGAGAGAGGGAGGACTTTGGGCCAGACTTGGCCCAAAGGAGGAAGGAGGGTTATTTTTAGGTTTTTATTTTTAATAAACTTTGTTAATTGTTTTTGTTGCTTAATAATTATTTCCGGTGCTCTGAAAATTCAAGTAAAATTTGAGGGCTCCTTTTAGACCAAGGCGAATTTAACAAAAATTCTCCGGGCCACATTTGAATTTTTCTTGTACGTATTTTAGTGTTTGCCAATTTCTTTCCGAATTTTAATTAATTCTATTATTCCTTTTAGCGAATGATTTTTAATTTCGGGACGAATTTATCAGGACGTGACATCAGTTCAATACACTTTCGGCGCATCGCGACCTTTTTCTACTTTCATTGTTTCGACGAGTTCTTGTTCTCTAGTTGGGCTGCATCGTTTTCGATCTCCGGCGAGAGGTAAAACTTGTTATTGCGGCTTGCGTTCTCGGGATTAGTGCTCACATCTTTATGACACTCTAATCTTGTTTATGTGAATCGTCGAGTTATCATAAATGCAATATAATCTAGATTGATTTTACTATCTGGTCTTGTCGGCTCGTCTCTATCATCGAAATCAGCCGATAGAATCAGGTAATATCATTGGTTTAGATCATATAGTATATCCACCATCTCGAAAAAGTTTTCATTGGCTTGTTTACTAGATCTTATGTTTCTCTCTATGCTTAATGCTACATCAATTAAGTTTGATCTAATAAGTAATATTTAGAACCATAATCTCTAGCTTGCTTCATGATTGCTAATAGAGATAGTATCGGAGTTTCAGCCGATCTTACCTGGTTTAGTTATCTTGTTCTTTATTTATTTACTTGACATGCTAAATCTGCCATTTATATTAAGATCTCGCTAAGACTAAACATATTAAGCTTGATCTCAATCTACTTGGGTCTTCCTAATAGTAGACCGACACTTGTTTAATATATTTAATCTATAATGATATCTTAGTATAAAGATGTATTGGAGCAATAGCCGATACACACTAGATTTACCTATCAGCTATGCAATGAACATAAATAATCTTTCCTTTGAAGTACTTTTAAACTTAAGTGATTTATACTGTCTCGGCAGCCATCCGATCTATCCCAATCGCTTGGTTTAAACACATTTCGAAGTATAGATTATATATTGTTATTATCTAAAGCCGATAAAGTAAATTTAGCCCTTTGTTTACTATATATATCACTGCTGATCCGAAATATACCGCATCGGCTTGCTCTCAGACGATATGTCATCAGCAATCCAGATGATCGGTTATCGTTGATGGATTTAAGTTTGGTTTCTTTGTTTCTTGTTGATTGCAGGATCAAACCAACTGGCACGCTCTGAACCCAAAAGCAAATTTAGGACCTGCACTAGAGTAAAGCAAATCTCTCAGGCCAGTGCGTGTTTTTTGCATCAACACGCTTTTGGCACGCCTAGTGGGACAACCTTTGGTAGTTCTTCATCATGGTTGATAAAAAACATGATATCGATGATGAAAACATCATCCCGGTGATGCTAGATAAACTGACAGAGGAGCAGAAGGCGACTCTGGAACAGATGATGAATCAGTTGCAAAATCAGTATCTACATTCGTTCACATTGACTCGGCACGGTACGGTAATCCAAAGACACAAGGTCACGTTACCGTTCGATGATGAAGGGGCAAGCTCTCCTAAGGATATAATGGGTAAAGATGAGAAAGCTAAATGAAGTACTGAGGAGTTCCATACTTTGCAAGATCGCATTGATTCAGCTATTTATCACGGATTGATCAACCAGTCGGGAGTGCTTGTCAACACCTTAACCAATATGATCAAGACTGTGGTTGATGGTACGATAGCTGAGCACCAAGTTAAGGGGCCAGTATTCCTTCCTGAAGGCAATTTTCCACAATACAGAACCCTCAATACTAAGATTGGTGGCAAACAGTAGCCTGTATATATCAGGAGTGATCCCGAAACAACAAGTTGCATCGGCATCGGCTCTAGGAAAGTTGGGGGCATCAACATCGGATCATGGCCAGCCAGAGTTTCTTCCTAACGTTTTGTTCAGGCAACAGCCTCAGCATGGGGGGCACAATATACCTCATCTTTCTCTAGAACAAGTTGCTGCATTGTTCAAGACAAAGCAGCCAGTGGTTGAGCCGATTCAGCAAATTCCTATAGGGCAACCATCATTTATTCCACAGCAGCAGTAGATGGGGATGTCTTAGGCTCCTGGTACTTAGTTCATCCCTGAACAATCCATCCATTTGGCACATCAATCTCCCCAACATCATATGGGAGGTAATGTAAACATCCTTATTCACCTTAGGTACAATATCGGCCAAGAGGATCACCTCAACCCCAATACCTGCCTCAATACAATCAGTTACATCAGATGCAGCAGCAATTGGGAGGGACACCTCGACAGCAACCTTGGGTTGATATGATAGCCAATGTGATGAGGGAACAATTTGGTCTTAAGCCCAAGGACGGTGGTAATTTGTATTGGCATCCGTACCCAGAGTACTTTGAAAGGGTTCCATTGCCAAACCGATACAAGGTTCCAGATTTTTCAAAATTCTCAGGACAAGACAATGTGTCCACTTATGAGCATGTTAGCCGATTCTCCGTTCAGTGTGGAGAAGCATCGGCTAATGATGCGTTAAAAGTTAGGTTGTTTCCTTTGATTTTGTCTGGATCAACATTTACATGGTTTTCATCTTTGCCAAATAATTCTATACAAAGTTGGGCAGATCTAGAGAAGCAATTTCACAAGTATTTCTACAGTGGAGTGCATGAGATGAAGTTGTCTGATTTGACAGCAATCAGGCAGAAGCCAAAGGAGTCTGTCCTAGATTATATTCAATGATTTAGGGATATGAGGAATGGATGCTGTATCTTGGCTTTGACAGATTCTCAGTTAGCCAATCTTACTTTCCAAGGCTTATTGACACCAATTAAAGAGATATTTTTAGTTCAAGCCTTCGAGAGTATAGCTCATCTAGCCCAAAAAGTATCAGCACATAAGCAAAGATTCCATGAGGCTAGGAAGGCATAAGAAAAGATCAATAATGTTGATCAATATGCTTCTGAGTCTGATGAAGATGATCCCGAAGTAGCTGCAACTGAGTGGGCTAGGAACAAGAAGATTGTTACTTGTCAATGGGTTAGGAATTCTGGAAGGGAAGTGAAGTTTGATTTTGACATTACTAAAGCTGATAGGATTTTTGATTTGTTGCTTTGAGAAAAACATATTCAACTTCCCGCTGGTCATGTAATCCCATCGGCTAATGAATTGGGGAAGAGGAAATATTGCAAGTGGCATAACACAGGATCTCATTTCACTAATGATTGCATTTCAGACAACAGATTTAATCGGCTATTGAACAAGGAAGGATAAAGTTTGATGATCCAAAGAAGCCGATGAAGATTGATGGTAATCCGTTTACTGTCAACATGGTTCACACGAGTGGGGGAGCTGCCGATTGGAAGAGTTATCAGTCTGGTCAGTTTAATTTTGTTAGGATGATAAGCAAATATGTCACGACCGGAAATAAGCCAACGGGCATTCCTTACGTGCGTGCATTAATCCTTGTCCCAGGAGGCAAGGTACACCAAAAGTTGATACAATTCAGAGTTTAACAAGCGGAAGCGTAAATAGATAACTTATTACATGGGCAACGAAGGCCCAGCACACACAGAGACAAACGAGAAATAGCGGAAGACTAGGGCGATGACCACAGGCGCTTGACGGCAGGCACGAGCTAGACACCGAAGCCTTCATCCTCCTGCAACTCCTCTTCTGGGGTTGGGAAAAATTGAGCAAGACTGAGTACAACCACCGTACTCAACAAGACACATCCACAAGTGCAGAATAAATGCAAGGGAGTACAAAGGAGTTACACTATAAAGGGGTTAGGGTGGCAGTAAACAGCATTTAAAGATATTTAGTTGCTCAAAGCTATTTTGTAAACACGATTCTAGAACTAAACAATATTATTTATCAAGGCCGTGAACCCACACGAACCTGCCTTAACCCAAGGCCTACGATGATTCAGACCGAACTGGCAACCCAACCCTGGGTCCCAGCTCGTCCCAAGCCAACCCAGGCCAACCATTCCACATTTTAGTTGTTAAGCAGGTTTTAAGAATTAAAACACTAACTTGGGTACATTGCTCGGCTTGCCCATAACCGAGGGCGCGGCTATTCGAATAGATTTTACTCTGATCAGAGGTGTACATCTTTACCCACAAGACACATCTTCCTCACGTGTAACCACGTGCCACATACCACCACGGTATACAGACGGAAGACGTGACATAGTTTCCAACCCATCCTAGCCATAGACAAGAGTACCGACCCAATCCCACCTATGGCCGGAACCCCCGGGACAGGCAGGCAGGACTGAGCCCCTAGCAGCAGGACACCGGCCCTGTGCCATGACATCTCGACTACCGGGCCGCAGCTCGTGTAGCCTTCATTTGCCCTGGAGAATGTCCATCGACCCCCGACTTCATCCACCTCCATCCGTGTACTTTTGTTTATAACTAGACTGAGCCACAAACTAAGCCTTACCCACTAGACATGTGGAAGTACGGTAGTGCTTTGCAACAGAGGCCCGAAGACCGGTCCTTATATGGCCGAGGTGCTACTATCAAAACCATGCACCCCGAGCCCAGCCTAAACCATTTTTGGGGATTTTGAATAGAGGGGGCGGTGTGAATCCAATTCCACAATACTCCAACAATTCCACAGTGTCCAGGTGATATGAATATTCCCAAAGTCTAGAGTTGTAAAACCGCCTAATGTTACCTAATTAAAAGCGAAGCATCTACCTATAATCGTACTAGTGGTACCATGAGTAGAGTGTCCACTAGTTGGTGTTTTGTTTATTCTAGGGTGAACAAGGTAATAATAATAATAACAATAATAAGGTCATAACAAAGGTAAATAGGCATGGCTAAATAAAACAGTGATAACGCGGGAATTTAAATAAAGCGATAATGCAATAATTTAAATCAACATAATTTTACAAATGGGGAATCAATATGTTCAAAGATGATGTGACTTGCCTTGCTCGCTTTCCCAAACGCCGGCTTCAACTTCCACGAAGAGCGGATCTTCCGAAGCTGCAGCGTCTACACGACCAACGGAAAAGAAAAGGCTTTCACTCTACTAAACTCCATATAACAAGCAGAAACAAAGCACAAAAATGGGTTCTTGACTTCTTAAGGAAAAATTAGAGACTTGAACGGTCCAATTCCGAGTTCAAATAGCCAAGATATGGCCATTTGAAGTTTATATGCTCTTTAAATGGATATTTGCGAATTTCTTCATTTAAATTTTAATTTAAAATCGGATTTATTGCGTCAGCCGAGGGGAAGGGCGCGCGGACCGGGTCCACGGGAGTGGGGCCCACGCGGTAGCCTCACGGTCCACGGTGGACCGGGTGCACGCGGCTTGCGCCGGCCGGCGCCGTGGGTCCCACGCGTCAGCCGCACCCGAGGGCGCGGGCGGCTGACGGCCGGGCCCCACATGGCAGCCGTGGGGCGCGCCCGAAGGCGGCCTCGCCGGCACGGCCGACGGGAGGCGGCGCGCCCGCGCCCCGATGGTCGCCGGCGGCGACCTCCGGCGCGACGGAGCGGCGCCCGAGAGAGGGGAGGGAAGGGGGAAGCGAGATGGCGGTCCTCGGCTCACCCCGGGTCGACGGCGACGACGGGAACGGCGACCGAAGCGGAGAGAGGCGGCGGCGCGGCTCGGGTCGACGAGGACGGCGGCGTTCCGGCGGTCGGCGGGCGAAACGAAGGGGTGGACGAGGTCGACGGGGACGCGGCGAAGCCGAAGGAGGCGATGCCGAAGCGGGAGGAGGTCCGGGGCGACGACGGCGGCGAACCGAAGCTCGGCGGCGACGGCGGAGAGAGAGGACGACGGCGCGAGCTCGATTCCGACGGGGAAAGAAAGCGGCAAGGGTCGGAAACGGAGGAGGGAGGCACGGGGAGTGCTTAAATAGTGTTGGGAGTGAGAGAGGGCGGCCGGAGGGGAAGGAAACCTGCGCGGCGATCTCGGCTCCATCAATGACGCCGGCGAAGTTTGCGGGAGGATTTCCAAACAAATCCGAGAGAGAGAGAGAGGGAAAAGTGGGGGGAAAGAGGGAGGGAATCACGGGGAGTGATTTCCCCCTCTTTATTGCGCGCGGGGGCGGCGGGATGCGGCGGAATCCGCGGCGGCGGCGGCGCTAGGGCACGGGCGAGGCGGCGGGCGCGGCGCGAGGTAGGGGATGACGGGTGGGCCCCACCCGTCAGCGAGGGTGGCGGGCGGGCCCGCCCGTCAGCGACGCGCGCGCGGGGGAAGGCCGATGGGCTGCGGGGGAGAGGAGAGAGAGGGAGGGAGCTGGGCCGAGCCGGCCCAAGAGAGGAAGGGGGGGAAAAGGACTTTTAGGGATTTTTCTTTTTATAAAACCACTTTAACTTTGTTTATTTCTTCTTAATTATTATTTGTGCTCTGAAAATTCCACTAAAATTTATTTACGCATTTTAGGCTTTTAGGAAATATACAAAAATCCTCCAAGCCTTATTTGACTTTTAGCTTTGCACATTTTAATTGTTGGAGGCTTTCACATGGATTTTACTTATTCTATGCACAATTTCGAGGATGTATTTTAGAGTCGATTTGGGACGCGACAAAATACCAGAGGAAGCATGAGATGCAAGAAGAAAAATATTATGAAGATGATTGCAATTTTGATCCTCATTGGAGTTGCGAGTTTTTCAGGTTCTGCTAGAATGAGGGGATGAGATTGCCGTCAATAGAAGATTGCCCAGGATGTGGTGGCTCTAGAAGGAGATATGTTGGGAGTTCAAGTCGATCACATGCAAGGAGAGAGGATCGGCAAGTGCAGAAAAAGTTGCCTGTTCACCAGAGATTGGGTCCAACTCATCAAGATTCGTTTCAGGAGGAGGATGCTGAAGATGAAGATGAAACTAGGAAACCCCAATGGTGTCCTTCTGGCATTTTCACTAAGAACCAGAAGAGAAGAATTCAAAGGACGAGGAACATGGAGCAAATTCAAGAGGCCAAAGAAGAGATCAATCATCGGCTAAAGAGGACAAGGAATGAGTGGCGTGTTAAGAGCAAGGTTGTCTCAGCTGATGAGGTCGAAGCCGACAAGGCGAGATGGTTAGCCAAAGGGAAGGCTGTTGCTTCTTCATTGGTTTACATGGTCTTTATATTGCCAGCAAAATATTGTGCTAAACCAGCCGATGCAGAAATCATGGAAGAATCTTTGGCTAAGTTGGGTCTGTCACCTAAGCAAGCTATCTTTGAGAAGCCAGAAGGAACAGGGCATCGGCATTTGAAGCCGTTATATGTCAAGGGATTTGTCAATGGCAAGCCGATCTCCAAGATGTTAGTTGATGGTGGGGCTGCTGTGAACTTGATGCCTTATTCTACCTTCAGGAAGTTAGGGAAGAATTCAGATGATCTCATCAAGACTAAGATGGTGCTCAAAGACTTTGGAGGGAATCCTTCAGAACCAAAGGAATTTTGAAAGTGGAGTTGACTATTGGCAGCAAGACAATTTCTACTACCTTTTTTGTCATTGATGGGAAAGGTTCTTACAGTATGTTGTTGGGAAGGGATTGGATTCATGCAAATTGTTGTATTCCTTCGACCATGCACCAGAGCTTGATCCAATGGAAAGGAGACCAGATAGAAATCGTGCCAGCCGACAAGTCAGTTAATGTTGGTAATGCCGATTTGACTATTTGGGAGATGGATGGAGTTGATTGCTTATCTGGAAAAGTTTGGGATGGAGATTATCTAAAAGTGTCCGATTGTGATATACAACCAGTTAGAGATGGAGAGCCCTAATTGTTGTTTTGAGGGCGTCGTTGAGGGTTCAAATTTCTACACCGAAGATACTGTAGATGATCTCGATGGCATTGGCATACTTGTACTCACATTTATCACTAAGTCAAAAACTTGGACTAAAATAGATGACTAGACATTCTCAAGATCAAGATCGTGCAAAGTGTGTGTGTTATATGGTGGAAAATGGAATGTGGAAAATAAAGAAAATGCTTCTCCTTTGTGCTTACTTTCTTCTCCAAAATCCTCCTTTCATAAATATGGAGAGGGCATGGCTACTTTTTTTTCATCATCATGATTTATATTTTGAGAGAGCATAAGTTTATTATTTTCATAGCCATGCCTTTCCCTCCTTATTTTCTCTTCTTTTTTTTAAGAAAGGATTTTCTTTCTAGGAGAAGAAAGCACATTTAAGCATGGAGAATTTATTTGGATGGTGGTATGAAGGAATATCAAGATGAAATGGATGGATGCTAGCTTCCAGTGTAGAAGTTTAGCATGTGCATATATGTGGGTGTATGATCTTAATCATAGAGCATGAAAAGTATCTACACAAGTCACAAAAATTTGATAAAGTTCAATGGAATTACAGCCAACCAAAATGTATATGGTTTATCCAATAAGAATACTTTTGGCTTTGGTAGAAATTTATATCAAATGAGGAACTTCATGAGTTTATTATTTTAGAAAAAGAAAACATTTGGAATTCAAGTCAAATTCAGACTAGGGTCATAACAACTCTTATTTACTATCTCATATCTCACAACAACTTAGACTCAAATCAGCAAGTGCAGCTCACTTCCCTTAGGCTCCCGGATATTTGTTGGCTACTCTTATTCGACTTTTGAGAGAGTATTTAACCATGACCCCATATATGAGAGATATAAAACAGAGCAACTATTCATCATTTCAACAAAGAGAACTAAGTTGTCTTACTTTACAGAATATTCAGCCATCTTTCCAAGCTTGGAGATCACTTTTTGTGAAAGAAATTCTTCTACATATGTCCCTTAAAACAAATTGTTTCTGATTGGTTAAAAACTTTATAGTCTTTGTGTGGTTTCTTTCCTCTGTAATTTTGAAAACATTTTTTGAGTTCTATAAAACTACACTGCTGGGCAAAGTCCTGGCAGTATTTCTAGTCAAAAAAAAAGTTGTCTTACCTAGCATAATAAAGTCTAACCTATTTTTTTGGTATTTTCTATTTTGCAATTTTTATGTTGTTTTTAGTTTATAAGATGCAATGAAAATAAAACATGCATTTGGAAAGGGAAACATGCAATGTGATACAAGTTACCTCAGCGGGGGGAGAGACGTCTCCCACCAAGCTTGCCTTTCGCTCAGGGTCCTTGATAAGGATTGAACCCCTGGAAGCGAAAGTACGCTTGAAGGTCGTCATGCTGTTGCTGCATCAGGTTGCGTTGTTGGTGTTGGTGAACTGAGCATCAACATTCGGTTGTCATTCTTGCGTCTGTGTTAAGTGTTCATCGAGTGGGGGGTACACGGTACCCGGGTACCCAATGACAACCCTTGGGCCACACTGCATGGGGTGGGCCAAGTGTCCTAGGCCCCATGCGTCATACTTGTAAATAAAGAAAGAGAGATTCCCGGGATAAGATATAAATCCCGAGGATCCTGCATATCTTTTATAGATAGAATAGGTTGATCTAGTTGCAATCAACTAGATACTTTCCTTGTAACCCTCCCCCTCATCCTATATAAGAGGGGGAAGGGGTCCCTAGAGGAGGTCGAATCATCTCCACGACTCTTCTGTCTAGCTTCTCCGACCATTTTTCCACTATACACAAGAAAGAACACACTGGACGTACGGTATTTCCTCTCTCAGAGGGCTTGAACCAGGATAATCCCTGCGTCACCATCTCTCCTTGATCTAGCGCACCTCTTAAAATATATTGCCGATCCTAGAAATCGACATCGAGGTTGTATTGGATCTCTCCCGTTTGCATGTCAATTTTATCCATCCTCCTTGTAATTTCTCCCAAGTCCTAACGAGAGGAACTTGAGCACCATTCACCATTCATTGGGGGATGAAGGCATACTGCTTGATCTGAGGGAATGAATGTTCATGTTCCCCAGTGTATGTCATGAGATGCTCTCTGTCGGCTCTCGCTGGCACTCTTCCAGACCGAGCCTCTGAGGCTATGGTGTAGAGCTTGGGTCCATCCGGGTGCATCCCCAGTTGGTTCCTAACCGGCTTCGTACATTTGCACGGATGTTGAACCTTCTTGTTCATTTCTCGCCATGTTGCGTGTGTCCCTATATGATCCACCTGCACAAGATTCTTCTATGGTCTATACGGG
The DNA here is from genome assembly GCF_034140825.1 of Oryza sativa Japonica Group. Taxonomy (NCBI): domain Eukaryota; kingdom Viridiplantae; phylum Streptophyta; class Magnoliopsida; order Poales; family Poaceae; genus Oryza; species Oryza sativa. The sequence continues at coordinate 13,321,147 of NC_089044.1, read as the reverse complement.
AATGGTTAGTTCATGACAGTTGTACAAATGATATCCCGAGTTAGGTAATGGGATTTTTTTTGTACAACCGGGGAAAAAGAATATCAAAGATCCATCTACTCCATGCTTAAGAATATGACCTTGCACTAAATAATTCTCGTCAACACACGGATGAGGGGTTGAAATATAAGCAATCTGATCATTAGAAATAACCCCAAGTCTGTATGCTATGCTAGTAATTAGGGAAGTGCACTCAACAGGAGCAGTAAACTTTATACTCTCTAACCATTGCACATTTCACAGGAGCAACTTTAATCTTCCTAACTGTGACAAACATGATAATCAATTTATCCTCTCTTATAGGCCTAAGATCACCTCTAGGAAACAAAGTCATAACAATCCATTTGTGCATAAGCCTAAGTGTAGGATTATGGATGTCATTCGTTCTAGGTTTCTTGCAAATTGGACCACCAGAAATATTTTCCCAAAATCTGTTTTTCTCGAACCCAGAAATTCCGAAGAACGGTTTTATAGTCATCGTGAAAACAAAGAAGTGTACTTAATCATTTCCATGTAAGTGTAAATTCTTTACGGAAAAAGCGAAAGGAAATTCCATCTTCTATTTCTTTCAAAGTGTACCGAAATTGTAAAGTAAGCAAACGAGAACCAGGCTCATCTGCCACCGCAAATCTCTGCCATCCAACAACTTTCCAAATGGTATGAGAATTAACATCCATACCTATCTTTTTTAGTAGCTCCGGATCGTATGCCCGCGTGTGAGCAAATATCTGATCCTTTAGCATGTAGTAGGCTTGCATCTCCTGATCACCGACAAGATCGAGGTCAGCATCGTTCAAGAGGCATGGCGGGATGCCAGTTGTTGGTATTTCTTACGATCACAGATAGAATCCGCAAGCGCATGGATATACCGATGTAGGACTTTCCCTACGGAGTATTTCAAGGGTATCGAATCCAAGGGAACGTGTGTGATTATCTCTTCCTCCGGTTCATCAAGGACATAAGATAAATATGGGCACAGGGCAGAGAGGATTTCTTAGTGAGAAAAAGTGTCCAAGGAAAGCTTAATTTTAATCCTAACGCGATACTTCAGGCACTAGCAACTCGCTGTTCCTAGATGTCGCTCTACTATGTACCCGCACAGGGAGGACTTAAGTGCTCTTGAGGGCTATCACCACCTCTACACCCACGTCTAACGTATTGTGGGATACGCAGCAAGTACTGGAAATTAATTATCCAGACACCGTGTCTACGCAATTAATAACTACTCTAGTGCTAGCTAAAGACTAAAGCAATCACTATATAATTAATGGACTATAGTGAACAATAATCCCATATGCTAATTAGGAACTAACGAAGAATAATTCTCGCTAAGCAAATCTTAATTACTCAGAATGATATTTCTATTGAACCAGAGTAATTAACAAAGTACAAGAATAAAGAGAGGATTATCGACAACTCTGGGATTCCTCCGACTTCTTCTACTTTACTCTATCCCTATTCTAAGTGTACTATAGAACATATAATGAACCTAAAGTATACTTAGAGCCTCTTGTAATTCAGCTCTACGTCTTGGTGTGTGTTGGAATGAGGGAGAGGAGCTCTATTTATAGGCTTCATATGATAGTTACATTATGGGAAATGTCCCAAACACCATCCAACCATCATTAGGGAGCAATCCTGGACGCCCACATGGAAGGCTGGGATGAATTGGGCTTCATGGCGGTTCAGCCGAACCATGGGCTGGCCCAACTGCCTCCGGCCTTCTTCTATCTCCTGACATTTGGGTCCCTCTTTATTATTCTTCCAGCGTTGGCCCAATAAATAATGATTTAATATGGTTTGTGGGCTCATCACTCCATGGACTCCAACGGGAAGTATAATCCCCCTGCCTACATGTTTATTTTTTCTCAACTCTGGTAATTTGTCACCTGCATACAAATATACACTAGCACTAGTGGAAATCATTAGAAATAAACCCTACCACTATGGTTGATGTTTTACATTTATGGTTTTATGCAGGTATTGACGGCATATATTTTGTATTTAACAGCCATCAACAAAACCTCCCACACTTAGCTCTTTACTCGTTCCGAGTAATGGTTAAGGATGAATGTGGAATAAAACTTTCCAAGATATAATACAGGTATACAATTTATTCTAAGCCATACAAGTACTTGTGAACTTTCCAGTGTCTAACTATCCATCTTGGGTAATTGATGAATGGAACTGTCGTGGCTCAAGTCCTTCTTGTTCCTCCTGTCAATCTCTTGGGTTTTCATATATTTTTTCAAAGTAGATATACTCCTCGAATGACTTTCTCTCAAGTCTCTCGTGTGGTTTGATTTGTGGATTCTCACCAAGGCATATTTTGCTGAATTGTCCCAATTCTACAAGGTTGTATATGTGGAGCTTGGTAGGGATCAATCGGGGCATACCTGCATCACATATTTCACCAAGCCAAAAGACCAGACCTAAGGAGATCGCAAGTCATACTCTCTGATCAAGAATGTGCATGTGTGTGATATGTGTATGGTTGTTTTGTGGGTGGAAAAAGGAAAAATAAATGATAACAACTCCTTTGATATACCTCCTCCTCCAATTTTCTCTCATTGTCCAATTTGAGAGAGTGCATGGCTATCCGTTTTTTTCTTCTTTTTTTTTTCATTCCCCATACTTTATATGAGCAAGATTTTCTCTCTCTTTTTTTTCTTTTCAATGCTCCATTTTTCTATGAGCAAAAATTTATTTTTCTTTATTTTGCGTAGCCATGCCTCTCTCTCTCTTTTTTTTTTGAAAGAATTTTGGAGGATGAGGCATAAATGACATGGAGTATTTATTTTGTGGATAATGGATAAAATAAATGATGGACAATGGATGCTAGCTTCCAGTGTAGAAATTTAGCTTACGTGCTTGTAAGTTTAGTGTACGTGATCTTGATAATGAAAGTATCAAAAAGCATCTCACATGGGTCACAATAATTTGAGAAAGCTCAATGTAATGTCAGTCAGCCTATACATGTAATGTTTTGCAATGAGAATCATATATGGCCTTGGTAGTTAATAATATAGTCGCTGAGGAGTATTGCCTTGCAATGAGAATCATATATGACTGCTGAATTTTGTGCGCGGCCATAGGCTGGTGTTCATCACAGTGTCATGTTGAGTCGATGCTGTTGCGCGTCGAGAGTTCGAAAAGACTCCCCCACACTTGTGTTGTGGCTTGTCTTTATTCAACAAAAAGGATGGAAAGCAAAATAGGCTTCTACCGGGGTAAAATATCGGTGAGCCAAATTTTATTTAAGTAACTCTAGGCGCATGAAGTGCCTAAATTTACTTTTATTTTATTTCACTTTTATTTTGTTTTTATTTTTATTTTCATTTTATAATTTTTATAGTTTTATTTTTATTTTTATTATGGCATCAATTGAGGTGATGGGTAACTTAGCAGGGTGGACATATGTGAGGCGAGGATGCACGAGGTGTTTCGAATTATTACCAGATAGGTCTTACCAAGCTTTGATTTGGATGCAAGAATACAGCACAACTTTGCATTTGTTCTGCTTGGTTTCCTAAGCATCTGTCTTCTCATAGACTAAGGAGCGTGGTATGAATGTTGGAGTTATTTTACACTACTCCTCTATTGTCTTTTTTATTTCCTGCAAAAGGTTAGTGGATAACAAATACCCGAGGGACAACAAAAAATTGAAAAGATTTTATCATAGCCTGAAGATTAATTGTTCACATCCATGCTAACAAGGAATTGGATTCTTAATAAGCATGGATCCCACAAATTTGCCATAATTTTATTTTGTCATCATCTTTTTTTCTTTTTACTCCAGAGACAAATTTTTTTAATCGAGAGACGCTTCTTTTATTCTTTGAAAACAAAATTTTCTTTTTTTTCTCTTTCTTTCTTTCAATTTTTTTTATTGTTCACCAAATTTTCATTTAAGCAAAACTCATACAGGGCTAAGGTAAATTTGCATGAACATGCTAAAGGAGCAATTAGAAATATGCGCACCGTACACCTTGATAGGTGATATGTTTCTCCTTTTTATGTTAGCAACTGATTTTTCTCCTAGCTCTGTCTTACCTCCAGTGTGACTCGTGCTTGAGGACTCGCTCGTCAATTTGAAAAATTCCCTGCAGGGGTTAGTTCACGAAGGATATACATCCGAAGTCCATGAAAGTACTGGACCTACGGTTCATTTAAGCAAACTTGACACCACGTCAACTTTAATTAAAGAAGGCTATTTATCCTAAGCATCATGCTTAATTTTAAAAAGCCTATGAATGTCGACGACCACCCAAACCATAGCATACGAAAATGGACTGAGGACGCATAACCAGGTATGATCAAGCCAAACTCATCTAAAGACAAGTATGTGTAAAAGAAATGGTGAATCATTTGCTGTCTTTTGTATACCTTACCGCCGGCATGATGCATATGTTGAAATCTCTGGAGCGGTAGCATGATCACATGTGATTGTCGATCTCTCCTCCGTCTTGATGCGGGTTGTGGTGGAGGAAGGCACTTTGATCACGCCAACTCAAGCGAGTGCTTCGGTTATGCACACATCTCAGGTGCAAGAACCCTTTACCTTGTGTTGGACGAGATTTTGTGCATTTTTTTTAAGTAAAACTAAAAATCATGAATGTGCCAATCGAAGGAACAAACAAACAAGCTGTGTGCATTTCCCACAAGTTTTCACTATATGCGTAAATTCCATGATTAGTTAAACACGGTAATTAGTCTTAACTGAAGTGATTACTGACAAGGACGCACAAATGCACCAGAAAGTAATAGGGGTTGCTTGTCTGACATCTTTATCAGTGCCATATGCATCTATACTTGATCACCTGGGTTCACAGGTCAGCCTGATGATGAATGGCAATATATATGGGACAATCGATCGGCAGCTATGCATGCTCTCTGCTGGTCAATACAATGTGTATATAAAGCAAAATGGAAACACACACGATCCCATTCCATGCTAGAAAATTTTGGAATGGAAGCATTCCATCACAATATCCTCTTTGAAAAGCTGAAATTGAGCTATCTAGCCTGAAAATTAATTTTCACAAAAGTGAATTATTTTGTTTTGGTCACGCAAAGGATTATTATGATCAGTATTATAATATCTTCGGTTGTAAGTTAGGTAACTTCCCTGTCAAATATCTCGGTATTCCAATGCATTTTAAAAAGCTTAGTAACAAGGATTGGAAAGTTATTGCACAAAGAATTGAAAAGAAACTTAGTAGTTGGAAAGGTAAACATATGTCTGTCGGAGGTAGATTGGTTTTGATTAATTATGTACTTTCAAGTTTAGCTATGTTTATGATATCCTTTTTTGAGATACCAAAAGGGGTTCTTAAAAAAATGATTATTATAGATCACGCTTCTTTTGGCAAGGGGATGATCATAAGAAAAAGTAAAGGCTTGCTAGATGGGATATTATATGCCAGCCCAAAGATCAGGGCGGCATGAGGGGTCATAATTGGGAAATACAAAATAAATGTCTTTTGAGAAAATGGTTGTTTAAGTTAATAAATGAGCAAGGGGTTTGATAGGACTTATTGAAGAGAAAATATCTTTATAATCAGTCTATAACCCAAGTTGATAGGAAACAAGGTGATTCTCATTTTTGGTTAGACCACATGAAAGTTAAGAGTACTTTCTTGAATATGGGTTCCTGGAATGTGAATAATGGGGAACAAGTAAGATTTTGGCCAGATAAATGGTTAGGGAACTTGCTTTTCAAGATAAGCATCCATCCTTATATGCTATTATCAGAAGGAAAAATTCTTCAATTGCTAGTGTTATGGGCTCTGTTCCGCTTAATGTTTCGTTCAGGAGAGCATTGGTTGGTCATAATCTTGTATCTTGGCATGATTTGTGTGCTTCTATTGTACATGTTCAGTTGAATCAATCTTTTGATTGTTTTATTTGGAAATTTAATCAGAGTGGACGATTCTCGGTTAGGTCGATGCATCTAGCCTTGATTAATAATGGCAACATTGAGAGAAACAAGATAATTTGAAAGCTTAAGATGCTGCTTAAGATCAAGATCTTTATGTGGTACTTGCTTAAAGTGGTAGTGCTAACTAAAGATAATTTGACTAAACAAAATTGGAATGACAGTTTAAGATGCTGTTTCTGTATGAAAAATGAGTCTATTTAACATCTATTTATGAATTGTCATCATGCAAAGTTTATATAGAGAGCAGTTCAATTCTCTTTTGGTTTATACCTTCCTACTAGCATTTCTCATATTTTTGATGGGTGGCTCTTAGGGGTGGACAAGAAAAAGAGTAAACTTCTATTGGTTGGAGCTTCTACAATATGTTGGGCGCTGTGGTTGAGCAGGAATGATATGGTTTTTAACAAATCATCATCTTTTACATATATGCAGATAATTTTCAGAGCAACATATTGGCTCTGATTTTGGGCACAATTATAAAGGTGTGATGAAGACGGAGATCTTCTAAAGGTTGCATGTCGTAAACTTGAGACGACGGTTATACAACTTTTTACCAACTATGGATGGAGATTCACAAATAGGCTTCAATAAATGTGTACTCCTTATCCTATTTTGGTTATTTTACTTCTTAAATTGGTGTCCTATTTTTTTTTTTGAACTTTACTTGTTTTAGAGTGTTAGTTTGTAATAATTGGTTGTAGCTCTTTTGAGCAAAGGCCGGGATGATCTATTCCATTATCTAAAAAAAATCCTCTTTAGTTGGATAGTTATCGGGCTCTAACTCATTTGGAATCAACAGTAGATTTCGAATATGCATTTGCATGGAATTAAAATAAATACGGTGGATAATATTGTTTTGGCCAAAGATCCTTGCTATATATGTCCGCGCGGCTGGGACGCGCGTGTGCATACAAATACAAGGAAATGCTCTCTTTGCGCCACAGTCGATTGGAAAGTGATCGCACATCAATGGATCTCTGATACGGCCGGATCGCCACTATAAAACAGGCCATTTCCTTCACGGCGGGGGGAGGCAGCAGAGAGAGTACAGAGGCACGAGCCGAGGGCCTGCAGTTCACGCCGCCGCTGCCGCCATGCCCAGCCTTGGCAGTAGTCCCTAGAGAGACATACACAGAGACACAGGAGAGAAACACAGAAACACAAGGACAAGGAGAGCGGACACAGGCTGCTCATCGGCAACCATCACGCACGTCGTCTTGGCCGGAGTATCTCGGCGTCCTGCGGGAACGAGCGTGCTCTGCGGCCGGCGACATCGGCTGCCGTACCTCGGCGTCCGGCAAGGAGGCGCGTGCGCTGAGCCGCTGAGGAAGCGCGCTAAGGAGGAGACGATCACCAGGGAGACGATGCCGCTCCAGTTCACTGCCATGGGTAACTAGCCTATTTTCTTATCATCCCTTTGCTCCATTTCAGCGCATGCACGCCGGTATGAAGCTCCTCAGCAGAGAAGATGCCGGATGCACCGCCATCGTCAGAGTCGCCAGAGTTGACGTCGTCTGCAAGTCTCCGTCAAGGTGAAGACGATGTTTCTATATGGCGCGGCGATGTTGAAGACGATGTTTCTATATGGCGAGGAGATGTCGCCGAGATGCTCGGACGTCGTCACCTTGCTGGTCGGCCTCTTCTCTGCAACGCCGTCGACGTCCGCTCCCCCTCATCAACGCTGCTATCTTCTTCACATTCATTGCCTTGCTGCCTGAAGAGAACGCCGGCCGGAGCACCACTACTTGGTGCCTGCAAGGCTATTGGATTGTAATCTTAGAGCATTTATATTCTCTTTTGTTTCGTTGCATGTAGAGTTCGGTTGGAGTCTGAATTCTAGCCGGTAGAATAGCATTTTTCTGTTTTAGCATATTTGCTTCCTTCTTTAGCTGCGTTGACTCGGCTCGGATCGTGGGATGGCGCGGTCAGTAGTTGATCCGAGATTGTCGTGATTTGATTCTTTTATGCATGTAACAAACTCCGTCTGGAGATGAATAAATAGAAGAGAAAACCGAAAAAGCTGCACTGTATTACGCAGTGCCAACTCTGTTCGTCAGTTGTTCTGTTCGACTCTGTTTTTTCGGAACTTCTTCAGTTAGCTGTAGCTGCACCTACAAGCGTCAGAGTGTGTGTTTCAGAGAGACTGAGAGCCAGTTCGCATGAGTTTTTTCTGACATTTGGTATCAGAGCTTTGCTGAGACGATCCGGTAATGTCATACACACCGCCTGGCCGTCGTGGTGGCGGTGGCGGCGGGGGAAGCGACAACGGCTGCGGCATCACTCCCGCTAGTCGATGCAGGGCACACTGCCCGTCTCTTGATCCTGTCGAGGACAAATTATATAGACTGAGCGCTGTTGATGCGCGTCAACCTGCAGGCGCAGGGGCTCTGGACGGCCATCGATCCCTGCTATGCGGAGTACCGCGAGGATCGTGCAGCGCTCTCGGCGATTCTCCAAGCTGTGCCCCGCGAGATGTTGCGCGGCTTGGCAAAGCACGACACGGCGAAGGCGGCGTGGGATGCCATTAAAACCATGCGGGTCGGTGTCGACCGCGTGAGCGAGGCGAGGGAGCAGGGATTCCGCCGTCAGTTCGAGGCGATGCGCTTCAAGGACGGTGAGACACCGGAGGAATTTGCGATGCGGCTCACTGCCATCGTTGCGGACATGCGCAACATGGGCGGAGTCATGGAAGACGAACACATCAACAAGAAGCTGCTGCGTGTTGTCCCCAAGAAGTACAAGCCGGTGGCAATTTCCCTCGAGCAGCTCCTCGACGTGAAGACCATGGCCCTGGAGGAGCTCATCGAGTGGCTGTCGACGGTCGACTCCTACAGTGATGATGAGGAGGCAAGTGACGGTGGCAAATTGTACCTCACTAAGGAGCAGTGGCAGGCCGGTGTCAAGCAGCGGGAGTAGGAGGGATCTGGCAGCAGCAACAAGGGCCGGGCGGGCTCTGGCAACCAGAACCGTCGAGGCAAGGCCGGCGATTCACCGAAGGGAAAGGAGATGGCCACCAGCGGCCATGGCTGTCGTGACATCTCTAAGGTGAAGTGTTTCAATTGTGATGAATACGGTCATTACTCGAAGCAGTGCCGTATGCCGCGTCGCCAATGTCGGGGAGAGGCAAATGCAAATCTGGTCCAGGCTGAGGAAGAGCCGACTCTGCTCATGGCACACGTGATGGGGGTGTCGCTCGCCGGCGAAGCGGCCGTTGGTCGAACACCTTGTGTGCAGGAAGTGCATCTCACAGAGAAGAAGGTTGTGCTGGACCATGAGGATGGGCGTAAGGAGGAGAAGACTGGAGAGTGGTTCCTGGACACCGGGGCCACGAATCACTTGACGGGCGCACGCTCAGCGTTCGCGGAGCTTGACACTGGTGTTGTGGGCACGGTTAAATTCAGCGATGGCTCAGTGGTTGACATCTAGGGGCGCGGAACTGTGGTGTTTCAGAGCAAGAATGGTGATCACCGCTCACTAGAGGCAGTGTACTACATCCCCAAGCTGAGAAAAAACATTGTTAGTGTTGGTCGCCTCGATGCGCGCGGCTACGACGCACACATTTGGCATGGTGTTTTCACGTTGCGTGACCCGGAAGGGATGCAGCTAGCTAAGGTAAATCGTGATTCAAGTTACCTGTATGTTCTCAAGTTGAACCTTGCGACACTAATCTGTATGGCAGCGAGCGGCTCCGAGCTAGCATGGCGATGGCATGCACGATTTGGCCATCTGAATTTCCTGGCACTTCGGAGGTTGGCAAAAGGAGGCGTGGTCCGCAGGATCCCGCAAATTGATCACATTGATCAGTTGTGTGACGGGTACCTCGCGGGCAAACAACATCGCACACCGTTCCCAGAGGAGGCGCAGTACAGGGCGCAGACGGCGCTCGAGCTGGTGCACGGTGACCTCTGCGGACCAATCACGCCGGCGACGACAGGGGGCAAGAAGTATTTCTTGCTCCTAGTCGATGACATGAGTCATCACATGTGGATACGACTCCTCTCTGCCAAACACGAAGCATCGGCAGCGATTAAGCCGGCGTGGAGAAGGATAGCAATCGGAAGCTCATGGCGCTGCGCACTGATCGCGGGGGTGAATTCACCTCTATAGAGTTCATGGAGTACTACGCGGACACAGGGGTGAAACGTTAAATCACTGCACCCTACTCACGGCAGCAGAACAGTGTCGTGGAGCGGCGCAATCAGACTGTGGTGGCAGCAGCTAGGTCCATGCTGAAGGCGGCAAACATGCTGGCATATTTCTGGGGAGAGGCGGTGGTTGCAGCCGTCTATGTCTTGAGCAAATCACCAATGAAGAGTCTTGATGGGGTGACGCCGTATGAAGCGTGGTATGGTCGCCGACCCACTGTCGAACACCTGCGTGTGTTTGAGTGTGTGGGCTATGTTAAGACAGCCAAGCCAAACTTGAGAAAGCTTGATGATCGTAGCACGAGGATGGTCTTCATCGGCTACGAGCAAGGATCAAAAGCCTACAAGATGTATGATTTTGTGGTGCGACGCGTGTGTGTGTCACGCGACGTCGTTTTTTTATGAGACGACGTTCTGGGACTGGGGCAGCAACACTGATGAAGAAGGAGATCAGGACGCGTATGTGGAGTTTACGGTGGAGAATTTCACAATCCCAGTCCAAGGGAGTGAGACACATGCCCAGGATGCAGCAGCCACTCCAACCATGCTAGCAACATCACCAACATCAAGCACCGGAACTGCAACAACTCTGCCATCTGGTGTTGAATTCTGTTCCCCTCCAACTGATGCTAGTGAAGGGACTGATGAAGGGCCCAGGAGCTACAGAACAGTGGTGAACACGCTTGCCACCTTGACCCCAATCCTAGATTTTAATTACAGTGATCAATGCCTTATGGCAGCAGAGGAACCAGCAAGTTTCTTGGAGGCTGAGCAGGAGAGCTGCTGGAGGAAGGCCATGCTTGAAGAGATGGAATCAATTGAAGGTAACAACACCTGGACTCTCTATGATTTGCCCTCTAGCCACAGAGCAACAGGACTGAAATGGGTTTACAAAATCAAACGTGATGCCAAAGATGTCATTGTGAAGTACAAAGCTCGATTGGTGGCAAAGGGATATGTCCATCAACAAGGAGTTGATTTTGATGAAGTATTTGCCCCAGTGACGAGGATGGAGACTGTGCGATTGCTGATTGCAACGGCTGCTCATCAGGGATGGGAAGTTCATCAGATGGATGTGAAATTAGCTTTCTTGAATAGGGAATTGGAAGAAGATGCTTAGGTGGTTCAACCACCTGGTTTTGTTGTTGATGGAAAAGAAGACAAGGTGTTGAAATTGAAGAAGGCCCTATATGGACTGAAACAAGCACCACGTGCATGTTATGCGAAGTTGGATTCTAGTCTTGTGAGCCTGAATTTTGTCAAGAGTGGTGTCAAAAGTGCTGTGTATACTCGAGGAGAGAAGAACTCATGACTTGTGGTTGGTGTATATGTGGATGATCTCATTACTACAGGAGCAAGTCTGATGGAAATAAACAAGTTTAAGGAGCAGATGCAGGCTCTTTTTAAAATGAGTGATCTCGGTCTGCTCTCTTATTATCTCGGGATGGAGGTGAAACATGCAAAGGAAGGGATCACAGTGTCTCAAGGTGCATATGCAGCAAAGATACTTGACAAAGCTGGGATGAGGGATTGTAATCCATGTCAGACTCCCATGGATGCTCGGTTGAAGTTGAGAAAGGAGGGAGGAGAATGTATGGAGGAAACTCAATTCAGAAGCATAATTGGGAGCTTGAGGTACTTGGTGAACACAAGACCTCATCTAAGTTATTCGGTTGGTTATGTTAGCAGGTTTATGGAGAAACCGACCTCTGAACATTGGGCTGCCATGAAACATATCTATCTATTATATTATTAAAACAGCCTTGAAAGGAGGCACCACGTTCGCTGTGGGGGCTAGAAATTCCCACATTAATCGAAGAAAAAGAAAAAAAGAAAAAGGAGAGTCCAAGTAGAAGTCTAATTTAAAAATACCTGAAATTCGGAATTAAAAATAAGAAATATTGAAAGAAGTTTCCATATAAGAACCCAATATGAGATTAACCAAAATTTAAAATAAAAAAAATAAAATCTAAAATTAGAAAAGGAAAGGAGAGTCCAAGTAGAAGTCCAATTTAAAAATAGCTGAAATTCGAAATTAAAAATAAGAAATATTAAAAGAAGAGTCCATATAAGAACCCAATACGAGATTAATTAAAATTCGGAATAAAAATAAAAAAAATCCGAAATTAGAAATGGAAAGGAGAGCCCAAGTAGAAATACAATTTAAAAATAGCTGAAATTCGGAATTAAAACTAAGCAATATTAAAAGAAGTGTCCATATAAGAACCCAATCCGAGATTAACCAAAATTCGAAATAAAATTAAAATAAAATCCAAAATTAGAAAAGGAAAGAAGAGTTCAAGTTGGAATACAATTTAAAAATAGCTGAAATTCGGAATTAAAAATAAGGAATATTAAAAGAAGAGTCCATATAAGAACCCAATACGAGATTAATTAAAATTCAGAATAAAAATAAAAATAAATTCAAAATTAGCAAAAGAAAATAAAAGAAGAGTTCAAGTAGAAATTCAATTTAAAATTAGCTGAAATTCGGAATTAAAAATAAGCAATGTTGAAAGAAGAATCCGTATAAGAACCCAATACGAGATTAATTAAAATTTCAAATAAAAAATAAAATAATATCTAAAATTTGAAAAACTAAAAGAGAGTTTAAGTAGGAATACAATTTTGAAACAACTGAAATTAAAAATAAAAAAAATAAAAACATTTAAAGAACACAATACGGTATTAACTAATTTTTTTAAAAAAATAAGTTCTGAAATTAGAAATGTTAATAAAACAACAAATAGAATCCTAATGACGATTAAAAGGAGGGACGTCAGGCAGGCTGTGAAGCAAACAAGTAAGGCGGTTGCCGGGACTTCTAGAAAGTAAAAAAATAAACCCCATTGATAATCATATTCGATTTTTAAAATTTCAATGACATAAAAGGAGAAGCAGCGGGCGGGCGTATAAGAGTTATAGAAAATAAAAAATGAATTTCAACAATAGTTATGTTCGATCTTTAGAATCACAATGACAATAAAGAGTAGGCGACAGACGGGCTGTAGAGGGGCATAGTGGCATCGTTCAAATTTTAAAGGATCGGAACTTCCAAAAAGTAAAAAAACCTAATGATAATCATGTTCGATTTTAAAATCTCAACGACAATAAAGAAAGGAGGCAGCGGGCGAGCCGTAGAAGAGTACAATAGCAAAGCCGCTGACGGTTTGACGGGACTTAAAGTAAAAATGAACCCAAACGATAATTATGTTTGATTTTTAAAATCTTGTCACGACCGGAAATAACCCAACGGGCGTTCCTTACGTGCGTGTATTATTCCTTGTCCGAGGAGGCAAGGTACACCAAAAGTTGATACATTTCAGAGTTTATCAAGCGGAAGCGTAAATAGTTAATTTATTACATGGGCAGCGAAGGCCCAGCACACAAGAAGACAAACAAAAAACAGCGAAAGACTAGGGCGACGACCACAGGCGCTTGACGGCAGGCACGAGCTAGACACCAAAGCCTTCATCTTCCAGGAACTCCTCTTCTGGGTTTGGGAAAAATTGAGCAAGACTGAGTACAACCACCGTACTCAACAAGACACACCCATAAGTGCAGAATAAATGGAAGGGAGTACAAGGGAGCCATAATATAGGGGTTAGGGTTTGCAGTAAACAGCATTAAAAGACACTTAGTTGCTCAAAGCTATTTTGTAAATATGTCCCTAGAGCTATACAATATTATTAATCAAGGCCGTGAACCCACACGAACCTGCCTTAACCCAAGGCCTACGATGATTCAGACCGAACTGGCAACCCGACCCTGGGTCCCAGCTCGTCCCAAGCCAACCCAGGCCAACCATTCCACATTTTAGTTGTTAAGAAGGTTTTAAGAATTAAAACACTAACTTTGGTACATTGCTCGGCTTGCCCATAACCGAGGGCGCGGCTATTCGAATAGGTTATACTCTGATCAGAGGTGTAGATCTTTACCCACAAGACACATCTTCCTCACATGTAACCACGTGCCACATACCACCATGGTATACAGACGGAAGACATGACATAGTTTCCAACCCATCCTAGCCATAGACAAGAGTACCGACCCAACCCTACCTACGGCCGGAACCTCCGGGACAGGTAGGCAGGACTGAGCCCCTAGCAGCAGGACACCGGCCCTGTGCCATGACATCTCGACTACCGGGCCGCAGCTCGTGTAGCCTTCATTTGCCCTAGAGATGTCCATCGACCCCCGACTTCGTCCATCTCCATCCGGGTACTTTTGTTTATAATCAAACTGAGCCACAAACTAAGCCTTACCCACTAGACATGTGGAAGTACGGTAGTGCTTTGCAACAGAGGCCCGAAGACCGGTCCTTATATGGCCGAGGTGCTACTATCAAAACCATGCACCCCGAGCCCAGCCTAAAACCATTTTGAGGATTTTGAATAGAGGGGGAGGTGTGAATCCAATTCCACAATAATTGAACCATTCCATAATGTCCAGGTGATATGAATATTCCCAAAGTCTAGAGTTGTAAAACCACCTAATGTTGCCTAATTAAGCGGCGAAGCATCTACCTAAATTCATACTAGTGGTACCATGAGTAGAGTGTCCACTAGTTGGGGTTTGGTTTATTCTAGGGTGAACAAGGTAATAATAACAATAGCAATAATAATAAGGTCATAACAAAGGTAAATAGGCATGGCTAAATAAAACAATGATAACGCGGGAATTTAAATAAAGCGATAATGCAATAATTTAAATCAAAATAATTTTATAAATTGGGATTCAATATGTTCAAGGATGATGTGACTTTCCTTGCTCCCTTTCCCAAACGTCGGCTTCAACCTCCACGAAGAGCGGATCTTCCGAAGCTGCAGCGTCTACACGACCAACAGAAAAGAAAAGGCTTTTACTCTAATAAACTCCATATAACAAGCAGAAACAAAGCACAAAAATGGGTTCTTGACTTCTTAAGGAAAAATTAGAGACTTGAATGGTCCAATTCCGAGTTCAAATGGCCAAGTTATGGCCATTTGAAGTTTATATGCTATTTAAATGAATATTTGCGAATTTCTTTATTTAAATTTTAATTTAAAAAGGGTTTATTGCGTCAGCCGAGGGGGAGGGGGTGCGCGGACCGGGTCCATGGGAGTGGGGCCCACGCGGCAGCCTCACGGTCCACGGTGGACCGGGTGCACCCTGGCTCACGCCGGCCGGCGCCGTGGGCCCCACACGTCAGCCGCACCCGAGCGCGCGGGCGGCTGACAGCCGGGCCCCACGCGGCAGCCACTCGGCGCGCCCGAGGGCGGCCATGCCGGCGCGGTCGACGGGAGGCGGCTTCCCTCGCCCGGAGACCATCAGCTCGGCGGAGCGGCGGCCGAGAGAGGGGAGGGAAGGGGGAAAGGAGGCGACGGTCCACAACTCACCCCGAGGCGACGGCGGCGACGGAGGAGGCGGCCAGAGCGGAGGGAGGCGGTGGCAAGGCTCGGGTCGACGGGGACGGCAGCGCTCCGGCGGTCGGCGACCGAAACGGAGAGGTGGACGAGGTCGGCAAGGATGCGGCGAAGCCGAAGGAGGCGGCGCCGAGGTGGGAGGCGGTCCGGGGCGACGACGGCGGCGGACCGGAGCTCGGCGGCGATGGCGGAGAGAGAGAGCGACGTCGCGAGCTCGAATCCGGCGAGGAGGAAGGGCGGCGAGAGGCGGAAACGAACGGAGGAGGTGCGGGAAGGGTTTAAATAGGGTTGGAAGGGGAGAGAGCGGCTGGGGAGGAAGGAAACCGGCGCGGGAGGTTCGGCCGCCATCAATGGCGGCGGCGAGATTTGCGGGGGCAAATCCGCCCGTTTGAACGCGAGAGAGGGAAAAATGGGGGGAAAGGGAGAGGGAATCATGGGGAGTATTTCCCCCCACTTTATTGCACGCGGGGACGACGGTATGTGGCGGATTTGGCGGCGGCGGTGGCGCTTGGCGCGGGCGGGGCGGCAGGAGCGGCGGGAGGACGGGGATGATGGGTGGGCCCCACCCGTCAGTGAGGGTGGCGGGCGGGCCCGCCTGTCAGCGGTGCGCGCGCGGGGAGGGAGGCCGAATGGGCTGCGGGGGAGAGGAGAGAGAGAGAGAGGGGGGAGAGGGAGATGGGCCGAGCCGGCCCAAAGGAGGGAAGGGGGACTTTTAGGGTTTTTCTTTTTTTATAAAACCTTTTTAACTTTATTTATTTCTTAATTATTTTTTTGTGCTCCGAAAATTCCACTAAAATTTATTTACACATTTCAGGCTTTTAGGAAATATACAAAAATCCTCTAAGCCTTGTTTGACTTTTACTTTGCACATTTTAATTTTTGGAGGCTTTCACACGGATTTTAATTATTCTAGGCATAATTTAAAGGATATATTTTAGGGTCGTTTTGGGACGTGACAAATCTCAATGACAATAAAGAGAAGAGACAGTGGACGGGTCGTAGAGGAGTATAATCGCAACGTTTGACGGGACATCTGGAAATTATAAAAACGAAACCCTATATGACAATAAACTCTAAAACTATAAAATCCAAATTTTAAAGGTTCCAGAAAGAATGAATAGAAATAGTGATAGATCGAGTAAGCAAATAAAGAAAGAGATGACATAGGAGGTAGCAACTGGTGTGACTTTTAAAAACTATATAATTAGAAACACGAGGATGATACTGGTGTAACTTTTAAAAACTATATAATTAGAAACACGAGGATGATAAGGTTTGGTCTTTCAAAGTCTTAAGACAATGAGATAGCTATTTAATAAATTTTAAGTAGAATAATACTAAAAAATATATGATTTTGTTTGGGTGCTAGCCGCGCAATTGCGCAGGCCACCCAGGTAGTTTTGAGGTATGTGGCAGGTACTCTGAATCTCGGGGTGGAATTCAGAAAGAAGCAACAACAGGTTCCTCAGCTGAATGGCTATAGTGACAGTGATATGGCTGGGGATATTGATGATAGAAAGAGTACAACCGGAGTTCTATTTAAATTGGGAGACAGTTTGATCAGTTGGCAGTCACAAAAACAAAAGGTGGTAGCAATATCTTCGTGTGAGGCTGAATATATAGCTGCTGCAACTGCTGCTGTACAAGGAGTGTGGCTGGCTCGACCAATAGGTGAGTTGGAAGGCCAAGAACCTGGTTGTGCACTGATCAAGGTTGATAACAAGTCTGCTATAAGTCTCTTGAAGAATCCTGTGCTTCATGATCGCAGTAAACATATTGATACAAAGTTTTATTTCATCTGGGATTGTGTTGATCAGAAACGGGTGGAGGTGGAATACATAAGGTTAGAGGAGCAACATGCAGATATTTTAACAAAGCCTCTTGGTAAGATTCGATTTTTGGAGTTGAGAGGCAAGCTGGGATTAGTTCCAGTCTGATGCTTCAAGATTAGGGGGTGAATTGTTGGATTGTAATCTTGAGCATTTATATTCTCTTTTGTTTCGTTGCATGTAGAGTTCTGTTGGAGTCTGAATTCTAGCCAGTAGAATAGCATTTTTCTGTTTTAGCATATTTGCTTCCTTCTTTAGCTGCAATGACTCGGCTCGGATCGTGGGATGGCGCGGTCAGTAGTTGATCCGAGATTGTCATGATTTGATTCTATTATACATGTAACAAAATCTGTGTGGAGATGAATAAATAGAAGAGAAAACCGAAAAAGCTGCACTGTATTACGCAGCGCCAACTCTGTTCGTCAGTTGTTCTGTACGACTCTGTATTTTCGGAACTTCTTCAGTTAGCTGTAGCTGCACCTACAAGCGTCAGAGTGTGTGTTTTAGAGAGACTGAGAGCCAGTTCGCGTGAGTTTTTTTCTGACAAAGGCGTCATTAGCTCTGGTTGCGTCTTGAGCCATCTCGTTGGAGTTGCCGTTGTCCCGTGGACGCCGCTAAGCCGCCCAAATCCATAGACGATGAGGCGTTGCCAACTAACGCTTGTCCCCATCACCATCCGATGCCCACCGGAGAAGGCCATTCTCAGGTTGCCAAGGGGTTGGTTGCCGATACCCGGAGGTCGTTAACATATCATCCACAAGCCGCGATGGTATTGTCAGACTATATGTGCCGGCACCTGTCATGATGCAGCCTTGCTGGGCAGAGATGCCCCACAAAGACTACTAATCGGTGACGCCCTCTGTCCCCCACGCTCATCGTAGCCTCTGCGGGTTGCCGCCGATGTCTACTAAATCATCCTCGCCAATGCTATGATCTTCCTCATGTTATAATTGTCGAGCCACCTGAGAAGAATGCCGGAGCGCCATTGCTTGGTGCTTGCACGATCGTCGCCAAGTCCAGCCATGATCCCTTCGCTTTAGCTGGCTGAGGTCGTCGTGCCATCCTTCCACGACGCTTTCGCTTCGGCACGTCGGGATCATCCTCATACCCACAAATACGGTGTCATGCTCGCCGGTCTTGACCGCTCGATGACAAAATCTTTATATGTACACCGCCATCGACGATGATTGCCGAATCGTTGCCGTCGCCGATCATACTCTCAGACCCGCACCGCCGAGGCGTCTTCATGATTGTCATCGATGCCGGTGATGCGATCTCGTCCACAAACAGGACGTATCCTCGTCATCTTCAACGATCATTGGCATACATTTATCCTTGCGGCTATCACCGATGGCGAACCTGTTTCTGGTCATCATCGCCCGCACTGATTGTTTCTCCGCCAATGACAAGCCCGTTCTTGTCGTCGTTGCCGGTACCAATCGTGCATTCGTCGCCAACGTGCAAGTTTGGAGCCACTAGCTGTTTTCACGAACATTCTTGGCATCACCGCGGGCTGGTAATGACCTCGCGTCCGTCTCACGCTGTCGTCACGCTCGACGACCCCGGCTGTCCAATGACGAAATTCTTGGATATATATACATATATCTATGCATATGCACCACCGTCTGCTGCTCGACTGCTGCCGGCGAAGTTCTTCAACTTGTCGCTGCCACTGGCGTCATCCTCACATGAATCCTCACCTCACCATCTAGTGATCACGAGTTCGGCATCCCCACCGATGTCTCTCACTCCACAACGCCCATACACATGACGTATGATTTCGTCGTGGCCGTCGTCGGTGCACTCCCGAGTTAAGCCACTACGATCGGAGGCGACCCAACAAAATTTGGGTTCGGCTCCGATTGTCAGGCACATATACAAGAGGGCCACCCAGTTCCTAGAACGTATCTCATCGTTCCCGGGCTAGGCTACGCCCCTAACATCCCCTAAAATCACTTAATCTTGAGTGTGCAGTGCAATGATCGGAAGGCATACTCCTGTACCACAATGATCTTCAGCCATTGTGCTAGAAACCAGAAAAGCAGCGCTATCCCGAGTGTCACGGTGATTGGTCGACTGAAGGCCATACCAACATGTACCTCTACACCGAGCCAGAGACCTACCGCGACGATAATCGAGCAAAACGATTGGTCAATGTTCTCTCCCAATTATTCTCCCACTATTGACATGGCACCAAGACGGTCAAGAAGAGTTGTACCAGCCTCCTAGTGCTTACAACCAAAAAACCTATGCCAACTACATACGCTTTTTAAGACTGATGAGGCTAAATGGCACGGACAAGTGGAGTCTATATGAAGTCGATGTCACCTACACCGGCGCACGGACCGACGAGGCCGTGAACCGCTACTAGCGCCCACACACATCGACACCATCACCACCATCACAATCATGCATGGGAGAATGTGAAGCGAAGACCGACGACGACGACCAGCGTAGCTTAATTTGAGGTGTCTCGCGGTCTAACCCGCGAGAGTAATTAACCGGGTGTTTTCCGAGACCCCGGGAACCATGAGAACACAGTCGCCAAGTCAGATCCACCTCGTCAATGAGCTGTGGAGCGCATTTGACCAAGGATTTTTGTATTTTTGTAATTCTTCAAGAATTATAATAAAATGCATTTTCCTTCTTCTATTTTATTTTGTGTACTTAGTACACTGGCACGCCCACACATCTTATTTTATTTATTTCGCTGGGTGAAGAGATTGGAAGTTAAATTCTCTCCGTTGGTACAATGTTGTAGAGACGTAGGATGCATCTCTTTTTGAGCAAATATGCAAGTACCAACTGGAGTGGAGCAGAAAACACCTAGAAAAGAAGAGTGCATCTCCTCTTGCTTGTGTGCGAGTAGGTGATGCAAGAGTGAGGAGTTGTGCACAGCTAGGAGTGGATGAAGGCTAAGCCAAGGCAACACATGAGCTCAAGAGAGAGGCTGGGTGTAGCCAGGCATCATGATCGCTACCAGCAAGGTGTATAGCCATTTTTTAAAGACTCACACATAATGCATTCTTTGATCTAAATGTAGCCCGTCAGCTCTCTTGCTCTCTTCCTCTTCTCCCATCTTTTTTTTTCATTTTTTTGTTGTCTCTCCTTTTTTTTTCTCTTTTTTTTCCTTTTTTCAGCAAGGTAAGACTAACACCAACTGTAAACCAAGATGGTCTTGGTTGATGGAATTCTTCATGCAAGCTCGTAGACCTCCCTCCCCCACACTTGGTCTTTTGTGTCATGAGACGTCAAAAACCAAGTATGTGATACTGGGGCCTCTTATAAAGCGTATCGCATTACCAAGGATCACCATGGTGTACGGTTGATGTGGCTCCCGTGTTCTTAGGCATCGTATGACCCTCGCTCTTAATCTCAACGTGAAATGGTTAGCGACCAAGAATACCCGAATGTGTACACTATCTTAAACACAGTTTCTTGCTTTTATTGGAAAGAAAACTTACAAAGATAATCCGGGTATCTCCCGGCAGTGCTTTGTTTATGGTCTTAATGTCACACCCTGAAAATTCAAAATTTATAAATTGTTGTTTAATTGGAATTTTTAGAAATAATTTTAAAAGTCTTGAAGAAAAGATCTAATTTTAATTAATAAATTCCAATATAAAATGGGGCCAGATAAAATTTCATTAAATACTTTGCTTAATTCTATAATTCCTAGATTTTTTCTGGGATTTATTTGAGCTAAGGAAGTATTTTTAATAAATGGAATTGCATTTAAGAAATAATTTAAATTGAAAAAGGTTTTAAAAAGTCTCTTTTGGCTTTGGGCCGAAAGTCGGCCCAAAACCGCTCTCTCTCTCCTCGGCCCAGTCCGGCCCAGTCCGCAGCCGCCGCGCGCGCGCGCCCTCGCTGTCGCTGACAGGTGGGTCCCACCTGTCAGGCCCGTCGTCTTCCTCGGGCCGAAACCCTAGTTTCGCGCCGCCGCCGCCGCTTTCCAATCCGGCCGTCCCTTTCCTTCTCCGGCCGAATTGATAGAGGGGAAATGATCTCCGGGATCTCCTCTACCTTTTCTCCTTTGGAATCTTTGGCTAAATCGTTTTGGAAAGCGTTGGATTCGAGTTTGTCTCGGATTCATTCTTCCCGATCTTTCCTTCCTCGCCGCCGGCCGCCGTGGGCCTTTGCCGTCACCTCCGAGCCCCTTTAAAAGGACCCCCGGTGTCTCCTCTACCCGTCGCCACCCTCGCCTTCGCCTCACGTCGTCGGAATCGCTCTAGCGCCGTGTGCCCTAGCTTTGCCGTCGCCGTCGCCGCTCCAGCCGTGCGCCGCCGTCGTTTCAGCCGTCGCCGTCGCTCGGGAAGACCACCGTCGTGCTCGCCAAGTCGTCGCCGTCCTCGTCCGCCTCTTCGCTGTCGCCGGAGATCACCGGAGCAGCATCGCCGTCGTCGACCCGAAGGTTCCCGCCGCTTCCTCCTCGTCGCCGTCACCGTCCGTTGGTCTTCCGCCGCCGTTTAGGTCACCGGTGAGTTCGCCGCGTTGTCCTCTCCGTCTTGGTGCCCTCTGTTTGCGTCCTAGCATCGCCGTTCGCCGACGAGCGTGCGCCGTTCGAGCCGTCTCCTCCGCCGAGCCGCCGCCGCTGTCGGTGATGTCACCGCTGACGTCATCGGGGTCGTCCGCCGTGAGCCGCCGTGGACCCGATCGATCTCGGCCGTCCGTTTTGGATCAAGTTGATCTCGGCCGTCCGTTCGTGTGAACCGCCGCCCGTGCGCCCGGTCCACCGAAACCCTAGCCCGCTGACGCAATAAACCTTCTTTTCCTTTTCAAAAATAATTCATTATTGCGTCATAATTCAATTTAAGCCGATATAAGTGTTTTAATCCGATTTAATCTTTAAAAATTCATAACTAATTCATCTTAGCTCCGATTTAGTTGGTTCAAGTCTCTAAATTTTTCTAAAATTGAGATCTACACATTAAAAATATCCACATGTACTGTTCATGCTTGTTTATGTGCTGTTTTGGTGATTTTGTTCTTTTCTGCTTAGATTCCGTCGTTTCCGGAGAGTCCGTTTTCGCAGAAGAAGAGTTTGAAGAGTTCCAAGGCCAGCAAGGCAAGTCACACAGATCCCAAACAACCCTTTGAGCATGTTGATCCTATTTAAAGCTATTGTTTCTATTCAACTATTGCATTTATTTTCGAATGTCATTGGGTGGAATTAACCTATTCTTTGTTATGGCCCTTTTGTACTTGATTACTTCATTCCTTCATACCTTGGGTTATTACAATTTGACTAGTTGAGCTTTATTTATATTGGTTCAACTAGATATTAGATATAATTGCTTAGCCTGCTTAGAAACATTATGTCACGACCGGAACTGACCCAACGGGCGTTCCTTGTGTGCGTGCATTAATCCTTGTCCCAGGAGGCAAGGTACACCAAAAGTTGATACAATTCAGAGTTTAACAAGCGGAAGCGTAAATAGATAATTTATTACATGGGCAGCGAAGGCCCAGCACACACAAAGACACACGAGAAACAGCGGAAGACTAGGGCGACGACCACAGGCACTTGACGGCAGGCACGAGCTAGACACCAAAGCCTTCATCCTCCAGGAACTCCTCTTCTGGGTTTGGGAAAAATTGAGCAAGACTGAGTACAACCACCGTACTCAACAAGACACACCCACAAGTGCTGAATAAATGCAAGGGAGTACAAAGGAGTTATACTATAAAGGGGTTAGGGTTGCAGTAAACAGCATTTAAAGATATTTAGTTGCTCAGGGCTATTTTGCAAACACGAATCTAGTACTATACAATATTATTTATCAAGGCCGTGAACCCACACGAACCTGCCTTAACCCAAGGCCTACGATGATTTCAGACCGAACTGGCAACCCGACCCTGGGTCCCAGCTCGTCCCAAGCCAACCCAGGCCAACCATTCCACATTTTAGTTGTTAAGCAGGTTTTAAGAATTAAAACACTAACTTGGGTACATTGCTCGGCTTGCCCATAACCGAGGGCGCGGCTATTCGAATAGATTATACTCTGATCAGAGGTGTACATCTTTACCCACAAGACACATCTTCCTCACGTGTAACCACGTGCCACATACCACCACGGTATACAGACGGAAGACGTGACATAGTTTCCAACCCATCCTAGCCATAGACAAGAGTACCGACCCAATCCCACCTACGGCCGGAACACCCGGGACAGGCAGGCAGGACTGAGCCCCTAGCAGCAGGACACCGGCCCTGTGCCATGACATCTCGACTACCGGGCCGCAGCTCGTGTAGCCTTCATTTGCCCTGGAGAATGTCCATCGACCCCCGACTTCATCCACCTCCATCCGTGTACTTTTGTTTATAACCAGACTGAGCCACAAACTAAGCCTTACCCACTAGACATGTGGAAGTACCGTAGTGCTTTGCAACAGAGGCCCGAAGACCGGTCCTTATATGGCCGAGGTGCTACTATCAAAACCATGCACCCCGAGCCCAGCCTAAAACCATTTTGGGGATTTTGAATAGAGGGGGAGGTGTGAAGCCAATTCCACGATAATCCAATAGTTCCAAAGTGTCCAGGTGATATGAATATTCCCAAAGTCTAGAGTTGTAAAACCACCTAATGTTACCTAATTAAACAGCGAAGCATCTACCTAAAATCATGCTAGTGGTACCATGAGTAGAGTGTCCACTAGTTGGGGTTTTGTTTGATCTAGGGTGAACAAGGAAATACTAACAATAACAATAATAATAAGGTCATAACAAAGGTAATTAGGCATGGCTAGATAAAACAGTGATAACGCGGGAATTTAAATAAAGCGATAATGCAATAATTTAAATCAACATAATTTTACAAACTGGGATTCAATATGTTCAAAGATGATGTGACTTGCCTTGCTCGCTTTCCCAAACGTCGGCTTCAACTTCCACGAAGAGCGGATCTTTCGAAGCTGCAGCGTCTACACGACCAACGGAAAAGAAAAGGCTTTTACTCTAATAAACTCCATATAACAAGCAGAAACAAAGCACAAAAATGGGTTCTTGACTTCTTAAGGAAAAATTAGAGACTTGAACGGTCCAATTCCGAGTTCAAATGGTCAAGTTATGGCCATTTGAAGTTTATATGCTCTTTAAATGAATATTTGCGATTTTCTTCATTTAAATTTTAATTTAAAATCGGATTTATTGCGTCAGCCGAGGAGAGGGGCGCGCGGACCGGGTCCACGGGAGTGGGGCCCACGCGGCAGCCTCACGGTCCACGGTGGACCGGGTGCACGCGGCTTACGCCGGCCGGCGCCGTGGGTCCCACGCGTCAGCCGCACCCGAGGACGCGGGCGGCTGACGGCCGGGCCCCACATGGCAGCCGCGGGGCGCGCCCGAAGGCGGCCTCGCCGGCACAGCCGACGGGAGGCGGCGCACCCGCGCCCCGATGGTCGCCGGCGGCGACCTCCGGCGCGACGGAGCGGCGCCCGAGAGAGGGGAGGGAAGGGGGAAACGAAATGGGCGGTCCATGGCTCACCCCGGGTCGACGGCGACGACGGGAACGGCGACCGAAGCGGAGAAAGGGGGCGGCGCGGCTCGGGTCGACGAGGACGGCGGCGTTCCGGCGGTCGGCGGGCGAAACGAAGGGGTGGACGAGATTGGCGAGGACGCGGCGAACCCGAAGAAGGCGATGCCGAAACGGGAGGAGGCCCGGTGCGACGACGGCGGCGGACCGGAGCTCGGCGGCGACGGCGGAGAGAGAGGACGACGTTGCGAGCTCGATTCCGACGGGGAGAGAGAGCGGCGAGTGGCGGAAACGAAGGAGGGAGGCATGGGGAGTGTTTATGTAGTGTTGGGAGGAGGAGAGAGCGGCCGGATGAGGGGGAATCGGTCGTGGAAGATCCGGCCGCCATTGATGCGCCGGCGAAGTTTGCGGGAGAGTTTCCAAACGAATCCGAGGGAGAGAGAGAGGGAAAAGTGGGGGGGAAAGGGAGAGGGAATCACGGGGAATGATTTCCCCCTCTTTATTGCGCGCGGGGACGGCGGGATGCGGCGGAATCCGCGGCGGCGGCGGCGCTAGGGCACGGGCGAGGCGGCGGGTGCGGCGCGAGGTAGGGGATGACGGGTGGGCCCCACCCGTCAGTGAGGGTGGCGGGCGGGCCCGCCTGTCAGCGGCGCGCGCGCGGGGAGGAGGCCGATGGGCCGCGGGGGAGAGGAGAGAGAGGGAGGGAGGTGGGCCGAGCCGGCCCAAGAGGGGGAAGGGGGGGGGGAAAAAGACTTTTAGGGTTTTTCTTTTTATAAAACCACTTTAACTTTGTTTATTTCTTCTTAATTATTATTTGTGCTCTGAAAATTCCACTAAAATTTATTTACGCATTTTAGGCTTTTAGGAAATATACAAAAATCCTCCAAGCCTTATTTGACTTTTAGCTTTGCACATTTTAATTGTTGGAGGCTTTCACATGGATTTTACTTATTCTTTGCATAATTTCGAGGATGTATTTTAGAGTCGTTTTGGGACGTGACACTGTCACTTCCTGATTTTTGTTTCAGGATTTATAAATTATTTAATAAATTATTATTAGAATTTATATTAAATGTTCATTAATTTACAAGTGAAGTTAAATGTGGGAAATAAAATTTCCTAAATATAAAGCATGGATGGATTTAATTTTTATTAAATTCTCCATGGTTAATTATACTCTCTGGAATTTTCTCGGATTTTTCGGAGCTCAATTCCTAAATGATACAAAGAACAGTTCAGTAATTATTTGATCAATAATGATCTAATTATAATTGTTAAGTTCTTTTCTTGTTTAAAATCCTTAAATTATAAATTGTTGTTTAAAAGGAATTATTAGAAATAATTTTAAAAGCTTAAAAGATAAGACCTAATTTTAATTTGTTAAATCTCAATATAAAAATGAGCTAGATAAAATTTTATTAAATACTTTGCTTGTTCCTCTATTTTCTAGAATTTTCTAGGAATTGTTTGAGCAAGGGAAGTATTTTAATAAATGAAACATCATTTCACGAATTATTTTAATTGGAAAAGTTTTTAAAATCCTCCCCTAAGTCGTTGGGCCGATTTCGGCCCAACTCTTCTCTTCCCCGCGCGGTCGAACCGGCCCAAGCCGGCCCAGCCGACGCCGCCCGCCCCCTCCTCCTCGGGTCACCGACATGTGGGACCCACATGTCGGACCCATCTTCCTCCTCCAGCCGCCGGCCAAGCCGAGCCCGAGCCGCCCTACCGCGCCACCTTGTGCCCTCAAATCCGCACCCAATCCGACCCCGATTCTTCCGATTTTTGAGGGGTTTTTATCCTCTCATCCTCCTCTATCTTTCCCCTCAAGAATCGGAGCAAATGGTTGGGTATTTTATCCGAATCGAGTTCGTTTCGATTTTATCCCCAAAAACCGAGTTTAGATTTTCCCGAGCCGATTTCTTGCGGGAGGAGTCCGATCTCTTTAATCCAAGGCTATAAATAGGACCCTCTAGTTGTCACGCCCAGAAATTCCCGAATAGAATTCCAAGCAGAATGTGCATTAAAATCCCCGTCCAGGACCAGCCGGGGTACACAAACGACAATGTTGACATTCAGATCCACGTCTTACAAACATCATAAAAGTCTTACAAAAATGCAGCGGAAAACAAAAGATAACTGGAGCTAATCCTTGACTCGAACTGCAGCGGGAACACCACTCCACAGGCATCCTCGACGGCACGGACAAAGCCTACTCCTCGGAGAACCCGCCATCGGACACATACTCGAGCTCTGGGATTGGGGAAAATAGAGCAAGGCTGAGTACTACCCACTGTACTCAGCAAGTCATACCGGAACGGGGGTATGATGCAGGGATTCCACAAGGGATAGCTAAGCAGGTTCATTTGCATAAATACTGGCATTTATAAACAGGAATTGAATGCGAAAACAGTTGTAATAATTAAGCAGTATTAATCATCCACTGTCCAACGCTACACCACGTTGCGACAGGCCCAACCATCCACCTAAACAATCCAAATTCAAAAGATTACACTAGGGTGAGACTAATCACGGTGAATCTGGTTGACTGCCCATAACCGCGGGCACGGCTATTCGAATAGTTTTACTCTGATCAGAGGTGTACAAATGTACCCACAAGACACAGCCCCACGACACGTTTCCATGCGCCGACATGCCACCACGACATCCCGGAAAGAGGCCGTGACAGGACCATTCGCATAACCCCCTCTAACCAAGCACACCACACCTCAGGTTTCACCCCCACTCCTCGCAAGGCAGCAGGCAGTCCCCTCTCGTGCCTAGGTGAATCCGGAAGCCGCATAGGCCGTCGCAGGGCCCATCCAAACTCCATCATGCCCACCCTTGCCTGGATGCGTCGGCTAGAGGAAAGCTACACTACAAGCCCAGCCGTTGCCCGCGCTGGCTTGTGGTAAGTACGATAAGTTCTTCCAGGGCATCCCGCGAACCGGTCCTTAACTGCCATGGGTGCGACCAGCAAAACCATGCACCCACAGCCCACCATGTGATTCATTTTAATTAACCAACACCCAAGCGGTGTCACTAGTCCAACATTATCATATAAACCTATAGTCTAGGTTTTAAATGAGATCTCCCCATTGTGTGCTAGTTGAACTAAGCATGGCTAAGCAAACCCTAGTCCTAACTCTAATCATGTTATAACCCAAGCTAACAAAGGAGCATGGTATCAAATTAGCATGGCTGTAACAATAGGTAACCATCCCATAGTAATATTGCAAAACAAATGCGATATTTGAAAGAAAACATTAGGACATTTGCAATATAGGATCAATATGATCAAGTGACAAGCATGACTTGCCTTGCTCTGCTGCTGGAGGGACCTCGGCGACTATCTCGAAGTACACCGGAGCGTCGGAAGAGCCGGAATCTAGCGACATACAAGGCAAACATTGCAAACAGGCTATAAGACTACTGAAACAGGGAACAAAACCATTTTTAATGGATTCTACACATTTTTCTTGATTTACTGAGACTTGAATGGGATTAAACGGAGCTCGGATGAATTAGTTATGAATTTTAGAAGATTCACTGTGTTTATTACTATAACAAAAATCCTTAAATAATTTATTGCGCAATATTAACCAGGACTGACGTCAGCACGGGGGCGCGGCG
Organism: Oryza sativa Japonica Group; assembly: GCF_034140825.1. Classification (NCBI taxonomy): domain Eukaryota; kingdom Viridiplantae; phylum Streptophyta; class Magnoliopsida; order Poales; family Poaceae; genus Oryza; species Oryza sativa. Next base: position 13,292,686 of record NC_089044.1, on the reverse strand, counting down.
CCGACATGCGGGGCCCACCGGTCAGCGACTCGGGAGAGGGAGGAAGGGCGCCGACACGCGGGACCCACTGGTCAGCGGCGCGGGAGAGAAGGGGCAGCGGCACCGGCTCGGCTTGGCTCACGGCCGGCCGACCGACCGCGGCGACGGCGACGGCGCGCGCGCGAACGCGTTGCCGGCGACGACAACCGGCGGCGAAGGCGACGGCGCAAAGGCGATGCGGAGGCGGCTGCGCTAACGGCGGCTAGGAAGGGGAGGGAACGGGCGGCGATAAAGGCGGCCGCCGGCTCGGCTCGGCATCAAAACCGACCGGCCGGCTAGGTCTAGCGGCGACGGCATGCGGCCAACGACGGCGGCGACCGGCAGCACGGGAGGCGGCGGCGGCAGTCGAAGGCGACGGCGCGCGACACTAAGAGGAGAGGAAGGGGAAAAGAAGGGAGGGGTGCCTCACCGAGGGTGGCCGGCGCGGAGGAAGACGATGGCGAACGGCGACGGCAAGCCACGGGAGGACGACGTCGGCGAGCGGACGAGCTTCGGGGTGCCCTAAGGAAGGAGGAGAGAGGGATTAGAGAGAGGGAGATGAACCACGGCGACCGGAAACCATGGCCGAAGGCAGCGGTAGAGGTGGTGCTCACCCGTGCGCGAGGGGATGAGGGCTCCGGCGACGAACCTTGACGGAGGAGAGGTGGACGGGGTGGATCTCGGCCACGCGAATCCGACGGCGGTGACGGCGCGGCCTGGCGGCGACCCTAACGGCGGCTAGCGGCGGCCGGAGAAGCGGAAAATGGCGGCTGCGGAGGTTGCACGACGCGGGGGCGATGGGAGGCTCGAGAGAGTGCGGCGAAATGGGGAAAAAGTGAGAGGGGGCGACGGCGGTGCTTAAAAAGGGGAAGAGAGAACCGGACGTGGCCGGGAGAGGCGGAAATCGCCGGCCGACGTGGGGGAATGGGGAAGAGAGAGAGGCGGGATTCGATTTTCGAATCCCGGCCATCTCGGGCGCGGGCGCGAGTGGGAGATAGAGGGGAGTGGGCGCTGGAGACGCGGCGCACGCGCGGGCGTGGTCGACGTGGCCCGGGGAAGGCGGGGACGTGGGCGCGGCGGTGGTTTCGGCGCGGCGGCGCGAGCGCGAGATCGGCGGGAGGAGGGAGACGGGCCCGACAGGTGGGCCCCACCTGTCGGCGACCCCGAGAGAGGAGGCGGCGGGGCGGCCTGGCTGGGCCTCGGCCTGCGGCCGGCCCAGTAAGGGGGAGGGAAGGAAGGAGGGAATGGGCCGGCGGCCCATTCGAAAGAAAGGAGGAAAAAGAGAGGAAAAAGAAAAAGAAAAAGGAAAAAGGATTTTCCCTGGAATTAAAATATTGCTTGCTCAATTTTAATTGGTTAAAATTATTTCTAGAGCTCTGAAAATTCCACTAAAAATCCTGTTAATGAATTTCGACCTGTAGAACTCAAGAAAAAGTCCCACATGTCAAATCCGATTATTATTTGCATTACTTTCTTAGGGTTTTCTCCTGATTTGCACCGGTATTTTCTTAGGGTCATTTATAAATTACAATTTTGGCTTGGGAGGGAAACTTCGGGGTGTGACAAACCTACCCCCCTTAAACGGAATCTCGGCCCCGAGATTCGGAGGAGCTGGTGAAGAGGTGCGGATGGGCGGCTTTCAACTCATCTTCCCTTTCCCAGGTTGCTTCCTCTTCTGAATGATGATTCCACTGAACTCGGCAAAACCTGGTGACCTTATTTCTGGTTCTTCTTTCGCTGGTATCAAGTATACGAACCGGCTTCTCCACATAGGTTAGGTCCTCTTGGATATCAATGTGCTCCGAATCAACCTGTTCTTCAGGTACCCTTAAGCACTTCTTTAATTGGGACACATGGAACACGTCATGGATGCCGATCATGTTGGATGGAAGTTCTAGCTGATAAGCAACTTCTCCCCTTCGTTCCAAAATTTTGTATGGTCCCACGAAGCGTGGTGCCAACTTGCCTTTTGTCTGGAAATGGTGTACTCCCCGGAGCGGAGTGACACGAAGATACACGTAATCTCCTTCCTCAAAAGTGAGCTCCCTTCGACGGTTATCCGCGTAGCTCTTCTGTCGAGACTGAGCAATTCTCAACCTTTCCCTGATGATTCTGACTTTCTCTTCTACTTCCGCTAATACCTCTGTTCCGAACAGTTGACGTTCGCCTGTCTGATCCCAGAATAAAGCGCATATGGCTGTATAAAGCTTCCGACCGTATAAAGCTTCAAACGGTGCCATCTGTAGACTGGCCTGGTAGCTGTTGTTGTACGAGAATTCCGCATATGGCAAGCTTTTGTCCCAAGCTCCACCAAAATCAAGAGCGCAAGCTCTCAACATATCTTCCAAGATTAAATTGACTCGCTCGGTCTGACCATCAGTTTGCGGGTGATAGGCCGTGCTGAAATTTAAACGGGTCCCCAATTCTTCCTGTAGCTTCTGCCAAAATTTTGAGGTGAACTGACTACCTCGGTCGGATACTATCTTCTTGGGTACCCCATGCAAACACATGATCCTTGCGAGGTACAATTCTGCCAATCTCTTTCCGTATAGGTGGTATGCACTGGTATAAAGTGAGCCACCTTGGTGAGTCGATCCACGACTACCCAGATTGAATCATGACCCGATGATGTCCGGGGCAGTCCTGTTATAAAGTCCATTCCAATCTCCTCTCATTTCCATTCCGGGATTTGAAGAGGTTGGAGTAAACCTGCTGGTCTTTGGTGCTCTGCCTTCACTCGTTGGCAAACATCGCAGAGTGCGACGAATTCAGCTATTTCTCTCCTCATGCTGACCCACCAAAACTTTTCTTTGAGGTCTTGATACATTTTAGTGCTGCCTGGGTGAATGGAGTACTGGGTCTGATGAGCCTCGGTGAGTATCAGATCCTTCAATTCCTTGTCGTCAGGTACACACAATCTTTCTACCATCCAGATCGTGCCATGCTCATCCTCAAGGAAATCCCGAGCCTTTCCGACTCTCATGTTCTTTTTCAGCTCTGCTATTTCCGGATCATTTACTTGAGCGGCTCTAACTTGATCCACGAGCGTAGGCCGTGCCTCCAGAGCGGCTACGAACCTGTGTTCAACAATTCCCACGTTGAGATGCCCAAACTCCTGCCGCAATTCCTCACACATGCCCTCGATGCATAGGGCAGTGCAGTAACTTTTCCGGCTTAAAGCGTCTGCCACCACATTGGCTTTACCCGGGTGGTAGTGAATACTCATGTCATAGTCTTTGATTAGTTCCAACCATCTTCGTTGCCGGAGATTTAGGTCCGGTTGGGTGAAGATGTATTTCAGACTCTTATGGTCCGTATATATTTCGCAGCGGTTGCCAATCAGATAGTGCCTCCAGATCTTCAAAGCATGAACCACTGCTGCCAATTCCAAGTCATGCGTTGGATAATTTCCTTCGTGTGGACGCAACTGCCGCGAGGCATACGCAACCACTCTGCCCTCTTGCATTAGGACACATCCAAGTCCGTGACGGGATGCATCACAATAGACTTGGAAGTCTTTCGTCGGGTCGGGCAGAATCAAAACTGGTGCGGATACTAATTTCTTCTTGAGCTCCTCGAAACTCTTATCGCACTCAGCTGTCCATTTAAACTTCTCATCTTTCTTAAGCAACTGAGTCATGGGTCGGGCGATTCTGGAGAAATTTTCGATGAATCGGCGGTAATAACCCGCAAGTCCAAGAAAACTCCGAATCTGCGACACGGTCTTAGGTGGGGTCCATTTGGTAACTGACTCCACGTTCGATGGGTCGACTGCCACACCCTGAGCTGTAATGACATGACCCAGAAATTTTACTTCCGTCAACCAGAAGTCACACTTGTTGAACTTGGCGTATAGCTGGTGCTCCTTCAACTTCTCGAGTACTAGACGGAGATGTTGTTCATGTTCCTCCTCGGACTTTGAATAGATAAGAATGTCGTCGATGAACACCACAACAAACTTGTCCAGAAATTCCATGAACACTTTGTTCATCAGATTCATGAAGAATGCGGGTGCGTTGGTAAGTCCGAAAGACATAACCGTGCACTCATATAGCCCGTACCGAGTGGTGAAGGCCGTCTTCGGAATATCCTCTTCCCGGATTCTCAACTGGTGGTAGCCTGATCACAGGTCTATCTTAGAAAACACTTTAGCTCCTTTCAGTTGATCAAACAAATCATCGATTCGCGGCAAAGGGTATTTGTTCTTGATGGTGACCTCGTTGAGTGCGCGATAATCAACGCACATTCTCTTCGTCTTATCCTTTTTCTCCACAAAAATGACCGGAGCACCCCAAGGTGAAGTACTTGGTCGGATGTACCCTTTCTGCAGCTGCTCATCAACCTGCTTCTTGACCTCGGCTAATTCGTTGGCCGCCATTCTGTACGGTCTCTTGTAAATGGGAGCGGTTCCCGGTGCCAAGTCAATCCGGAATTCAATCTCCCTCTTGGGTGGTATGGTAGTGAGGTCTTCAGGGAACACTTCTGGATACTCGGAGACTATGGGTATGTCTTCCAATTTCTTCAAATTCTTCTCCTCGGTGACCACTGGGACTTCCATCTCGATCTGGTTCAAGGAGACCCCTTGCTTTGGCGGGGCTAGTGATTTGTACACTACCGTTTCTCCCTTCTCGTTGGTCAAGGTGACTGTGCGATTCGCACAATCGATGACTCCCTTGAACTTAGTCAGCCAATCCATCCCAAGAATGACATCTAGGTATTTGGATTCAAGAAGAATGAGGTTGGCTAGAAATGGTAATCTTTGAATTTCTATTAGCACTGAAGGGCTAAAACTGACTGAGGTTGAACTATTCCCCGGGGTATGAACCCTCATTGGTGTGCTAAGCTCTTCTTTCCTTAACCCATACATCCCCACAAATTTCTTTGAAATGAAAGAATGCGTTGCACCAGAATCAAAAAGTACTGTTGCAGGGATTGAGTTAACAGGGAACGTACCTAGTACGACCTCCGGTGCTGTTTGTGCCTCCTCTGCAGACGCGTGGTTGACACGAGCCTGGATAAACCTTGGCCCGGCACGCCTGGGCTTCGGGCATTTGTCAGCGAAGTGGCCAAGCTCACCACAGTTGAAGCAGGACCCTGGTTTTGCTCCCGTCTCCTTCTTGGCTTGCGCGGGCGGGCCTGACTGTGCCGGTGCCATGGGTGGGCGTGGAGCTGCACCGCGGTTGGGCTGACCTCCATGGTGGTTCTGACTGCCACTAGAGCCCTGGTGGAAGTTGCTGGAGTTGAACGGGCGGTGCTGACGGACGATCATGGTGGTAGGTCCACCCTGCTGTCCGGGAGTGAAGCGCGGCCTCTGGTGACTTCCCTGAGGTGCCCTGAACTGAGCGGCCTTCCTCTTCCTGTCCATCTTGTTGCGTTGATCCTCCTGGCGGATTGCCTTGTCAACCAGCCACTCAAAGTCAGCGTAGTCCCCGGATATCAGTTGGTTGGTCAGCTCATCATCCAAACCCGCCATGAACTTCTCCTGCTTCTCGGCGTCGGTGCGGACATCCTCTGGTGCATATCGCGCGAGGCGATTGAACTCGTGGAGGTACTCTGTCACAGTCCTGTTGCCCTGATGGAGTGCACGAAATTCCCTCTTCTTTTGTGCCATGACCCCATCTGGCACCTGTGCCTTCCTGAAGCTACGGCAGAACTCTACCCAAGTGACTTCAGTACCCGGTGGGCGGGTGGCCATGTGATTGTCCCACCAGGCTGACGCAGGACCCTGAAGCTGGTGTGTGGCGAAAGCGACCTTCTCCTGATCATTGCACTGCAGGAGGTTCAGCTTCTTCTCTATCGCATGGAGCCAGTCATTTGCCTCCATAGGGTTGGTGGTGCTGGAGAAGGTGGGTGGCCTGACACGTAGGAACTCAGGCAACTTGGACTGAGGGGGAGGGGGACCAAACTGCTGGTGCTGCTGTTCGGCGTGCTGCATCATCCTCTGGTGCATCTGCTGGTGCTGCTGCTGCATCTGCTGCATCATGGCTGCCATCATCTGAGTCTGATGTGCCATAACTTGGGCTAGCGTCGGATTCTCAGGAAGTGGTGGCGGACCATTGCCGGAATCACTGCTGGGGTGCACACCATTAGCGCGTTCTTCGCCGTTGCTGCCCTCGCCTGTTGCGCGGCTACCAGTCCTGGTGTAGACCATCTGGAGGGAAAAGCAGACGGGGGGGAAAGAAGAAAAACAGATGCTCAGAAACTAAGCTTTATTACAAAGGAATTAAAACTGCAATTGTTCTGATCTGAATTAAAACACTTAAAGAGCAAGCAAAAATCCTTATTAAGACAGCCATATCATAGGCACATGATATCGACCGTCGACTGACCCCAAACAAGCAACCTAAACACACCAACTAACAAGCAGAAGCTAGACAGTCGATAAACTAATGGGAAAAACGAGCCTAATGCTCGGAACGGCTCCTGCGGTCGGTGGAGTCGAAGGCGTCCTCCTGCTCGTCACCAAGTCCCTCTGAGCGACTCCTGGAGCCTGGCAGATACGTCTCGCCGCTGCCACTGGGAGTAGCAGACAACCAACCTCCGGTGCCACTGGCTGGACCTCTGGCGGCTGATGCTGGAGCGAAGGAGAGAGCGGACTCGGGAGCTGGAGCTGGAGCTGCAGGAACTGCGGGCGGAACTGGAGGTGCTGCGGGAGTTGCTGCTGGAGGTGGGTTCCTGGGCGCAAGCTGGATGCGCACGGGTGCCGTCGTAGTCTTGCGGGGCGTAGTGCGGATCCGGACTCCTCCTGGCGCTGGAAGACCCTTTAGCTGAGCGTTCTCCTTCTTCAGGCGCGCTATCTCGTCCTTCAGAGCAACGATCCTCATGAGCTTCCCATCGTTCAAGGCCTTGGTCGCCTTGTGCAGGTCCGAGTGCATCCTGTCCAATCCCCTCATCACAGCACACATGTGACCAAAGGTGGTGTCGTTCTCGCCAGCTGTCGGACAGAAGGAGCTGACGCCATCACCGTTGGCTCGACGGGGGTGGTAGCGGTACGCCGTGTCGTGGAAGATGTAGTTGTCGCGCTCCCGTAGTCTGGCCATCATCAAGTAGGCTGCCTCCTGACAGGCGTGATCTGCTGTGCCTCCTGACGCCTCAACTGCCATGTTAGCGAGGCAAGTCCCCACGTAGCCATGGACCTCCAAGCGGACACGGTGAGGAAGCTCGCCACTAAGCGGCGGAATAGTCGTGTACTCCGGCGCGTTGGGGTAGCCCACCACCAGTGTCATGCGTGCCAGCTCTGCCACAAAGTCGATCATGCCTTCTCCGCGGTGGTTGGGTGGGTGGCCAGCCATCTAGAGAAGACAAAGGAGTAGGATCAATGCATGCTCAAATCCAAATTTAAATAAGGCAATAAAAGACTCAAATAAGGGAAACGAATAAGAGCGAAATTTTTATGCATAGATCATTTTGCATGAGAGCGAATAAACAAGACAGACCCACATAACGATAAAATAATGAGAAATTAGATATATACTAATAATAACAAATAAAGCATAAATACCTTGCAACCCATGTTCCTGAGCTAGGACCTAATGCATTTCACCCATCAAACCCCAACTGACTGACGAATAAATCCCAATAGTTTTACTAAAACCCTAGACTGACCCGTTTTGAAAAAACTCACTTAACGAGCGACCAAGATTTTTTCCCTTGAACCACAAAAACAGATCCCAATTTTCCCGGAATAAAATCCAATTGCAAAGAACATATGCAATGAAAAGGATTCAGAGGGCTCTTAGGTTTTTCCATTTGGCTTGTCCTACGGTCAAGGTCGGCTCTGATACCAACTTGTCACGCCCAGAAATTCCCGAATAGAATTCCAAGCAGAATGTGCATTAAAATCCCCGTCCAGGACCAGCCGGGGTACACAAACAACAATGTTGACATTCAGATCCACGTCTTACAAACATCATAAAAGTCTTACAAAAATGCAGCGGAAAACAAAAGATAACTGGAGCTAATCCTTGACTCGAACTGCAGCGGGAACACCACTCCACAGGCATCCTCGACGGCACGGACAAAGCCTACTCCTCGGAGAACCCGCCATCGGACACATACTCGAGCTCTGGGATTGGGGAAAATAGAGCAAGGCTGAGTACTACCCACTGTACTCAGCAAGTCATACCGGAACGGGGGTATGATGCAGGGATTCCACAAGGGATAGCTAAGCAGGTTCATTTGCATAAATACTGGCATTTATAAACAGGAATTGAATGCGAAAACAGTTGTAATAATTAAGCAGTATTAATCATCCACTGTCCAACGCTACACCACGTTGCGACAGGCCCAACCATCCACCTAAACTATCCAAATTCAAAAGATTACACTAGGGTGAGACTAATTACGGTGAATCTGGTTGACCGCCCATAACCGCGGGCACGGCTATTCGAATAGTTTTACTCTGATCAGAGGTGTACAACTGTACCCACAAGACACAGCCCCACGACACGTTTCCGTGCGCCGACATGCCACCACGACATCCCGGAAAGAGGCCGTGACAGGACCATTCGCATAACCCCCTCTAACCAAGCACACCACACCTCAGGTTTCACCCCCACTCCTCGCAAGGCAGCGGGCAGTCCCCTCTCGTGCCTAGGTGAATCCGGAAGCCGCATAGGCCGTCGCAGGGCCCATCCAAACTCCATCACGCCCACCCTTGCCTGGATGCGTCGGCTAGAGGAAAGCTACACTACAAGCCCAGCCGTTGCCCACGCTGGCTTGTGGTAAGTACGATAAGTTCTTCCAGGGCATCCCGCAAACCGGTCCTTAACTGCCATGGGTGCGACCAGCAAAACCATGCACCCACAGCCCACCATGCGATTCATTTTAATTAACCAACACCCAAGCGGTGTCACTAGTCCAACATTATCATATAAACCTATAGTCTAGGTTTTAAATGAGATCTCCCCATTGTGTGCTAGTTGAACTAAGCATGGCTAAGCAAACCCTAGTCCTAACTCTAATCATGTTATAACCCAAGCTAACAAAGGAGCATGGTATCATATTAGCATGGCTGTAACAATAGGTAACCATCCCATAGTAACATTGCAAAACAAATGCGATATTTGAAAGAAAACATTAGGACATTTGCAATATAGGATCAATATGATCAAGTGACAAGCATTACTTGCCTTGCTCTGCTGCTGGAGGGACCTCGGCGACTATCTCGAAGTACACCGGAGCGTCGGAAGAGCCGGAATCTAGCGACATACAAGGCAAACATTGCAAACAGGCTATAAGACTACTGAAACAGGAAACAAAACCATTTTTAATGGATTCTACACATTTTTCTTGATTTACTGAGACTTGAATGGGATTAAACGGAGCTCGGATGAATTAGTTATGAATTTTAGAAGATTCACTGTGTTTATTACTATAACAAAAATCCTTAAATAATTTATTGCGCAATATTAACCAGGACTGACGTCAGCACGGGGGCGCGGCGCCGACATGCGGGGCCCACCGGTCAGCGACTCGGGAGAGGGAGGAAGGGCGCCGACACACGGGACCCACTGGTCAGCGGCGCGGGAGAGAAGGGGCAGCGGCACCGGCTCGGCTTGGCTCACGGCCGGCCAACCGACCGCGGCGACGGCGACGGCGTGCGCGCGAACGCGTTGTCGGCGACGGCAACCGGCGGCGAAGGCGACGGCGCAAAGGCGATGCGGAGGCGGCTGCGCTAACGGCGGCTAGGAAGGGGAGGAGGCGGCGATAAAGGCGGCCGCCGGCTCGGCTCGGCATCAAAACCGACCGGCCGGCTAGGTCTAGCGGCGACGGCACGCGGCCAACGACGGCGGCGACCGGCGGCACGGGAGGCGGCGGCAGTCGAAGGCGACGGCGCGCGACACTAAGAGGAGAGGAAGGGGAAAAGAAGGGAGGGGTGCCTCACCGAGGGTGGCCGGCGCGGAGGAAGACGATGGCGAACGGCGACGGCAAGCCACGGGAGGACGACGTCGGCGAGCGGACGAGCTTCGGGGTGCCCTAAGGAAGGAGGAGAGAGGGATTAGAGAGAGGGAGATGAACCACGGCGACCGGAAACCATGGCCGAAGGCAGCGGTAGAGGTGGTGCTCACCCGTGCGCGAGGGGATGAGGGCTCCGGCGACGAACCTTGACGGAGGAGAGGTGGACGGGGTGGATCTCGGCCACGCGAATCCGACGGCGGTGACGGCGCGGCCTGGCGGCGACCCTAACGGCGGCTAGCGGCGGCCGGAGAAGCGGAAAATGGCGGCTGCGGAGGTTGCACGACGCGGGGGCGATGGGAGGCTCGAGAGAGTGCGGCGAAATGGGGAAAAAGTGAGAAGGGGCGACGGCGGTGCTTAAAAAGGGGAAGAGAGAACCGGACATGGCCGGGAGAGGCGGAAATCGCCGGCCGACGTGGGGGAATGGGGAAGAGAGAGAGGCGGGATTCGATTTTCGAATCCCGGCCATCTCGGGCGCGGGCGCGAGTGGGAGAGAGAGGGGAGTGGGCGCTGGAGACGCGGCGCACGCGCGGGCGTGGTCGACGTGGCCCGGGGAAGGCGGGGACGTGGGCGCGGCGGCGGTTTCGGCGCGGCGGCGCGAGCGCGAGATCGGCGGGAGGAGGGAGACGGGCCCGACAGGTGGGCCCCACCTGTCGGCGACCCCGAGAGAGGAGGCGGCGGGGCTGCCTGGCTGGGCCTCGGCCTGCGGCCGGCCCAGTAAGGGGGAGGGAAGGAAGGAGGGAATGGGCCGGCGGCCCATTCGAAAGAAAGGAGGAAAAAGAGAGGAAAAAGAAAAAGAAAAAGGAAAAAGGATTTTCCCTGGAATTAAAATATTGCTTGCTCAATTTTAATTGGTTAAAATTATTTCTAGAGCTCTGAAAATTCCACTAAAAATCATGTTAATGAATTTCGACCTGTAGAACTCAAGAAAAAGTCCCACATGTCAAATCCGATTATTATTTGCATTACTTTCTTAGGGTTTTCTCCTGATTTGCACCGGTATTTTCTTAGGGTCATTTATAAATTACAATTTTGGCTTGGGAGGGAAACTTCGTGGTGTGACACTAGTCCTCCTCTTTCGTTTGCCCCTTTTCCCGAGCTCTCTAGTGCGCCGTAGAGTCGCCGCCGCGTCGCTTTAGCCGCCGCCGTCGCCGGCCATCCTCCGGCCACGCTGCGCCGCCGCGTCCGCCGTCGTTGCCACCTCTCGTTGCCGCCGTTAGGTGCGCACGGGAGCGGGGAAGCTCGGCCACCCCTTCTCCGCCGTCGCCGGCCGTCGTAGCGCCGTTCCCGCCGTTCAACCGAGCCGCCGCCGCCTCTTGCGTCGTCGCCGGCCGTCATCGTTCGTCGTTGGACGCTTTGGTGAGTACCGTTGCGTTCGTGACGTCGTCCTCTACGTGTAGATGCCCTTGGATAGCCCGGCCGATCTCTCTATCGCCGGCGAGGTCGTCGCCCATGTCATGCCGGCGATGATGACGTCAGCATGACGTCATGATTCCTCTTTTCCAGTTTTTTTCTAATAGATTAAATCTTCGGAAAATCATAACTAAATAACCGTAGCTTCGTTTCAGGTGGTTCAAGTTGCTAAATTTTTCTAAAATAAAGATCTACATATTAAAATTGTCCATAAATTGAATTAAATTTATTTAATTCTTTTTAATGGGCTTTAATTAGATTTAATCTTGTAAAATTCATATTAAATTCATTTGAAGTCAGAATAGGGCCGTTCAAGTCTCATAATTCATCTAAAATCATGTTCTACATGTTTGTTTATTTTATATGTATTGTTTATTTGGTTTTTATTAGTCTTTTACTTTGTTTTGCGTGTTAGCTTGTCGTTTCCGTCGTTGCGAAGGTTCGTGAGTGCGCTGGAAGTATTCAAGAAGATTAATTGAAGACCGATTATTGCAAGGCAAGTCACACAGATCCTAAACACAATCCTTTGAGCATGTTGATCCTATATTTAAATTCTCTATTTATTTCAACTGTGCATTTATTTTCGAATGTCACCGGGTGGTGTGAACCTATTCCTTTGTTATGGCCAATTTGTATTGGATGCCCTATTCCTTGATACCTTGGGTAATAAATTGATTAGCTTGAACCTTATATATTGGATTGGTTCAGCTAAATGCTATATGTAAGTTTGCTTAGCTATGCTTAGAAACATTAGCTAACTAAAGGGGTTAATTATAAGCTATGTTATATTATTATTAATTATGGTTACATTAAATGGTAGCTCACGATGGTTAATCGTGCGATGTTAATTAATTGATAATTAAAACCTGGTTAAGGTGGGTTGTGAGCATATGGTTTTGATGGTTGTGCTCATGACAATTAAGGACCGGTTCGCGAGCTACTGTTGTGAAACATTTATCGTGCCAACCACAAGCCAGCGTGGGCAACGGCTTTATCTTTTGTATAGCGTGATTCATTATAGTGCGCCAGACTGAGAAGTGGCGAGAAGTCCACGGGGGTCGCTGGGGAGTCCATGCCTTGTTTATAAGGGGGTGATTATGATCCAGGAACGGTGCACTGTTTTGAGTTGTGTTGTGCAAAGGGTATTGTCACGATTTCCCCCTTTGCAATGCCGTGGTGGTATTTCGGGGCATGGCAACATGTGTGGAATCGTGTCTTGTGGGTACAATGGTACACCTCTGGCCAGAGTAAAACTATTCGAATAGCCGTGCCCGCGGTTATGGGCGAGTTAAGCAATGTTTTTCGTGGTTAGTCTCACACCTCTCACAATAATTATAGATGTTATACCTGGTAATAATTTGCTTAGCTCCTGGTTTGGAGATTAGATCTGTACAGCCGGGTATGGTTGTTCAGGATGGTTGGGCCTATGCAGCATGGGTGTGATGTTCAGTGTTGATTAAAATTTCTGATAAATTACTCCACTGTTTTACTTCTCTTAAATCTTTGCTAAATGCTGCTTTTGCAAAAGAGCCTATATTATGCCATCCTTTGGAATCCTTGTGCACTTGCATATTTGCTGTGTGGCTTGTTGAGTATGTCATATGCTCATTCTTGCAATAATCATCAAACCTCAGTTGAAGATAAAGGATCCAGAAGGAGAAGACGTTTGGCTTATACCCCAGTTGAGCTGCCTGTGGGAGTGGAGCTGAAGCCATCGCTAGACCGTTAATTCCGCTGCTGTTTTCTTTTCTTTGTAAGTATGTAACGTTATTATTAAGATGGATTTGTATATTAAATTGTCAGTTTGTGTACCTCGGCTGATGCCTGGACGAGGATTTTATGCACAAATTAGTTCGGAAATTATTAGTGAATTTCCGGGCGTGACATCTGCCCCGCGTGCAATCAATAGGGGGAATTATTCCCCGGGATCCCCTCCCCCTTTCCCCCCATTTTTCCCTCCCTCTCTCCCTCGGATTCGTTTGGAAACCCCTCCCCTAACCTCGCCGGACCGTGGGGCTGCCGCGTGGGCCCCACTCCCGTGGACCCGGTCCGCGCGCCCCTCCCCTCGGCTGACGCAATAAATCCTTTTTTTAATTAAAATTTAAATGAAGAAATTCGCAAATATTCATTTAAAGAGCATATAAACTTCAAATGACCATAACTTGGCCATTTGAACTCGGAATTGGACCGTTCAAGTCTCTAATTTTTCCTTAAGAAGTCAAGAACCCATTTTTGTGCTTTGTTCCTGCTTGTTATATGGAGTTTATTAGAGTAAAAGCCTTTTCTTTTCCGTTGGTCGTGTAGACGCTGCAGCTTCGGAAGACCCGCTCTTCTTGGAAGTTGAAGCCCACGTTTGGGAAAGCGAGCAAGGCAAGTCACATCATCTTTGAACATATTGAATCCCAGTTTGTAAAATTATGTTGATTTAAATTATTGCATTATCGCTTTATTTAAATTCCCGCCGCCCGTCAGCGAGGGTGGCGGGCGGGCCCGCCCGTCAGCGGCGCGCGCGCGGGGAGGAGGCCGATGGGTCGCGGGGGAGAGGAGAGAGAGGGAGGGAGGTGGGCCGAGCCGGCCCAAGAGGGGGAAGGGGGGGAGGAAAAAGACTTTTAGGGTTTTTCTTTTTATAAAACCACTTTAACTTTGTTTATTTCTTCTTATTTATTTTTTGTGCTCTGAAAATTCCACTAAAATTTATTTACGCATTTTAGGCTTTTAGGAAATATACAAAAATCCTCCAAGCCTTATTTGACTTTTAAATTTGCACATTTTAATTGTTGGAGGCTTTCACATGGATTTTACTTATTCTTTGCATAATTTCGAGGATGTATTTTAGAGTCGTTTTGGGACGTGACAAACCTACCCCCCTTAAACGGAATCTCGACCCCGAGATTCGGAAGAACTGGCGAAGAGATCGGGATGGGCTGTCTTCAGCTCGTCTTCGCGCTCCCAGGTAGCTTCTTCTTCGGCGTGGTTGCTCCACTGGACCTTGCAAAAACGGATTACCCGGTTCCTGGTCCTGCGCTCCATGGTGTCCAGGATTTTTACTGGCCTCTCCACGTAGGTCAAGTCTTCGCGAACTTCAATTTGCTCTGAGTCGGCCTGCTCGGATGGCACTCGGAGACATTTCTTGAGTTGTGACACATGGAACACATCATGCACGTTGCCCAAGGAGGCGGGCAGCTCCAACTGGTAGGCGACTTCTGTCGCGTCCCAAATCGACTCTAAAATACATCCTCGAAATTATGCAAAGAATAAGTAAAATCCATGTGAAAGCCTCCAACAATTAAAATGTGCAAAGCTAAAAGTCAAATAAGGCTTGGAGGATTTTTGTATATTTCCTAAAAGCCTAAAATGCGTAAATAAATTTTAGTGGAATTTTCAGAGCACAAATAATAATTAAGAAGAAATAAACAAAGTTAAAGTGGTTTTATAAAAAGAAAAATCCCTAAAAGTCCTTTTTCCCCCTTCCTCTATTGGGCCGGCTCGGCCCAGCTCCCTCCCTCTCTCTCCTCTCCCCTGAGGCCCATCGGCCTTCCCCCGCGCGCGCGTCGCTGACTAGCGGGCCCGCCCGCCACCCTCGCTGACGGGTGGGGCCCACCCGTCATCCCCTACCTCGTGCCGCGCCCGCCGCCTCGCCCGTGCCCTAGCGCCGCCGCCGCCGCGGATTCCGCCGCATCCCGCCGCCCCCGCGCGCAATAAAGAGGGGGGAAATCACTCCCCGTGATTCCCTCCCTCTTTCCCCCCACTTTTCCCTCTCTCTCTCTCGGATTCGTTTGGAAATCCTCCCGCAAACTTCGCCGGCGTCATTGATGGAGCCGAGATCGCCGCGCCGGTTTCCTTCCCCTCCGGCCGCCCTCTCTCACTCCCAACACTATTTAAGCACTCCCCGTGCCTCCCTCCTCCGTTTCCGACCCTTGCCGCTTTCTCTCCCCGTCGGAATCGAGCTCGCGCCGTCGTCCTCTCTCTCCGCCGTTGCCGCCGAGCTTCGGTTCGCCGCCGTCGTCGCCCCGGACCTCCTCCCGCTTCGGCATCGCCTCCTTCGGCTTCGCCGCGTCCTCGTCGACCTCGTCCACCCCTTCGTTTCGCCCGCCGACCGCCGGAACGCCGCCGTCCTCGTCGACCCGAGCCGCGCCGCCGCCTCTCTCCGCTTCGGTCGCCGTTCCCGTCATCGCCGTCGACCCGGGGTGAGCCGAGGACTGCCATCTCGCTTCCCCCTTCCCTCCCCTCTCTCGGGCGCCGCTCCGTCGCGCCGGAGGTCGCCGCCGGTGACCATCGGGGCGCGGGCGCGCCGCCTCCCGTCGGCCGTGCCGGCGAGGCCGCCATCGGGCGCGCCCCGCGGCTGCCATGTGGGGCCCGGCTGTCAGCCGCCCGCGCCCTCGGGTGCGGCTGACGCGTGGGACCCACGGCGCCGGCCGGCGCAAGCCGTGTGCACCCGGTCCACCGTGGACCGTGAGGCTGCCGCGTGGGCCCCACTCCCGTGGACCCGGTCCGCGCGCCCCTCCCCTCAGCTGACGCAATAAATCCGATTTTAAATTAAAATTTAAATGAAGAAATTCGCAAATATCCATTTAAAGAGCATATAAACTTCAAATGGCCATATCTTGGCCATTTGAACTCGGAATTGGACCGTTCAAGTCTCTAATTTTTCCTTAAGAAGTCAAGAACCCATTTTTGTGCTTTGTTTCTGCTTGTTATATGGAGTTTAGTAGAGTAAAAGCCTTTTCTTTTCCGTTGGTCGTGTAGACGCTGCAGCTTCGGAAGATCCGCTCTTCGTGGAAGTTGAAGCCGGCGTTTGGGAAAGCGAGCAAGGCAAGTCACATCATCTTTGAACATATTGAATCCCAGTTTGTAAAATTATGTTGATTTAAATTATTGCATTATCGCTTTATTTAAATTCCCGCGTTATCACTGTTTTATTTAGCCATGCCTATTTACCTTTGTTATGACCTTATTATTGTTATTGTTATTATTTCTTTGTTCACCCTAGATTAAACAAAACCCCAACTAGTGGACACTCTACTCATGGTACCACTATTATGATTATAGGTAGATGCTTCGCTTTTAATTAGGTAACATTAGGCGGTTTTACAACTCTAGACTTTGGGAATATTCATATCACCTGGACACTGTGGAATTGTTGGAGTATTGTGGAATTGGATTCACACCGCCCCCTCTATTCAAAATCCCCAAAAATGGTTTAGGCTGGGCTCGGGGCGCATGGTTTTGATAGTAGCACCTCGGCCATATAAGGACCGGTGTTCGGGCCTCTGTTGCAAAGCACTACCGTACTTCCACATGTCTAGTGGGTAAGGCTTAGTTTGTGGCTCAGTCTAGTTATAAACAAAAGTACACGGATGGAGGTGGATGAAGTCGGGGGTCGATGGACATTCTCCAGGGCAAATGAAGGCTACACGAGCTGCGGCCCGGTAGTCGAGATGTCATGGCACAGGGCCGGTGTCCTGCTGCTAGGGGCTCAGTCCTGCCTGCCTGTCCCGGGGGTTCCGGCCGTAGATGGGATTGGGTCGGTACTCTTGTCTATGGCTAGGATGGGTTGGAAACTATGTCACGTCTTCCGTCTGTATACCGTGGTGGTATGTGGCACGTGGTTACACGTGAGGAAGATGTGTCTTGTGGGTAAAGATGTACACCTCTGATCAGAGTAAAATCTATTCGAATAGCCGCGCCCTCGGTTATGGGCAAGCCGAGCAATGTACCCAAGTTAGTGTTTTAATTCTTAAAACCTGCTTAACAACTAAAATGTGGAATGGTTGGCCTGGGTTGGCTTGGGACGAGCTGGGACCCAGGGTCGGGTTGCCAGTTCGGTCTGAATCATCGTAGGCCTTGGGTTAAGGCAGGTTCGTGTGGGTTCACGGCCTTGATAAATAATATTGTTTAGTTCTAGAATCGTGTTTACAGAATAGCCCTGAGCAACTAAATATCTTTAAATGCTGTTTACTGCAACCCTAACCCCTTTATGGTATAACTCCTTTGTACTCCCTTGCATTTATTCTGCACTTGTGGGTGTGTCTTGTTGAGTACGGTGGTTGTACTCAGTCTTGCTCAATTTTTCCCAACCCCAGAAGAGGAGTTCCAGGAGGATGAAGGCTTCGGTGTCTAGCTCGTGCCTGCCGTCAAGCGCCTGTGGTCGTCGCCCTAGTCTTCCGCTGTTTCTCGTTTGTCTCTGTGTGTGCTGGGCCTTCGTTGCCCATGTAATAAGTTATCTATTTACGCTTCCGCTTGTTAAACTCTGAATTGTATCAACTTTTGGTGTACCTTGCCTCCTGGGACAAGGATTAATGCACGCACGTAAGGAATGCCCGTTGGGTTATTTCCGGTCGTGACAAGTTGGTATCAGAGCCCCCTTGACCCTAGGACGAGCCGTAGATCCCAAGCCTTAGCAATATTTTGGAAATAAAAATCCTTTGTATTTGTGAAAATCCTCTAGTCTCTCTCTGTCTTGCTGCTTCATTTATCGCCAAAATCTGACCTTTAAAATTTTGCTTTTCTTTTTGTTTTTGTTTGTAGATGGCCGGCAGCGTCAGCCGTCGTGGTTTGGACATGACTGGCTTCGTCTTGGAGCTGCGGGGCATGTGCGTGGTCCTGGGGTATCCACATGGAGTGGACTACCAGGCCAGGCCATTTCCGGAGCAGGAGGGTGACGATGCAGAGCCCCACGCTGCTTGGGAGGTCACTGCAGTGATCCTCGCTGGCTCTCCCGAGCGGACTTCGCTGACAGTCACCGCGGGTGGGGACTCCTTCCCCGCCGCTTGCCAGAGCGCCGCTCTCCTCGCCATCGGCACTCTTCACCAGCGCTACCCGGACGAGTTGCAGCACTCGCCCTACCGCTACCACCCTCGTCGCGGAGGAGCCCGCGACTACGCCACCTTCCGGGACGCTAGCTCGGAGGATGACGCTACCATCGTGCACCTGGCGCGCATGGTGGAGGCGTACGACGCGGCTCGTATCGACTTCCATCAGATGGTGCGCCGTGGGATGGTCGAGAACAACATGAAGATCCTGGAGCTGCGTCAGGAGAACCTGCAGCTCAAGAAGGACCTAGATGCGGTGGAGGCGCAGCTGCATCAGCTCAAGATCGCCCAGGGAGAGATCTGCCGCCCCAAGCATCGCCGCGTCTACCGCAGCCAGAAGATCACCGCCCGCAAGAGCACCTCCAGGCCCGAGCTTGTTCGTCAGTCCCTGGCGTGGACTTGCTTCGTGGAGACCCCTCGTGCCGAGCCCGCGCCCGTGGTTCCCCAGGAGGGGGAAGCCTCCGGCGTTGGTAGCACGGAGGATGCGCTGTTGCTCACCTTCCGTCCTGGCCCGTCACAGCAGTAGACGAGCAGTTAGTAGGCTTGCGCGTGTGTTCTTTCTCGTTTGTCTTCTTGTTGGGTTGTGTGGGGCACGGTTATGCCGGTGTGTGGTGTAACTTTGTCGGAGCCTGTCTTTATTTTATTTGTTTAAGCAACTTGAACTTTAATGAACCAATTTAATAGCAGTAATAAATTCAAGAATTATGGTAGTCGTGGGTGGTTAGCTTTAATTGTCAGCTCTCTCTGTTTGCTGGTTCTATGTGGGGTTTTCAGATGGTGATGACCAGGAGAAATGCTGCCACCAGTGATGGCAACCAACCCGAAGACAGCAACCACAACAACCATGGCAGCCCACCTCCACCTCCTCCTCCGCCTCCACCACCACCACCAGATACCAACGCCATTCTCACCCAAATCCTCGCCCAGCAGGCCAACATGATGACTGCTTTTCTCCACCACCTCCAAAATCCGCCACAACATAATGCTCCACCACCACCTCCCCAACACTCTAAACTCGCCGAGTTCCTCCGCATCTGTCCACCTACCTTCTCTAGCTCCAACAACCCCGTGGATGCGTTGGATTGGTTGCATGCCGTGGGGAAAAAGCTAGACACTGTGCAGTGCAGCGATGAGGAGAAAGTCATCTTCGCCGCCCACCAGCTGCAGGGACCCGCATCTCTATGGTGGGACCATTTCCAGGCTACGCAGCCAGAGGGACAGCCTATTACATGGGCTCGCTTCACCGCCGCTTTCCGAAGAACCCATGTGCCCGCCGGAGTCGTGGCCCTTAAGAAAAGGGAATTCCGAGAGTTGAAGCAAGGCAACCGCTCCGTGATGGAGTATTTGCACGAGTTCAACAACCTGGCCCGTTACGCTCCGGAGGATGTGCGGGAAGATGAGGAGAAGCAAGAGAAGTTCCTGGCAGGAATGGACCCTGAGCTGTCCGTCTGTCTAGTCTCCGGGGATTATCCGGATTTCCAACGTCTGGTGGACAAGAGCATCCGCTTGGAAGCCAAGCACAAGGAACTGGAGTCGCACAAGCGCCGCTTGGCGAATTTCCACAACCAACAGGGTGCTAACCAAAGGGTCCGCTACACCAATCCCTATCCAGGGGGATCCTCCTCGCAGCAGCAACAGCAGCAGCAGCAACCTCGCTCCGCGCCTCGACCTCAATTCGTGGTGCGCGTCCCACAGCCGCAGCAGGAGCAGAATCAACAAGGGACTCGTGCGCCCCGTCCTCCTCCACCGACTGTGCAGCCTGGTCAAGGCCGCAGGGACGCTCAAGGTCCGCAGCGTCTGTGCTTCAACTGCTTCGAGCCCGGGCACTTTGCGGATAAATGCCCGAAGCCAAGGCGTCAGCAAGGCCAAGCGCCTCCCCGCCCCAACAACGGTGGTAAGGACGTCATTCGGGGTCGTGTGAACCATGTGACGGCCGAGGACGTGCTGACAACTCCAGACGTCATCGTTGGTACGTTCCTCATTCATTCCATCCCTGCTACCATTTTGTTCGACTCTGGAGCTTCCCACTCATTTATATCTGTGCCATTCGTGGGGAGAAATCAGTTGGGGGTAGAAAGGCTTAGAAACCCTCTGCTCATCACCACCCCTGGAGGGGTTATGACAGCAAAGTATTATAGCCCTGCCGTCCCTATAGAAATTCAGGGGATTCCTTTTCCCTCGGATCTGATTCTGCTAGGCACCAAGAACTTGGATGTGATCCTTGGGATGAATTGGTTGGCTCAATTCCAAGGAGTAGTGGATTGCGCGAGACGCACTGTCACTCTGTACCGAGGGCCGGAACAACCGGTTGTTTTCTTTGCACCCCCAACCTCAGTCAGAAGTTCAGAACTTCATCAGATAGAACTGTCAGAAATTCCCATCGTCAGAGAGTTCGGAGACGTGTTTCCGGAAGAACTACCTGGTATGCCGCCTAAGCGAGAGATTGAGTTCCGGATAGATCTTGCTCCAGGAACCGCTCCTCTGTACAAGCGACCCTACCGTATGGCAGCAAATGAATTGGCCGAAGTTAAGAAACAGTTGGAAGAGCTGAAAGAAAAGGGGTATATACGTCCAAGTACTTCCCCCTGGGGTGCTCCTGTGATTTTTGTGGAGAAGAAAGACAAGACGAAGAGGATGTGCGTTGACTACAGAGCTCTCAATGAAGTCACCATCAAAAACAAGTACCCTCTTCCCCGGATCGATGATCTGTTCAATCAGCTTAAAGGTGCCACTGTATTCTCCAAGATTGATCTTCGTTCCGGATATCACCAATTACGTATTCGCGAAGAAGATATTCCGAAGACCGCATTCACCACGCGATACGGACTGTATGAATTCACGGTGATGTCGTTCGGTTTAACCAATGCTCCTGCCTTCTTCATGAACTTAATGAACAAAGTGTTCATGGAATACTTGGATAAGTTTGTGGTGGTTTTCATTGATGACATTCTGATATACTCACAATCAGAGGAAGACCATCAGCACCATCTCCGTCTGGTATTGGGAAAGCTGCGGGAACATCAATTGTATGCCAAACTTAGCAAGTGTGAGTTCTGGTTGTCCGAAGTCAAATTCTTAGGGCACGTGATATCTGCTAAAGGAGTTGCTGTGGACCCCGAAACAGTGATCGCCGTCACCGATTGGAAGCAACCCAAGACAGTCACTCAAGTTCGCAGTTTCTTAGGTTTGGCAGGATACTACCGAAGGTTCATCGAGAACTTCTCCAAAATCGCTCGACCCATGACACAGTTGTTGAAGAAAGAAGAGAAATTTGTGTGGAGCCCGCAATGCGAGAAGGCGTTTCAAACTCTCAAAGAAAAGCTGGTTTCCTCGCCGGTGTTAATCTTGCCAGATACTCACAAGGACTTCATGGTGTATTGTGACGCTTCGCGCCAAGGATAGGGGTGCGTGCTCATGCAGGATGGTTATGTGGTGGCCTATGCCTCACGCCAGCTTCGGCCTCATGAAGGCAACTACCCTACTCATGATTTGGAGTTAGCCGCGGTGGTTCATGCCCTAAAAATCTGGTGGCACTATCTCATTGGGAATCGCTGTGAAATATATACTGATCATAAGAGTTTGAAATACATCTTCACTCAGTCGGATCTGAATCTTCGGCAAAGGAGATGGTTAGAACTCATCAAGGATTATGATGTGGGAATTCACTATCATCCTGGTAAGGCCAACGTGGTTGCCGACGCTCTAAGTCGAAAAGGCCATTGCAACACTCTTAACGTCCGTGGCATTCCACCCGAACTTAATCAACAGATGGAAGCCCTGAACCTAAGCATAGTTAGTCGCGGATTCTTGGCTGCGCTGGAAGCCAAGCCCACCTTGCTCGATCAAATCCGCGAGGCTCAGAAGAATGCTCCAGACATGCATGGACTCCTCAAGAATATGAAACAGGGTAAAGCCGCTGGTTTCACAGAGGATGAACACGGAACCCTATGGAACGGAAATCGAGTATGCGTTCCAGATAACAGAGAACTTAAACAGTTGATACTTCAGGAAGCTCACGAAAGTCCTTATTCCATCCACCCTGGCAGCACGAAGATGTACTTAGACTTGAAGGAGAAATACTGGTGGGTTAGTATGAAGCGTGAAATTGCAGAGTTCGTGGCCCTTTGTGATGTGTGCCAGCGTGTCAAGGCAGAGCACCAACGACCGGCCGGACTTCTCCAACCTCTCCAAGTACCTGAATGGAAATGGGATGAAATTGGGATGGATTTCATCACCGGACTTCCAAAAACCCAAGGTGGATATGATTCTATATGGGTAGTTGTGGATCGATTAACCAAGGTAGCTCGATTCATTCCTGTGAAGACCACCTATAGAGGGAACAAACTAGCCGAACTCTACTTCGCTAGGATCGTAAGTCTCCATGGCGTTCCTAAGAAAATCGTATCTGATAGGGGAAGCCAATTCACCTCTCACTTTTGGAAGAAGCTCCAAGAAGAGCTGGGTACCCGATTAAACTTCAGCACAGCGTATCACCTGCAGACAGATGGGCAGACCGAGCGTCTAAATCAGATCCTAGAAGATATGCTTCGCGCATGTGTCCTGGATTTCGAGAAGACCTGGGATAAGAGTCTCCCCTATGCCGAGTTCTCCTACAACAACAGCTATCAAGCCAGCATACAAATGGCACCTTATGAAGCGTTGTATGGGCGCAAATGCCGGACACCGCTAATGTGGGATCAAGTTGGGGAAAGCCAAGTGTTCGGGACTGATATCCTGAGAGAAGCTGAAGCTAAAGTCAGAACCATTCGGGATAATCTAAAGGTGGCACGGTCCCGGCAGAAAAGTTATGCAGATAACCGTCGCCGTGACCTGGAATTCGCAGTGGACGATTTTGTATATCTTCGGGTCACGCCATTGCGAGGTGTACACAGGTTTCGGACAAAAGGGAAGCTCGCACCTCGGTATGTGGGTCCTTTCCGTATCGTTGCTCGACGCGGAGAAGTCGCTTACCAATTGGAGCTGCCCGCCTCCTTGGGCAACGTGCATAATGTGTTCCATGTGTCGCAACTCAAGAAATGCCTTCGAGTGCCATCCGAGCAGGCCGACTCAGAGCAAATTGAAGTTCGCGAAGACTTGACCTACGTGGAGAGGCCAGTGAAGATCCTGGACACCATGGAGCGCAGGACCAGGAACCGGGTAATCCGTTTTTGCAAGGACCAGTGGAGCAACCACGCCGAAGAAGAAGCTACCTGGGAGCGCGAAGACGAGCTGAAGGCAGCCCATCCAGATCTCTTCGCCAGTTCTTCCGAATCTCGGGGTCGAGATTCCGTTTAAGGGGGGTAGGTTTGTCGCGTCCCAAATCGACTCTAAAATACATCCTCGAAATTATGCAAAGATCCATGTGAAAGCCTCCAACAATTAAAATGTGCAAAGCTAAAAGTCAAATAAGGCTTGGAGGATTTTTGTATATTTCCTAAAAGCCTAAAATGCGTAAATAAATTTTAGTGGAATTTTCAGAGCACAAATAATAATTAAGAAGAAATAAACAAAGTTAAAGTGGTTTTATAAAAAGAAAAATCCCTAAAAGTCCTTTTTCCCCCTTCCTCTCTTGGGCCGGCTCGGCCCAGCTCCCTCCCTCTCTCTCCTCTCCCCCGCGGCCCATCGGCCTTCCCCCGCGCGCGCGTCACTGACGGGCGGGCCCGCCCGCCACCCTCGCTGACGGGTGGGGCCCACCCGTCATCCCCTACCTCGCGCCGCGCCCGCCGCCTCGCCCGTGCCCTAGCGCCGCCGCCGCCGCGGATTCCGCCGCATCCCGCCGCCCCCGCGCGCAATAAAGAGGGGGAAATCACTCCCCGTGATTCCCTCCCTCTTTCCCCCCACTTTTCCCTCTCTCACTCTCTCTCGGATTCGTTTGGAAATCCTCCCGCAAACTTCGCCGGCGTCATTGATGGAGCCGAGATCGCCGCGCCGGTTTCCTTCATCTCCGGCCGCCCTTTCTCACTCCCAACACTATTTAAGCACTCCCCGTGCCTCCCTCCTCCGTTTCCGACCCTTGCCGCTTTCTCTCCCCGTCGGAATCGAGCTCGCGCCGTCGTCCTCTCTCTCCGCCGTCGCCGCCGAGCTTCGGTTCGCCGCCGTCGTCGCCCCGGACCTCCTCCCGCTTCGGCATCGCCTCCTTCGGCTTCACCGCGTCCTCGTCGACCTCGTCCACCCCTTCATTTCGCCCGCCGACCGCCGGAACGCCGCCGTCCTCGTCGACCCGAGCCGCGCCGCTGCCTCTCTCCGCTTCGGTCGCCGTTCCCGTCGTCGCCGTCGACCTGGGGTGAGCCGAGGACCGCCATCTCGCTTCCCCCTTCCCTCCCCTCTCTCGGGCGCCGCTCCGTCGCGCCGGAGGTCACCGCCGGCGACCATCGGGGCGCGGGCGCGCCGCCTCCCGTCGGCCGTGCCGGCGAGGCCGCCTTCGGGCGCGCCCCGCGGCTGCCATGTGGGGCCCGGCCGTTAGCCGCCCGCGCCCTCGGGTGCGGCTGACGCGTGGGACCCACGGCGCCGGCCGGCGCAAGCCGCGTGCACCCGGTCCACCGTGGACCGTGAGGCTGCCGCGTGGGCCCCACTCCCGTGGACCCGGTCCGCGCGCCCCTCCCCTCGGCTGACGCAATAAATCCGATTTTAAATTAAAATTTAAATGAAGAAATTCGCAAATATCCATTTAAAGAGCATATAAACTTCAAATGGCCATATCTTGGCCATTTGAACTCGGAATTGGACCGTTCAAGTCTCTAATTTTTCCTTAAGAAGTCAAGAACCCATTTTTGTGCTTTGTTTCTGCTTGTTATATGGAGTTTAGTAGAGTAAAAGCCTTTTCTTTTCCGTTGGTCGTGTAGACGCTGCAGCTTCGGAAGATCCGCTCTTCGTGGAAGTTGAAGCCGGCGTTTGGGAAAGCGAGTAAGGCAAGTCACATCATCTTTGAACATATTGAATCCCAGTTTGTAAAATTATGTTGATTTAAATTATTGCATTATCGCTTTATTTAAATTCCCGCGTTATCACTGTTTTATTTAGCCATGCCTATTTACCTTTGTTATGACCTTATTATTGTTATTGTTATTATTTCTTTGTTCACCCTAGATTAAACAAAACCCCAACTAGTGGACACTCTACTCATGGTACCACTAGTATGATTATAGGTAGATGCTTCGCTTTTAATTAGGTAACATTAGGCGGTTTTACAACTCTAGACTTTGGGAATATTCATATCACCTGTACACTGTGGAATTGTTGGAGTATTGTGGAATTGGATTCACACCGCCCCCTCTATTCAAAATCCCCAAAAATGGTTTAGGCTGGGCTCGGGGTGCATGGTTTTGATAGTAGCACCTCGGCCATATAAGGACCGGTGTTCGGGCCTCTGTTGCAAAGCACTACCGTACTTCCACATGTCTAGTGGGTAAGGCTTAGTTTGTGGCTCAGTCTAGTTATAAACAAAAGTACACGGATGGAGGTGGATGAAGTCGGGGGTCGATGGACATTCTCCAGGGCAAATGAAGGCTACACGAGCTACGGCCCGGTAGTCGAGATGTCATGGCACAGGGCCGGTGTCCTGCTGCTAGGGGCTCAGTCCTGCCTGCCTGTCCCGAGGGTTCCGGCCGTAGGTGGGATTGGGTCGGTACTCTTGTCTATGGCTAGGATGGGTTGGAAACTATGTCACGTCTTCCGTCTGTATACCGTGGTGGTATGTGGCACGTGGTTACACGTGAGGAAGATGTGTCTTGTGGGTAAAGATGTACACCTCTGATCAGAGTAAAATCTATTCGAATAGCCGCGCCCTCGGTTATGGGCAAGCCGAGCAATGTACCCAAGTTAGTGTTTTAATTCTTAAAACCTGCTTAACAACTAAAATGTGGAATGGTTGGCCTGGGTTGGATTGGGACGAGCTGGGACCCAGGGTCGGGTTGCCAGTTCGGTCTGAATCATCGTAGGCCTTGGGTTAAGGCAGGTTCGTGTGGGTTCACGGCCTTGATAAATAATATTGTTTAGTTCTAGAATCGTGTTTACAAAATAGCCCTGAGCAACTAAATATCTTTAATTACTGTTTACTGCAACCCTAACCCCTTTATGGTATAACTCCTTTGTACTCCCTTGCATTTATTCTGCACTTGTGGGTGTGTCTTGTTGAGTACGGTGGTTGTACTCAGTCTTGCTCAATTTTTCCCAACCCCAGAAGAAGAGTTCCAGGAGGATGAAGGCTTCGGTGTCTAGCTCGTGCCTGCCGTCAAGCGCCTGTGGTCGTCGCCCTAGTCTTCCGCTGTTTCTCGTTTGTCTCTGTGTGTGCTGGGCCTTCGTTGCCCATGTAATAAGTTATCTATTTACGCTTCCGCTTGTTAAACTCTGAATTGTATCAACTTTTGGTGTACCTTGCCTCCTGGGACAAGGATTAATGCACGCACGTAAGGAATGCCCGTTGGGTTATTTCCGGTCGTGACAACTTCTCCGCGCCGAGCAGTGATACGGAAAGGACCCACATACCGAGGTGCGAGCTTCCCCTTTGTCCGAAACCTGTGTACACCTCGCAATGGCGTGACCCGAACATACACAAAGTCATCCGCTGCGAATTCCAGGTCACGGCGACGGTTATCTGCATAACTTTTCTGCCGGGACTGTGCCATCTTTAGATTATCCCGAATGGTTCTGACCTTCGCTTCAGCTTCTCTCAGGATATCAGTCCCGAACACTTGGCTTTCTCCAACTTGGTCCCACAATAGCGGTGTCCGGCATTTGCGCCCATACAACGCTTCATAAGGTGCCATTTGTATGCTGGCTTGATAACTGTTATTGTAGGAGAACTCGGCATAGGGGAGACTCTTATCCCAGGTCTTCCCGAAATCTAGGACACATGCGCGAAGCATATCCTCTAGGATCTGATTTAGACGCTCGGTCTGTCCATCTGTCTGCGGGTGATACGCGGTGCTGAAATTTAATCGGGTACCCAGCTCTTCTTGGAGCTTCTTCCAAAAGTGAGAGGTGAACTGGCTTCCCCGATCAGATACAATTTTCTTGGGGACGCCATGCAGACTGACGATCCTAGCGAAGTAGAGTTCAGCTAGTTTGTTCCCTCCATAGGTGGTCTTTACGGGAATGAACCGTGCTACCTTGGTTAGTCGATCCACGACTACCCATATAGAATCATATCCGCCTTGGGTTTTTGGAAGTCCGGTGATAAAATCCATCCCAATTTCATCCCATTTCCATTCTGGTACTTGGAGAGGTTGGAGAAGTCCGGCCGGTCGTTGGTGCTCTGCCTTGACACGCTGGCACACATCACAGAGGGCCACGAACTCTGCAATTTCCCGCTTCATACTAACCCACCAGTATTTCTCCTTCAAGTCTAGGTACATCTTCGTACTGCCAGGGTGGATGGAATAAGGACTTTCGTGAGCTTCCTGAAGTATCAGCATACCCGAAATGTCTAGGTACATCTTCCTTAAGTTCTCTGTTATCTGGAACGCATACCCGATTTCCGTTCCATAGGGTTCCATGTTCATCCTCTGTGAAACCAGCGGCTTTACCCTGTTTCATATTCTTGAGGAGCCCATGCATATCCGGGTCATTCTTCTGAGCCTTGCAGATTTGATCGAGCAAGGTAGGCTTGGCTTCCAGCGTAGCCAAGAATCCACGACTAACTATGCTTAGGTTCAGGGCTTCCATCTGTTGATTAAGTTCCGGTGGAATGCCACGGACGTTAAGAGTGTTGCAATGGCTCTTTCGACTTAGAGCGTCGGCGACCACGTTGGCCTTACCAGGATGATAGTGAATTCCCACATCATAATCCTTGATGAGTTCTAACCATCTCCTTTGCCGAAGATTCAGATCCGACTGGGTGAAGATGTATTTCAAACTCTTATGATCAGTATATATTTCACAGCGATTCCCAATGAGATAGTGCCGCCAGATTTTTAGAGCATGAACCACCGCGGCTAATTCCAAGTCATGGGTAGGGTAGTTGCCTTCATGAGGTCGAAGCTGGCGTGAGGCATAGGCCACCACATGACCGTCCTGCATGAGCACGCACCCCAATCCTTGGCGCGAAGCGTCACAATACACTATGAAGTCCTTGCGAGTATCCGGCAAGATTAACACTGGCGAGGCAACCAGCTTTTCTTTGAGAGTTCTGAACGCCTTCTCACATTGCGGGCTCCACACAAATTTCTCTTCTTTCTTCAACAACTGTGTCATGGGTCGAGCGATTTTGGAGAAGTTCTCCATGAACCTCTGTCACGACCGGAAATAACCCAACGGGCGTTCCTTACGTGCGTGCATTAATCCTTGTCCCAGGAGGCAAGGTACACCAAAAGTTGATACAATTCAGAGTTTAACAAGCGGAAGCGTAAATAGTTAATTTATTACATGGGCGACGAAGGCCCAGCACACACAAAGACAAACGAGAAACAACGGAAGACTAGGGCGACGACCACAGGCGCTTGACGGCAGGCACGAGCTAGACACCAAAGCCTTCATCTTGCAGGAACTCCTCTTCTGGGTTTGGGAAAAATTGAGCAAGACTGAGTACAACCACCGTACTCAACAAGACACACCCACAAGTGCAGAATAAATGCAAGGGAGTACAAAGGAGTTATACTATAAAGGGTTAGGGTTGCAGTAAACAGCATTTAAAGCTATTTAGTTGCTCAAAGCTATTTTGTAAGCACGATTCTAGAACTATACAAGATTATTTATCAAGGCCGTGAACCCACACGAACCTGCCTTAACCCAAGGCCTACGATGATTCAGACCGAACTGGCAACCCGACCCTGGGTCCCAGCTCGTCCCAAGCCAACCCAGGCCAACCATTCCACATTTTAGTTGTTAAGCAGGTTTTTAAGAATTAAAACACTAACTTGGGTACATTGCTCGGCTTGCCCATAACCGAGGGCGCGGCTATTCGAATAGATTTTACTCTGATCAGAGGTGTACATCTTTACCCACAAGACACATCTTCCTCACGTGTAACCACGTGCCACATACCACCACGGTATACAGACGAAAGACGTGACATAGTTTCCAACCCATCCTAGCCATAGACAAGAGTACCGACCCAATCCCACCTACGGCCGGAACACCCGGGACAGGCAGGCAGGACTGAGCCCCTAGCAGCAGGACACCGGCCCTGTGCCATGACATCTCGACTACCGGGCCGCAGCTCGTGTAGCCTTCATTTGCCCTGGAGAATGTCCATTGACTCCCGACTTCATCCACCTCTATCCGTGTACTTTTGTTTATAACCAGACTGAGCCACAAACTAAGCCTTACCCACTAGACATGTGGAAGTACGGTAGTGCTTTGCAACAGAGGCCCGAAGACCGGTCCTTATATGGCCGAGGTGCTACTATCAAAACCATGCACCCCGAGCCCAGCCTAAAACCATTTTTGGGGATTTTGAATAGTGGGGGCGGTGTGAATCCAATTCCACAATAACCAAACCATTCCACAGTGTCCAGGTGATATGAATATTCCCAAAGTCTAGAGTTGTAAAACCGCCTAATGTTACCTAATTAAAAGCGAAGCATCTACCTAAAATCATACTAGTGGTACCATGAGTAGAGTGTCCACTAGTTGGGGTTTTGTTTAATCTAGGGTGAACAAGGAAATAATAACAATAACAATATTAAGGTCATAACAAAGGTAAATAGGCATGGCTAAATAAAACAGTGAAAACGCGGGAATTTAAATAAAGCGATAATGCAATAATTTAAATCAACATAATTTTATAAACTGGGATTCAATATGTTCAAAGATGATGTGACTTGCCTTGCTCGCTTTCCCAAACGCCGGCTTCAACTTCCACGAAGAGCGGATCTTCCGAAGCTGCAGCGTCTACACGACCAACCGAAAAGAAAAGGCTTTTACTCTAATAAACTCCATATAACAAGTAGAAACAAAGCACAAAATGGGTTCTTGACTTCTTAAGGAAAAATTAGAGACTTGAACAGTCCAATTCCGAGTTCAAATGGCCAAGTTATGGCCATTTGAAGTTTATATGCTCTTTAATTGAATATTTGCGAATTTCTTCATTTAAATTTTAATTTGAAAACGGATTTATTGCGTCAGCCGAGGGGAGGGGCGCGCGGACCAGGTCCACGGGAGTGGGGCCGACGCGGCAGCCTCTCGGTCCACGGTGGACCGGGTGCACGCGGCTTACGCCGGCCGGCGCCGTGGGTCCCACGCGTCAGCCGCACCCGAGGGCGCGGGCGGCTGACGGCCGGGCCCCACATGGCAGCCGCGGGGCGCGCCCGAAGGCGGCCTCGCCAGCACAGCCGACGGGAGGCGGCACGCCCGCGCCCCGATGGTCGCCGCCGGCGACCACCGGCGCGGCGGAGCGGCGCCCGAGAGAGGGGAGGGAAGGGGGAAGCGAAACGGCGGTCCACGGCTCACCCCGGGTCGACGGCGACGACGGGAAAGGCTACCGGAGCAGAGGAAGGCGGCGGCACAGCACGGGTCGACGGGGACGGCGGCGTTCCGGCGGTCGGCGGGCGAAACGGAGGGGTGGACGAGGTCGACGAGGTCGCGGCGAGAGGCGGAAACGGAGGAGGGGGGCACGGGGAGTGCTTATATAGTGTTGGGAGGGGGAGAGAGCGGCCGGATGAGGGGGAATCGGCCGCGGAAGATCCGGCCGCCATTGATGCGCCGGCGAAGTTTGCGGGAGGGTTTCCAAACGAATCCGAGGGAGAGAGAGAGGGAAAAGTGGGGGGAAAGAGGGAGGGAATCACGGGGAGTGATTTCCCCCTCTTTATTGCGCGCGGGGGCGGCGGGATGCGGCGGAATCCGCGGCGGCGGCGGCGCTAGGGCACGGGCGAGGCGGCGGGTGCGGCGCGAGGTAGGGGATGACGGGTGGGCCCCACCCGTCAGCGAGGGTGGCGGGCGGGCCCGCCCGTCAGCGGCGCGCGTGCGGGGGAAGGCCGGATGGGCCGCGGGGGGGAGAGGAGAGAGAGGGAGGGAGCTGGGCCGAGCCGGCCCAAGAAGGGAAAAAGGGGGGGAAAGACTTTTTAGGATTTTTCTTTTTATAAAACCTTTTTAACTTTGTTTATTTCTTCTTAATTATTATTTGTGCTCTGAAAATTCCACTAAAATTTATTTACACATTTTAGGCTTTTAGGAAATATACAAAAATCCTCCAAGCCTTATTTGACTTTTAACTTTGCACATTTTAATTGTTGGAGGCTTTCACATGGATTTTACTAATTCTATGCACAATTTCGAGGATGTATTTTAGAGTCGATTTGGGACGCGACAAACCTACCCCCTTAAACGGAATCTCGACCCCGAGATTCAGAAGGACTGGCGAAGAGATCGGGATGGGCTGCCTTCAGCTCGTCTTCACGCTCCCAAGTAGCTTCTTCCTCGGCGTGGTTGCTCCACTGGACCTTGCAAAAACGGATTACCCGGCTCCTGGTCCTGCGCTCCATGGCGTCCAGGATTTTAACTGGCCTCTCCACGTAGGTCAAGTCTTCGCGAACTTCAATTTGCTCTGAGTCGGCCTGCTCGGATGGCACTCGAAGGCATTTCTTGAGTTGCGACACATGGAACACATCATGCACGTTGCCCAAGGAGGCGGGCAGTTCCAGCTGGTAAGCGACTTCTCCGCGCCGAGCAATGATACGGAAAGGACCCACGAACCGAGGTGCGAGCTTCCCTTTTGTCCGAAAGCTGTGTACAGCTCGCAATGGTGTGACCCGAAGGTACACAAAGTCATCCACTGCGAATTCCAGGTCACGGCGATGGTTATCTGCATAACTTTTCTGCCGGGACTGTGCCACCTTTAGATTATCCCGAATGGTTCTGACCTTCGCTTCAGCTTGTCTCAGGATATCAGTCCCGAACACTTGGCTTTCCCCAACTTGGTCCCACAATAGCGGTGTCCGGCACTTGCGTCCATACAACGCTTCATAAGGTGCCATTTGTATACTGGCTTGGTAGCTGTTATTGTAGGAGAACTCGGCATAGGGGAGACTCTTATCCCAGGTCTTCCCGAAATCCAGGACACATGCGCGAAGCATATCTTCTAGGATCTGATTTAGACGCTCGGTCTGCCCATCTGTCTGCGGGTGGTATGCGGTGCTGAAGTTTAATCGGGTACCCAGCTCTTCTTGGAGCTTCTTCCAAAAGTGAGAGGTGAATTGGCTTCCCCTATCAGATACGATTTTCTTGGGGACGCCATGCAGACTTACGATCCTAGCGAAGTAGAGTTCAGCTAGTTTGTTCCCTCCATAGGTGGTCTTTACGGGAATGAACCGTGCTACCTTGGTTAATCGATCCACAACTACCCATATAGAATCATATCCACCTTGGGTTTTTGGAAGTCCGGTGATGAAATCCATCCCAATTTCATCCCTTTTCCATTCTGGTACTTGGAGAGGTTGGAGAAGTCCGGCCGGTCGTTGGTGCTCTGCCTTGACACGCTGGCACACATCACAAAGGGCCACGAACTCTGCAATTTCCCGCTTCATACTAACCTACCAGTATTTCTCCTTCAAGTCTAAGTACATCTTCGTACTGCCAGGGTGGATGGAATAAGGACTTTCGTGAGCTTCCTGAAGTATCAACTGTTTAAGTTCCCTGACGTCTGGAACGCATACCCGATTTCCATTCCATAGGGTTCCGTGTTCATCCTCTGTGAAACCAGCGGCTTTACCCTGTTTCATATTCTTGAGGAGTCCATGCATGTCCGGATCGTTCTTCTGAGCCTCGCGGATTTGATCGAGCAAGGTAGGCTTGGCTTCCAACGCAGCCAAGAATCCGCGACTAACTATGTTTAGGTTCAGGGCTGCCATCTGTTGATTAAGTTCCGGTGGAATGCCACGGATGTTAAGAGTGTTGCAATGGCTTTTTCGACTTAGAGCGTCGGCAACCACGTTGGCCTTACCAGGATGATAGTGAATTCCCACATCATAATCCTTGATGAGTTCTAACCATCTCCTCTGCCGAAGATTCAGGTCCGACTGAGTGAAGATGTATTTCAAACTCTTATGATCAGTATATATTTCACAGCGATTCCCAATGAGATAGTGCCGCCAGATTTTTAGAGCATGAACCACCGCGGCTAACTCCAAATCATGGGTAGGGTAGTTGCCTTCATGAGGCCGTAGCTGGCGTGAGGCATAGGCCACCACATGACCATCCTGCATGAGCACGCACCCCAATCCTTGGCGCGAAGCGTCACAATACACCATGAAATCCTTGCGAGTATCCGGCAAGATTAACACTGGCGAGGCAACCAGCTTTTCTTTGAGGGTTTTGAACGCCTTCTCGCATTGCGGGCTCCACACAAATTTCTCTTCTTTCTTCAACAACTGTGTCATGGGTCGAGCGATTTTGGAGAAGTTCTCGATGAACCTCCGGTAGTATCCTGCCAAACCTAAGAAACTGCGGACTTGAGTGACTGTCTTGGGTTGCTTCCAATCAGTGACGGCGGTCACTGTTTCGGGGTCCACAGCAACTCCTTTAGCAGATATCACGTGCCCTAAGAATTTGACTTCGGACAACCAGAACTCACACTTGCTAAGTTTGGCATACAATTGATGTTCCCGCAACTTTCCCAATACCAGACCGAGATGGTGCTGATGGTCTTCCTCGGATTGTGAGTATATCAGAATGTCATCAATGAAAACCACAACAAATTTATCCAAGTATTCCATGAACACTTTGTTCATTAAGTTCATGAAGAAGGCGGGTGCATTGGTTAAACCGAATGACATCACCGTGAATTCATACAGTCCGTATCGCGTGGTGAATGCGGTCTTCGGAATATCTTCATCACGAATACGCAGTTGGTGATATCCGGAACGAAGATCAATCTTGGAAAATACAGTGGCACCTTTAAGCTGATCGAACAGATCATCGATCCGGGGAAGAGGGTACTTGTTTTTTATGGTGACTTCATTGAGAGCTCTATAGTCAACGCACATCCTCTTCGTCTTGTCTTTCTTCTCCACAAAAATCACAGGAGCACCCCAGGGGGAAGTGCTCGGACGTATGTACCCCTTTTCTTTCAACTCTTCCAGCTGTTTCTTGACTTCGGCCAGTTCATTTGCTGCCATACGGTAGGGTCGCTTGCACAGAGGAGTGGTTCCTGGAGCAAGATCTATCTGGAACTCAATCTCTCGCTTGGGCGGCATACCAGGTAGTTCTTCCGGAAACACGTCTCCGAACTCTCTGACTATGGGGATTTCTGACAGACCTATCTGATGCAGTTCTGAACTACTGACAGAGGTTGGGGGTGCAAAGAAAACAACCGGTTGTCCCGGCCCTCGGTACAGAGTGACGGTGCGTCTCGCACAATCCACTACTCCTTGGAATTGAGCCAACCAATTCATCCCAAGGATCACATCCAAGTTCTTGGTGTCTAGCAGAATCAGATCCGAGGGAAAAGGAATCCCCTGAATTTCTATAGGGACGGCAGGGCTATAGTACTTTGCTGTCATAACCCCTCCAGGGGTGGTGATGAGCAGAGGGTTCCTAAGCCTTTCTATCCCCAACTGATTTCTCCCCATGAATGGCACAGATATAAACGAGTGGGAAGCTCCAGAGTCGAACAAAATGGTAGCAGGGATGGAATGAATGAGGAACGTACCAACGATGACGTCTGGAGTTGTCAGCACGTCCTCGGCCGTCACATGGTTCACACGACCCCGAATGACATCCTTACCACCGTTGTTGGAGCAGGGAGGCGCTTGGCCTTGCTGATGCCTCGGCTTTGGGCATTTATCCGCAAAGTGCCCGGGCTCGAAGCAATTGAAGCACAGACGCTGCGGACCTGAAGCGTCCCTGCGGCCTTGGCCAGGCTGCACAGTTGGCGTAGGAGGACGAGGCGCACGGGTCCCTTGCTGACTCTGCTGTTGCTGCGGCTGTGGGACGCGCACCACGAATTGAGGGCGGGGCGCGGAGCGAGGTTGCTGCTGCTGTTGTTGCTGCTGCGAGGAGGATCCCCCTGGATAGGGATTGGTGTAGCGGACCCTTTGGTTAGCTCCCTGTTGATTGCGGAAATTCGCCAAGCGGCGCTTGTGCGACTCCAGTTCCTTGTGCTTGGCTTCCAAGCGGATGCTCTTGTCCACCAGACGTTGGAAATCCAGATAGTCCCCGGAGACTAGACGGACGGACAGCTCAGGGTCCATTCCTGCCAAGAACTTCTCTTGCTTCTCCTCATCTTCCCGCACATCCTCCGGGGCGTAACGGGCCAGGTTGTTGAACTCATGCAAATACTCCATCACGGAGCGGTTGCCTTGCTTCAACTCTCGGAATTCCCTTTTCTTAAGGGCCACGACTCCGGCGGGCACATGGGTTCTCCGGAAAGCGGCGGTGAAACGGGCCCAAGTAATAGGCTGTCCCTCTGGCTGCGTAGCCTGGAAATGGTCCCACCATAGAGATGCGGGCCCCTGCAGCTGATGGGCGGCGAAGATGACTTTCTCCTCATCGCTGCACTCCACAGTGTCTAGCTTTTTCCCCACGGCATGCAACCAATCCAACGCATCCACGGGGTTGTTGGAGCTAGAGAAGGTAGGTGGACGGATGCGGAGGAACTCGGCGAGTTTAGAGTGTTGGGGAGGTGGTGGTGGAGCATTATGTTGTGGCGGATTTTGGAGGTGGTGGAGAAAAGCAGTCATCATGTTGGCCTGCTGGGCGAGGATTTGGGTGAGAATGGCATTGGTATCTGGTGGTGGTGGTGGAGGCGGAGGAGGAGGTGGAGGTGGGCTGCCATGGTTGTTGTGGTTGCTGCCTTCGGGTTGGTTGCCATCACTGGTGGCAGCATTTCTCCTGGTCTCACCATCTGAAAACCCCACACAGAACCAGCAAACAGAGAGAGCTGACAATTAAAGCTAACCACCCACGACTACCATAATTCTTGAATTTATTACTGCTATTAAATTGGTTCATTAAAGTTCAAGTTGCTTAAACAAATAAAATAAAGACAGGCTCCGACACAGTTATGCCACACACCGGCATAACCCTGCCCCACACAACCCAACAAGAAGACAAACGAGAAAGAACACACGCGCAAGCCTACTAACTGCTCGTCTACTGCTGCGACGGGCCAGGACGGAAGGTGAGCAACAGCGCATCCTCCGTGCTACCAACGCCGGAGGCTTCCCCCTCCTGGGGAACCACGGGCGCGGGCTCGGCACGAGGGGTCTCCACGAAGCAAGTCCACGCCAGGGACTGACGAACAAGCTCGGGCCTGGAGGTGCTCTTGCGGGCGGTGATCTTCTGGCTGCGGCAGACACGGCGGCGCTTGGGGCGGCAGACCTCTTCCTGGGCGATCTTGAGCTGATGCAGCTGCGCCTCCACCGCGTCTAGGTCCTTCTTGAGCTGCAGGTTCTCCTGACGCAGCTCCAGGATCTTCATGTTGTTCTCGACCATCCCACGACGCACCATCTGATGGAAGTCGATACGAGCCGCGTCGTACGCCTCCACCATGCGCGCCAGGTGCACGATGGTAGCGTCATCCTCCGAGCTAGCATCCCGGAAGGTGGCGTAGTCGCGGGCTCCTCCGCGACGAGGGTGGTAGCGGTAGGGCGAGTGCTGCAACTCGTCCGGGTAGCGCTGGTGAAGAGTGCCGATGGCGAGGAGAGCGGCGCTCTGGCAAGCGGCGGGGAAGGAATCCCCACCCGCGGTGACTGTCAGCGAAGTCCGCTCGGGAGAGCCAGCGAGGATCACTGCAGTGACCTCCCAAGCAGCGTGGGGCTCCGCATCGTCACCCTCCTGCTCCGGAAGCGGCCTGGCCTGGTAGTCCACTCCATGTGGATGCCCCAGGACCACGCACATGCCCCGCAGCTCCAAGACGAAGCCAGTCATGTCCAAACCACGACGGCTGACGCTGCCGGCCATCTACAAACAAAAACAAAAAGAAAAGCAACATTTTAAAGGTCAGATTTTGGCGATAAATGAAGCAGCAGGACAGAGAGAGAATAGAGGATTTTCACAAATAAGAAGGGATTTTTATTTTGAAAATATTGCTAAGGCTTGGGATCTAAGGCTCGTCCTAGGGTCAAGGGGGCTCTGATACCAACTTGTCACGACCGGAACTGACCCAACGGGCGTTCCTTGCGTGCGTGCATTAACCCTTGTCCCAGGAGGCAAGGTACACCAAAAGTTGATACAATTCAGAGTTTAACAAGCGGAAGCGTAAATAGATAATTTATTACAGGGGCAGCGAAGGCCCAGCACACACAAAGACAAACGAGAAATAGCGGAAGACTAGGGCGACGACCACAGGCGCTTGACGGCAGGCACGAGCTAGACACCAAAGCCTTCATCCTCCAGGAACTCCTCTTCTGGGTTTGGGAAAAATTGAGCAAGACTGAGTACAACCACCGTACTCAACAAGACACACCCACAAGTGCAGAATAAATGCAAGGGAGTACAAAGGAGTTATACTATAAAGGGGTTAGGGTTGCAGTAAACAGCATTTAAAGATATTTAGTTGCTCAGGGCTATTTTGCAAACACGAATCTAGTACTATACAATATTATTTATCAAGGCCGTGAACCCACACGAACCTGCCTTAACCCAAGGCCTACGATGATTCAGACCGAACTGGCAACCCGACCCTGGGTCCCAGCTCGTCCCAAGCCAACCCAGGCCAACCATTCCACATTTTAGTTGTTAAGCAGGTTTTAAGAATTAAAACACTAACTTGGGTACATTGCTCGGCTTGCCCATAACCGAGGGCGCGGCTATTCGAATAGATTTTACTCTGATCAGAGGTGTACATCTTTACCCACAAGACACATCTTCCTCACGTGTAACCACGTGCCACATACCACCACGGTATACAGACGGAAGACGTGACATAGTTTCCAACCCATCCTAGCCATAGACAAGAGTACCGACCCAATCCCACCTACGGCCGGAACACCCGGGATAGGCAGGCAGGACTGAGCCCCTAGCAGCAAGACACCGGCCCTGTGCCATGACATCTCGACTACCGGGCCGCAGCTCGTGTAGCCTTCATTTGCCCTAGAGAATGTCCATCGACCCCCGACTTCATCCACCTCCATCCGTGTACTTTTGTTTATAACCAGACTGAGCCACAAACTAAGCCTTACCCACTAGACATGTGGAAAGTACGGTAGTGCTTTGCAACAGAGGCCCGAAGACCGGTCCTTATATGGCCGAGGTGCTACTATCAAAACCATGCACCCCGAGCCCAGCCTAAAACCATTTTGGGGATTTTGAATAGAGGGGGAGGTGTGAAGCCAATTCCACGATAATCCAACAGTTCCAAAGTGTCCAGGTGATATGAATATTCCCAAAGTCTAGAGTTGTAAAACCACCTAATGTTACCTAACTAAACAGCGAAGCATCTACCTAAAATCATGCTAGTGGTACCATGAGTAGAGTGTCCACTAGTTGGGGTTTTGTTTAATCTAGGGTGAACAAGGAAATACTAACAATAACAATAATAATAAGGTCATAACAAATGTAAATAGGCATGGCTAGATAAAACAGTGATAACGCGGGAATTTAAATAAAGCGATAATGCAATAATTTAAATCAACATAATTTTACAAACTGGGATTCAATATGTTCAAAGATGATGTGACTTGCCTTGCTCGCTTTCCCAAACGTCGGCTTCAACTTCCACGAAGAGCGGTTCTTCCGAAGCTGCAGCGTCTACACGACCAACGGAAAAGAAAAGGCTTTTACTCTCATAAACTCCATATAACAAGCAGAAACAAAGCACAAAAATGGGTTCTTGACTTCTTAAGGAAAAATTAGAGACTTGAACGGTCCAATTCCGAGTTCAAATGGTCAAGTTATGGCCATTTGAAGTTTATATGCTCTTTAAATGAATATTTGCGATTTTCTTCATTTAAATTTTAATTTAAAATCAGATTTATTGCGTCAGCCGAGGGGAGGGGCGCGCGGACCGGGTCCACGGGAGTGGGGCCCACGCGGCAGCCTCACGGTCCACGGTGGACCGGGTGCACGCGGCTTACGCCGGCCGGCGCCGTGGGTCCCACGCGTCAGCCGCACCCGAGGACGCCGGCGGCTGACGACCGGGCCCCACATGGCAGCCGCGGGGCGCGCCCGAAGGCGGCCTCGCCGGCACAGCCGACGGGAGGCGGCGCACCCGCGCCCCGATGGTCGCCGGCGGCGACCTCCGGCGCGACGGAGCGGCGCCCGAGAGAGGGGAGGGAAGGGGGAAACGAAATGGGCGGTCCATGGCTCACCCCGGGTCAACGGCGACGACGGGAACGGCGACCGAAGCGGAGGAAGGCGGCGGCGCGGCTCGGGTCGACGAGGACGGCGGCGTTCCGGCGGTCGGCGGGCGAAACGAAGGGGTGGACGAGATCGGCGAGGACGCGGCGAACCCGAAGAAGGCGACGCCGAAACGGGAGGAGGCCCGGGGCGACGACGGCGGCGGACCGGAGCTCGGCGGCGACGGCGGAGAGAGAGGACGACGGCGCGAGCTCGATTCCGACGGGGAGAGAGAGCGGCGAGTGGCGGAAACGAAGGAGGGAGGCACGGGGAGTGTTTATGTAGTGTTGGGAGGAGGAGAGAGCGGCCGGATGAGGGGGAATCGGCCGCGGAAGATCCGGCCGCCATTGATGCGCCGGCGAAGTTTGCGGGAGAGTTTCCAAACGAATCCGAGGGAGAGAGAGAGAGGGAAAAGTGGGGGGAAAGGGAGAGGGAATCACGGGGAATGATTTCCCCCTCTTTATTGCGCGCGGGGACGGCGGGATGCGGCGGAATCCGCGGCGGCGGCGGCGCTAGGGCACGGGCGAGGCGGCGGGTGCGGCGCGAGGTAGGGGATGACGGGTGGGCCCCACCCGTCAGCGAGGGTGGTGGGCGGGCCCGCCCGTCAGCGGCGCGCGCGCGAGGAGGAGGCCGATGGGCCGCGGGGGAGAGGAGAGAGAGGGAGGGAGGTGGGCCGAGCCGGCCCAAGAGGGGGATGGGGGAAAAAGACTTTTAGGGTTTTTCTTTTTATAAAACCACTTTAACTTTGTTTATTTCTTCTTATTTATTATTTGTGCTCTGAAAATTCCACTAAAATTTATTTACGCATTTTAGGCTTTTAGGAAATATACAAAAATCCTCCAAGCCTTATTTGACTTTTAAATTTGCACATTTTAATTGTTGGAGGCTTTCACATGGATTTTACTTATTCTTTGCATAATTTCGA
Organism: Oryza sativa Japonica Group; assembly: GCF_034140825.1. Taxonomy (NCBI): domain Eukaryota; kingdom Viridiplantae; phylum Streptophyta; class Magnoliopsida; order Poales; family Poaceae; genus Oryza; species Oryza sativa. Next base: position 13,252,351 of record NC_089044.1, on the reverse strand, counting down.
GGATGTATTTTAGAGTCGTTTTGGGACGTGACAGTTATTGTAGGAGGACTCGGCATAGGGGAGACTCTTATCCCAGGTCTTCCCGAAATGTAGGACACATGCGCGAAGCATATCTTCTAGGATCTGATTTAGACGCTCGGTCTGTCCATCTGTCTGCGGGTGATACGCGGTGCTGAAATTTAATGGGATACCCAGCTCATCTTGGAGCTTCTTCCAAAAGTGAGAGGTGAATTGGCTTCCCCTATCAGATGCAATTTTCTTAGGAACGCCATGGAGACTCACGATCCTAGCGAAGTAGAGCTCGGCTAGTTTGTTCCCTCCATAGGTGGTCTTCACAGGAATAAACCGAGCTACCTTGGTTAGTCGGTCCACAACTACCCATATAGAATCATATCCGTCTTGGGTTTTTGGAAGTCCGGTGATGAAATCCATCCCAATTTCATCCCATTTCCATTCTGGTACTTGGAGAGGTTGGAGAAGTCCGGCCGGTCGTTGGTGCTCTGCCTTGACACGCTGGCACACATCATTCGTAAAGCAACATTCTGAACCCCTATAGAAGGCATCGGTGTAAAAACAAGAGGAACTTCCAATAGCCGAATCCGAATCAAATCCTTCCACATCATCTGTGTCGGCTAAGGAATCCTCTCCCAAGCCATCAGCACCGAAGAACGAAGAATTTCAATCTTCGGGATGCGCTCTAGACTTTAGGGATGGTCTTCATAACGATCATGAGAACACCTTGACGGACATCCCTCCTGGTAATGCTCCCATAGAGGAAGTAATGGCGATTCTGCTTCATGAGTCCCCTGAATCCCTTTTAGAACAGGATGTTTATCATTTCATTCAAAAAGAAGATTCCGGCGAGACCCTTGAAGTGTTATCCATAGAACCACCATCGCAACCTCATCTCGAGCCTAAACCTTGTCCCTCTGGCCCTCGAGATGTTGTTCTTGATAGTTGTCAGGAAACAACCTCGATCATGCACGACACATCCTTTGGCAAGGAGAACCTTCAGGCCATGGACAAGCTTGAGACATCAGCTCTGGTGGACAAGAGAAATCACTCCACAAATGAGCATGAAACCTTCTCTTTCAAAATCCCTCATGATTCATGCTCATATAAGGAAACCCCAGACTCCTGTTCGATTAGTACTACCCCCTCGTGCGAGGACCACAACCACTTTACGATTCTTTTTTCCAACATGTTAGAAAAGTGGTCTTGGATCCTTTTATTTATCATAAATACTGCAAATCTCGTATATGTTTTCACACTAATCTTACATGATGATGTCCCAAAGGTCAAGCTTAAGTGTCACGCCCGGAATTTCTATCCAAAATTCCAAACGCTTACATGTGTGTGAACCCTCGTCCAGGAATCAGCCGAGGCACACAATAACAAATTGATAATAGAGTACAATTATTACTCTAATTAATAAGCGTGTAAAATGTCATTACAGAGGTAGATAGTTCCTCTCAATCAATAAAGATCTAAGCAGCGGAAAAATAAATTAAACGGCGCAGACGGCTCCACTCCACAGGCAGCTTGACCAAGGCTACACCTACTCCTCCACACCATCAGCCTCATTGAAGAACTCTTCCTCTGATGAATGATTGCAAGGTGAGTATATGACATACTCAGCAAGCCACGCAGCAAATATGCAAGTGCACAGGATAACAAAGGATGGCATAATAGGGTTCCATTTGCAAAAGCAGCATTTAGCAAACATTTCAGAATTTAATAAAACAGTTAAGTAATAATTAAACAATATTAATCCAACACTATACAACATACCCTGTTGTATAGGCCCAACCATTCTATACAACCATCCCGGCTGCACAGTTCTATCTCCAAACCAGGAATATACCATTCCAAACCAGGAGCTAATCAAATTATTACCAATTATAGCATCATTCACTAAGGCGAGAAGTGTGAAACTAATCACGAAAGACACTGTTAGACCCGCCCATAACTGCGGGCACGGCTATTCGAATAGTTTTACTCTGGCCAGAGGTGTACCACTGTACCCACAAGACACAACCCCACATCATGTCACCATGTGCCTCAATACCACCACGGTATCTCGGAAAGGAGTTGTGACAATACCCCTCGCATAACACAATCCACTGCAGCGCACCTTCCTGGATCATAATCACCCCCTTATAAACAAGGCATGGACTCCCCAGCGACCCCCGTGGGCTTATCTCCGCCACATTTCAGTCTGGCGCCCCGCAATGAACCATGCTATACAAAAGATAAAGCCGTTGCCCATGCTGGCTTGTGGTTGGCATGGTTAATGTTTCACAACCGAAACTTGTGAACCGGTCCTTAATTGTCATGAGCACGACCATCAAAACCATGTGCTCACAACCCACCATTACCAGGTTTTAGTTGGCACATTAATTAATTAACTAATCACGATTGACCATCGTGAACTATCATTAAGCCATCATTAAATAATAGTGAGTCATAAGTTATCCCGAATGTGTACTAATGTTTCTAAGCAAGCTAAGCAATTATATCTAATATCTAGTTGAACTAATATAAATAAAGCTCAACTAGTTAAATTGTAATAACCCAAGGTATCAAGGAATGTAGTAATCAAGTACAAAAGGGCCATAACAAAGAATATGTTAATTCCACCCAATGACATTCGAAAATAAATGCAATAGTTGAATAGAAACAATAGCTTTAAATAGGATCAACATGCTCAAAGGGTTGTTTGGGATCTGTGTGACTTGCCTTGCTGGCCTTGGAACTCTTCAAACTCTTCTTCTGCGAAAACGGACTCTCCGGAAACGACGGAATCTAAGCAGAAAAGAACAAAATCACCAAAACAGCACATAAAAAAGCATGAACAGTACATGTGGATATTTTTAATGTGTAGATCTCAATTTTAGAAAAATTTAGAGACTTGAACCAACTAAATCGGAGCTAAGATGAATTAGTTATGAATTTTTAAAGATTAAATCGGATTAAAACACTTATATCGGCTTAAACTGAATTATGACGCAATAATGAATTATTTTTAAAAAGGAAAAGAAGGTTTATTGCGTCAGCGGGCTAGGTTTTCGGTGGACCGGGCGCATGGGCGGCGGTTCACACGAACGGACGGCCGAGATCAACTTGATCCAAAACGGACGGCCGAGATCGATCGGGTCCACGGCGGCTCACGGCGGACGACCCCGATGACGTCAGCGGTGACGTCACCGACAGCGGCGGCGGCTCGGCGGAGGAGACGGCTCGAACGGCGCACGCTCGCCGGCGAACGGCGGCGCTAGGACGCAAACGGAGGGCACCAAGACGGAGAGGACAACGCGGCGAACTCACCGGTGACCTAAACGGTGGCGGAAGACCAACGGACGGCGACGGCGACGAGGAGGAAGCGGCGGGAACCTTCGGGTTGACGACGGCGATGCTGCTCCGGTGATCTCCGGCGACGGCGAAGAGGCGGACGAGGACGGCGACGACTTGGCGAGCACGACGGTGGTCTTCCCGAGCGACGGCGACGGCTGAAACGACGGCGGCGCACGGCTGGAGCGGCGGCGGCGACGGCAAAGCTAGGGCACACGGCGCTAGAGCGATTCCGACGACGAGAGGCGAAGGCGAGGGTGGCGACGGGTAGAGGAGACACCGGGGGTCCTTTTAAAGGGGCTCGGAGGCGACGGCAAAGGCCCACGGCGGCCGGCGGCGAGGAAGGAAAGATCGGGAAGAACGAATCCGAGACAAACTCGAATCCAACGCTTTCCAAAACGATTTAGCCAAAGATTCCAAAGGAGAAAAGGTAGAGGAGATCCCGGAGATCATTTCCCCTCTATCAATTCGGCCGGAGAAGGAAAGGGACGGCCGGATTGGAAAGCGGCGGCGGCGGCGCGAAACTAGGGTTTCGGCCCGAGGAAGACGACGGGCCTGACAGGTGGGACCCACCTGTCAGCGACAGCGAGGGCGCGCGCGCGCGGCAGCTGCGGACTGGGCCGGACTGGGCCGAGGAGAGAGAGAGCGGTTTTGGGCCGACTTTCGGCCCAAAGCCAAAAGAGACTTTTTAAAACCTTTTTCAATTTAAATTATTTCTTAAATGCAATTCCATTTATTAAAAATACTTCCTTAGCTCAAATAAATCCCAGAAAAAATCTAGGAATTATAGAATTAAGCAAAGTATTTAATGAAATTTTATCTGGCCCCATTTTATATTGGAATTTATTAATTAAAATTAGATCTTTTCTTCAAGACTTTTAAAATTATTTCTAAAAATTCCAATTAAACAACAATTTATAAATTTTGAATTTTCAGGGTGTGACAAACCTACCCCCCTTAAACAGAATCTCGTCCTCGAGATTCGGAAGAACTGGCGAACAGATGCGGATGAGCTGACTTCAATTCATCTTCTCGTTCCCAAGTTGATTCTTCTTCCGAGTGATTACTCCACTGGACTTTGCAAAAACGGATAACTCGATTCCTGGTTCTTCTCTCATTTGTTTCCAAGATACGGATTGGTTTCTCAACATAGGTCAAATCCTCTTGGACTTCTATCTGCTCAATATTAGCTTCTTCGGTAGGTACCCTTAAACACTTTTTCAATTGTGACACATGGAACACATTATAGACTCCTGCCAAAGATTGAGGTAATTCTAACTGATAAGCAACCTCTCCTCTTCTACTGACAATCTTATAAGGTCCCACAAAACGCGGTGCCAATTTTCCTTTGGTGTGAAAACGATGAACTCCTCGAAGAGGCGTGACACGAAGATACACATAATCTCCTTCTTCAAAACTCAAATCTCTACGGCGATTGTCGGCATAACTCTTATGACGAGACTGAGCCACACGCAATCTTTCTTGAATGATCTTTACCTTTTCTTCTGCTTCTCTTAAGATATCCGTCCCGAAAACCTGACGTTCTCCCGTTTGATCCCACAAAAGCGGAGTGCGACACTTCCGACCATACAGTGCTTCGTAAGGAGCCATCTGAAGACTAGCTTGATAACTGTTGTTATACGAGAATTCTGCATAAGGTAGATTCTTATCCCAACTTCCACCGAAATCTAAAGCACAAGCTCTCAACATGTCTTCCAAAATCTGATTCACCCTTTCGGTTTGTCCGTCTGTCTGTGGATGATAAGCAGTACTAAAGTTCAGCTTAGAACCCATTTCTTCCTGAAGTTTCTTCCAGAAATTTGAAGTAAACTGACTGCCTCGATCAGACACTATTTTCTTAGGGACACCATGCAAACACACAATCCTTGCCATATATAATTCTGCCAACCGACTTCCGGAATAAGTTGTCTTTACCGGGATGAAATGTGCCACTTTGGTAAGTCTGTCGACTATTACCCAAATAGAGTCATGGCCTGATGACGTTCTGGGTAAACCAGTGATAAAATCCATACCGATTTCTTCCCATTTCCATTCAGGAATCTTCAAAGGCTGCAACAAACCGGCAGGTTTCTGATGTTCTGCCTTGACTCGCTGGCAAATATCACATACCGCTACGTATTCTGCGATTTCACGCTTCATACTTGCCCACCAAAATCTTTCCTTGAGATCCTGGTACATCTTAGTACTACCAGGGTGAATGGAGTATAAAGTATCATGAGCTTCTTTCAGAATTGCATCCTTTAAATCTTTGTTGTCAGGGACACAAATTCTCTCGCCCAACCATACAGTTCCTTGCTCATCCTCCAAGAAACCGATAGCTTTTCCTCTTCTCATATTCTTCTTGATCTCTTGAATATCAGGATCACTAATTTGAGCTTCTCTAACTTGATCAATTAGTGTGGGCTTCGCTTCTAAGGCTGCAACAAAACCTCTACTGACAATTCCCAAATTTAATCTTTCAAATTCCTTGCATAATTCCAATGGCAGCTGTCATCCTTCGGTAGCATTGCAATAACCTTTCCTGCTAAGAGCGTCTGCTACAACATTAGCCTTTCCCGGGTGATAATGAATTCCCATGTCATAATCCTTAATTAATTCCAACTATCTCCTTTGTCTCATGTTCAGATCCGGCTGAGTAAAGATATACTTTAAACTCTTGTGATCGGTATACACCTCTGTACGAGTACCGAAAAGATAATGATGCCAAATTTTCAACGCATGAACTACTGCGGCCAATTCAAGATCATGAGTAGGGTAGTTCTTTTCATGCGGACGTAACTGACGAGATGCATAGGCAACCACCTTCCCATCTTGCATCAGAACACAACCTAACCCAAGTTTAGATGCATCGCAATACACTTGGAAACCCTTCTTTGGATCAGGCAAAATCAAAATAGGAGCTGATATTAAACGACTTTTCAACTCTTGAAAACTCTGCTCACATTCTTCCGACCACTTGTACTTCACATATTTCTGAAGCAGGCGTGTCATGGGCTTAGCAATCTTGGAAAAATTCTCTATAAACCTTCGATAATATCCTGCGAGGCCTAGAAAACTGTGAATCTCTGAAACTGTCTTTGGTTGCTTCCAATTGGTTACGGATTCCACGTTACTAGGATCGACGGCAACTCCTCCGGCTGAGATGACGTGACCAAGGAATTTCACTTCAGACAACCAAAATTCACACTTGCTAAACTTAGCATACAGTTGATGCTCTCGTAGCTTCTCCAATGCAAGGCGAAGATGTTCTTCATGCTCTTCTTTGGTTCGGGAGTAGATAAGAATGTCATCAATAAAGACCACCACGAACTTGTCTAGGTATTCCATAAATACTTTATTCATCAAGTTCATGAAGAAAGCAGGAGCATTGGTAAGTCCAAAAGACATAACCGTACATTCGAACAACCCATACCTAGTGGTAAAAGCGGTTTTAGGTATATCTTACTCTTTGATTCTCAACTGGTGATACCCTGATCGAAGATCTATCTTGGAGAAAACAGTGGCACCTTTAAGCTGATTAAACAAATCATCAATTCTGGGTAGCGGATACTTATTCTTGATAGTCACATCATTTAGTGCACGATAGTCCACACACATCCTCTGGGTATGGTCTTTTTTTTCCACAAAAATAACTGGAGCTCCCCATGGTGATGAACTCGGTCTGATGTATCCCTTCTGAAGCAAATCATCTACTTGCCTTTTGACTTCTGCCAACTCATTGGCTGCCATTCTATAAGGTCTCTTATGGATCGGAGTTGTTCCAGGTACCAAATCTATTCTGAACTCTATATCCCTTTTAGGCGGCATACCAGGTAAATCATCTGGGAACACATCGGGATACTCCCGAACTATAGGAATCTCTCCCAAAGTTATCTGGTTCAGTCTTGACCTTAAAAACTCAGATGACAATGCATGAACAGTTACAACTCGACCATCATTGCTGATGAGAGTTACTTTTCTGTTGGCACAGTCTATCACACCTTTATGTTTGGCTAACCAGTCCATCCCTAGAATGACGTCAAGGTCTTTAGATTCTAACAAGATAAGATTGGCTAGAAATGGTACCCCTTGAATTTCTATTCTGACAGAGGGGCTACGTTGCAGAGAGAGTGCTTGATTACTTGGGGTACTAACCATCAAAGGACGTCTAAGATCTTCTACTTCCATCCCATGATTTCCCGCAAAACTCATAGATAAGAATGAATGTGTAGCACTAGAATCGAAAAGCACAGTTGCAGGAACTGAGTTAACAGGGAACGTACCCAAAATCACATCTGGAGCATCTTGAGCTTCTGCAGCAGCAACATGATTGACACGGGCCTTTGATGCTGGTACAGCAGAGTTATTCTGGGCAGGGACAACCTTCACGCGTCGGGGCTTCGGACACTTGTCAGCATAATGTCCTGGGTCTCCATAGTTGAAACACACCACGGGCTTGCTGCCTTGCTTCCTCTTGGCAGGTTGTTGCTGTGTCGAGGCAGCAACAGGACGTGGGACTTGATTACGGATGTTGTTGCCAGCATTGTTGTTGAAGAACTGACGCTGCGGACGAACAATGGACGAAGAACCTCCCTGTGGCACAGACTGGGGTCCTAAAGTAAGACGCGGCTTCTGATTACTCCCCTGTTGTGCCTTGAAGTGAGCAATCCGGCGTTTCTTCTGCTCCATGCGATTGTACTTGTCCTCCTGACGTATAGCCTTATCCACTAATTTCTGGAAATCAGGATAATCTCCAACCATGAGTGGGTAAGAAAGCTCATCATTAAGTCCTCCCAAAAACTTCTCCTGGCGCTCTTCATCATTGCGCAGATCTTCCGGAGCATAACGAGCAAGACGATTGAACTCGTGCAGATACTCCGTAACAGAGCGAGATCCCTGGGTGAGCGACCTGAACTCCTTCTTCTTGAGAGACACCACTCCCGATGGTATATGCGTCTTCCGGAAAGCAGCGGTGAATTCAAGCCAAGTAATAGGTTCAGCAGTAATCCTATTCAGGCGGAAGTGATCCCACCATTCAGAGGCAGGGCCAAGCAACTGATGTGATGCAAATGAGACCTTCTCCTGATCAGTGCACTGAAGCAAATCCATCTTCTTCTCTATGGCATGCAACCAATCACCAGCTTCAACAGGATTAGTGGTACTAGAGAAAATAGGCGGCCTCACACGAAGAAATTCTGCTAACTTGTTCTGGGGAGGTGCATGGTTATTTCCTTGGTTTTGCTGATTCTGAAGTTGCTGCATCATCATGTTCATTAACTGAGTCTGTTGAGCAAGAACTTGAGCAAGTGTTGGGTTCTCTCCATTGTTGTTGTTATTGTTGCTGTTGGGGCCATTCCCGTTGCTGCGAGTGAGCACCATCTGGCAGGGCACAAGAAGAGAAACCGGGGGAAACTACTTAGGATAGAGAATTACTTTAACTTTTATTGATCTTAACTGAGTTTCATTATTACAAACTGAAGACTCTCACACCACTAAACTCACCAACTTCCTAACACTCAAAAGCAAACAAACGCATGCACTTACATCCCACCACTGATGTAAATCACATGCGAGACACACACAAGCAAACTTAAAGCAAGCAAACTAACACAACGATCTAAGACAACGACTTAACAAGTCACTCTAGTTCTTCCGAGCATCGGAGGTCGATTGTAGGCTCGTTCGGCTCGTCTTCATCATCTTGAGTTGCTACCCACTCAATCTTGGAATGGGTGCGCTTGGATTCTTCTTCTTCATCATCACTTATGATGATGACCGGAGGATCTGCTGGGGCAACTTCTTTCTCCACCACACGAACTTTTGGCGCCAATTGATAGCGAGGGACAAATAGAGCTCTCTTCCTTGCGGTAAGACGAATCCTGGCCTTCTGCGGTGGTGCTTCTCCCTTCAACGCGGCTAGTTCCTTCTCCAAACGATCCACCTTGTCTTCTAACTTGCAAATCTTACCACGATTCCAATCTTCACGATCTTGAGCCGCTAACACAGTCTCTGCACGGCTTTCATCCATAGCCCACAGCATCTCAACTAAATGCCTTGTGGTAGCATCATTCTCAATTCCTTCAGTCTCAAGGTAGCTGCCACGGTCACTTCCCTGTGGTTGACGAGGATGGTAGCGATACTCAGTGTCAGCCAACCGATCACTGTAGCGATCACGGAGCTCTCCTATGGCGATCCTTGCCACTTCCTGACATGCATGGATGTAGTTTCTTCCTCCAGCTTCGAACATCACTGAGGGGACATCTTCACTATTACTATTCAAGGTGACTTTGACTCGGCACTTCTCTTCATGACGATCATGAGGAATCTGAGCATAAAAAGGGGCAGTCCCAAATCCTATGACAAAGGACATCGTACGCAACTCCTGGACAAAACCCTCAACACCAAACAGGTACTCAGGCTTGTAGCGCGGCATCTAAAGACAAGTGAAAGGAGGGAGTTAAGACATCTATCCAATTAACAGCACAAGTTTTTGGATTAATTTGAATAAAGTTTAGAAAAATCAGAGTAAAAAGGTAAGTAAATAAAGTAAACCAAACTTGCAAGATAAGTTAAAACAGTTGGAAACAAGGTCACAAATTTTGTACTTTTGAATAACAGGTTTCAAAAGAAATAAAAGAAAGTTATAAAATCAACATGCTAACTTTATTTTATTGCAGCAAGATTAAATAAAACAATATTGTAAAACTTTTGCTGATAAATAAGCCATTAGTACAGTAATAGATGTACGGTACTAATAACACTGGAATAAATTTTGAATGAGAACCATTAAAAGGGATTATGAAGTGTATGTGCCATTAGTTTGGTTTAATTAAAAGAGAAAGGGAGGAGAACAGTTCTACTTTTCCAATATTTTTAGAGGGCTTCTATGGGTAACCATTTGGCATAACCTAGGGTCAAGGAGGCTCTGATACCAACTTGTCACGCCCGGAATTTCTATCCAAAATTCCAAACGCTTACATGTGTGTGAACCCTCGTCCAGGAATTAGCCGAGGCACACAATAACAAATTGATAATAGAGTACAATTATTACTCTAATTAATAAGCGTATAAAATGTCATTACAGAGGTAGATAGTTCCTCTCAATCAATAAAGATCTAAGCAGCGGAAAAATAAATTAAACGGCGTAGACGGCTTCACTCCACAGGCAGCTTGACCAAGGCTACACCTACTCCTCCACACCATCAGCCTCATTGAAGAACTCTTCCTCTGATGAATGATTGCAAGGTGAGTATATGACATACTCAGCAAGCCACGCAGCAAATATGCAAGTGCACAGGATAACAAAGGATGGCATAATAGGGTTCCATTTGCAAAAGCAGCATTTAGCAAACATTTCAGAATTTAATAAAACAGTTAAGTAATAATTAAACAATATTAATCCAACACTATACAACATACCCTGTTGTATAGGCCCAACCATTCTGTACAACCATACCGGCTGCACAGTTCTATCTCCAAACCAGGAATATACCATTCCAAACCAGGAGCTAATCAAATTATTACCAATTATAGCATCATTCACTAAGGTGAGAAGTGTGAAACTAATCACGAAAGACATTGTTAGACCCGCCCATAACCGCGGGCATGGCTATTCGAATAGTTTTACTCTGGCCAGAGGTGTACCACTGTACCCACAAGACACAACCCCACATTATGTCACCATGTGCCTCAATACCACCACGGTATCTCGGAAAGGAGTTGTGACAATACCCCTCGCATAACACAATCCACTGCAGCGCACCTTCCTGGATCATAATCACCCCCTTATAAACAAGGCATGGACTCCCCAGCGACCCCCGTGGGCTTATCTCCGCCACTTCTCAGTCTGGTGCCCCGCAATGAACCATGCTATACAAAAGATAAAGCCGTTGCCCATGCTGGCTTGTGGTTGGCACGGTTAATGTTTCACAACCGAAACTCGTGAACCGGTCCTTAATTGTCATGAGCACGACCATCAAAACCATGTGCTCACAACCCACCATTACCAGGTTTTAGTTGGCACATTAATTAATTAACTAATCACGATTGACCATCGTGAACTATCATTAAGCCATCATTAAATAATAGTGAGTCATAAGTTGTCCCGAATGTGTACTAATGTGTCACGTCCCAAAACGACTCTAAAATGCATCCTCGAAATTATGCAAAGAATAAGTAAAATCCATGTGAAAGCCTCCAACAATTAAAATGTGCAAAGTTAAAAGTCGAATAAGGCTTGGAGGATTTTTGTATATTTCCTAAAAGCTTAAAATGCGTAAATAAATTTTAGTGGAATTTTCAGAGCACAAATAATAATTAAGAAGAAATAAACAAAGTTAAAGTGGTTTTGTAAAAAGAAAAACCCTAAAAGTCTTTTTCCCCCCCCCCTTCCCCCTCTTGGGCCGGCTCGGCCCACCTCCCTCCCTCTCTCTCCTCTCCCCCGCGGCCCATCGGCCTCCTCCCCGCGCGCGCGCCGCTGACGGGCGGGCCCGCCCGCCACCCTCGCTGACGGGTGGGGCCCACCCGTCATCCCCTACCTCGCGCCGCACCCGTCGCCTCGCCCGTGCCCTAGCGCCGCCGCCGCCGCGGATTCCGCCGCATCCCGCCGTCCCCGCGCGCAATAAAGAGGGGGAAATCATTCCCCGTGATTCCCTCTCCCTTTCCCCCCACTTTTCTCTCTCTCTCTCTCCCTCGGATTCGTTTGGAAACTCTCCCGCAAACTTCGCCGGCGCATCAATGGCGGCCGGATCTTCCGCGGCCGATTCCCCCTCATCCGGCCGCTCTCTCCTCCTCCCAACACTACATAAACACTCCCCGTGCCTCCCTCCTTCGTTTCCGCCACTCGCCGCTCTCTCTCCCCGTCGGAATCGAGCTCGCGCCGTCGTCCTCTCTCTCCGCCGTCGCCGCCGAGCTCCGGTCCGCCGCCGTCGTCGCCCCGGGCCTCCTCCCGTTTCGGCGTCGCCTTCTTCGGGTTCGCCGCGTCCTCGCCGATCTCGTCCACCCCTTCGTTTCGCCCGCCGACCGCCGGAACGCCGCCGTCCTCGTCGACCCGAGCCGCGCCGCCGCCTTCCTCCGCTTCGGTCGCCGTTCCCGTCGTCGCCGTCGACCCGGGGTGAGCCATGGACCGCCCATTTCGTTTCCCCCTTCCCTCTCCTCTCTCGGGCGCCGCTCCGTCGCGCCGGAGGTCGCCGCCGGCGACCATCGGGGCGCGGGTGCGCCGCCTCCCGTCGGCTGTGCCGGCGAGGCCGCCTTCGGGCGCGCCCCGCGGCTGCCATGTGGGGCCCGGCCGTCAGCCGCCCGTGTCCTCGGGTGCGGCTGACGCGTGGGACCCACGGCGCCGGCCGGCGTAAGCCGCGTGCACCCGGTCCACCGTGGACCGTGAGGCTGCCGTGTGGGCCCCACTCCCGTGGACCCAGTCCGCGCGCCATTCCCCTCGGCTGACGCAATAAATCCGATTTTAAATTAAAATTTAAATGAAGAAATTCGCAAATATTCATTTAAAGAGCATATAAACTTCAAATGGCCATAACTTGACCATTTGAACTCGGAATTGGACCGTTCAAGTCTCTAATTTTTCCTTAAGAAGTCAAGAACCCATTTTTGTGCTTTGTTTCTGCTTGTTATATGGAGTTTATTAGAGTAAAAGCCTTTTCTTTTCCATTGGTCGTGTAGACGCTGCAGCTTCGGAAGACCCGCTCTTCGTGGAAGTTGAAGCCGACGTTTGGGAAAGCGAGCAAGGCAAGTCACATCATCTTTGAACATATTGAATCCCAGTTTGTAAAATTATGTTGATTTAAATTATTGCATTATCGCTTTATTTAAATTCCCGCGTTATCACTGTTTTATCTAGCCATGCCTATTTACCTTTGTTATGACCTTATTATTATTGTTATTGTTAGTATTTCCTTGTTCACCCAAGATTAAACAAAACCCCAACTAGTGGACACTCTACTCATGGTACCACTAGCATGATTTTAGGTAGATGCTTCGCTGTTTAATTAGGTAACATTAGGTGGTTTTACAACTCTAGACTTTGGGAATATTCATATCACCTGGACACTTTGGAACTGTTGGATTATCGTGGAATTGGCTTCACACCTCCCCCTCTATTCAAAATCCCCAAAATGGTTTTAGGCTGGGCTCGGGGTGCATGGTTTTGATAGTAGCACCTCGGCCATATAAGGACCGGTCTTCGGGCCTCTGTTGCAAAGCACTACCGTACTTCCACATGTCTAGTGGGTAAGGCTTAGTTTGTGGCTCAGTCTGGTTATAAACAAAAGTACACGGATGGAGGTGGATGAAGTCGGGGGTCGATGGACATTCTCCAGGGCAAATGAAGGCTACACGAGCTGCGGCCCGGTAGTCGAGATGTCATGGCACAGGGCCGGTGTCCTGGTGCTAGGGGCTCAGTCCTGCCTGCCTGTCCCGGGTGTTCCGGCCGTAGGTGGGATTGGGTCGGTACTCTTGTCTATGGCTAGGATAGGTTGGAAACTATGTCACGTCTTCCGTCTGTATACCGTGGTGGTATGTGGCACGTGGTTACACGTGAGGAAGATGTGTCTTGTGGGTAAAGATGTACACCTCTGATCAGAGTAAAATCTATTCGAATAGCCGCGCCCTCGGTTATGGGCAAGCCGAGCAATGTACCCAAGTTAGTGTTTTAATTCTTAAAACCTGCTTAACAACTAAAATGTGGAATGGTTGGCCCGGGTTGGCTTGGGACGAGCTGGGACCCAGGGTCGGGTTGCCAGTTCGGTCTGAATCATCGTAGGCCTTGGGTTAAGGCAGGTTCGTGTGGGTTCACGGCCTTGATAAATAATATTGTATAGTACTAGATTCGTGTTTGCAAAATAGCCCTGAGCAACTAAATATCTTTAAATGCTGTTTACTGCAACCCTAACCCCTTTATAGTATAACTCCTTTATACTCCCTTGCATTTATTCTGCACTTGTGGGTGTGTCTTGTTGAGTACGGTGGTTGTACTCAGTCTTGCTCAATTTTTCCCAAACCCAGAAGAGGAGTTCCTGGAGGATGAAGGCTTTGGTGTCTAGCTCGTGCCTGCCGTCAAGTGCCTGTGGTCGTCGCCCTGGTCTTCCGCTGTTTCTCGTTTGTCTTTGTGTGTGCTGGGCCTTCGCTGCCCATGTAATAAATTATCTATTTACGCTTCCGCTTGTTAAACTCTGAATTGTATCAACTTTTGGTGTACCTTGCCTCCTGGGAGAAGGATTAATGCACGCACGCAAGGAACACCCGTTGGGTCAGTTCCGGTCGTGACAAGTTGGTATCAGAGCCCCCTTGACCCTAGGACGAGCCTTAGATCCCGAGCCTTAGCAATATTTTCAAAATAAAAATCCCTTCTTATTTGTGAAAATCCTCTATTCTCTCTCTGTCCTGCTGCTTCATTTATTGCCAAAATCTGACCTTTAAAATGTTGCTTTTCTTTTTGTTTTTGTTTGTAGATGGCCGGCAGCGTCAGCCGTCGTGGTTTGGACATGACTGGCTTCGTCTTGGAGCTGCGGGGCATGTGCGTGGTCCTGGGGTATCCACATGGAGTGGACTACCAGGCCAGGCCGCTTCCGGAGCAGGAGGGTGACGATGCGGAGCCCCACGCTGCTTGGGAGGTCACTGCAGTGATCCTCGCTGGCTCTCCCGAGCGGATTTCGCTGACAGTCACCGCGGGTGGGGATTCCTTCCCCGCCGCTTGCCAGAGCGCCGCTCTCCTCGCCATCGGCACTCTTCACCAGCGCTACCCGGACGAGTTGCAGCACTCGCCCTACCGCTACCACCCTCGTCGCGGAGGAGCCCGCGACTACGCCACCTTCCGGGACGCTAGCTCGGAGGATGACGCTACCATCGTGCACCTGGCGCGCATGGTGAAGGCGTACGACGCGGCTCGTATCGACTTCCATCAGATGGTGCGTCGTGGGATGGTCGAGAACAACATGAAGATCCTGGAGCTGCGTCAGGAGAACCTGCAGCTCAAAAAGGACCTAGACGCGGTGGAGGCGCAGCTGCATCAACTCAAGATCGCCCAGGGAGAGGTCTGCCGCCCCAAGCGTCGCCGCGTCTGCCGCAGCCAGAAGATCACCGCCCGCAAGAGCACCTCCAGGCCCGAGCTTGTTCGTCAGTCCCTGGCGTGGACTTGCTTCGTGGAGACCCCTCGTGCCGAGCCCACGCCCGTGGTTCCCCAGAAGGGGGAAGCCTCCGGCGTTGGTAGCACGGAGGATGCGCTGTTGCTCACCTTCCGTCCTGGCCCGTCGCAGCAGTAGACGAGCAGTTAGTAGGCTTGCACGTGTGTTCTTTCTCGTTTGTCTTCTTGTTGGGTTGTGTGGGGCATGGTTATGCCGGTGTGTGGCATAACTGTGTCGGAGCCTGTCTTTATTTTATTTGTTTAAGCAACTTGAACTTTAATGAACCAATTTAATAGCAGTAATAAATTCAAGAATTATGGTAGTCGTGGGTGGTTAGCTTTAATTGTCAGCTCTCTCTGTTTGCTGGTTCTGTGTGGGGTTTTCAGATGGTGATGACCAGGAGAAATGCTGCCACCAGTGATGGCAACCAACCCGAAGGCAGCAACCACAACAACCATGGCAGCCCACCTCCACCTCCTCCTCCACCTCCACCACCACCACCAGATACCAACGCCATTCTTACCCAAATCCTCGCCCAGCAGGCCAACATGATGACTGCTTTTCTCCACCACCTCCAAAATCCGCCACAACATAATGCTCCACCACCACCTCCCCAACACTCTAAACTCGCCGAGTTCCTCCGCATCCGTCCACCTACCTTCTCTAGCTCCAACAACCCCGTGGATGCGTTGGATTGGTTGCATGCCGTGGGGAAAAAGATAGACACTGTGCAGTGCAGCGATGAGGAGAAAGTCATCTTCGCCGCCCATCAGCTGCAGGGGCCCGCATCTCTATGGTGGGACCATTTCCAGGCTACGCAGCCAGAGGGACAGCCTATTACTTGGGCCCGTTTCACCGCCGCTTTCCGGAGAACCCATGTGCCCGCTGGAGTCGTGGCCCTTAAGAAAAGGGAATTCCGAGAGTTGAAGCAAGGCAACCGCTCCGTGATGGAGTATTTGCATGAGTTCAACAACCTGGCCCGTTACGCCCCGGAGGATGTGCGGGAAGATGAGGAGAAGCAAAAGAAGTTCTTGGCAGGAATGGACCCTGAGCTGTCCGTCCGTCTAGTCTCCGGCGACTATCCGGATTTCCAACGTCTGGTGGACAAGAGCATCCGCTTGGAAGTCAAGCACAAGGAACTGGAGTCGCACAAGCGCCGCTTGGCGAATTTCCGCAATCAACAGGGAGCTAACCAAAGGGTCCGCTACACCAATCCCTATCCAGGGGGATCCTCCTCGCAGCAGCGACAACAGCAGCAACAACCTCGCTCCGCGCCCCGCCCTCAATTCGTGGTGCGCGTCCCACAGCCGCAGCAACAGCAGAGTCAGCAAGGGACCCGTGCGCCTCGTCCTCCTACGCCAACTGTGCAGCCTGGCCAAGGCCGCAGGGACGCTTCAGGTCCGCAGCGTCTGTGCTTCAACTGCTTCGAGCCCGGGCACTTTGCGGATAAATGCCCGAAGCCAAGGCGACAGCAAGGCCAAGCGCCTCCCCGCTCCAACAACGGTGGTAAGGACGTCATTCGGGGTCGTGTGAACCACGTGACGGCCGAGGACGTGCTGACAACTCCAGACGTCATCGTTGGTACGTTCCTCATTCATTCCATCCCTGCTACCATTTTGTTCGACTCTGGAGCTTCCCACTCGTTTATATCTGTGCCATTCGTGGGGAGAAATCAGTTGGGGGTAGAAAGGCTTAGAAACCCTCTGCTCATCACCACCCCTGGAGGGGTTATGACAGCAAAGTATTATAGCCCTGCGGTTCCTATAGAAATTCAGGGGATTCCTTTTCCCTCGGATCTGATTCTGCTAGACACCAAGAACTTGGATGTGGTCCTTGGGATGAATTGGTTGGCTCAATTCCAAGGAGTAGTGGATTGTGCGAGACGCACCGTCACTCTGTACCGAGGGCCGGGACAACCGGTTGTTTTCTTTGCACCCCCAACCTCTGTCAGTAGTTCAGAACTGCATCAGATAGGGCTGTCAGAAATCCCCATAGTCAGAGAGTTCGGAGACGTGTTTCCGGAAGAACTACCTGGTATGCCGCCCAAGCGAGAGATTGAGTTCCGGATAGATCTTGCTCTAGGAACCACTCCTCTGTGCAAGCGACCCTACCGTATGGCAGCAAATGAACTGGCCGAAGTCAAGAAACAGCTGGAAGAGTTGAAAGAAAAGGGGTACATACGTCCGAGCACTTCCCCCTGGGGTGCTCCTGTGATTTTTGTGGAGAAGAAAGACAAGACGAAGAGGATGTGCGTTGACTACAGAGCTCTCAATGAAGTCACCATCAAAAACAAGTACCCTCTTCCCCGGATCGATGATCTGTTCGATCAGCTTAAAGGTGCCACTGTATTCTCCAAGATCGATCTTCGTTCCGGATATCACCAATTGCGTATTCGGGAAGAAGATTTTCCGAAGACCGCATTCACCACGCGATACGGACTGTATGAATTCACGGTGATGTCATTCGGTTTAACCAATGCACCTGCCTTCTTCATGAACTTAATGAACAAAGTGTTCATGGAATACTTGGATAAGTTTGTTGTGGTTTTCATTGATGACATTCTGATATACTCACAATCCGAGGAAGACCATCAGCACCATCTCCTCCTGGTGTTGGGAAAGTTGCGGGAACATCAATTGTATGCCAAACTTAGCAAGTGTGAGTTCTGGTTGTCCGAAGTCAAATTCTTAGGGCACGTGATATCTGCTAAAGGAGTTGCTGTGGACCCCGAAACAGTGACCGCCGTCACTGATTGGAAGCAACCCAAGACAGTCACTCAAGTCCGCAGTTTCTTAGGTTTGGCAGGATACTACCGGAGGTTCATCGAGAACTTCTCCAAAATCGCTCGACCCATGACACAGTTGTTGAAGAAAGAAGAGAAATTTGTGTGGAGCCCGCAATGTGAGAAGGCGTTCAGAACTCTCAAAGAAAAGCTGGTTGCCTCGCCAGTGTTAATCTTGCCGGATACTCGCAAGGACTTCATAGTGTATTGTGACGCTTCGCGCCAAGGATTGGGGTGCGTGCTCATGCAGGACGGTCATGTGGTGGCCTATGCCTCACGCCAGCTTCGACCTCATGAAGGCAACTACCCTACCCATGACTTGGAATTAGCCGCGGTGGTTCATGCTCTAAAAATCTGGCGGCACTATCTCATTGGGAATCGCTGTGAAATATATACTGATCATAGGAGTTTGAAATACATCTTCACCCAGTCGGATCTGAATCTTCGGCAAAGGAGATGGTTAGAACTCATCAAGGATTATGATGTGGGAATTCACTATCATCCTGGTAAGGCCAACGTGGTCGCCGACGCTCTAAGTCGAAAGAGCCATTGCAACACTCTTAACGTCCGTGGCATTCCACCGGAACTTAATCAACAGATGGAAGCCCTGAACCTAAGCATAGTTAGTCGTGGATTCTTGGCTACGCTGGAAGCCAAGCCTACCTTGCTCGATCAAATTCGCGAGGCTCAGAAGAATGACCCGGATATGCATGGGCTCCTCAAGAATATGAAACAGGGTAAAGCCGCTGGTTTCACAGAGGATGAACACGGAACCCTATGGAACGGAAATCGGGTATGCGTTCCAGATAACAGAGAACTTAAACAGCTGATACTTCAGGAAGCTCACGAAAGTCCTTATTCCATCCACCCTGGCAGTACGAAGATGTACTTAGACTTGAAGGAGAAATACTGGTGGGTTAGTATGAAGCGGGAAATTGCAGAGTTCGTGGCCCTCTGTGATGTGTGCCAGCGTGTCAAGGCAGAGCACCAACGACCGGCCGGACTTCTCCAACCTCTCCAAGTCCCAGAATGGAAATGGGATGAAATTGGGATGGATTTTATCACCGGACTTCCAAAAACCCAAGGCGGATATGATTCTATATGGGTAGTCGTGGATCGACTAACCAAGGTAGCACGGTTCATTCCCGTAAAGACCACCTATGGAGGGAACAAACTAGCTGAACTCTACTTCGCTAGGATTGTAAGTCTGCATGGCGTCCCCAAGAAAATTGTATCTGATAGGGGAAGCCAGTTCACCTCTCACTTTTGGAAGAAGCTCCAAGAAGAGCTGGGTACCCGATTAAATTTCAGCACCGCGTATCACCCGCAGATAGATGGACAGACCGAGCGTCTAAATCAGATCCTAGAGGATATGCTTCGCGCATGTGTCCTAGATTTCGGGAAGACCTGGGATAAGAGTCTCCCCTATGCCGAGTTCTCCTACAATAACAGTTATCAAGCCAGCATACAAATGGCACCTTATGAAGCGTTGTATGGGCGCAAATACCGGACACCGCTATTGTGGGACCAAGTTGGAGAAAGCCAAGTGTTCGGGACTGATATCCTGAGAGAAGCTGAAGCTAAAGTCAGAACCATTCGGGATAATCTAAAGGTGGCACAGTCCCGGCAGAAAAGTTATGCAGATAACCGTCGCCGTGATCTGGAATTCGCAGTGGATGACTTTGTGTATCTTCGGGTCACGCCATTGCGAGGTGTACACAGGTTTCGGACAAAGGGGAAGCTCGCACCTCGGTATGTGGGTCCTTTCCGTATCACTGCTCGGCGCGGAGAAGTCGCCTACCAGTTGGAGCTGCCCGCCTCCTTGGGCAACGTGCATGATGTGTTCCATGTGTCACAACTCAAGAAATGTCTCCGAGTGCCATCCGAGCAGGCCGACTCAGAGCAAATTGTAGTTCGCGAAGACTTGACCTACGTGGAGAGGCCAGTAAAAATCCTGGACACCATGGAGCGCAGGACCAGGAACCGGGTAATCCGTTTTTGCAAGGTCGAGTGGAGCAACCACGCCGAAGAAGAAGCTACCTGGGAGCGCGAAGACGAGCTGAAGGCAGCCCATCCCGATCTCTTCGCCAGTTCTTCCGAATCTCGGGGTCGAGATTCCGTTTAAGGGGGGTAGGTTTGTCACGTCCCAAAACGACTCTAAAATACATCCTCGAAATTATGCAAAGAATAAGTAAAATCCATGTGAAAGCCTCCAACAATTAAAATGTGCAAAGTTAAAAGTCGAATAAGGCTTGGAGGATTTTTGTATATTTCCTAAAAGCCTAAAATGCGTAAATAAATTTTAGTGGAATTTTCAGAGCACAAATAATAATTAAGAAGAAATAAACAAAGTTAAAGTGGTTTTATAAAAAGAAAAACCCTAAAAGTCTTTTTCCCCCCTTCCCCCTCTTGGGCCGGCTCGGCCCACCTCCCTCCCTCTCTCTCCTCTCCCCCGCGGCCCATCGGCCTCCTCCCCGCGCGCGCGCCGCTGACGGGCGGGCCCGCCCGCCACCCTCGCTGACGGGTGGGGCCCACCCGTCATCCCCTACCTCGCGCCGCACCTGCCGCCTCGCCCGTGCCCTAGCGCCGCCGCCGCCGCGGATTCCGCCGCATCCCGCCGTCCCCGCGCGCAATAAAGAGGGGGAAATCATTCCCCGTGATTCCCTCTCCCTTTCCCCCCTACTTTTCCCTCTCTCTCTCCCTCGGATTCGTTTGGAAACTCTCCCGCAAACTTCGCCGGCGCATCAATGGCGGCCGGATCTTCCGCGACCGATTCCCCCTCATCCGGCCGCTCTCTCCTCCTCCCAACACTACATAAACACTCCCCGTGCCTCCCTCCTTCGTTTCCGCCACTCGCCACTCTCTCTCCCCGTCGGAATCGAGCTCGCGCCGTCGTCCTCTCTCTCCGCCGTCGCCGCCGAGCTCCGGTCCGCCGCCGTCGTCGCCCCGGGCCTCCTCCCGTTTCGGCGTCGCCTTCTTCGGGTTCGCCGCGTCCTCGCCGATCTCGTCCACCCCTTCGTTTCGCCCGCCGACCGCCGGAACGCCGCCGTCCTCGTCGACCCGAGCCGCGCCGCCGCCTTCCTCCGCTTCGGTCACCGTTCCCGTCGTCGCCGTCGACCCGGGGTGAGCCATGGACCGCCCATTTCGTTTCCCCCTTCCCTCCCCTCTCTCGGGCGCCGCTCCGTCGCGCCGGAGGTCGCTGCCGGCGACCATCGGGGTGCGGGTGCGCCGCCTCCCGTCGGCTGTGCCGGCGAGGCCGCCTTCGGGCGCGCCCCGCGGCTGCCATGTGGGGCCCGGCCGTCAGCCGCCCGCGTCCTCGGGTGCGGCTGACGCGTGGGACCCACGGCGCCGGCCGGCGTAAGCCGCGTGCACCCGGTCCACCGTGGACCGTGAGGCTGCCGCGTGGGCCCCACTCCCGTGGACCCGGTCCGCGCGCCCCTCCCCTCGGCTGACGCAATAAATCCGATTTTAAATTAAAATTTAAATGAAGAAAATCGCAAATATTCATTTAAAGAGCATATAAACTTCAAATGGCCATAACTTGACCATTTGAACTCGGAATTGGACCGTTCAAGTCTCTAATTTTTCCTTAAGAAGTCAAGAACCCATTTTTGTGCTTTGTTTCTTCTTGTTATATGGAGTTTATTAGAGTAAAAGCCTTTTCTTTTCCGTTGGTCGTGTAGACGCTGCAGCTTCGGAAGATCCGCTATTCGTGGAAGTTGAAGCCGACGTTTGGGAAAGCGAGCAAGGCAAGTCACATCATCTTTGAACATATTGAATCCCAATTTGTAAAATTATGTTGATTTAAATTATTGCATTATCGCTTTATTTAAATTCCCGCGTTATCACTGTTTTATCTAGCCATGCCTATTTACCTTTGTTACGACCTTATTATTATTGTTATTGTTAGTATTTCCTTTTTCACCCTAGATCAAACAAAACCCCAACTAGTGGACACTCTACTCATGGTACCACTAGCATGATTTTAGGTAGATGCTTCGCTGTTTAATTAGGTAACATTAGGTGGTTTTACAACTCTAGACTTTGGGAATATTCATATCACCTGGACACTTTGGAACTGTTGGATTATCGTGGAATTGGCTTCACACCTCCCCCTCTATTCAAAATCCCCAAAATGGTTTTAGGCTGGGCTCGGGGTGCATGGTTTTGATAGTAGCACCTCGGCCATATAAGGACCGGTCTTCGGGCCTCTGTTGCAAAGCACTACCGTACTTCCACATGTCTAGTGGGTAAGGCTTAGTTTGTGGCTCAGTCTGGTTATAAACAAAAGTACACGGATGGAGGTGGATGAAGTCGGGGGTCGATGGACATTCTCCAGGGCAAATGAAGGCTACACGAGCTGCGGCCCGGTAGTCGAGATGTCATGGCACAGGGCCGGTGTCCTCCTGCTAGGGGCTCAGTCCTGCCTGCCTGTCCCGGGTGTTCCGGCCGTAGGTGGGATTGGGTCGGTACTCTTGTCTATGGCTAGGATGGGTTGGAAACTATGTCACGTCTTCCGTCTGTATACCGTGGTGATATGTGGCACGTGGTTACACGTGAGGAAGATGTGTCTTGTGGGTAAAGATGTACACCTCTGATCAGAGTAAAATCTATTCGAATAGCCGCGCCCTCGGTTATGGGCAAGCCGAGCAATGTACCCAAGTTAGTGTTTTAATTCTTAAAACCTGCTTAACAACTAAAATGTGGAATGGTTGGCCTGGGTTGGCTTGGGACGACCTGGGACCCAGGGTCGGGTTGCCAGTTCGGTCTGAATCATCGTAGGCCTTGGGTTAAGGCAGGTTCGTGTGGGTTCACGGCCTTGATAAATAATATTGTATAGTACTAGATTCGTGTTTGCAAAATAGCCCTGAGCAACTAAATATCTTTAAATGCTGTTTACTGCAACCCTAACCCCTTTATAGTATAACTCGTTTGTACTCCCTTGCATTTATTCTGCACTTGTGGGTGTGTCTTGTTGAGTACGGTGGTTGTACTCAGTCTTGCTCAATTTTTCCCAAACCCAGAAGAGGAGTTCCTGGAGGATGAAGGCTTTGGTGTCTAGCTCGTGCCTGCCATCAAGTGCCTGTGGTCGTCGCCCTAGTCTTCCGCTGTTTCTCGTTTGTCTTTGTGTATGCTGGGCCTTCGCTGCCCATGTAATAAATTATCTATTTACGCTTCCGCTTGTAAACTCTGAATTGTATCAACTTTTGGTGTACCTTGCCTCCTGGGACAAGGATTAATGCACGCACGCAAGGAACGCCCGTTGGGTCAGTTCCGGTCGTGACCGACAGCAGACGGGGTGTAACGCCCCGATTTTCGTTCGGGAATAAAAATCAATTAATAATACATTTTCTAGAAATTAAATAAAAGTTAAATCAACTTAATCAAGTGAATTATTGAGGGAATTAAAAATTTCCTTTAAAAATCATTGGCCGGGAATATTTTGTAATATTCTTTGTGCCCTAATGTACTCTCCGGAATTTTCCGTGAATTTTCGGAGCTCGAGAAATAGTTTTAATAGCACAAAGATCATTGTATCAATTAAAATAAAAAGAAAACAATTAAAATCCCCCTTCCTCTCTTTGGGCCATTTTCGGCCCAAGTCTTCCTTCCCTCCCTCGGCCCGCGCGCCCTTTTCTCTCCCTCTCGGGCTGGCCTTCTCCCTCGGCCCGCTCGGCTCTCTCTCTCCCTCAAGTCTGCTTTACCTCCCCAGCCGGTCCCTCCCTCCCTCTCTCCCCGACAGGTGGGACCCGTGGACCCCACCCGTCAGCTCCTCCTCCTACCTCTCGCCGGCCGACCCCAACCGCCATTGCCGTCCACATCGCCGCAAAATCCGGCGCCCTCCCGCACCCGAGCTCGCATCCAACGACGTGGGAACGATCCTCTCCACGTCCTCCACCATTTCCCCCACTCTCCCCGCGAAAATCGGCGCCGGTTAACCCCTCCACCACCCCACATCGGCGCCCCACTTCGCCGGCCGATTCCGCCACGTCCGGCCTCGATCCCGCCTTCCCGAGCCCATAAAAAGCATCCCCGTGCTCCCCTCGTCCGTTTCCCCATTTTTCCCGAGCCCGGCATACTCTCCCTCGCTCTCCCCACGCCGCACCCACGCGCTGCCACACTCCGGCGAACTCCGGTCGCCGTTTCCCGCCGCCACAGCCGTCGCTGCGCCGAGCCGCCGCCACCGCCAGCTTCGCCACCGCAAGGGGAAGTCCGGCCGCCTCTTATTTCCCCCTCTCCACCGCTCGAGCACCACTCCCACCGCACACCCGAGGCCGCCGCCCCTTTCACCGCCTCTAGCCGTGCACCACCGCCGCCCTAGCCGTCGCCCCAATGCGCCACCACTGCCAGTACCTTCGCCGCCTCAAAGTCAAGCTCGGCCGCCGCTCGGTTGTCGCCTCTCGCCGCCCGAGCACCAACTTCACCACCAACCCGAGATCGCCGCCGTGTTTGTCATCTCCATCTGTGTCGCCTCGCCTCCCCGGTCGACGCCGGACTGCGCCGTTTCCTCCCTCGGATCGGCAACTCCGAGCCGCACCCCGGCCACCGCTTCCTCGCCTCCGGGAACCACTGAAATCGCCCTCTCCGCGCCCCGGTCGTCCCGGTCACCGTCCGCCGCCTCGCGCCCGTGGTACGCCACCGGACCACCGTTGCCTCCCCGAGGAGCCCGCCGCCGGCTTCCTCGTTGTAGTCTCGCCGTCGCCGCCCTTGGTGAGCATCCCTCCTCTCCTCCCCGCGCTGTCGCCGGCCGTCGCCGCGGGTGGCCGCGCCGCCGCGCGCCGTCGTTTGGCCAGCTGGCTTTGTGCCGTGCTGTGCCCCAGCCGCGCCGCCCCTGGCCGCTCGATCGGTTTGGGCCGATCCGGGCCATCGGTTCCCGTGGACCGGCGGTGGACCGCCTTGGTGGTCCCGGTCCACGGTGGACCGGCGCCCTTGTCCCGCTGACCGGTGGGGCCCGCTTGCCGGCGCCGCCCCTCCCCTTTGATGACGTCAGCAACCCTCTTTTCCTTTGGAAAAATAAATAATAATTGCGTCATAATTCGTTAATAATTCTAGAAATTCATTTAAATGGCTCAAAACTTCTAAAATTCATATCTAATTCATTCGAACTCCAAATTGAGCCATTCAACTTGCAAAATTCATCTAAAATTGAGCTCTACATGTTTGTTTAGTTTTTATGTACTGTTTCCTTGGTTTTTATTAGAGATTTTCCTCGTTTTGCGTGCCAGCGTGTAGTTTCCGTCGTTTCGGAAGTCCGCGGTCGCAAGGAAAAGAGTTCGGAAGATCAAAGTGAAGAAGCAAGGCAAGTCACACATTCCCCTTGAGCATTTTGATCCTAATTTACAAATGTTTTACTGTTTACAAATAAATATGCATATTTTGCTAATTACACGGGATCAGGGTTTACCTATCTGCTCGCTTGTGCCATGTTTACTTGATATCTATCCTTTGTCAACATTGGGTAATAAATCGACTAGCTCGTGTTACTTATGTGACTTAGCTAGAACTATATGCTTAGCCATGCTTAATTACCACTAGCTCAGTTGATGGGATAATTACAATATTAGACCTTTTTAGTATCAGAGTGAGCTGCGTGCTCGAGACATCTGGCCATGCTTCATGGTCGTAATTATCCAACTAAAATGCAACTGAATGGTGGGCTGTGGGTGCATGGTTTTGCTAGTCGCACCCATGGCAATTAACGACCGGTTCGCGGGATGCCCTGGAAGAACTTATCGTACTTACCACAAGCCAGCGTGGGCAACGGCTGGGCTTGTAGTGTAGCTTTCCTCTAGTCGACGCATCCAGGCAAGGGTGGGCGTGATGGAGCGGGGCAGGCCCTGCGACGGTCTCTGTCGCTTCCGGATTCACCTAGGCACGAGAGGGGACTGCCCGTTGCCCGCTGGGGATGGGGGTGAAACTTGAGGTGTGGTGTGCTTGGCTAGAGGGGGTTATGCGAAGGGTCCTGTCACGGCCTCTTTCCGGTATGTCGTGGTGGCATGTCGGCGCACGGAAACGTGTCGTGGGGCTGTGTCTTGTGGGTACAGTTGTACACCTCTGATCAGAGTAAAACTATTCGAATAGCCGTGCCCGCGGTTATGGGCGGTCGACCAGATTCACCGTGATTAGTCCCACCTTAATAAATCGACTCAATACACTGTAGTTCAGGTGGGTTGGTTGGGCCTGTTCAACGTGGTGTAGCGTTGATCAGTGGAGATTCATTATTACTTTAATTACTCAACAGTTTTACTGTTTTGCTCAATAAAATGTTTTACAACTGCCTTTATGCAAATAGCCTCAAACCCCTCCTTGTATCCCCTTGCACGTCTGCATCGTTGGTGTGGCTTGCTGAGTACGGTGGTTGTACTCAGCCTTGCTATTATTCCCCCTTTTTCAGAAGTGTAGTGCTTCTGAGCTGAAGATGGAGTTAGAGGACCAAGGCTCAGACCCCAGTTGAGTTTTGCCTGTGGAGTGGAGCTGAAGCCCCGCTAGGTTCGCCTTTTTCCGCTGCTGCTGCTTTTGTTTCGGTGTGAGGACTAAGTGCCTCTTCTGTAAGTATTTTCCGTTTATTTACGTTTGGAACTGTTTATTACTTGTCGTTTTGTGTACCCTGGCTGGTCCTGGACAGGGATTTAATACACAAAATAGTCTGGAAATTTGGGCTAAATTTCTGGGCGTGACACGGGGGCGGCGGGATTCGCGGCGGCGGCGGCGCTAGGGCGTGGGCGGGGCGGCGGGAGCGGCGGGAGGAAGGGGATGACGGGTGGGCCCTACCCGTCAGCAAGGAGAGGAGGCCGAATGGGCCGCGAGGAGAGGAGAGGGAGGGGGAAGGAGATGGGCCGAGCCGGCCCAAGGGGTAGAGGAGGGAAAAAAGGACTTTTTAGAGCTTTTCTTTTTATAAAACCATTTTAACTTTGTTTATTTCTTAATAATTATTATTTGTGCTCTGAAAATTCCACCAAAATTTATTTACGCATTTTACGCTTTTAGGAAATATACAAAAATCCTCCAAGCCTTATTTGACTTTTAACTTTGCACCTTTTATTTGTTGGAGGCTTTCCCACGGATTTTAATGATTCTAGGCATAATTTAGAGGATGTATTTTAGAGTCGTTTTGGGACGTGACACCCAGTTTATAAAATTATGTTGATTTAAATTATTGCATTATCGCTTTATTTAAATTCCCGCGTTATCACTGTTTTATATAGCCATGCCTATTTACCTTTGTTATGATCTTATTATTGTTATTGTTATTATTTCCTTGTTCACCCTAGAATAAACAAAACCCCAACTAGTGCACACTCTACTCATGGTACCACTAGTATGATTTTAGGTAGATGCTTCGCTGGTTAATTAGGCAACATTAGGTGGTTTTACAACTCTAGACTTTAGGATATTCATATCACCTGGACACTATGGAATGGTTGGATTATTGTGGAATTGGATTCACACCTCCCCCTCTATTCAAAATCCTCAAAATGGTTTTAGCCTGGGCTCGGGGTGCATGGTTTTGATAGTAGCACCTCGGCCATATAAGGACCGGTCTTCGGGCCTCTGTTGCAAAGCACTACCGTACTTCCACATGTCTAGTGGGTAAGGCTTAGTTTGTGGCTCAGTCTGGTTATAAACAATAGTACACGGATTGAGATGGACGAAGTCGGGGGTCGATGGACATCTCTAGGACAAATGAAGGCTACACGAGCTGCGGCCCGGTAGTCGAGATGTCATGGCACAGGGCCGGTGTCCTGCTGCTAGGGGCTCAGTCCTGCCTACCTGTCCCGTGGGTTCCGGCCGTAGGTGGGGTTGGGTCGGTACTCTTGTCTATGGCTAGGATGGGTTGGAAACTATGTCACGTCTTCCGTCCGTATACCGTGGTGGTATGTGGCACGTGGTTACACGTGAGGAAGATGTGTCTTGTGGGTAAAGATGTACACCTCTGATTAGAGTATAATCTATTCGAATAGCCGCGCCCTCGGTTATGGGCAAGCCGAGCAATGTACCGAAGTTAGTGTTTTAATTCTTAAAACCTGCTTAACAACTAAAATGTGGAATGGTTGTCCTGGGTTGGCTTGGGACAAGCTGGGACCCAGGGTCGGGTTGCCAGTTCGGTCTGAATCATTGTAGGCCTTGGGTTAAGGCAGGTTCGTGTGGGTTCACGGCCTTGGTTAATAATATTGTATAGCTCTGGAATCGTGTTTACAAAATAGCTTTGAGCAACTAAGTGTCTTTTAATGCTGTTTACTGCAAACCCTAACCCTTTATATTATAACCCCCTTGTACTCCCTTGCATTTAACCTGCACTTGTAGGTGTGTCTTGTTGAGTACGGTGGTTGTACTCAGTCTTGCTCAATTTTTCCCAAACCCAGAAGAGGAGCCCCTGGAAGATGAAGGCTTTGGTGTCTAGCTCGTGCCTGCCGTCAAGCGCCTGTGGTCGTCGCCCTAGTCTTCCGCTGTTTCCCGTTTGTCTTTGTGTGTGCTGGGCCTTCGCCGCCCATGTAATAAATTAACTATTTATGCTTCCGCTGGATAAACTCTGAAATGTATCAACTTTTGGTGTACCTTGCCTCCTAGCACAAGGAATAATACACACACGTAAGGAACGCCCGTTGGGTTAATTCCGGTCGTGACACTCATAAAATTCATCCCTATGAGCAGATAATTCAAAGATAGGTTGCTCCATAGAAGAGGAAGAAGTGTATTCCAGGAAACTTCTTCGGATAGAGCAGGGTGAACGTAGAAGAATAGAAAAATATGGACAGGCGCCAGAAATGCTTGTTGGTGTTTCTTACGATCACAGATAGAATCCGCAAGCGCACGGATATACCGATGTAGCACTTCCCCTATGGAGTATTTCAAGGGTATCGAATCCAAGGAAACATGTGTGATTATCTCTTCCTCCGGTTCATCAATGACACAAGATAAATATGGATAAAGGTAGAGAAGATTTCCTAGTGAGAAACAGTGTCTAAGTAAAGCTTAATTTTAATCCTAACACGATACTTCAGGCACTAGCAACCCGCTATTCCCAGATGTCGCTCGACTACGTACCTGGACAGGGAGGACTTAAGTGCTCTTATGCGCTGTCACCACCTCTACACCAACCTCTAACGTACCGTGGGATACGCAGCAACCACTGGAAATCAATTGCCCAGACAACACGTCTACGCAATTAATAACTACTCTTGTGCTAGCTAAACACTAAAGCAATAAATATATAATTAATGGACTATAGTGAACAATGATCACATATGCTTATTAGGAACTAACAAAGAATAATTCTCACTAAGAAAATCTTAATTACTCAGAATGATATTTCTATTGAACCAAAGTAATTAAAAAAGTACAAGAATAAGGAGTGGATTACCGACAACTCCGGGAGTCCTCCGACTTCTTTTACTTTACTCTCTCCCTATTCTAAGTATACTATAGAACATATAAAGAAGCTAAAGTATACTTAGAGCCTCTTGTAATTCAGCTCTACATCTTGGTGTGTGTTGGAATGAGGGAGAGGAGCTCTATTTATAGGCTTCAGATGACGGTTATTGTATGGGAAATGTCCTAAACGCCCTCCAACTGTCATTATGGAGCAATCCTGGACGTCCATGTTGGCGGTTATTAAATGCTGATTCTATATCGCCAACATCTGCATAAAGTCTAGATAATAAAACATCGAACATAGTAATAGGTGTTTAATCTCACATAATCCACAAGTGTTGGTGTATATTTGCGTGACCGATTCTGCCTTGCCTTCTTCCCAGTTACTCGTATCATTGCCCTTCGAGTAGAGATCCTCAGTTTCCAGCAGATCAAAAACGAATCGATCGGTGCAGCCTGGTCCATATTCACTGATTTAGTGCAGTCCGGACCAACCTTTTCCTTTCCTGAGTATGTGCTTTTGCAACATTTTCATACGAGTCTGGATAAGGAATCGGCATTCTATCTGGACATAACCGTCGGAGGATCATTCATGCACAAAACACCGTCGGAAGGAAAAGTAATTCTAGATCGCATTCTAGAAAATACTTCCTTCATGACACAATCTGATTAGCCCTATCCAGAGGCATCCGTGTCCAAGATAGAGAAACCTTCAACAATCGAGACACAACCCGAACCTTCCATTTCCACTAACTTTCTATAAAAGCCGGCATGTCCCAAGAAACTGCGGATCCCCTTGATGTTCACAGGAGGAGGAAGCTGAACTATTAAGTTAATTTTAGCATGATCAACTTCGATTCCTCATTGGGACACTCGATGACCAAGAACAATCCCTTCACAGAACCATGAAATGTTACTTTTCCCAATTGAGTACCAGGTCCTTCTCTTGGCATCGTTGTAAGACTTTGTCTAAATTCTGCAGACAATGACCGAAGGTCTTTCCATAGACAGAGAAGTCATCCATGAAGACCTCCATAATGTCCTCGATCATGTCCGAGAAAATAGACATCATACACCTTTGAAAAGATGCAAGAGTGTTGCATAGTCCGAAGGACATCCTACAATAAGCATAGGTACCGTACGGACTTGTGAACGTAGTCTTACTTTGGTCCTCCGGATGGATAGGAATTTGATGATTCCCGGAATACTGTAACATACCTGAATTCTAGGATTAAGGAATTTCCATCAAAACTAGTTGAAAGGGAAGTTCTTCTATTTTGTAAACCAAAAA
Organism: Oryza sativa Japonica Group; assembly: GCF_034140825.1. Classification (NCBI taxonomy): domain Eukaryota; kingdom Viridiplantae; phylum Streptophyta; class Magnoliopsida; order Poales; family Poaceae; genus Oryza; species Oryza sativa. Next base: position 13,221,423 of record NC_089044.1, on the reverse strand, counting down.
TTTCCATTTTAAACCTAGGTGAAGTTGATCTAACTCTTGCATGATAAAATTTTAGAACAAATTAAAAACCTTTGCATCTCTAACCTAGGACAAAAATATAAATTTATGTGTAAGCATGCATACTCTCATAGACATGTTTGACTTGAGTCCTTCATATGCATTTGGATTTGGATTGCATTCGGATTTTCGATTTGCATATCATAATAGGTCTCATGAATATTAACTAAGATCTAGATAAACAACTGAACCATTAGGGCCTAGTGCTAGCTAGAGGAAGTTAAAATAGGAACCATACACCTTAAAATATATCAACAAGGCCAATGCCAAGCCCCACAAAACTATTTTGGTCATCCATCTGAAGACTAGTCATGAACATGGAAGTGACCAAATAAATTATATCATATAGGATATATTCTATCTTAATCATCTCTATAAGCATTCTCTTAATTTAATACTAAAGTAAACTTGTGCATAATAGGTAAGGAGCTTATGACCTGTGTAAGGTAAACTGAAATTCTAACATATCATTATCACCTCAGGTTAATGAGAGTCCAAATATAACTTTTATAAACATTTACATGCATTTAGGAAAGGGAAACACATATAAGACATAAATCTTGAGAATTATCTAAAATAATTCGTGCAAGATAAAATCATGGGAAAATTCATGTAGGCTCTACTCAACACATACAACTCACTGTAATTTTGGTATGATTTAATAACTAAATTTGCACCTCAAATAAATCAGTCAAACTAATAAAAACTAGATTAACTGTAGTTCTTAATCGGCTAAAACCATACTTTATCTAAAAGTGCATTTAACTGCATAGAAGTGTATAAGTAAAATAATTTATTCAAATACTAGGTCATTTATCATTAATAAAAATAATTTTTTCAGAATTTATCTTCTCTGTTTAGGGCTCCTAAAAATTCGAACTAGTTTCCAAAGAACCCATATTCCTCTAATTTCTGTGAGTAATCTATCCATAATTTTTGAGTGCAACCAAAGAAAATGGAAACTAGGTACATACACCTACCTCCAGTAAAATCAACACTAGTTAATCTGATCAACACATTAAGTATTGAAGCTACAAAATTAGAGGAGAAAATAATTCCGGAAATTCGTCCAAAAACCAAGCTCACCCATGTTTCTGCCTACACATCTCTCTTCCACCTAGTTTACTTCGACCTGGGCCCCCCTTGTCAGTCCCTCCGGCTTGCCCTTCCTCTGTGCAACTTCCCTAGCCGACCGAGAAACACTGAGAGGGAGAGATCGAGCGCCGACCGGCTCTGGACGCCGCACGACGCGTGGCCACGACGTGTCGACGCCCTAAAAACGCCGAGCTCCATTTCTGCCTCTCCCAGACGCGTCGCCACTCTTCACCCACCATTCCAGTGCCGATCCATACGAGGGAGAGCATCCTCGCTGCTCTTCTCCACTGGTTCTCCATCACCGGCTGCGAAGAAGACGATGGCCGCAATCGTTGATGAGCCGCGGTCGTTTCCTCTTCTCTTGCGTTCCATACTCTCCTCACCATGCCGAATATTTCTCCTTTTGATTTCATCCTCTCTGGTGCAGCCAATCGGCGGGAACGCTGCCATGCACACCGGAGCTCTGGAGCGCGCTCTGCGCACCGCCGCAGCAACATCGTCGCCGTTGCCATCAATCTAGATCAAGCCGGAGCGAGCCACCACGCCACCAGCTTCACCTCAACCTCCTCTCCATTTCCCCTCAAGAATCTTCAAGAATGGTGCTACGAGTGTGGAGATCGTCCACCGTCTTCTCCACCTCCGGTCGCCGTCGCCATTGTCGATTCCGCCTCCTCCGGTGAGCCATTGTCCGATTCTTCGCGTATACACCATCCCTGGGACCTCACTAACCCCATGAAAACACATGCATGTCAATTCGATGAGTGGATCGAGCCGTTGCCGTCTTCCCGGAGCTCTACACCGTCGCCGGACCATCTTCTTCTCCGCTGCCGCTGTCCAGACTTTCCGGCGCCTCGTTCAAGGTTCGGTGAGCACCCTTGAGCCCATAGGATTGCATTCATGCATTTCATTCACTTAGAATTGAGCACCAACTCAACATGCAGTAGCAGCCTAAGCACAGCCGCCGCTCGGACTCGCCGCCGGCGTTACTCCGATGTCCACTGACCAAGAAAAGAAGAGGAATGGAATCGCAATAGCATGATCTTCATTTTGTCTTTTGGTCGCACCCTCAAACGAGCCACCGTTTGCCGCTGGCAAGCTTGAGATCGAGCTCAGCCATGGCTTGATCTGCTTCAGCTCGAACCAGGGACCTCGTCACAAGAATTTAGGTTAATATAGGGCTCTTTATGCAAAAGCTCAAGACACACAGAACAGTCATAGGACTGCGGGTTGATTTCCTGAAACTATAGGAGCCTTTTTGCATATTGGCCTGAGACTGACAGTGCACCCCTTGGAAACAAAATCTGAAATTATAAAAGAACAGTAACTAAAACTTGTAAAAATCCATATAAAATTAAATATAGCTCATTTTAAGATGATTCAAATTTCTGTGAACTCACCAAATTGGGAACTTTGATGTTATGGAATAAAAACTTGCACTCACAGTACAAATTTAGCCTCTAAAATTTATCCAAGTTAAATCACACAGAAAGCACGCACAAAATTTATAAAATGCATACAAAATTCATTTCAACTCATTTTGGAGCAAACTCAGTTTCTACAGATCCACCAACTTATGTTCTCCTATAAAGCAAAATGAAATAGTATACATACTATACATCAAATGCCTCTAAAACTATTACCTTTAAATGACTAGTTTTAGATAAGCTGAATTTTAGAAGTTCATATAAAATTCATCTTAGATCTTTTTTAGTAAACCCAAGTTCTGTAGAATCACCAAAACATATACTTCCAAATTATAAAATAAAATTATATACTTACTGTATGATAAAAGCCTCTAAATACTTATGTAAGTAATAACCATCATAGAGCAACCTTAAATTGTAAAATTTGTAGAAAATTCATCTTTAGTCTAAATGAAGTGAACCAAATATCTATAGAACCAGCAAACAGTGGGCTTCAACATAGTAAAATAAAATATGGAACCTTCTGTACAGGTTATAGCTCTAAACTTTAAATTTATAGGATAGGTGCTAATCACATAGTATCGATTGAGCAATATGTATATATATAAATGTATATAGAAATACACTCTAGCTATAATGAAACTCAAATAAAACTTGTTAGACCAGTGAATGCATAGTTCCATTCCCATCCACCAAAACTTAAGGCACTTAGCTCATATAATAATTTCTAGGTTGATATAATAAATTGCTAACATGGACTAGAGCTCCCTTAGTTTATAAAATATGAACCATGATAATAAAGACCATAAGCCTATGAACTAAGGTTAGATTAGTTAACTAAAATACTCATTTTATACATCACTAGCTAGATGAGGCAAGTTCTAGAGCTAAACCTCTAAAGCCATGACACGTTAAAACTTGTAAAATACATAAAGAATTCATATTAACTCTAAAAATTATGAAACCAAATGTGTTAGTGTTAGAAAACACATATCTTCACCCCAGCAAACATAAACTTAATAAGAATTACCTTACAATAGCATTTCACAACAGTAACTAAGTAAATCCTACACTATACCGACGAAACTTCTAAAATTCATAACTCCCAAATAAAATGAGATAAAATAGAAATTCTTTCACCTAAATTAATTTTAGACCAGTACCTATTCACTGTGCACAAATCATCCATTTTAGAGCATTTTGGATTTTTCGCATATTTCGGTGTTTAATTGCATAACGTGTACTTTGTATAGATGATTGCTTAAACGGTGAAGAAGTGATTTAGGTGCTGACATTTTCCTGATTCAAGGCAAGTCCCACCTCCATCTCTTTGATCACTTTGAACCTATGTTTTGGAGGTTATTGAAAATGTTTGCAAATCTTGCATGTCGATTGTACACTAATAAATTAAAATTTTGTTAAACTTGTTAGACAAACTCCTATTGTTTGCATTCACCTTGACCCCACATATATCCATATCCCTCATTCCTAACCTTAGGAACAATATGACTATACCACTTTATATATGAATTTTGGAGTCACTAGGTTACTATAATGCTTAGCCATGCTTAGAATGGTCTTCCTTGTCATTATGGGCTCATTACAAATATGAAAAATTGATTTTGAAATAATCTGGACAGAACTTTAATACTTGTGATTTTGATAAATAAAATGATGGAAAACATGGATTTTAGGTTTGGGCCTCAAGTGGTGCACATATGGTGATTAGTTGTGTACCGATAGGGGGAGAGTGTGCCCAAACCGACCTAAGGACTTCACTCAATGTCAGTTCATTTCGTATACAGTGCAACCACATGTGCTAGTATGGGATAGCCCAAGCTTAGTAAATTATTTATGGTTTAGCCTTACATTCTGGTAGGCCGGTGTGTATGAGTTCGTATAATTCAGAGGAGCTTCCTATTTACCCCGAAGTGGTAGTTTAGGTGACTAAGCGTGTCCAATACAACGGTATTGTGCCACGTGGTGGGTTCCCGTTGTGTCCGCCACCACGGCGTTAAGTTTAAGGCGTGGGCCCGCCACTTAACGGTTCTAGGTCATATAACGTGTATGGCTTAGGATGGAGTAACACGTATCGTGCTGGTGTAGGGCTAAATCATGAATTTTGGAAAAGCTTTGTTGCGGGTAATAAATCGGGTACTTATGTATCGCGTGACATGCTCTTGCATGATTATTATTTCGCATCATGTGGGTAAAGTGTACAAACTCTGCAGAGTTAAAACTAATCGATTAGCCGTGCTCGCGGTCATGAGCGGCGTGTGGATATGTATTGAGTATAGACTTGTGTTTATTCTTCTAAATGCTGAAATTTACCTTCAAATTGTGATGAGATTTGAGAATGATCTCCTTGCTGCCATGGAAGGCAATGAGGTGCATATTTATACATGATTAATGCCTACCTTGATGCCCAATATGTCAAATACTAGCTTGCTGAAATTTTATTTGAAAGTAAACCTGATTTAGAAATGTTTTATGCAAATAAAACTTGCTTTATGCTAAAAAGAACCATATTATGCCTTCCTTGATTATATGCCTTGCAAGTAGGGTCTTAGGCTTGTCTTGGTGCTTGCCAGTACATTATTTCTAATAATGTACTGACTCTTGCTATTGAATTAACCTTTTGCTTGCAGGTTTTAGATTTAGTCTTTGAGTGATGCGGGTAATCGACTGCTTCTTCTAGGACTTGAACTTAATGGGGTAAACCCCTAGTCGGTGTGCTTGTGGATTGAGTAGACAAGCTTCCGCTGTTCTATATATTTATTTGGCCAGTTGGCCAATGTAACTAAAGTAGATGTAGTTTATAATCGCTTTCATCTTATTTGTGTTTGCTATGTATAATCATGCTTGAGATGAAAGTGTGAATCTAGTGCACATCCTGGGAACTAGATTCACATGAGTATGAGTTAAGAATATTTGAGATGTTGTAGATCTTTAGCCATTTTTGTCAAGTCTCCTGAATGTGTAACACATCTGGTCACCGCCTTCGAGTGGTTTGACGGGCACATCTCAGGCTGAAGTTGACTGGCAGGCTAAAGGCCCGGCAATGTCTCCAATATTCCTCTCTCGAGGCGTCGGATATTTCATTATACTTGTTTGATGACTTGAATTATACATTTCATCTCTCAATTATAATGGAAGGTCCGGAGAGCCTACGACAAATACCCATCATGGAAACAGAAAAATGAATGATTTGCCAGCCGTTCCAACATTTCATCAATGAAGGGTAGAGGAAAATGATCCTTTTTCGTAGCCTTGTTAAGTTTTCTGTAATATATGCACATCCTCCATCCGGTTATGGTTCATTGCAAAATAAGTTTATTTTGAGCATTTGCAATGACCGTCATTCCTCCCTTCTTCGGCACAACCTGGACTGGACTAACCCGTATGGTACGGGATAAATAATCCCGGCATGTAGGAGTTTCATGACCTCTTTCTTTACAACTCCTCGCATTGCAATATTGAGCCCTCATTGAGGTTCCCTGGAGGGAGTACTCTCCAGGTCAATAGGGATATGATGAGTGCAAAGTGCGGGATTGATCTCTCTAAGATCTTGAAGGGAATAGCCAAGAACAGCGTGATGCTTTTCTAGTACAGACAGAAGACGTTGAGTCTCGTCTTCGGAGAGCTTGTCATCGATTATGACAGGGGCTTCTTTGTCATTGTGTAAGAAAGCATAGCGTAGGCCTTCAGGTAGAGGTTTAAGCTCAAGTGGAGGTCGAGGTTGCGGTTCCAATATTGGAAGTTCGAGAGTCTCACCGGGTTCCGCTTCTTCCTTGATGAAGTCAAGGACTTCATCTTCCAAAAGGGCCTTGGGAGACTCGTGAGGGGGGAACTGCTGTAACCTCCTCCGCTTACTCAATCTCTCGGAGAGAGTCGGTCAAGGCGAACCTTGCCCGCGAGAATGGAACTGAGAATTTGTTCCCTCACAAAGTTATTCTGAGGCTATCTAATCGAGGCGTGTTTATGAGGAGTTGCTCAATGGGAAGCCCGATTAGAATGTCAAAATCTTGGATTTCAAAGACGTGGAAATCCAAGACAGCCTCCCTGTCTTCAAAGCAGACATGCACATCTTGTACAATCCCAAATACTTCAATAATATTTTCGTTCGGGTGTTTGAAGAATTTGTTTGTCGGGGTTACTGCCTTTGACAAACCTATTAGCTAAGGATGATCTCTTTGAGTTCAATGACGCATGCCTAAAATCTTTTGAAATTCTCAAAAAGGCACTCGTCTCTGCTCCAATCATTCAACCTCCTGATTGGACTTTGCCCTTCGAGATTATGTGTGATGCAAGCAATTTCGCTGTTGGTGCGGTCTTGGGCCAAACCAAGGATAAAAGGCATCATGCAATCTGCTATGCAAGCAAAACTCTAACCGGAGCTCAGTTGAATTATGCAACTACTGAAAAAGGAGCTGCTCGCGGTTGTTTTTGCTATCGATAAGTTTAGATCTTACTTGGTGGGAGCTAAGGTGATAGTTTACACTGATCATGCTGCTCTAAAATACCTGCTCACTAAGAATGATGCTAAACCTCGGATCTTAAGATGGATTTTGCTGCTCCAAGAATTTGGCTTAGAAATTAAGGATAAAAAGGAGTAGAAAATTCCGTAGCAGATCATTTGTTTGGGCTGCAAATCACTGACACGCAGGACCAACCGATAAATGATTTCTTGAGAGACGACATGCTGATGACGGTTCGTGACTCCAACCCGTGGTATACCAACATAGTGAACTACATGGTGTCAAAATACATACCAACGGAGGAAAATCAACGGAAGCTGAAATACAAGAGCCGCTGTCATATATGGGATGATCCTTAACTGCACAGGGTCTGCTCCGATGGCTTACTAGAAGATGTGTGCCCACTGAAGAGGGACTTAAGATTATAGAATGATGCCTTGCCTCACCTTATGGTAGTCATTATGGTGCATTTCGCACACAGGCTAAGATTTGGCAATGTGATTTCTTCTGACCAACAATGTATGAAGATTCGAAAGAATTTGTCAGAAGATGCCCAAGCTGCCAGAGGCTAGGAGGAATCACTGCTCGTGATGAAATGCCCCTCGCATACAACCTGCAAGTCGAAATATTTGATGTTTGGGGTATTGACTTTATGAGACCTTTTCCTGAGTCCCGTAACTGCGAGTATATTCTGGTGGCAGTCGACTATGTCTCCAAGTGGGTTGAGGCTATGCCGTGCAGCGCCGCGGATGTGAAGCATGCCAAGAAGTTCATAAAGATCATCTTCCCAAGGTTTGGTACTCATAGGATGGTCATAAGTGACGGAGGTTCGCACTTCATTGACAAAACCTTCTGAGGCCTCCTACAAGACATGGGAGCCAAGCACAACATGGCCGTACCTTACCATCCACAGACCAGCGGTCGAGCAGAAACATCAAATAAGCAAATCAAGAATATTCTGCAGAAGACGGTCAACAAAATGGAAACAGGATGGAAGGATAAATTGTCGGACGCACTGTGGGCATACCAGATAGCATACAAGACATCCATTGAAATGTCCCCATATCAGATTGCCTACGGGAAGCCATGTCGACTCCCTGTAGAGCTCGAGCACAGAGCATATTGGCCCATCAGGAACTGGAATATGGACTTTGAAGGAGCAGGGGAATGGATGAAAATACAGATCGCTGAACTTGAAGAATGGAGAGAGAAGGCATATGACAATGCTAAGATATACAAAGAAAGGACGAAGCGCTGGCATGATAAAAGGATAAAAATCAGGAAATTAAAACCAGGAGACAAAGTGCTGATGTTCAACTCCAGGGTTAAGCTTTTCGGCCATGGGAAATTACGCAATAAATGGGAAGGACCGTTTGACGTCATCGACACCTCTTCGCATGGGGTAATCACACTCCGTGACGATTCAGGTAACATATTTTAGGTAAACGGTTAACGCTTAAAGATTTTCCTTGAGTCGAATGAAACTTTAGATGAGGAAGTAGATATTATTGAATTAATCGATTATGAACCATAATGATCTCATCTAAAGCATGCTTAATTTCCTGTATAGTTGTCATTTTTGTGCTTAATTTAGGATTTTGTGGGCCTAGGAAAAAAAATTGGTGGCCAACTGGACCCACCAGGGTTCGGCCGAACCACGGTGACGCCCAATCGGCCCTATTTTTGAAAAATAGCCCCCCCTCCCTCGTTTGTAATTCGTTGTGATGTGCATTCGGAGGTAGATCGATCAGATCAGACTTAGAACACATGTTCTTCCTCCTCTCTTCCACTATTTCAATCTCCCTCTCCATCTCATCTCAATTCCTTCGATCCATCACCTTCAACCCACAAATGACTGGCAAATCATTGATCCCATACATTGGCTCTTCCTCCAATTCCACCTACAACCTTGACGGAGAGCCGACATCAGCGAATCAATTGATCCCGGTAGAGAACTTTACGATGGAAGGGGTGAACACACTGTGGGCGAGCTCATCGGCGAGCTCCCTAGTTCGGCTGAATCAGGCCCCTCTCGGCCCCCCGTTCAGCAGCACGATCCCTTTCCCCTCGCCATGTCACCAAGACTAAAATCCGGGGTGATTCGCCTGTGCGACGGCCCACAACGGGAAAACTCGGTCTTTTGAAGGCGAGACGTCTTTTCCAATACGATGAGAAGGCTGCTCCGCCTCCCGCCGAACGGTATGTGGGCACCCTATACACCAAGGCAGCGGATGAGGTGCTCCACAAATACATCACACCCTCCGCCACTCCATCTACTCCCAAGGAGGACCGATTTTGCATTCGGGGAGTGCAAACTCCCGACGGTGGGTATGGTAAAGGATTGCACCGGCCTTTGACGCAATCGGACAAGGAGGAGGCAGCGGAGTCCCGTAGCCCTCCACCTATGAAGGTGAAGTGTCGTTTGATGCCCCCTCCGACCAAATTTGGTAATCTAAGTATCGGAGATGGAGATGGAATCGAAGTGGAAATCGAGATGGAAATCGCTCGGGAAACAGAGTAAGGATCAGCCGAAGTCCGAATCGGCTACGATCAAGATTGGCAGGGTTCGAGTTGGACGGGGTTAGCCGATCAAGTCGAATCTGACAATGTCACGCCCAGAAATTCCCGAATAGAATTCCATGCAGAATGTCACGACCGGAAATAACCCAACGGGCATTCCTTACGTGCGTGCATTAATCCTTGTCCCAGGAGGCAAGGTACACCAAAAGTTGATACAATTCAGAGTTTAACAAGCGGAAGCGTAAATAGATAACTTATTACATGGGCAACGAAGGCCCAGCACACACAGAGACAAACGAGAAACAGCGGAAGACTAGGGCGACGACCACAGGCGCTTGACGGCAGGCACGAGCTAGACACCGAAGCCTTCATCCTCCTGGAACTCCTCTTCTGGGGTTGGGAAAAATTGAGCAAGACTGAGTACAACCACCGTACTCAACAAGACACACCCACAAGTGTAGAATAAATGCAAGGGAGTACAAAGGTGTTACACTATAAAGGGGTTAAGGTGGCAGTAAACAGCATTTAAAGATATTTAGTTGCTCAAAGCTATTTTGTAAACACGATTCTAGAACTAAACAATATTATTTATCAAGGCCGTGAACCCACACGAACCTGCCTTAACCCAAGGCCTACGATGATTCAGACCGAACTGGCAACCCGACCCTGGGTCCCAGCTCGTCCCAAGCCAACCCAGGCCAACCATTCCACATTTTAGTTGTTAAGCAGATTTTAAGAATTAAAACACTAACTTGGGTACATTGCTCGGCTTGCCCATAACCGAGGGCGCGGCTATTCGAATAGATTTTACTCTGATCAGAGGTGTACATCTTTACCCACAAGACACATCTTCCTCACGTGTAACCACGTGCCACATACCACCACGGTATACAGACGGAAGACGTGACATAGTTTCCAACCCATCCTAGCCATAGACAAGAGTACCGACCCAATCCCACCTACGGCCGGAACCCCCGGGACAGGCAGGCAGGACTGAGCCCCTAGCAGCAGGACACCGGCCCTATGCCATGACATCTCGACTACCGGGCCGCAGCTCGTGTAGCCTTCATTTGCCCTGGAGAATGTCCATCGACCCCCGACTTCATCCACCTCCATCCGTGTACTTTTGTTTATAACTAGACTGAGCCACAAACTAAGCCTTACCCACTAGACATGTGGAAGTACGGTAGTGCTTTGCAACAGAGGCCCGAAGACCGGTCCTTATATGGCCGAGGTGCTACTATCAAAACCATGCACCCCGAGCCCAGCCTAAAACCATTTTTGGGGATTTTGAATAGAGGGGGCGGTGTGAATCCAATTCCACAATACTCCAACAATTCCACAGTGTCCAGGTGATATGAATATTCCCAAAGTCTAGAGTTGTAAAACCGCCTAATGTTACCTAATTAAAAGCGAAGCATCTACCTATAATCGTACTAGTGGTACCATGAGTAGAGTGTCCACTAGTTGGGGTTTTGTTTAATCTAGGGTGAACAAAGAAATAATAACAATAACAATAATAAGGTCATAATAAAGGTAAATAGGCATGGCTAAATAAAACAGTGATAACGCGGGAATTTAAATAAAGCGATAATGCAATAATTTAAATCAACATAATTTTACAAACTGGGATTCAATATGTTCAAAGATGATGTGACTTGCCTTGCTCGCTTTCCCAAACGCCGGCTTCAACTTCCACGAAGAGCGGATCTTCCAAAGCTGCAACGTCTACACGACCAACAGAAAAGAAAAGGCTTTTACTCTACTAAACTCCATGTAACAAGCAGAAACAAAGCACAAAAATGGGTTCTTGACTTCTTAAGGAAAAATTAGAGACTTGAACGGTCCAATTCCGAGTTCAAATGGCCAAGATATGGCCATTTGAAGTTGATATGCTCTTTAAGTGGATATTTGCGAATTTCTTCATTTAAATTTTAATTTAAAATCGGATTTATTGCGTCAGCCGAGGGGAGGGGCGCGCGGACCGGGTCCACGGGAGTGGGGCCCACGCGGCAGCCTCACGGTCCACGGTGGACCGGGTGCACGCGGCTTGCGCCGGCCGGCGCCGTGGGTCCCACGCGTCAGCCGCACCCGAGGGCGCGGGCGGCTGACGGCCGGGCCCCACATGGCAGCCGCGGGGCGCGCCCGAAGGCGGCCTCGCCGGCATGGCCGACGGGAGGCGACGCGCCCGCGCCCCGATGGTCGCCGGCGGCGACCTCCGGCGCGACGGACCGGCGCCCGAGAGAGGGGAGGGAAGGGGGAAGTGAAATGGCGGTCCTCGGCTCACCCCGGGTCGACGGCGACGACGGGAACGGCGACCGAAGCGGAGAGAGGCGGCGGCGCGGCTCGGGTCGACGAGGACGGCGGCGTTCCGGCGGTCGGCGGGCGAAACGAAGGGGTGGACGAGGTCGACGAGGACGCGGCGAAGCCGAAGGAGGCGATGCCGAAGCGGGAGGAGGGCCGGGGCGACGACGGCGGCGAACCGAAGCTCGGCGGCGACGGCGGAGAGAGAGGACGACGGCGCGAGCTTGATTCCGACGGGGAGAGAAAGCGGCAAGGGTCGGAAACGGAGGAGGGAGGCACGGGGAGTGCTTAAATAGTGTTGGGAGTGAGAGAGGGCGGCCGGAGGGGAAGGAAACCGGCGCGGCGATCTCGGCTCCATCAATGACGCCGGCGAAGTTTGCGGGAGGATTTCCAAACGAATCCGAGGGAGAGAGAGAGGGAAAAGTGGGGGAAAAGAGGGAGGGAATCACGGGGAGTGATTTCCCCCTCTTTATTGCGCGCGGGGGCGGCGGGATGCGGCGGAATCCGCGGCGGCGGCGACGCTAGGGCACGGGCGAGGCGGCGGGCGCGGCGCGAGGTAGGGGATGACGGGTGTCCCCACCCGTCAGCGAGGGTGGCGGGCGGGCCCGCCCGTCAGCGACGCGCGCGCGGGGGCAGGCCGATGGGCCGCGGGGGAGAGGAGAGAGAGGGAGGGAGCTGGGCCGAGCCGGCCCAAGAGAGGAAGGGGGGGAAAAGGACTTTTAGGGATTTTTCTTTTTATAAAACCTTTTTAACTTTGTTTATTTCTTCTTAATTATTATTTGTGCTCTGAAAATTCCACTAAAATTTATTTACGCATTTTAGGCTTTTAGGAAATATACAAAAATCCTCCAAGCCTTATTTGACTTTTAGCTTTGCACATTTTAATTGTTGGAGGCTTTCACATGGATTTTACTTATTCTATGCACAATTTCGAGGATGTATTTTAGAGCCGATTTGGGACGCGACACAGAATGTGCATTAAAATCCCTGTCCAGGACCAGCCGGGGTACACAAACGACAATGTTGACATTCAGATCCACGTCTTAGAAACATCATAAAAGTCTTACAAAAATGCAGCGGAAAACAAAAGATAACTGGAGCTAATCCTTGACTCGAACTGCAGCGGGAACACCACTCCACAGGCATCCTCGACGGCACGGACAAAGCCTACTCCTCGGAGAACCCGCCATCGGACACATACTCGAGCTCTGGGATTGGGGAAAATAGAGCAAGGCTGAGTACTACCCACTGTACTCAGCAAGTCATACCGGAACGGGGGTATGATGAAGGGATTCCACAAGGGATAGCTAAGCAGGTTCATTTGCATAAATACTGGCATTTATAAACAGGAATTGAATGCGAAAACAGTTGTAATAATTAAGCAGTATTAATCATCCACTGTCCAACGCTACACCACGTTGCGACAGGCCCAACCATCCACCTAAACTATCCAAATTCAAAAGATTACACTAGGGTGAGACTAATCACGGTGAATCTGGTTGACCGCCCATAACCGCGGGCACGGCTATTCGAATAGTTTTACTCTGATCAGAGGTGTACAACTGTACCCACAAGACACAGCCCCACGACACGTTTCCGTGCGCCGACATGCCACCACGACATCCCGGAAAGAGGCCGTGACAGGACCATTCGCATAACCCCCTCTAACCAAGCACACCACACCTCAGGTTTCACCCCCACTCCTCGCAAGGCAGCGGGCAGTCCCCTCTCGTGCCTAGGTGAATCTGGAAGCCGCATAGGCCGTCGCAGGGCCCATCCAAACTCCATCACGCCCACCCTTGCCTAGATGCGTCGGCTAGAGGAAAGCTACACTACAAGCCCAGCCGTTGCCCACGCTGGCTTGTGGTAAGTACGATAAGTTCTTCCAGGGCATCCCGCGAACCGGTCCTTAACTGCCATGGGTGCGACCAGCAAAACCATGCACCCACAGCCCACCATGTGATTCATTTTAATTAACCAACACCCAAGCGGTGTCACTAATCCAACATTATCATATAAACCTATAGTCTAGGTTTTAAATGAGATCTCCCCATTGTGTGCTAGTTGAACTAAGCATGGCTAAGCAACCCTAGTCCTAACTCTAATCATGTTATAACCCAAGCTAACAAAGGAGCATGGTATCAAATTAGCATGGCTGTAACAATAGGTAACCATCCCATAGTAATATTGCAAAACAAATGCGGTATTTGAAAGAAAACATTAGGACATTTGCAATATAGGATCAATATGATCAAGTGACAAGCATGACTTGCCTTGCTCTGCTGCTGGAGGGACCTCGGCGACTATCTCGAAGTACACCGGAGCGTCGGAAGAGCCGGAATCTAGCGACATACAAGGCAAACATTGCAAACAGGCTATAAGACTACTGAAACAGGGAACAAAACCATTTTTAATGGATTCTACACATTTTTCTTGATTTACTGAGACTTGAATGGGATTAAACGGAGCTCGGATGAATTAGTTATGAATTTTAGAAGATTCACTGTGTTTATTACTATAACAAAAATCCTTAAATAATTTATTGCGCAATATTAACCAGGACTGACGTCAGCACGGGGGCGCGGCGCCGACATGCGGGGCCCACCGGTCAGCGACTCGAGAGAGGGAGGAAGGGCGCCGACACGCGGGACCCACTGGTCAACGGCGCGGGAGAGAAGGGGCAGCGGCACCGGCTCGGCTTGGCTCACGGCCGGCCGACCGACCGCGGCGACGGCGACGGCGCGCGCGCGAATGCGTTGCCGGCGACGGCAACCGGCGGCGAAGGCGACGGCGCAAAGGCGATGCGGAGGCGGCTGCGCTAACGGCGGCTAGGAAGGGGAGGGAACGGGCGGCGATAAAGGCGGCCGCCGGCTCGGCTCGGCATCAAAACCGACCGGCCGGCTAGGTCTAGCGGCGACGGCACGCGGCCAACGACGGCGGCGACCGGCGGCACGGGAGGCGGCGGCGGCAGTCGAAGGCGACGGCGCGCGACACTAAGAGGAGAGGAAGGGGAAAAGAAGGGAGGGGTGCCTCACCGAGGGTGGCCGGCGCGGAGGAAGACGATGGCGAACGGCGACGGCAAGCCACGGGAGGACGACGTCGGCGAGCGGACGAGCTTCGGGGTGCCCTAAGGAAGGAGGAGAGAGGGATTAGAGAGAGGGAGATGAACCACAGCGACCGGAAACCATGGCCGAAGGCAGCGGTAGAGGTGGTGCTCACCCGTGCGCGAGGGGATGAGGGCTCCGGCGACGAACCTTGACGGAGGAGAGGTGGACGGGGTGGATCTCGGCCACGCGAATCCGACGGCGGTGTCGGCGCGGCCTGGCGGCGACCCTAACGGCGGCTAGCGGCGGCCGGAGAAGCGGAAAATGGCGGCTGCGGAGGTTGCACGACGCGGGGGCGATGGGAGGCTCGAGAGAGTGCGGCGAAATGGGGAAAAAGTGAGAGGGGGCGACGGCGGTGCTTAAAAAGGGGAAGAGAGAACCGGACGTGGCCGGGAGAGGCGGAAATCGCCGGCCGACGTGGGGGAATGGGGAAGAGAGAGAGGCGGGATTCGATTTTCGAATCCCGGCCATCTCGGGCGCGGGCGCGAGTGGGAGAGAGAGGGGAGTGGGCGCTGGAGACGCGGCGCACGCGCGGGCGTGGTCGACGTGGCCCGGGGAAGGCGGGGACGTGGGCGCGGCGGCGGTTTCGGCGCGGCGGCGCGAGCGCGAGATCGGCGGGAGGAGGGAGACGGGCCCGACAGGTGGGCCCCACCTGTCGGCGACCCCGAGAGAGGAGGCGGCGGGGCGGCCTGGCTGGGCCTCGGCCGGCGGCCGGCCCAGTAAGGGGGAGGGAAGGAAGGAGGGAATGGGCCGGCGGCCCATTCGAAAGAAAGGAGGGAAAAGAGAGGAAAAAGAAAAAGAAAAAGGAAAAAGGATTTTCCCTGGAATTAAAATATTGCTTGCTCAATTTTAATTGGTTAAAATTATTTCTAGAGCTCTGAAAATTCCACTAAAAATCCTGTTAATGAATTTCGACCTGTAGAACTCAAGAAAAAGTCCCACATGTCAAATCCGATTATTATTTGCATTACTTTCTTAGGGTTTTCTCCTGATTTGCACCGGTATTTTCTTAGGGTCATTTATAAATTACAATTTTGGCTTGGGAGGGAAACTTCGGGGTGTGACAAACCTACCCCCCTTAAACGGAATCTCGGCCCCGAGATTCGGAGGAGCTGGTGAAGAGGTGCGGATGGGCGGCTTTCAACTCATCTTCCCTTTCCCAGGTTGCTTCCTCTTCTGAATGATGATTCCACTGAACTCGGCAAAACCTGGTGACCTTATTTCTGGTTCTTCTTTCGCTGGTATCAAGTATACGAACCGGCTTCTCCACATAGGTTAGGTCCTCTTGGATATCAATGTGCTCCGAATCAGCCTGTTCTTCAGGTACCCTTAAGCACTTCTTTAATTGGGACACATGGAACACGTCATGGATGCCGATCATGTTGGATGGAAGTTCTAGCTGATAAGCAACTTCTCCCCTTCGTTCCAAAATTTTGTATGGTCCCACGAAGCGTGGTGCCAACTTGCCTTTTGTCTGGAAACGGTGTACTTCCCGGAGCGGAGTGACACGAAGATACATGTAATCTCCTGCCTCAAAAGTGAGCTCCCTTCGACGGTTATCCGCGTAGCTCTTCTGTCGAGACTGAGCAATTCTCAACCTTTCCCTGATGATTATGACTTTCTCTTCTGCTTCCGCTAATACCTCTGTTCCGAACAGTTGACGTTCGCCTGTCTGATCCCAGAAGAGAGGTGTGCGGCACTTCCGACCGTATAAAGCTTCAAACGGTGCCATCTGTAGACTGGCCTGGTAGCTGTTGTTGTACGAGAATTCTGCATATGGCAAGCTTTTGTCCCAAGCTCCACCAAAATCAAGAGCGCAAGCTCTCAACATATCTTCCAAGATTTGATTGACTCGCTCGGTCTGACCATCAGTTTGCGGGTGATAGGCCGTGCTGAAATTTAAACGGGTCCCCAATTCTTCCTGTAGCTTCTGCCAGAATTTTGAGGTGAACTGACTACCTCGGTCGGATACTATCTTCTTGGGTACCCCATGCAAACACATGATCCTTGCGAGGTACAATTCTACCAATCTCTTTCCCGTATAGGTGGTATGCACTGGTATAAAGTGAGCCACCTTGGTGAGTCGATCCACGACTACCCAGATTGAATCATGACCCGATGATGTCCGGGGCAGTCCTGTTATAAAGTCCATTCCAATCTCCTCCCATTTCCATTCCGGGATTTGAAGAGGTTGGAGTAAACCTGCTGGTCTTTGGTGCTCTGCCTTCACTCGTTGGCAAACATCGCAGAGTGCGACGAATTCAGCTATTTCTCTCCTCATGCTGACCCACCAAAACTTTTCTTTGAGGTCTTGATACATTTTAGTGCTGCCTGGGTGAATGGAGTACTGGGTCTGATGAGCCTCGGTGAGTATCAGATCCTTCAATTCCTTGTCGTCAGGTACACACAATCTTTCTCCCATCCAGATCGTGCCATGCTCATCCTCAAGGAAATCCCGAGCCTTTCCGACTCTCATGTTCTTTTTCAGCTCTGCTATTTCCGGATCATTTACTTGAGCGGCTCTAACTTGATCCACGAGCGTAGGCCGTGCCTCCAGAGCGGCTACGAACCCGTGTTCAACAATTCCCACGTTGAGATGCCCAAACTCCTGCCGCAATTCCTCACACATGCCCTCGATGCATAGGGCAGTGCAGTAACTTTTCCGGCTTAAAGCGTCTGCCACCACATTGGCTTTACCCGGGTGGTAGTGAATACTCATGTCATAGTCTTTGATTAGTTCCAACCATCTTCGTTGCCGGAGATTTAGGTCCGGTTGGGTGAAGATGTATTTCAGACTCTTATGGTCCGTATATATTTCGCAGCGGTTGCCAATCAGATAGTGCCTCCAGATCTTCAAAGCATGAACCACTGCTGCCAATTCCAAGTCATGCGTTGGATAATTTCCTTCGTGTGGACGCAACTGCCGCGAGGCATACGCAACCACTCTGCCCTCTTGCATTAGGACACATCCAAGTCCGTGACGGGATGCATCACAATAGACTTGGAAGTCTTTCGTCGGGTCGGGCAGAATCAAAACTGGTGCGGATACTAATTTCTTCTTGAGCTCCTCGAAACTCTTATCGCACTCAGCTGTCCATTTAAACTTCTCATCTTTCTTAAGCAACTGAGTCATGGGTCGGGCGATTCTGGAGAAATTTTCGATGAATCGGCGGTAATAACCCGCAAGTCCAAGAAAACTCCGAATCTGCGACACGGTCTTAGGTGGGGTCCATTTGGTAACTGACTCCACGTTCGATGGGTCGACTGCCACACCCTGAGCTGTAATGACATGACCCAGAAATTTTACTTCCGTCAACCAGAAGTCACACTTGTTGAACTTGGCGTATAGCTGGTGCTCCTTCAACTTCTCGAGTACTAGATGGAGATGTTGTTCATCTTCCTCCTCGGACTTTGAATAGATAAGAATGTCGTCGATGAACACCACAACAAACTTGTCCAGAAATTCCATGAACACTTTGTTCATCAGATTCATGAAGAATGCGGGTGCGTTGGTAAGTCCGAAAGACATAACCGTGCACTCATATAGCCCGTACCGAGTGGTGAAGGCCGTCTTCGGAATATCCTCTTCCCGGATTCTCAACTGGTGGTAGCCTGATCGCAGGTCTATCTTAGAAAACACTTTAGCTCCTTTCAGTTGATCAAACAAATCATCGATTCGCGGCAAAGGGTATTTGTTCTTGATGGTGACCTCGTTGAGTGCGCGATAATCAACGCACATTCTCTTCGTCTTATCCTTTTTCTCCACAAAAATGACCGGAGCACCCCAAGGTGAAGTACTTGGTCGGATGTACCCTTTCTGCAGCTGCTCATCAACCTGCTTCTTGACCTCGGCTAATTCGTTGGCCGCCATTCTGTACGGTCTCTTGTAAATGGGAGCGGTTCCCGGTGCCAAGTCAATCCGGAATTCAATCTCCCTCTTGGGTGGCATGGTAGTGAGGTCTTCAGGGAACACTTCTGGATACTCGGAGACTATGGGTATGTCTTCCAATTTCTTCAAATTCTTCTCCTCGGTGACCACTGGGACTTCCATCTCGATCTGGTTCAAGGAGACCCCTTGCTTTGGCGGGGCTAGTGATTTGTACACTACCGTTTCTCCCTTCTCGTTGGTCAAGGTGACTGTGCGATTCGCACAATCGATGACTCCGTTGAACTTAGTCAGCCAATCCATCCCAAGAATGACATCTAGGTCTTTGGATTCAAGAAGAATGAGGTTGGCTAGAAATGGTAATCTTTGGATTTCTATTAGCACTGAAGGGCTAAAACTGACTGAGGTTGAACTATTTCCCGGGGTATGAACCCTCATTGGTGTGCTAAGCTCTTCTTTCCTTAACCCATACATCCCCACAAATTTCTTTGAAATGAAAGAATGCGTTGCACCAGAATCAAAAAGTACTGTTGCAGGGATTGAGTTAACAGGGAACGTACCCAGTACGACCTCCGGTGCTGTTTGTGCCTCCTCTGCAGACGCGTGGTTGACACGAGCCTGGATAAACCTTGGCCCGGCACGCCTGGGCTTCGGGCATTTGTCAGCGAAGTGGCCAAGTTCACCACAGTTGAAGCAGGACCCTGGTTTTGCTCCCGTCTCCTTCTTGGCTTGCGCGGGCGGGCCTGACTGTGCCGGTGCCATGGGTGGGCGTGGAGCTGCACCGCGGTTGGGCTGACCTCCATGGTGGTTCTGACTGCCACTAGAGCCCTGGTGGAAGTTGCTGGAGTTGAACGGGCGGTGCTGACGGACGATCATGGTGGTAGGTCCACCCTGCTGTCCGGGAGTGAAGCGCGGCCTCTGGTGACTTCCTCTTCCTGTCCATCTTGTTGCGTTGATCCTCCTGGCGGATTGCCTTGTCAACCAGCCTCTCAAAGTCAGCGTAGTCCCCGGATATCAGTTGGTTGGTCAACTCATCATCCAAACCCGCCATGAACTTCTCCTGCTTCTCGGCGTCGGTGCGGACATCCTCTGGTGCATATCGCGCGAGGCGATTGAACTCGTGGAGGTACTCTGTCACAGTCCTGTTGCCCTGATGGAGTGCACGAAATTCCCTCTTCTTTTGTGCCACGACCCCATCTGGCACCTGTGCCTTCCTGAAGCTACGGCAGAACTCTGCCCAAGTGACTTCAGTACCCGGTGGGCGGGTGGCCATGTGATTATCCCACCAGGCTGACGCAGGACCCTGAAGCTGGTGTGTGGCGAAAGCGACCTTCTCCTGATCATTGCACTGCAGGAGGTTCAGCTTCTTCTCTATCGCATGGAGCCAGTCATTTGCCTCTATAGGATTGGTGGTGCTGGAGAAGGTGGGTGGCCTGACACGTAGGAACTCAGGCAACTTGGACTGAGGGGGAGGGGGACCAAACTGCTGGTGCTGCTGTTCGGCGTGCTGCATCATCCTCTGGTGCATCTGCTGGTGCTGCTGCTGCATCTGCTGCATCATGGCTGCCATCATCTGAGTCTGATGTGCCATAACTTGGGCTAGCGTCAGATTCTCGGGAAGTGGTGGCGGACCATTGCCGGAATCACTGCTGGGGTGCACACCATTAGCGCGTTCTTCGCCGTTGCTGCCCTCGCCTGTTGCGCGGCTACCAGTCCTGGTGTGGACCATCTAGAGGGAAAAGCAGACGGGGGGGAAAGAAGAAAAACAGATGCTCAGAAACTAAGCTTTATTACAAAGGAATTAAAACTGCAATTGTTCTGATCGGAATTATAACACTTAAAGAGCAAGCAAAAATCCTTATTAAGACAGCCATATCATAGGCACATGATATCGACCGTCGACTGACCCCAAACAAGCAACCTAAACACACCAACTAACAAGCAGAAGCTAGACAGTCGATAAACTAATGGGAAAAACGAGCCTAATGCTCGGAACGGCTCCTGCGGTCGGTGGAGTCGAAGGCGTCCTCCTGCTCGTCACCAGGTCCCTCTGAGAGACTCCTGGAGCCTGGCAGATACGTCTCGCCGCTGCCACTGGGAGTAGCAGACAACCAACCTCCGGTGCCACTGGCTGGACCTCTGGCGGCTGATGCTGGAGCGAAGGAGAGAGCGGACGCGGGAGCTGGAGCTTGAGCTGCAGGAACTGCGGGCGGAACTGGAGGTGCTGCGGGAGCTGCTGCTGGAGGTGGGTTCCTGGGCGCAAGCTGGATGCGCACGGGTGCCGTCGTAGTCTTGCGGGGCGTAGTGCGGATCCGGACTCCTCCTGGCGCTGGAAGACCCTTTAGCTGAGCGTTGTCCTTCTTCAGGCGCGCTATCTCGTCCTTCAGAGCGACGATCCTCATGAGCTTCCCATCGTTCAAGGCCTTGGTCGCCTTGTGCAGGTCCGAGTGCATCCTGTCCAATCCCCTCATCACAGCACACATGTGACCAAAGGTGGTGTCGTTCTCGCCAGCTGTCGGACGGAAGGAGCTGACGCCATCACCGTTGGCTCGACGGGGGTGGTAGCGGTACGCCGTGTCGTGGAAGATGTAGTTGTGGCGCTCTCGTAGTCTGGCCATCATCAAGTAGGCTGCCTCCTGACAGGCGTGATCTGCTGTGCCACCTGACGCCTCAACTGCCATGTTAGCGAGGCAAGTCCCCACGTAACCTTGGACCTCCAAGCGGACACGGTGAGGAAGCTCGCCACTGAGCGGCGGAATAGTCGTGTACTCCGGCGCGTTGGGGTAGCCCACCACCAGTGTCATGCGTGCCAGCTCTGCCACAAAGTCGATCATGCCTTCTCCGCGGTGGTTGGGTGGGTGGCCAGCCATCTAGAGAAGACAAAGGAGTAGGATCAATGCATGCTCAAATCCAAATTTAAATAAGGCAATAAAAGACTCAAATAAGGGAAACGAATAAGAGCGAAATTTTTATGCATAGATCATTTTGCATGAGAGCGAATAAACAAGACAGACCCACATAACGATAAAATAATGAGAAATTAGATACATACTAATAATAACAAATAAAGCATAAATACCTTGCAACCCATGTTCCTGAGCTAGGACCTAATGCATTTCACCCATCAAACCCCAACTGACTGACGAATAAATCCCAATAGTTTTACTAAAACCCTAGACTGACCCGTTTTGAAAAAACTCACTTAACGAGCGACCAAGATTTTTTCCCTTGAACCACAAAAATAGATCCCAATTTTCCCGTAATAAAATCCAATTGCAAAGAACATATGCAATGAAAAGGATTCAGAGGGCTCTTAGGTTTTTCCATTTGGCTTGTCCTACGGTCAAGGTCGGCTCTGATACCAACTTGTCACGCCCAGAAATTCCCGAATAGAATTCCAAGCAGAATGTGCATTAAAATCCCCGTCCAGGACCAGCCGGGGTACACAAACGACAATGTTGACATTCAGATCCACGTCTTACAAACATCATAAAAGTCTTACAAAAATGCAGCGGAAAACAAAAGATAACTGGAGCTAATCCTTGACTCGAACTGTAGCGGGAACAACACTCCACAGGCATCCTCGACGGCACGGACAAAGCCTACTCCTCGGAGAACCCGCCATCGGACACATACTCGAGCTCTGGGATTGGGGAAAATAGAGCAAGGCTGAGTACTACCCACTGTACTCAGCAAGTCATACCGGAACGGGGGTATGATGTAGGGATTCCACAAGGGATAGCTAAGCAGGTTCATTTGCATAAATACTGGCATTTATAAACAGGAATTGAATGCGAAAACAGTTGTAATAATTAAGCAGTATTAATCATCCACTGTCCAACGCTACACCACGTTGCGACAGGCCCAACCATCCACCTAAACTATCCAAATTCAAAAGATTACACTAGGGTGAGACTAATCACGGTGAATCTGGTTGACCGCCCATAACCGCGGGCACGGCTATTCGAATAGTTTTACTCTGATCAGAGGTGTACAACTGTACCCACAAGACACAGCCCCACGACACGTTTCCGTGCGCCGACATGCCACCACGACATCCCGGAAAGAGGCCGTGACAGGACCATTCGCATAACCCCCTCTAACCAAGCACACCACACCTCAGGTTTCACCCCCACTCCTCGCAAGGCAGCGGGCAGTCCCCTCTCGTGCCTAGGTGAATCTGGAAGCCGCATAGGCCGTCGCAGGGCCCATCCAAACTCCATCACGCCCACCCTTGCCTAGATGCGTCGGCTAGAGGAAAGCTACACTACAAGCCCAGCCGTTGCCCACGCTGGCTTGTGGTAAGTACGATAAGTTCTTCCAGGGCATCCCGCGAACCGGTCCTTAACTGCCATGGGTGCGACCAGCAAAACCATGCACCCACAGCCCACCATGTGATTCATTTTAATTAACCAACACCCAAGCGGTGTCACTAATCCAACATTATCATATAAACCTATAGTCTAGGTTTTAAATGAGATCTCCCCATTGTGTGCTAGTTGAACTAAGCATGGCTAAGCAACCCTAGTCCTAACTCTAATCATGTTATAACCCAAGCTAACAAAGGAGCATGGTATCAAATTAGCATGGCTGTAACAATAGGTAACCATCCCATAGTAATATTGCAAAACAAATGCGGTATTTGAAAGAAAACATTAGGACATTTGCAATATAGGATCAATATGATCAAGTGACAAGCATGACTTGCCTTGCTCTGCTGCTGGAGGGACCTCGGCGACTATCTCGAAGTACACCGGAGCGTCGGAAGAGCCGGAATCTAGCGACATACAAGGCAAACATTGCAAACAGGCTATAAGACTACTGAAACAGGGAACAAAACCATTTTTAATTGATTCTACACATTTTTCTTGATTTACTGAGACTTGAATGGGATTAAACGGAGCTCGGATGAATTAGTTATGAATTTTAGAAGATTCACTGTGTTTATTACTATAACAAAAATCCTTAAATAATTTATTGCGCAATATTAACCAGGACTGACGTCAGCACGGGGGCGCGGCGCCGACATGCGGGGCCCACCGGTCAGCGACTCGGGAGAGGGAGGAAGGGCGCCGACACGCGGGACCCACTGGTCAGCGGCGCGGGAGAGAAGGGGCAGCGGCACCGGCTCGGCTTGGCTCATGGCCGGCCGACCGACCGCGGCGACGGCGACGGCGCGCGCGCGAACGCGTTGCCGGCGACGGCAACGGGCGGCGAAGGCGACGGCGCAAAGGCGATGCGGAGGCGGCTGCGCTAACGGTGGCTAGGAAGGGGAGGGAACGGGCGGCGATAAAGGCGGCCGCCGGCTCGGCTCGGCATCAAAACCGACCGGCCGGCTAGGTCTAGCGGCGACGGCACGCGGCCAACGACGGCGGCGACCGGCGGCACGGGAGGCGGCGGCGGCAGTCGAAGGCGACGGCGCGCGACACTAAGAGGAGAGGAAGGGGAAAAGAAGGGAGGGGTGCCTCACCGAGGGTGGCCGGCGCGGAGGAAGACGATGGCGAACGGCGACGGCAAGCCACGGGAGGACGACGTCGGCGAGCGGACGAGCTTCGGGGTGCCCTAAGGAAGGAGGAGAGAGGGATTAAAGAGAGGGAGATGAACCACGGCAACCGGAAACCATGGCCGAAGGCAGCGGTAGAGGTGGTGCTCACCCGTGCGCGAGGGGATGAGAGCTCCGGCGACGAACCTTGACGGAGGAGAGGTGGACGGGGTGGATCTCGGCCACGCGAATCCGACAGCGGTGACGGCGCGGCCTGGCGGCGACCCTAACGGCGGCTAGCGGCGGCTGGAGAAGCGGAAAATGGCGGCTGCGGAGGTTGCACGACGCGGGGGCGATGGGAGGCTCGAGAGAGTGCGGCGAAATGGGGAAAAAGTGAGAGGGGGCGACGGCGGTGCTTAAAAAGGGGAAGAGAGAACCGGACGTGGCCGGGAGAGGCGGAAATCGCCGGCCGACGTGGGGGAATGGGGAAGAGAGAGAGGCGGGATTCGATTTTCGAATCCCGGCCATCTCGGGCGCGGGCGCGAGTGGGAGAGAGAGGGGAGTGGGCGCGGGAGACGCGGCGCACGCGCGGGCGTGGTCGACGTGGCCCGGGGAAGGCGGGGACGTGGGCGCGGCGGCGGTTTCGGTGTGGCGGCGCGAGCGCGAGATCGGCGGGAGGAGGGAGACGGGCCCGACAGGTGGGCCCCACCTGTCGGCGACCCTGAGAGAGGAGGCGGCGGGGCGGCCTGGCTGGGCCTCGGCCTGCGGCCGGCCCAGTAAGGGGGAGGGAAGGAAGGAGGGAATGGGCCGGCGGCCCATTCGAAAGAAAGGAGGAAAAAGAGAGGAAAAAGAACAAGAAAAAGGAAAAAGGATTTTCCCTGGAATTAAAATATTGCTTGCTCAATTTTAATTGGTTAAAATTATTTCTAGAGCTCTGAAAATTCCACTAAAAATCCTGTTAATGAATTTCGACCTGTAGAACTCAAGAAAAAGTCCCACATGTCAAATCCGATTATTATTTGCATTACTTTCTTAGGGTTTTCTCCTGATTTGCACCGGTATTTTCTTAGGGTCATTTATAAATTACAATTTTGGCTTGGGAGGGAAACTTCGGGGTGTGACAGACAATATGGCACGGCATACGTTGTCGGGTTGGGTCAATGTACTTCATGAGGATTGACACGCATGGATAGAGTCCTGATAAGGCAATTGTATCTATTAATTAGTATATTTCATGTAATTTTCTTAGAGATATGTTTGGGCAAAAGTCTGCCGCAAAGACTTATGGTATCTTAGAGTTTGTTAGAGATAAGAGTCGTGCCCGACATGGACATATTTGTAATCTTGGGTACAAATAGACCCCGAGCCCCAAGTACTTATCTAACACACGTTCAATACAATCTGGGCGCATCGCCACCTTTTACTTTCATTTTGTTTCGACGAGTTCTTGCCTTCGTGTTGAGCTACATCGGTTTCGATCTTCAACTAGAGGTAAAACTTGTTATGGTGGCTTGCGTTCTCGGGATTAGTGCTTCCATCTTTATGATACTTTAATCTTGTTTATGTAATTCATCGAGTTATCATATACCCTATATAATCTGCGGCAATATCGTTATCTAACCTCCAATCGGCCAATATTTGTTACTAGAAGGCAGTCGATTAGGTTAAATATCGGCGTTGACTTAGATTATACAGGATATCCACCACTCTATGAAACATCCAGCGGCTTGATTGTCTAGATATTGTTCTTCTTTTCATACTTATAGCTGCATCAGTTGAGTTTGATCTTATAAATCGTGATTAGAACCATGATCTCTAGCCTGCTTTCTGGTTGCCGATTAGGGTAGCATCGGGGTTTCAGCCGATCCTACCTGATTTAATTAATTTATATGTTATATGCTTGATTGATATGTTAAATCCGCCCTTTTCATTAAGATCTTGTCGTAATTGAATATGTTAAGCTTCTGTTTGACGTATTTTACTTGCTTTAATATCTTAATATAGAGTGGTATTGGAGTACTAGCCGATACATGCTAGATCTATCTGATCGGCAATGCTATCAACATCTATAATCTCCTTGTTAATATATATTTCGATCTGAGTGATTTATACTGTCTCGGCATGGCGACCGATCTATCCCAATCACTTGGTTTAAGTATATTGTTAAAGATTATATATTGTTAATGTCTACAGCCGATCGAGTAGATTAATCCTTCCTTACTTATCCACATTTGCCGATCGATTCACATATGACATCGGCTTAAAGATAAATGATATGTCATTGGCAATTAGCCGATCGGCTATCATTTATGGATTTAAGCGTGATTTCTTTATTTTTATTTCTTGTTGATTGCAGGATCAAATCAACTGGTACGCTCACAAACCTAAAGGCAAGCTTTTGGACCTACACTGGAGTCAAGCAGATCTCCCAAGCCTCGTGTTTTTCTATCACCATGCTTTTGGCACGCCAGCTGGGACCGAGTTTCAACAACATTCTCTCTTGGCAAAGAAACCACCACTTTAGACAAGCTTACACCCGAACAGAAACTCATAATCAAAGGGCTTCCTCCTAAAACTGATAATCAAAAGTCTGGTGCATTTGAAGTTAATGAAGAAAACGTTGTTCCCATCACTTTAGACAAGCTAACACCCGAACAGAAGGAGGAGTTCGACTTGATGATGCAACAAACACAACATTAGTTCTTGAATTCGTTCATGGAGACCCACAAGGGAACAGTTCTTCGAAAATATAAGATGAAATTAGTTGCCGATGTTCCTGGGACAGGTTCTTCTAAGGATGGAGTGGTGCAACAAGCCCCGGCTGGTACAGCTGAACCAGGGAACCAAGGCATTCCAGAGGGCTCAGGAGATAAAGGTGACGGCACTCAGGGGATACAAGTCGAGGATCTTGGTCCAGATGGCAATACGGCACAGTTGTAGTTCAATAATTTCCCGGATCGGATCGACTATGCTGTGCAACATGCTATGATCAACCAGTCTGGAGTGTTAGTCAATACCTTGTCAAATATGGTGAAGTCAATGGTTGATGGTTCTTTAGCTGAGTATCAAGCCACAGGACCGGTTTATTTACCAGGAGGTGTTTTCCCGAACTATCGGCCCTTCATTACAGATAATCAGCTGACTGCTTCCAATGTACCACCAGTTCAGCTGACTGCGCCGATATTAGCTCCTGCACCTGCTGCACCAGCATCGGCACCAGGGCAATTGATCAATCCTCGGTTGTTGGTGAGAGAGCAGCCGCTGCATGCTGGTCAGAATGTTAATCGGCTGACCCAAGAATAGGTTGCTGCTATGTTTTTGCCAACTCATCCAAACATTGAGCCGGCACAGCAACAGCCGATTCAGCAGATGCCACCAAGGCAATAGGTTGTCCAGCCGATTCAACAGACACCACTAAGGCAACAGGTTGTTCGGCCGATTCTGCAGCAGGGTTCGCTAAATGCATCGGCTGGGTTGATGACGCGTGGTAATCAGCCGAGGCAGCATGTCATGACTCAAGTTGTCCCTGAGCATTTGGTTCATAATGTGCAACCAGATCAATCGGTGATACCCTAAGTTATTCCTGAACATTTGGTGTGTAACATACAGCCAAACTTTCAGAATTATCAAGCAGGCAATTTAAATTATCAATATCAGCTTCCATCGCCACAAGTTCAGTATCAGGAAGGAGGGTCAGCTCAGCCTCAATTTGCTCCTCAGATCAATCAATTCGAGCCCATGCTGCAACAAACGCAAGGAGTACCTCAGCCGAGACCATGGGCTGATATGATTGCAGATGTAATGAGAGAGCAGTTCGGGCTTAAACCAAAGGACGCTAGAAATTTGTATCAGCATACATACCCTGAGTGGTTTGAAAGGGTTCAATTGCCTAACCGATACAAAGTTCTGGATTTTTCAAAGTTCTCAGGGCAGGACAGTGTTTCAACCTATGAACACGTCAGCCGATTCTTAGCTCAATGTGGCGAGGCATCGGCTACTGACGCCCTGAGGGTCAAATTGTTTCGCCCTGAGTTTAGAACCAAGTTGATAGATCTATTAAAAGAATATAGAGATTGCTTCGCTTGGGAGTATTATGAGATGCCAGGACTCAGCCGATCAATCGTTGAGCATCGGCTACCTATTAAACCATGGGTTCGACCGCACCAGCAACCACCGAAGAGATGCAAAGCCGATATGCTCGAACCTGTTAAGGCTGAGATCAAACGTTTATATGATGCTGGTTTTATTCGTCCTTGTCGATATGCTGAGTGGGTTTCCAGTATAGTTCCAGTTATCAAGAAAAATGGAAAAATTAGGGTGTGTATTGATTTCCGAGACTTAAACAAGGCTATCCCAAAAGATGAATATCCAATGCCAGTAGCCGATCAATTGGTTGATGCTGCTTCAGGACACAAGATATTGAGTTTTATGGATGGTAATGTAGGGTACAATCAGATTTTTATGGCCGAAGAAGATATCCATAAGACAACTTTTACGTGTCCTGGTGCAATCGGCTTGTTTGAATGGGTTGTGATGACTTTTGGCTTGAAAAGTGTTGGAGCTACGTATCAAAGGGCCATGAATTATATATACCATGATCTAATCGACTGGTTGGTTGAGGTTTATAATGATGATGTGGTTGTTAAGTCAAAGGAAATAGAGGATCACATAGCCGATTTGAGGAAGGTTTTTGAGAGAACAAGGAAGTATGGCCTAAAAATGAACCCAACAAAGTGTGCTTTTGGTGTATCGGCTGGCCAGATTTTGGGGTTTCTTGTAAATGAAAGGGGGATTGAGATAACTTAGAGGAGCGTTAATGCGATAAAAAAGATTCAACCTCCGGAGAACAAGACAGAATTGCAGGAAATGATCGGCAAGATAAATTTTGTTAGAAGGTTTATCTCTAATTTGTCTGGAAGATTGGAGCCCTTTACACCATTGTTGAGATTGAAAGCCGATCAAAAGTTTACTTGGGGGGCAGAGCAACAGAAGGCTTTGGATAATACTAAGGAATATCTAAGTTCTGCTCCAGTTTTGATTCTTCCACAAAAAGGAATACCTTTTAGATTATATCTGTCGGCTGGTGAGAAGTCAATCGGCTCGGTACTGATTCAGGAGGTTGAAGAGAAAGAGAGAGTTGTGTTCTACCTGAGCCGTCGGCTGTTGGATGCCGAGACAAGGTATTCTCCAGTTGAAAAGTTGTGCTTGTGCTTATATTTTTCTTGCACCAAGTTAAGGCATTATTTGTTATCCAATGAATGCACCGTGATATGCAAAGCCGACGTGGTCAAATACATGTTATCGGCTCCGATTCTAAAAGGAAGGATTGGAAAATGGATATTTTCCTTAACAGAGTTTGATCTTCGGTATGAGTCACCAAAGGCGATTAAGGGGCAAGCTATAGCCGATTTTATTGTTGATCATCGTGATGATTCAGTCGGCTCGGTTCAAGTTGTACCTTGGACTTTGTTTTTTGATGGATCAGTGTGCACTCATGGATGTGGTATTGGCTTGGTTATAATTTCCCTTTGGGGGGCAAATTTTGAGTTTGCTTATAATATCAAACCTTATGCAACCAACAATTAGGCTGAATATGATGCAGTTCTCAAGGGGTTGCAATTGCTCAAAGAAGTTGAAGCCGATGCTATTGAAATTATGGGTGATTCGTTGTTGGTGATCAGTCAATTGGCTAGAGAATATGAGTCCAAGAATGATACATTAATGGTTTATAGTAAGAAGTGCCAGAAGTTGATGAAAGAATTTCGGCTAGTGACCTTGAAGCATGTATCTCGAGAGCAGAATGTTGATGCTAATGACTTGGCTCAGGGGGCATCAGGTTACAAGCCGATGATGAAAGATGTTAAAAGTAGAAGGTG
This sequence comes from Oryza sativa Japonica Group, assembly GCF_034140825.1. NCBI lineage: Eukaryota > Viridiplantae > Streptophyta > Magnoliopsida > Poales > Poaceae > Oryza > Oryza sativa. Next base: position 13,191,197 of record NC_089044.1, on the reverse strand, counting down.
CTGCAATAACAGCTGATGATTGGAGGTATGATGTGCATTATTATTTGCAAAATCCATCTCAATTGGCTTCACGAAAGTTGCGCTATAAGTCCTTGAAGTATACCTTGCTGGATGATGAGCTCTATTATCGGACGATTGATGGGGTACTGCTTAAATGCTTGAATGCCGATCAAGCTAAGGTGGCAATCGGCGAGGTGCATGAAGGAATTTGTGCAACTCATCAATCGGCTCATAAGATGAAGTGGTTGCTTCGGCGGGGAGGATATTTTTGGCCGACAATGTTAGAGGATTGTTTCAAATATTACAAGGGATGTCAGGACTACCAAAAGTTTGGAGCAATTCAAAGAGCGCCTACATTGGCTATGAATCCTATCATCTAGCCATTGTCGTTCAGAGGTTGGGGAATTGATATGATCGGCATGATTAATCCACCATCGAGTAAGGGTCACAAGTTCATATTGGTGGCAGCAGATTATTTTACCAAGTGGATAGAGGTGATTCCTTTGAAGAAAGTTGACTCTGGGGATGCTATCCAATTTGTTCAAGAACATATTGTCTACCGATTTGGTATTCCTCAAACAATTACGACCGATCAAGGTTCAATCTTTGTGTCCGATGAGTTTGCTCAGTTTGCCGATAGCATGGGTATCAAGTTGTTGAATTCTTCACCATATTATGCACAAGCTAATGGGCAAGCCGAGGCATCTAATAAGAGTTTAATTAAGCTGATTAAAAGGAAAATTTCAGATTATCCTCGGCAGTGGCATACTCGATTGGCCGAAGCATTGTGGTCCTATCGGATGGCTTGTCATGGTTCGATTCAAGTTCCTCCTTATAAGCTTGTTTATGGACATGAGGCTGTTTTACCATGGGAAGTTAGAATCGGCTCAAGAAGAACAGAGTTGCAAAATGTTTTGACAGCCGATGAGTATTATAATCTCATGGCCGATGAAAGAGAATACTTGGTTCAATCAAGATTGAGAGCACTTGCAAAAGTTACTAGGGATAAGGAACGTGTTGCTCGACATTATAACAAGAAAGTAGTGCCCAAGTCTTTTTCGGAAGGTGAGCTTGTTTAGAAATTGATTTTGCTGATAGGGACTCGAGATAACAAATTCAGCAAGTGGTCACCAAATTGGAAAGGGCCATTTCAAATCTATAAGGTTGTATCCAAAGGGGCTTACATGTTGCAAGGACTTGACAGCGAAGTTTATGGACGAGCACTCAATGGCAAATACTTGAAGAAATATTATCCAAGTGTTTGGGTTAATGCATGATCGGCTAGTGTTGCCGATGCATGAAAGCCGATGTGTTTACATCGCCTTAAGATGGCTGATATGGTTATATCACCCTTAGTTGTTTTTATATTGTAATCGGTTGTGTTTTGCCGATGTGCAATGGCCGATATTGTTATATCGCCCTTAGTCCAAATTATAATTTTATTAATGCCTTTGTCATTGCAAAATTAGGGGGGCACATATATGCAAAAGTTGCAAATTTTTGAGCAAATTAAGAAGTTATATTAATCGGCACAAAAGATCATCAAGACAGTTAACGTATTGGAGTTTCTTAGCCGATTACAAAAGAATTTCCTAAGGCCTATTACATAGAAAGTTACTGAGACAAATATCGCTGGATAGCCGATATGGCCCTTTGCCTAATCTGTTCTACTTCTTCTATAGGTTGGGCATGATATGGCCTTTTGCCTAATCTGTTCTACTTTTTCTATAGGTTGGGCATCTTGAGCATCGGTTCTAGGGATAACTTTTATAGACTTGGTCAGATCAGCGACATTCTTGATTGCCGATGTCAGCCTTGCTTTTTGTTCTTCGACGGCTTGAGGGAGATCGGCTAACTTATTTTGCTCCAGAGCTAGCTCAGCGTTGCATTCTTCAAGTTGGGCTATGAGCTCAATCTTCCGGGCTTCAAGCCGATCAATGTTGGATTTGATAGGCACTCAGACAGTTGATCAAGCTTAGAATTTTCTTCGTGCACGAGCTGCCGATTGGCCTGGATTGTAGCTTCAATATCTTAGCTTGGCTTTTTCCAGCTTGAATTGGTATTGTTCGAGATAAACGGCTGGAGTGAGGATGTCGGCTAGCTCATCCGAGATCAGAGCTTGAACTTCATGAAACCGAGCCCTGATCAATCCACAATCGACCACCAAGATGTCCAGTGATGATTCCTCTAGCCGATGAGAAATGTCTTCAAGTGTTCTTTTCACATCATCGGACACAGGAGCCAAGGCTTCGCTGATGGTGTCTTCTTCTGTCTCATCAAGATAATCTTTGATATCAAAAGAGAATAGATCGGCTTAGACCTGCAAAAGAGAAAATTAAAGACAATTATAGATCAGATTACACAATATAGCCGATTAGAGATTTTGAAGGTAACACTTACTAGGATGGTAGGAGCAGCAGGTTGTTCTTCTTCCTCAACATTATGGCTGCCTGGAGCCGATGGAGTGTGATCACTTGATTCGGACTGCACAGGAGGTGAAGGAGGACGAGGAGGCTGCAAAAAGATGAAGTGTTATGAAAAATCAACTATAAGAAAAAAGGACTTATATGGTAATCTTACTGGTGGAATTGGCTTGGGTGATGCTACAGCCGATTTCTTCCTCACAGGAGTCTTCTTTTTCTGCAAATGCAAAGATTAATGAGTGATCGGCTATGAATGAACATGATTGCAAGAAGGGAATAATGTAAGTGATTTACCCTTGAAAAGTGAGCCGGAGCAGAAGGAGTTGGAGGAGTTTGCTTGGGGGAAGCCGATGGAGTCTTTTCTGTGTCACTAATCTCGGCTGCAGCTTGATCGACATCCTCTTCAATATCCTCTTCATCCAGAGCTTGCTCAATGCATGGATCTAAGGCAGGCAGGTCATCAGCTGGTTTGGGTTTGTGCTTCTTTGCTCTCTTCTTGGAAGCCTGAGCCGATGGATCTATGGCCAGTACCTTGGTCTTTCTTTTCCTGCCAACATCGGCTGGTTCTTTGATTAGCCCTTGAAGTAGACTTGAGGTCTTGGGGGCATGATAGCCGGTGACAGGGGGAGATAGTCCACCACCATTTCGCAAGAGACCTGGAGCATATTCAATGTCTCTGCCACTATTGCTTTTGCGATGGGGAGAGGATTCTGTTGTCTACAGGATGAGAAGAGAAGTTTGTCGAGTTTCAAGGCGGCTAATAATTGTTCAGACAGAATTGACAAGAGTAAAGATTTACCTGAGGAACAACATCGGGGAACAGATCTGTCATGTACATAGAAGCCGGTTGATGGAAGATGTGTTGTTTCCAATCACCCCACCATCTGTCAAAGTTCTTGCTCCTGAACTTTGCCAGCTCTATGTTCTCAATGCTGCCCAAAGAAGGCCCTGGGATGTTGAGTAGCCGATCCATCATCAGAGTCGATGAAATTTCTCCTCGGCATTGGATTTTATCGGCAAAGAACAAGCCGATTGGTAGCTGTTGCATTCCAAACTATCTTGCAGAGCTCATCGGGTGGTAAAATTCATAAGAGGCTTGTATATTTCTCCCTTGATGAATGTCGACAGGAAGGATTGTCACGACCGGAAATAACCCAACGGGCGTTCCTTACGTGCGTGCATTATTCCTTGTCCCAGGAGTCAAGGTACACCAAAAGTTGATACAGTTCAGAGTTCAACAAGCGGAAGCGTAAATAGTTAATTTATTACATGGGCAGCGAAGGCCCAGCACACACAAAGACAAACGAGAAACAGCGGAAGACTAGGGCGACGACCACAGGCGCTTGACGGCAGGCACGATCTAGACACCAAAACCTTCATCTTCCAGAGACTCCTCTTCTGGGTTTGGGAAAAAATTGAGCAAGACTGAGTACAACCACCGTACTCAACAAGACACACCCACAAGTGCATAATAAATGCAAGGGAGTACAAGGGAGTTATAATATAAAGGGTTAGGGTTGCAGTAAACAGCATTTAAAGACACTTAGTTGCTCAGAGCTATTTTGTAAACACGATTCTAGAACTATACAATATTATTTATCAAGGCCGTGAACCCACACGAACCTGCCTTAACCCAAGGCCTACGATGATTCAGACTGAACCGGCAACCCGACCCTGGGTCCCAGCTCGTCCCAAGCCAACCCAGGCCAACCATTCCACATTTTAGTTGTTAAGCAGGTTTTAAGGATTAAAACACTAACTTGGGTACATTGCTCGGCTTGCCCATAACCGAGGGCGTGGCTATTCGAATAGATTATACTCTGATCAGAGGTGTACATCTTTACCCACAAGACACATCTTCCTCACGTGCAACCACGTGCCACATACCACCACGGTATACAGACGGAAGACGTGACATAGTTTCCAACCCATCCTAGCCATAGACAAGAGTACCGACCCAATCCCACCTACGGCCGGAACCCCCGGGACAGGCAGGCAGGACTGAGCCCCTAGCAGCAGGACACCGGCCCTGTGCCATGACATCTCGACTACCGGGCCGCAGCTCGTGTAGCCTTCATTTGTCCTAGAGATGTCCATCGACCCCCGACTTCGTCCATCTCCATCCGTGTACTTTTGTTTATAACCAGACTGAGCCACAAACAAAGCCTTACCCACTAGACATGTGGAAGTACGGTAGTGCTTTGCAACAGAGGCCCGAAGACCGGTCCTTATATGGCCGAGGTGCTACTATCAAAACCATACACCCCGAGCCCAGCCTAAAACCATTTTGGGGATTTTGAATAGAAGGAGCGGTGTGAAGCCAATTCCACAATAACCAAACCATTCCATAGTGTCCAGGTGGTATGAATATTCCCAAAGTCTAGAGTTGAAAAACCACCTAATGTTACCTAATTAAATAGCGAAGCATCTACCTAAAATCATGCTAGTGGTACCATGAGTAGAGTGTCCACTAGTTGGGGTTTTGTTTATTCTAGGGTGAACAAGGAAATAATAACAATAACAATAATAAGGTCATAACAAAGGTAAATCGGCATGGCTAGATAAAACAGTGATAACGCGGGAATTTAAATAAAGCGATAATGCAATAATTTAAAGCAACATAATTTTATAACTGGGATTCAATATGTTCAAGGATGATGTGACTTGCCTTGCTCGCTTTCCCAAATGTCGGCTTCAACCTCCACGAAGAGCGGATCTTCCGAAGCTACAGCGTCTACACGACCAACGGAAAAGAAAAGGCTTTTACTCTAATAAACTCCATATAACAAGCAGAAACAAAGCACAAAAATGGGTTCTTGACTTCTTAAGGAAAAATTAGAGACTTGAATGGTCCAATTCCGAGTTCAAATGGCCAAGTTATGGCCATTTGAAGTTTATATGCTCTTTAAATGAATAATTGCGAATTTCTTCATTTAAATTTTAATTTAAAATGGATTTATTGCGTCAGCCGAGGGGAGGGGCGCGCGGACTGGGTCCACGGGAGTGGGGCCCACGCGGCAGCCCCACGGCCCACGGTGGACCGGGCGCACCCGGGCTCGCACCGGCCGGCGCCGTGGGTCCCACGCGTCAGCCGCACCTAAGGGCGCGGGCGGCTGACAGCCGGGCCCCACGCGGCAGCCGCTCGGTGCGCCCGAAGGCGACCACGCCGGCGCAGCGGCGGGAGGCGGCGCGCCCGCGCCCCTATGGTCGCCGGCGGCGGCCATAGGCACGGCAGAGCGGCAGCCGAGAGAGGGGAGGGAAGAGGGGAAACGAAGCGGCGGTCCACGGCTCACCCCGGGTCGATGGCGACGACGGAAACGGCGACCGGAGCGGAGGAAGGCGGCGGCGCGGCTCGGGTGGACGGGGTCGACGGTGCTCCGGCGGTCGGCGACCGAAACGGAGGGGTGGACGAGGTCGGCGAGGATGCGGCGAAGCTGAAGGAGGCGGCGCCGAGGGGAGAGGTGGTCCGGGGCGACAACGGCGGCGGACCGGAGCTCGGCGGCGACGGCGGAGAGAGAGAGCGACGGTGGAGGGAGGCACGGGGAGGGTTTATATAGGGTTAAGAGAGGGAGGGGGTGGCCGGAGGAGGGGGAAACGGGCGCGGGAGTCCCGGCCGCCATTAATGGCGCCGGCGAGGTTAGGGGGAAAGTTTCCAAACGAATCCGAGGGAGAGAGAGAGGGAAAAATGGGGGGAAAGGGGGAGGGGATCCCGGGGAATATTTTCCCCCTCTTGATTGCACGCGGGGCGGACGGGGGCGGCGGGATTCGCGGCAGCGGCGGCGGCGCTAGGGTGCGGGCGGGGCGGCGGGAGCGGCGGGAGGAAGGGGATGACGGGTGGGCCCCACCCGTTAGCGAGGGTGGCGGGTGGGCCCGCCCGTCAGCGGCGCGCGCGCGGGGAGGAGGCCGAATGGGCCGCGGGGAAGAGGAGAGAGAGGGAGAGAGATGGGCCGAGCCGGCCCAAGAGGGGGAGGGGGGAAAAAGGACTTTTTAGAGCTTTTCTTTTTATAAAACCATTTTAACTTTGTTTATTTCTTAATAATTATTATTTGTGCTCTGAAAATTCCACTAAAATTTATTTACGCATTTTAGGCTTTTAGGAAATATACAAAAATCCTCCAAGCCTTATTTGACTTTTAACTTTGCACATTTTAATTGTTGGAGGCTTTCACATGGATTTTAATTACTCTAGGCATAATTTCGAGGATGTATTTTAGAGTCGTTTTGAGACGCGACAAGGATGCATGGACTAATCGCAGTTGAGAGAACTTCTCTGGATTTCTGGTATCTCTCATGATTGATATCTTCGAATCTAAAGTCCTATGGGAGATCCAAGTCGGCTGAATTCTCATAAAAGAACCAAACACAGGCATCTTTCTGAAAGCCTTCATAAATGCTGCAGAACCTGTCCTTGAGTAGCTCAGCGGATAACTTTGCTCTAGTATCGGCTGGTGTGGATGCATATTCCCCATAAGACATGCATCTGCGATGGGTACGTTCTTCTCCATCATCATCCGTAATCAGCTCTAACCTTGGAAATTCGGCTCCTTTCACGGATGGCCGATTGACAGCTTTCATGACTACCAGATTCAACCAAGTTTGTAGCAGCCACGATGGTCCACCTGCTCCAACCACTGAGCCAACAGCTATCTTGGCCGATGCATTATTTAATGTTTGGTACAGATAGCTGAGGAGGATTTTGCCTAAGGAGAATTGTCATTTTGATTCCAGGGCTTCGGCTACAAACTACAATTGGTTGTAGGACCACAACTAGATCCACAGAAGAGGAACTTTTCTAGCCACATGAGCAGAAAAGCCACATGTTCCCGAGGAGTGACAGATCCTTGGCCCATGTATGCTGCCACATAACCAGATCAGCCACCTATGCTTTTGGTCCTAAAGTCATATTGATTCTTGGTGTTCAGACTCATGGGGTTAGCCGATGAGGTTACATCTAGACCAGTGATCATGGTGATATCTACCAGAGTTGAGGTCATCGGCCCTTGATTGAATAGAAAAGCGTTGATGGTATTGGACCAGACATAAGTGGGGGCAGCCATTAGGGGCTCATCCTTAGCTGAATTCGCTATGGTAAGGGCAAGTGCTTGGCCGATTCCAATCTCGTCCCAATGCGTTTGCTTACTAGCTGATACGCGCTTGTACCATATAACCCAGCTTTTCTCGGGTAAAGTTTTCTCAAGAGATGGCCAAGATTTGAAAGTGTTTTTCCAGTGACCTAGGCTTGGGTTGGCTAGTCTAGAAGGGATCCTATTGGTTTCACCGATGATGACCTCAGTAGGGTCAAGATTGCCGATTGGACCGAGAAAGTAATGATTCTCGTGTGAAAGGCTTGGAACTGCGACCAGATTGGAGAGATGCTACGAATCCAAAAGAATGGAGAAGAAGAAAACAAGATAAGGAAAGGGAAAACCAATCTGTTGCGAAAAGGGAGGATCTAGCTGATGATAACTTACTTCTACATACTCGGCTGATGATGCGACAGACGGGCTGGCGGAGGTCGACAACGCTACGGGCGAAGTTTTAACCAGAGAGAAGATCGCCTGGGAATCGCCTTGTGCGCCAAGGGGATCCCAGGAGAGAGAGAAGACGGAGTTTGGCTTAAGCGGTGAAAACGGGAGTCACGGTGTCAAGATTCTCGGGGACAACGGTTAGTATTTAAAGCACTATGTAACGGTCGGAAAACGGCAAGTGCGGATTTCTCTCGGAGTCGACGTGTAGCAAATTCGAAACATTATCCAATATTCCGGACTTGGGGGGCATGTGTTAACGACCAAATTTGGTAATCTAAGTATGGGAGATGGAGATGGAATCGAAGTGGAAATCAAGATGGAAATCGCTCGGGAAACAGAGTAAGGATCAGCTGAAGTCTGAATCGGCTACGATCAGGATTGGTAGGGTTTGAGTTAGACGGGGTTAGCTGATCAAGTCGAATCCGACAATATGGCACGGCATACGTTGTCGGGTTGGGTCAATGTACTTCATGAGGATTGCCACGCATGGATAGAGTCCTGATAAGGCAATTGTATCTATTAATTAGGATATTTCATGTAATTTCCGTAGAGATATGTTTGGGCAAAAGTCTGCCGCAAAGAATTATGGTATCTTAGAGTTTGTTAGAGATAAGAGTCGTGTCCGACATGGACATATTTGTAATCTCGGGTATAAATAGACCCCGAGCCCCATGTACTTATCTAACACACGTTCAATACAATCATGGCGCAACGCCACCTGTTACTTTCGTTTTGTTTCGACGAGCTCTTGCTTTCGGGTTGAGCTGCATCGGTTTCGATCTTCAACTAGAGGTAAAACTTGTTATGGCGGCTTGCGTTCTCGGGATTAGTGCTTCCATCTTTATGATACTATAATCTTGTTTATGTAATTCGTCAAGATATCCAACACTCTATGAAACATCCAACGGCTTGATTGTCTAGATATTGTTCTTCTTTTCATACTTATAGCTGCATCAGTTGAGTTTGATCTTATAAGTCATGATTAGAACCATGATCTCTAGCCTGCTTTCTGGTTGCCGATTAGGGTAGCATCGGGGTTTTAGACGATCTTACCTGATTTAATTACTTTATATGTTATATGCTTGGTTGATATGTTAAATCCGCCCTTTACATTAAGATCTTGTCGTAATTGAATATGTTAAGCTTCTGTTTGACGTATTTTACTTGCTTTAATATCTTAATATAGAGTGGTGTCGGTGTCACGACCAGAAATAACCCAACGGGCGTTCCTTACGTGCGTGCATTAATCCTTGTCCTAGGAGGCAAGGTACACCAAAAGTTGATACAATTCAGAGTTTAACAAGCGGAAGCGTAAATAGTTAATTTATTACATGGGCAGCGAAGGCCCAGCACACACAAAGACAAACGAGAAACAGTGGAAGACTAGGGCGACGACCACAGGCGCTTGACGGCAGGCACGAGCTAGACACCAAAGCCTTCATCTTCAAGGGGCTCCTATTCTGGGTTTGGGAAAAATTGAGCAAGACTGAGTACAACCACCGTACTCAACAAGACACACCCACAAGTGCATAATAAATGCAAGGGAGTACAAAGGGTTACACTATAAAGGGTTAGAGTTGCAGTAAACAGCATTTAAAGATATTTAGTTGCTCAACGCTATTTTGCGAACACGATTCTAGAACTATACAAGATTATTTATCAAGGCCGTGAACCCACACGAACCTGCCTTAACCCAAGGCCTACGATGATTCAGACCGAACTGGCAACCCGACCCTAGGTCCCAGCTCGTCCCAAGCCAACCCAGGCCAACCATTCCACCTTTTAGTTGTTAAGCAGGTTTTAAGAATTAAAACACTAACTTGGGTACATTGCTCGGCTTGCCCATAACCGAGGGCGCGGCTATTCGAATAGATTTTACTCTGATCAGAGGTGTACATCTTTACCCACAAGACACATCTTCCTCACGTGCAACCACATGCCACATACCACCACTGTATACAGACGGAAGACGTGACATAGTTTCCAACCCATCCTAGCCATAGACAAGAGTACCGACCCAATCCCACCTACGGCCGGAACCCCCGGGACAGGCAGGCAGGACTGAGCCCCTAGCAGCAGGACACCGGCCCTGTGCCATGACATCTCGACTACCGGGCCGCAGCTCGTGTAGCCTTCATTTGCCCTGGAGATGTCCATCGACCCCCGACTTCGTCCATCTCCATCCGTGTACTTTTGTTTATAACTAGACTGAGCCACAAACTAAGCCTTACCCACTAGACATGTGGAAGTACGGTAGTGCTTTGCAACAGAGGCCCGAAGACCGGTCCTTAAATGGCCGAGGTGCTACTATCAAAACCATGCACCCCGAGCCCAGTCTAAAACCATTTTGGGGATTTTGAATAGAAGGAGCGGTTTGAAGCCAATTCCACAATAACCAAACCATTCCAACGTGTCCAGGTGATATGAATATTCCCAAGTCTAGAGTTGAAAAACCACCTAATGTTGCCTAATTAAAAGCGAAGCATCTACCTAAAATCATACTAGTGATACCATGAGTAGAGTGTCCACTAGTTGGGGTTTTGTTTATTCTAGGGTGAACAAGGTAATGATAACAATAACAATAATAAGGTCATAACAAAGGTAAATAGGCATGGCTAAATAAAACAATGATGACGCGGGAATTTAAATAAAGCGATAATGCAATAATTTAAATCAACATAATTTTACAAACTGGGATTCAATATGTTCGAAGATGATGTGACTTGCCTTGCTCGCTTTCCCAAACGTCGGCTTCAACTTCCATGAAGAGCGGATCTTCCGAAGCAGAAACAAAGCACAAAAATGGGTTGTTGACTTCTTAAGGAAAAATTAGAGACTTGAACGGTCCAATTCCGAGTTCAAATGGCCATGTTATGGCCATTTGAAGTTTATATGCTCTTTAAATGGATATTTGCGAATTTCTTCATTTAAATTTTAATTTAAAATCGGATTTATTGCGTCAGCCGAGGGGAGGGGCGCGCGGACCGGGTCCACGGGAGTGGGGCCCACGCGGCAGCCTCACGGTTCACGGTAGACCGGGTGCACGCGGCTTGCGCCGGCCGGCGCCGTGGGTCCCACGCGTCAGCCGCACCCGAGGGCGCGGGCGGCTGACGGCCGGGCCCCACCTGGCAGCCGCGGGGCGCGCCCGAAGGCGGCCTCGCCGACACGGCCGACGGGAGGCGGCGCGCCCGCGCCCCTATGGTCGCCGGCGGCGGCCCTAGGCACGGCGGAGCGGCGGCCGAGAGAGGGGAGGGAAGGGGGAAACGAAATGGGCGGTCCACGGCTCACCCCGGGTCGACGGCGACGACGGGAACGGCGACCGGAGCGGAGGAAGGCGGCGGCGCGGCTCGGGTCGACGAGGACGGCGGCGTTCCGGCGGTCGGCGGGCGAAACGGAGGAGTGGACGAGGTCGGCGAGGACGCGGCGAAGCCGAAGGAGGCGATGTCGAAGCGGGAGGAGGTCCGGGGCGACGACGGCGGCGGACCGGAGCTCGGCGGCGACGGCGGAGAGAGAGGACGACGGCGCGAGCTCGATTCCGACGGGGAGAGAGAGCGGCGAGTGGCGGAAACGGTGGAGGGAGGCACGAGGAGCGTTTATATAGTGTTGGGAGTGAGAGAGGGCGGCCGGAGGGGAAGAAAACCGGCGCGGCAATCTCGGGGTCCATCAATGGCGCCGGCGAGGTTTGCGGGGGCAAATCCGCCCGTTTGAACGCGAGAGAGAGAGGGAAAAATGGAGGGAAAGGGAGAGGGAATCACGGGGAGTGATTTCCCCCTCTTTATTGCGCGCGGGGACGGCGGGAGGCGGCGGGATTCGCGGCGGAGGTGGCGCTAGGGCACGGGCGAGGCGGCGGGAGCGGCGGGAGGTAGGGGATGACGGGTGGGCCCCACCCGTCAGCGAGGGTGGCGGGCGGGCCCGCCCGTCAGCGGCACGCGCACGGGGAGGGGGCCGATTGGGCCGCGGGGGAGAGGAGAGAGAGAGGGAGGGAAGTGGGCCGAGCCGGCCCAAGAGGGGAAGGGGGGGAAAAGACTTTTTAGGGTTTTTCTTTTTATAAAACCATTTTAACTTTGTTTAGTTCTTCTTAATTATTATTTGTGCTCTGAAAATTCCACTAAAATTTATTTACGCATTTTAGGCTTTTAGGAAATATACAAAAATCCTCCAAGCCTTATTCGACTTTTAACTTTGCACATTTTAATTGTTGCAGGCTTTCACATGGATTTTACTTATTCTATGCATAATTTTGAGGATGTATTTTAGAGTTGTTTTGGGACGCGACAAACCTACCCCCCTTAAACGGAATCTCGACCCCGAGATTCGGAAGAACTGGCGAAGAGATCGGGATGGGCTGCCTTCAGCTCGTCTTCGCGCTCCCAGGTAGCTTCTTCTTCGGCGTGGTTGCTCCACTGGACCTTGCAAAAACGGATTACCCGGTTCCTGGTCCTGCGCTCCATGGTGTCCAGGATTTTTACTGGCCTCTCCACGTAGGTCAAGTCTTCGCAAACTTCAATTTGGTCTGAGTCGGCCTGTTCGGATGGCACTCGAAGACATTTCTTGAGTTGCGACACATGGAACACATCGTGCACGTTGCCCAAGGAGGCGGGCAGCTCCAACTGGTAAGCGACTTCTCCACGCCGAGCAATGATACGGAAAGGACCCACATACCGAGGTGCGAGCTTCTCCTTTGTCTGAAACCTGTGCACACCCCGCAAGGGCGTGACCCGAAGATACACAAAGTCACCCACTGCGAATTCCAGGTCACGGCGACGGTTATTTTCATAACTTTTCTGCCGGGACTGTGCCACCTTTAGATTATCCCAAATGGTTCTGACTTTAGCTTCAGCTTCTCTCAGGATATCAGTCCCGAACACTTGGCTTTCCCCAACTTGGTCCCACAAGAGCGGTGTCCGGCATTTGCGCCCATACAACGCTTCATAAGGTGCCATTTGTATGCTGGCTTGATAACTGTTATTGTAGGAGAACTCGGCATAGGGGAGACTCTTATCCCAGGTCTTCCCGAAATCTAGGACACATGCGCAAAGCATATCTTCTAGGATCTGATTTAGACGCTCGGTCTGCCCATCTGTCTGCGGGTGATACGCGGTGCTGAAATTTAATCGGGTACCCAGCTCTTCTTGGAGCTTCTTCCAAAAGTGAGAGGTGAACTGGCTTCCCCGATCAGATACAATTTTCTTGGGGACGCCATGCAGACTTACGATCCTAGCGAAGTAGAGTTCAGCTAGTTTGTTCCCTCCATAGGTGGTCTTTACGGGAATGAACCGTGCTACCTTGGTTAGTCGATCCACGACTACCCATATAGAATCATGTCCGCCTTGGGTTTTTGGAAGTCCGGTGATAAAATCCATCCCAATTTCATCCCATTTCCATTCTGGTACTTGGAGAGGTTGGAGAAGTCCGGCCGGTCGTTGGTGCTCTGCCTTGACACACTGGCACACATCACAGAGGGCCACGAACTCTGCAATTTCCCGCTTCATACTAACCCACCAATATTTCTCCTTCAAGTCTAAATACATCTTCGTACTGCCAGGGTGGATGGAATAAGGACTTTCGTGAGCTTCCTGAAGTATCAGCTGTTTAAGTTCTCTGTTATCTGGAACGCATACCCGGTTTCCGTTCCATAGGGTTCCGTGTTCATCCTCTGTGAAACTAGCGGCTTTACCCTGTTTCATATTCTTGAGGAGTCCATGCATGTCCGGATCATTCTTCTGAGCCTCGCGGATTTGATCGAGCAAGGTAGGCTTGGCTTCCAGCGTAGCCAAGAATCCACGACTAACTATGCTTAGGTTCAGGGCTTCCATCTGTTGGTTAGGTTCGGGTGGAATGCCACAGACGTTAAGAGTGTTGCAATGGCTTTTTCGACTTAGAGCGTCGGCAACCACGTTGGCCTTACCAAGATGATAGTGAATTCCCACATCATAATCCTTGATGAGTTCTAACAATCTCCTCTGCCGAAGATTCAGGTCCGACTGAGTGAAGATGTATTTCAAACTCTTATGATCAGTATATATTTCACAGCGATTCCCAATGAGATAGTGCCGCCAGATTTTTAGAGCATGAACCACCGCGGCTAACTCCAAATCATGGGTAGGGTAGTTGCCTTCATGAGGCCGTAGCTGGCGTGAGGCATAGGCCACCACATGACCGTCCTGCATGAGCACGCACCCCAATCCTTGGCGCGAAGCGTCACAATACACCATGAAATCCTTGCGAGTATCCGGCAAGATTAAGACTGGCGAGGCAACCAGCTTTTCTTCGAGAGTTTTGAACGCCTTCTCGCATTGCGGGCTCCACACAAATTTCTCTTCTTTCTTCAACAACTGTGTCATGGGTCGAGCGATTTTGGAGAAGTTCTCGATAAACCTCCGGTAGTATCCTGCCAAACCTAAGAAACTGCGAACTTGAGTGACTGTCTTGGGTTGCTTCCAATCAGTGACGGCGGTCACTGTTTCGGGGTCCACAGCAACTCCTTTAGCAGATATCACGTGCCCTAAGAATGTGACTTCGGACAACCAGAACTCACACTTGCTAAGTTTGGCATACAATTGATGTTCCCGCAACTTTCCCAACACCAGACGGAGATGGTGCTGATGGTCTTCCTCTGATTGTGAGTATATCAGAATGTCATCAATGAAAACCACAACAAACTTATCCAAGTATTCCATGAACACTTTGTTCATTAAGTTCATGAAGAAGGCAGGTGCATTGGTTAAACCGAACGACATCACCGTGAATTCATACAGTCCGTATCGCGTGGTGAATGCGGTCTTAGGAATATCTTCTTCACGAATGCGTAATTGGTGATATCCGGAACGAAGATCGATCTTGGAGAATACCGTGGCACCTTTAAGCTGATCGAACAGATCATCGATCCGGGGAAGAGGGTACTTGTTTTTGATGGTGACTTCATTGAGAGCTCTGTAGTCAATGCACATCCTCTTCGTCTTGTCTTTCTTCTCCACAAAAATCACAGGAGCACCCCAGGGGGAAGTACTCGGACGTATATACCCCTTTTCTTTCAACTCTTCCAACTGTTTCTTGACTTCGGCCAGTTCATTTGCTGCCATACGGTAGGGTCGCTTGTACAGCGGAGTGGTTCCTGGAGCAAGATCTATCCGGAACTCAATCTCTCGCTTGGGCAGCATACCGAGTAGTTCTTCCGGAAACACGTCGCCGAACTCTCTGACGATGGGGATTTCTGACAGTCCTATCTGATGAAGTTCTGAACTTCTGACAGAGGTTGGGGGTGCAAAGAAAACAACCGGTTGTTCCGGCCCTCGGTACAGAGTGACAGTGCGTCTCGCGCAAACCACTACTCCTTGGAATTGAGCCAACCAATTCATCCCAAGGATCACATCCAAGTTCTTGGTGTCTAGCAGAATCAGATCCGAGGGAAAAGGAATCCCCTGAATTTCTATAGGGACGGCAGGGCTATAATACTTTGCTGTCATAACCCCTCCAGGGGTGGTGATGAGCAGAGGGTTCCTAAGCCTTTCTACCCTCAACTGATTTCTCCCCACGAATGGCACAGATATAAACGAGTGGGAAGCTCCAGAGTCAAACAAAATGGTAGCAGGGATGGAATGAATGAGGAACGTACCAACGATGACGTCTGGAGTTGTCAGCACGTCCTCGGCCGTCACGTGGTTCACACGACCCCGAATGACATCCTTACCACCGTTGTTGGAGCGGGGAGGCGCTTGGCCTTGCTGGCGCCTCGGCTTCGGGCATTTATCCGCAAAGTGCCCGGGCTCGTAGCAGTTGAAGCACAGACGCTGCTGACCTTGAGCGTCCCTGCGGCCTTGACCAGGCTGCACGGCTAGCGTAGGAGGACGGGGCGCACGAGTCCCTTGTTGATTCTGCTGCTGCTGCGGCTGTGGGACGCGCACCACGAATTGAGGTCGAGGCGCGGAGCGAGGTTGCTGCTGTTGTTGTTGCTGCTGCGAGGAGGATCCCCCTGGATAGGGATTGGTGTAGTGGACCCTTTGGTTAGCACCCTGTTGATTGCGGAAATTCGCCAAGCGGCGCTTGTGCGACT
This sequence comes from Oryza sativa Japonica Group, assembly GCF_034140825.1. Lineage (NCBI taxonomy): Eukaryota > Viridiplantae > Streptophyta > Magnoliopsida > Poales > Poaceae > Oryza > Oryza sativa. The sequence goes on along the minus strand of NC_089044.1, from coordinate 13,175,193 downwards.
CCAGTTCCTTGTGCTTGGCTTCCAAGCGGATGCTCTTGTCCACCAGACGTTGGAAATCCGGATAGTCCCCGGAGACTAGACGGACGGACAGCTCAGGGTCCATTCCTGCCAAGAACTTCTCTTGCTTCTCCTCATCTTCCCGCACATCCTCCGGGGCGTAACGGGCCAGGTTGTTGAACTCATGCAAATACTCCATCACGGAGTGGTTGCCTTGCTTCAACTCTCGGAATTCTCTTTTCTTAAGGGCCACGACTCCGGCGGGCACATGGGTTCTCCGGAAAGCGGCGGTGAAGCGAGCCCAAGTAATAGGCTGTCCCTCTGGCTGCGTAGCCTGGAAATGGTCCCACCATAGAGATGCGGGCCCCTGCAGCTGGTGGGCGGCGAAGATGACTTTCTCCTCATCGCTGCACTGCACAGTGTCTTGCTTTTTCCCCACTGCATGCAACCAATCCAACGCATCCACGGGGTTGTTGGAGTTAGAGAAGGTAGGTGGGCGGATGCGGAGGAACTCGGCGAGTTTAGAGTGTTGTGGGGGTGGTGGTGGAGCATTATGTTGTGGCGGATTTTGGAGGTGGTGGAGGAAAGCAGTCATCATGTTGGCCTGCTGGGCGAGGATTTGGGTGAGAATGGCGTTGGTATCTGGTGGTGGTGGTGGAGGCGGAGGAGGAGGTGGAGGTGGGCTGCCATGGTTGTTGTGGTTGCTGCCCTCAGGTTGGTTGCCATCATCGGTGGCAGCATTTCTCCTGGTCGTCACCATCTGAAAACCCCACACAGAACCAGCAAACAGAGAGAGAGCTGACAATTAAAACTAACCACCCATGACAACCATAATTCTTGAATTTATTACTGCTATTAAATTGGTTCATTAAAGTTCAAGTTGCTTAGGCAAATAAAATAAAGACAGGCTCCGACATAGTTATGCCACACACCGGCATAACCATGCCCCACACAACTCCAACAAGAAGACTAACGAGAAAGAACACACGCGCAAGCCAACTAACTGCTCGTCTACCGCTGCGACGGGCCAGGACGGAAGGTGAGCAACAGCGCATCCTCCGTGCTACCAACGCCGGAGGCTTCCCCCTCCTGGGGAACCACGGGCGCGGGCTCGGCACGAGGGGTCTCCACGAAGCAGGTCCACGCCAGGGACTGACGAACAAGCTCGGGCCTGGAGGTGCTCTTGCGGGCGGTGATCTTCTGGCTGCGGCAGACGCGGCGACGCTTGGGGCGGCAGACCTCTCCCTGGGCGATCTTGAGCTGATGCAGCTGCGCCTCCACCGCGTCTAGGTCCTTCTTGAGCTGCAGGTTCTCCTGACGCAGCTCCAGGATCTTCAAGTTGTTCTCGACCATCCCACGGCGCACCATCTGATGGAAGTCGATGCGAGCCGCGTCGTACGCCTCCACCATGCGTGCTAGGTGCACGATGGTAGCGTCATCCTCCGAGCTAGCATCCCGGAAGGTGGCGTAGTCGCGGGCTCCTCCGCGGCGAGGGTGGTAGCGGTAGGGCGAGTGCTGCAACTCGTCCGGGTAGCGCTGGTGAAGAGTGCCGATGGCGAGGAGAGCGGCGCTCTGGCAAGCGGCGGGGAAGGAATCTCCACCCGCGGTGATTGCCAGCGAAGTCCGCTCGGGAGAGCCAGTGAGGATCACTGCAGTAACCTCCCAAGCAGCGTGGGGCTCTGCATCGTCACCCTCCTGCTCCGGGAGCGGCCTGGCCTGGTAGTCCACTCCATGCGGATACCCCAGGACCACGCACATGCCCCGCAGCTCCAAGACGAAGCCAGTCATGTCCAAACCACGACGGCTGACGCTGCCGGCCATCTTCAAACAAAAACAAAAAGAAAAGCAACATTTAAAAAGGTCAGATTTTGGCGATAAATGAAGCAGCAAGACAGAGAGAGACTAGAGGATTTTCACAAATACAAAGGATTTTTATTGCGAAAATATTGCTAAGGCTTGGGATCAACGGCTCGTCCTGGGGTCAAGGGTGGCTCTGATACCAACTTGTCACGACCGGAAATAACCCAACGGGCGTTCCTTACGTGCGTGCATTAATCCTTGTCCCAGGAGGCAAGGTACACCAAAAGTTGATACAATTCAGAATTTTAACAAGCGGAAGCGTAAATAGTTAATTTATTACATGGGTAGCGAAGGCCCAGCACACACAAAGACAAACGAGAAACAGTGGAAGACTAGGGCGACGACCATAGGCGCTTGACGGCAGGCACGAGCTAGACACCAAAGCCTTCATCTTCAAGGGGCTCCTCTTCTGGGTTTGGGAAAAATTGAGCAAGACTGAGTACAACCACCGTACTCAACAAGACACACCCACAAGTGCATAATAAATGCAAGGGAGTACAAAGGGTTACACTATAAAGGGTTAGAGTTGCAGTAAACAGCATTTAAAGATATTTAGTTGCTCAACGCTATTTTGCGAACACGATTCTAGAACTATACAAGATTATTTATCAAGGCCGTGAACCCACACGAACCTGCCTTAACCCAAGGCCTACGATGATTCAGACCGAACTGGCAACCCGACCCTGGGTCCCAGCTCGTCCCAAGCCAACTCAGGCCAACCATTCCACCTTTTAGTTGTTAAGCAGGTTTTAAGAATTAAAACACTAACTTGGGTACATTGCTCGGCTTGCCCATAACCGAGGGCGCGGCTATTCGAATAGATTATACTCTGATCAGAGGTGTACATCTTTACCCACAAGACACATCTTCCTCACGTGCAACCACGTGCCACATACCACCACGGTATACAGACGGAAGACGTGACATAGTTTCCAACCCATCCTAGCCATAGACAAGAGTACCGACCCAATCCCATCTACGGCCGGAACCCCCGGGACAGGCAGGCAGGACTGAGCCCCTAGCAGCAGGACACCGGCCCTGTGCCATGACATCTCGACTACCGGGCCGCAGCTCGTGTAGCCTTCATTTGCCCTGGAGATGTCCATCGACCCCCGACTTCGTCCATCTCCATCCGTGTACTTTTGTTTATAACTAGACTGAGCCACAAACTAAGCCTTACCCACTAGACATGTGGAAGTACGGTAGTGCTTTGCAACAGAGGCCCGAAGACCGGTCCTTAAATGGCCGAGGTGCTACTATCAAAACCATGCACCCCGAGCCCAGCCTAAAACCATTTTGGAGATTTTGAATAGAAGGAGCGGTGTGAAGCCAATTCCACAATAACCAAACCATTCCAACGTGTCCAGGTGATATGAATATTCCCAAGTCTAGAGTTGAAAAACCACCTAATGTTGCCTAATTAAAAGCGAAGCATCTACCTAAAATCATACTAGTGATACCATGAGTAGAGTGTCCACTAGTTGGGGTTTTGTTTATTCTAGGGTGAACAAGGTAATGATAACAATAACAATAATAAGGTCATAACAAAGGTAAATAGGCATGGCTAAATAAAACAGTGATAACGCGGGAATTTAAATAAAGCGATAATGCAATAATTTAAATCAACATAATTTTACAAACTGGGATTCAATATGTTCGAAGATGATGTGACTTGCCTTGCTCGCTTTCCCAAACGTCGGCTTCAACTTCCACGAAGAGCGGATCTTCCGAAGCTGCAGCGTCTACACGACCAACGGAAAACAAAAGGCTTTTACTCTAATAAACCCCATATAACAAGCAGAAACAAAGCACAAAAATGGGTTCTTGACTTCTTAAGGAAAAATTAGAGACTTGAACGGTCCAATTCCGAGTTCAAATGGCCAAGTTATGGCCATTTGAAGTTTATATGCTCTTTGAATGGATATTTGCGAATTTCTTCATTTAAATTTTAATTTAAAATCGGATTTATTGCGTCAGCCGAGGGGAGGGGCGCGCGGACCGGGTCCACGGGAGTGGGGCCCACGCGGCAGCCTCACGGTCCACGGTAGACCGGGTGCACGCGGCTTGCGCCGGCCGGCGCCGTGGGTCCCACGCGTCAGCCGCACCCGAGGGCGCGGGCGGCTGACGGCCGGGCCCCACCTGGCAGCCGCGGGGCGCGCCCGAAGGTGGCCTCGCCGGCACGGCCGACGGGAGGCGGCGCGCCCGCGCCCCTATGGTCGCCGGCGGCGGCCCTAGGCACGGCGGAGCGGCGGCCGAGAGAGGGAAGGGAAGGGGGAAACGAAATGGGCGGTCCACGGCTCACCCCGGGTCGACGGCGACGACGGGAACGGCGACCGGAGCGGAGGAAGGCGGCGGCGCGGCTCGGGTCGACGAGGACGGCGGCGTTCCGGCGGTCGGCGGGCGAAACGGAGGAGTGGACGAGGTCGGCGAGGACGCGGCGAAGCCGAAGGAGGCGATGCCGAAGCGGGAGGAGGTCCGGGGCGACGACGGCGGCGGACCGGAGCTCGGCGGCGACGGCGGAGAGAGAAGGCGACGGCGCGAGCTCGATTCCGACGGGGAGAGAGAGCGGCGAGTGGCGGAAACGGTGGAGGGAGGCACGAGGAGCGTTTATATAGTGTTGGGAGTGAGAGAGGGCGGCCGGAGGGGAAGGAAACCGGCGCGGCAATCTCGGGCTCCATCAATGGCGCCGGCGAGGTTTGCGGGGGCAAATCCGCCCGTTTGAACGCGAGAGAGAGAGGGAAAAATGGGTGGAAAGGGAGAGGGAATCACGGGGAGTGATTTCCCCCTCTTTATTGCGCGCGGGGACGGCGGGAGGCGGCGGGATTCGCGGCGGTGGCGGCGCTAGGGCACGGGCGAGGCGGCGGGAGCGGCGGGAGGTAGGGGATGACGGGTGGGCCCCACCCGTCAGCGAGGGTGGCGGGCGGGCCTGCCCGTCAGCGGCACGCGCACGGGGAGGGGGCCGATTGGGCCGCGGGGGAGACGAGAGAGAGAGGGAGGGAAGTGGGCCGAGCCGGCCCAAGAGGGGAAGGGGGGAAAAAAGACTTTTTAGGGTTTTTCTTTTTATAAAACCTTTTTAACTTTGTTTATTTCTTCTTAATTATTATTTGTGCTCTGAAAATTCCACTAAAATTTATTTACGCATTTTAGGCTTTTAGGAAATATACAAAAATCCTCCAAGCCTTATTCGACTTTTAACTTTGCACATTTTAATTGTTGGAGGCTTTCACATGGATTTTACTTATTCTATGCATAATTTTGAGGATGTATTTTAGAGTCGATTTGGGACGCGACAGTCGGAGTACTAGCCGATACATGCTAGATCTATCTGATCGGCTATGCTATGATCATCTATAATCTCATTGTTAATATATATTTCGATCAGAGTGATTTATACTATCTCGGCATGGCGACCGATCTATCCCAATCACTTGGTTTAAATATATCTCGACATAAAGATTATATGTTGTTAATGTCTACAGCCGATCGAGCAGATTTAATCCTTCCTTACTTATCCACATTTGCCGATCGATTCACATATGACATCGGCTTAAAGATAAATGATATGTCATCGGCATTTAGCCGATCGGCTATCGTTTATCGATTTAACCGTGATTTCTTTGTTTTTATTTCTTGTTGATTGCAGGATCAAATCAACTGGCACGCTCACGAACCTAAAGGCAAGCTTTTGGACCTGCACTGGAGTCAAGCAGATCTCCCAGGCCTCGTGTTTTTCCATCAACTGTGCACTGCCTGTATATGTCCACCATGGTATAGTACTAGAGCTGAAAATTCAGGAAACCATTGGTTCAAGCATAATTAAAAAGATAAAATTTCTAACTAATGAAATTCTTCCTATGATTAGTCTTGTATATTTATTATTCTCAGCTGAAGTTGTACTAAACAAACATCCATATTTAGGGAACCTTATGCATCTAAGTAATTGCTATATGTGAGATGATTAAAGATGAAAAGAATTCTTGCAACTTTTGTCATGACCTATGGGAATTTGTTTTTCAAAATAAAATTTTGTTTTTAAAGAGCTCATTCCTCCAACTGACTTTATGTTATACCCACCATGGCCATATGCAAGTATATCAATGATAAACCTTATTATGCATATGACTGCTTGACATTATATTGAGCGTTGTCAAATTTATGTGACTCGTGTTAGATATCTTTGATACTCTCATGACCAACAGGTCATTTCCACTTCCATTTCCATATAGTTAACTGAGCTAAGCTTCTACACTAGAAGTTGGCTTTCCACAAAAATTCCATTCAAATAAACTCCAACTTTAAACTATACTTTCTTCTCCTAGAAAATCCTTGTCAAAAATAAAGAGCATATAGCCATGCCCCTTCCATATTAATGCAAGGAAAAAAAATGGAGGAGAAGGTACAGGAGAAAGGAAGAACCAATTCTTTATTCCATCATTCCACAAAATATTTTACTTTTCCATTTTTCCACCACAAATAAAGACCCTTGATCTAGGAGTATGACTGACGATCTTCTTGAGTCCATATTTTTGGCTTTGCAATATATATGATGCAGGTATGTCACAATTTATCCCTACCAAACTCCACATATCAGCCTTAGAATGGGGGTAAGTTATGGTACAATTTGCCTTGGTGAGGATCGACAAGAAAAATATACATTCTTGAGAGATAAGAGAGAAAGTCAATATGAGGAAAAGAACTGGTTTGCGAAAATTCATAAAATCCCATGAGTCTGACAGGAGAAGCAAGGAGGACTGGAATCGGGATCATTCCATTTATCAATTGCCCAAGATGGTAAGTAGCCACTGTTAAAGTTCACAGGTGCAGGTATGGTTTTGAATGATTTATATCTCGTAGAAATTCATTCTACACTAACCTTTACTCAGGGATGATTAAAGAGCTAAGTGTGGAGGGTTTTGTTGGCGGTTATTAAATGCCGATTCTATACCGCCAACATCTGCATAAAGTCTAGATAATAAAACATCCAACATACTGATAGATGTTTAATCTTACATATTCCACAAGTGTTGGTATATATTTGTATGCAGGTGTTAAACGCCGAAGTTGGGAGGGAAAATCAGACTAAAGTGAGGAGAAATATATATCCATACAAGGATGGGTTGTGAACTTCGTTTAAATACCAGAGAATCGGCCCAAAACTCCGAGGAATGGGTAGAGGAGAATAGGGGGAGTCCACAGGCCGAAGGCCAGGCCAGGAGGGCCCAACCCAGGTTCGGCTGAACCTCCTAGTTTGGCCGAACCCTAGTGATCACCGTTGATCCCAGGTTTTGGCATGGACGCTCCAGGTCACTCCCTGATGACGGTTGCGGGGCAGTTCGGACATTTCCCCTTCTCACAACCGTCATAACTGCACTATAAATAGACCTCACTCCCTCAATTCACACAAACTTTCAAGCTTGAGCTGAATTATAAGATGCTCTATTGTACTATATTGTATAGTAGAATAGGAAGAGAGTAGAGTAGAAGAAATCGGAAGAATTCCGGAGTTGTCGGTAATCTTCTCTCATTTCTTTTATTCTGTTTATTACTCTGATTTCAACATAATTATCTTCCTGAGTAATTTAGATTTCCCTTCTGAGAATTATCTCTTGGTTAGTTCCTAAATAGCATACGGGATTATTATTCACTATAATCAACTAAAATATAGTGATTGCTTTGGTGAGTTATAAACACTAAAGTAGATATTAATTGCTTAGACATGGTGTTTAGGTAATTGTTATCCAGTAATTGTTGCGTATCCCACAGTAAGTTTGAGGTAGCTGTAGAGGTGGTGACAACCCTCGAGATCACTTAAGTCCTACCTGTCCCGGTACGTAGTAGAGCGACATCTGGGAACGGCGGGTTGCCAGTGCCTGAAATATTGCGTTAGGATTAAACTTAAGCTTTCCCTAGACACTGTTTCTCGCTAGTAAATAATCTCTATCCTAGCCTATCCTTCGCTTGGTGTCCTTGGATGAACCGGAGGAAGATCTGACCACACATATTCCCTTGGATTCGATACCCTTTGGACTACTCTGTTGGGGAAGTGCTATATCGGTGTATCCGTGTGCTTGCGGATTTTATCTGTAACCGTAAGAATTACCAACAAGCATTTCATCCACGTATCTCTTTTCTTATTTTTATTCTACCTTGACCCCTCCTACCCAGAGAAGTATTCCTATCAAAATCTTCTCGACCATGGAGAAACCTCTCTTCGAGCTGTCTGCTCCTAGGGGCGAATTCTATGAGCCACCTCCTTCATCGGAGCCAATTTATACAACTGGCTATGAAATTCACCCCGAACTAATCAGCATGGTTAGGGAAAATCCTTTTTCTAGCTTTGAACTAGAAAATCCCTACCATCAACTGCGGGACTTTGAACAAGTCTGCTTATGCCTTATGATTTGTGGCATGAGGCAAGAAACTGTACGGTGGAAATTATTTCCGTTCTCTCTTCGAGAAAGAGCGAAGCAATGGAACATCTCTTGATGAGGACACAACTAGTTCGGATATAACTATGACTACCTTATATTTTAATCAACCAAAGGTGCATATGTTCTACATTAGATTTGCTTGTTATATATTTGAACAAATATTGCTACACAATGAGTTTTGTGTGTTTTCATTTGCAGAGGTACTTGCTTGGACGAAGGAAAATAAGCCGAGCATAACGAATGCATGGTTGATCAACGAAGTTGATTGGGGAATAAACCAAGACCTTCTCCAAGTCTACTACCTCGCCACGTCACTTTTGATCCATAGAAGACAAGAGATAAAGTTCTACATGTTTTGGATTCGGATTCGGGTCTCCTGACAGCATCAACTTCAAACGGACCTAGCCACTGATCTAGAAGGAATTTCGGGGCCCATGAGTACTTGTTGGAAAGCTTATGGAGTCTACTTTTAGATGGTTTTGGTCCCACGTCAAAATTCCTACCGAACTGACGGGGTGGGTAGGAGGCGGAGAGGCGGCGGCGGCCACCGGGCTGGGTAGGCGGCGGCAGAGGCGGCAGAGGCTTGACTGGCGCGGCGACAACTGGACCTGAGTTTTTTTTGATGAATTTTTCATGTATTTGATTTGTGTGTGATGTGAATACGTGATGTACTTATGATGTTATTTTTTTAGAATTTGTGATGTATTTGGAGATGATTGATTAGGAGATTTTGTGATGATCGATTTGTGATTTTGAGAGATCCCTTCTATCTTTTCTTATGTGATGACTGATGAGTGGATGCAGTGAAATCAATATTTAAAGTTAAAAACAATAAAAAAAGAAAAAAACCTATCACCAACCTGCCCTCACCTCATCTTTAGTCCCGGTTGGACTAAAGATCATCTTTGGTCCCGGTTAGGGCTAAAGATGTTCATCTTTAGTCCTGGATTCGCCGTCCCGGTTGCATAACCGGGACAACAGACGGTTGCCAACCGGCGGCAAAGATCGGTTGTGCAGCAATGCGGGTGAAATAACCAGGACTAAACATGCACTAAAGACGGTGGGGGCAGTCCCGGTTGGTCTCTACTTTTTGTCTTTTTCTTTTATTGTTTCTTTGCTCAAATTGATTTGCTCCATACATATCCCCAATCAGATCCCCAAATCATCCACAAATTACCACATATCCCCAATCATATCCCAAATCATCCACAAATCATAGTAGCATCATAGATCTTAGATTCACATCACAAATTTTCAAACAAAAAATACATCACATATCAGATCCAATATCAAATACATCACATCACATATCAGATCCAATGAACCACAAATTCAAAAAAAAAAAACAAATCCAGTGCTGCTGCTTCCTGGAGAGGGGAGGGCGCCTTTGGCCACCGCCTGCCGGCTCCCGCCTTCGCGCGCCCACCCAGAGAGGGGAGGGCGCCACCGGCCTCCGCCTACGCGCGCGCAGGACACCGCCCTCCCGGCCGCCACCGCTCCCGCCTGGCTGGCTGCCGCGCCCGCCCAGCCGCTGCTACTGCCCGGCCAGCCACCACCACTCCCGCCCGGCTAGCCGGCACCAACCTAGAGAGGGGAAGGGGAGGAATGAAAGGGATGGAGAAGGAGAAGGGAGATGGAGAGTTGGAGAAGGGATGGAGGCTATTTAATGATAGGGGTGGAGAGAGAGGAAGGGGGAGGGGTAACCGGCCGGATAAGATCGAGATGCAGGCGCACGGCTCGGGGTGCTTTTTTGTCCCGGTTGGTATAAAAAGCCGGAACTAAAGATCTATTTATAGTCCCAGTTGTTTATACCAACCGGGACTAAAAATAACTGGGGTCTACCTCGACCCGACAACTTATTTGAAGCGGGACTAAAAATGATCTTTAGTACCGGTTGTTGATCAGAAATTTTTTAACAGCGACTAAAAATAATCTTTAGTCCTACGATTATTGTGGCAATCGGCTGACCCAGAAAAGATCACTTCTCCAGTAGTGGCTCCTCATGCATGGGCATACATATATATGAGTCAATCATGCCTATATGATATAGGCCATATACATGTATATATGCCAGTATGCGCATGGCTCGTGCATGAATCAATATTTAATTAACTGGCTCAGCACATTGGCATTGCTAGCTAATTAAACTGGTTCCACAAAATGGCCATTAAAACTGCAATACATATGTGGTTATATTTTATAAGTATGTACAAAATACCGTCAAACAATTAGAAGCTATATGGATTGTCCACATGGAAGATGGCGAACGACGCTATGTCGGGCTGGCCCATTTTCTCCTGGGCTCTGGTGGAGAATCCCTCAGCCCATATATACGGTGACCGAGCCTATTTGAATGTGTTTCATTAGGTTTGTGGGCCTAAAACTCCAAAGGCTTGAATATGAGTTTGTTTCTCCTCTTTCTTTAAGTATACTTTTCTCAATTTTAGTAGTTTGTCACATGCATCTATTGACGCTACCACTATGTTGGATATTTTATACTCTCCTATTTACGCAGGTATTGATGGCGTGAATTTGGTATTTAATAGCCATCAACACGCACCAAAATACCAACAAAAACATCTTCAATTTTTATAATAGTAGAGATACAGGCTATAAAATCTTCTTCCAATATTCCATATTTTTAATTCCATGTTTAGATATTTTTAAATTGTATTTCTATACGGACTCTGAGACTTCTAGTTTTAGTTTTCTTTTTTTTTTAATTCCAAATTTCGGTTAGTTCTAAATTGTTAACTTGTATGGACTCTAATCTCCTCTTCCTATATTCCCTATTTTTAACTTTGAATTTATGTTATTTTTAAATTGTGTTTCTATATGGACTTTACTTTTCTTTTTCCCCAATTATTATAAGAATTTCTAAACCGTGAGAGTGAATGTGGAGGCTCATTTTTCTATGACTTTAATAAGTTGATAGATCCCTTGAATAACGGTAGTCATATTGAACAGTGCGCAGGAAATATCCTAACTCGCTGCAGCGTGATAAAATTTTTAATTCATGCTAATCCATACTTTCTATAAACTTATAGTCCACTATGTCCAAAACTCAATATGCAATCATGCCACATTATCATCCACTAACAATAATTATATATTTAACCTCATGCAAGCATACATCATCAACAATTTATTTAATTCTACAAATCAATATCCAAGCATATCGAATCATCAACCTCACATCATTTGCACAGTATTTTAACAAATATATCTATCATTTTTATAATATTTAGCATACACTTATCAATATGTTTCACATAAAAACACGGATATCACTTCATTGTTTAACGATAAATACTAATAAACCCTTATGTTTAATTATTTTTTTCCTTTTTACTTTAGCTTGACTGTCGAAAAAATATATTGAGAATTGCTTAGTAATTCTCGCAGCAAAGCGCGGGGAATCACCTAGTTCTAGTTTTAGAGACAAGCAAGCCCAGATTAGCAATGGCTTCATCCTAACGTGTGCTTGATCCTCAGCGTTGACAAATTGAACAATCGCGTTGCCGAAGAGAACCAAAGATTTGCCACCATTGATCGTTGTTCTAGCCAATTCCTCGTTCCTTTTCTCCAATTATTATCATGGGAGAGGACCCCAGAAGTAGGACGTAGTACTTGGATGAAAGAAGATTAATACGACTTAGTGTCACGAACTCGATCTTATGTGTTGCCCTTCACTCGATTTGCGACTGGATAGCTTAGGAATTGAGGAGGAATTTTTGGATTTAGAGGAAGAACAGAGAGAGTTTGAAACAGAGAGAGAGAGATTGGTTTCATATTTTCCTTATTTTTCATCATGCCCCAACCAGGTGGCTACAGCTGGCTAAATACCCAATCACTACCAACCAGACATCCGCTAGCCCAACACGGTGGCCCAGTTAAGCAACAACCCTGTATTAGCGCAATTAGTACAATAACCAGAAGTTTAAAAGACATACAGGACTCAGCCAAACACAACGTATCAACAGTCTACAGCTACTGATGACAACAATTCTCCCCCCCCCCCTTAAGACAAAGCTTGTCCCCAAGCTGGAGCCGAAGGAAATCGCAGCTTCAGGTGACGTAGATTCTCCCAAGTGGCGAGTTCAGCTGGCACGCCTGTCCACTGGATTAGCCCATAAGGAACTGCTGCTTTACCACGTTTGATGAGACTTCTGCGCAATACCACTTCTGGCTGAAGCAACACTGAATCATCCGTAATCTGCAAGGGTAGTTCAGGACTAACAATAGTGTCAGGTTTAACAGCAGCTTTAAGTAAGGAAACATGGACCACAGGATGAATTTGACTTCCGGCAGGAAGATCAAGCCGATAGGCCACTTGCCCAACACGCTCCAACACTGTATATGGTCCAAAGTACCTGAAACTAATCTTCTGACAAGAGCGCTGAGCAATGGACAACTGTGCAAAAGGTTGAAGCTTAAGATAGACCTTATCCCCAACAGAGAAGTGCCGTTCAGACCTTCTTTTGTCAGCCTGACTCTTCATGCGCTATTGTGCTCGGGTGAGTTGCTGGTGCAAAATCTCATTCATTTGTGCCCTCTCTTGCAGCCAGACCTGCACATCAGGAATTGTACTACTTCCCACATCCACCACTCCAAAATGAGTTGGTTTCCTGGCAAAAAGGACTTCATATGGGGATTTTCCAAGAACAATATGGAAGGAGGTGTTGTACCAATGCTGTGCTTGAGACAACCAACTAGACCATTTGTGTGGAGAGGAATGGACAGTACATCTAAGAAATGCTTCCAAGCATTGATTGAGCCTCTCAGTTTGTCCATCTGTCTGAGGGTGGTATGAAGAACTCATGTTAAGCTTGACATCTGCCAATTTAAACAATTCTTTCCACAAGGCACTTGTAAAGATCCTATCCCTGTCAGAGATAATAACTTGGGGCATTCCAAACACATCATATACATGCTGAATAAAAGCCTGAGCCACTGAGTAAGCTGTGAAAGGATGTGTCAAAGGAATGAATTTGGCAAATTTTGTGAACTTATCAACAACAACCAATATGGTGTCATATCCCCCAGATTTTGGTAGCCCTTCCACAAAATCCATTGTCACAGTGTGCCAAGCTTGCAGGGGTACTGGCAATGGTTGCAACAGGCCAAGAGTTCTACAATGCTCCACCTTAGCCTGCTGACAAACTTCACATTGAGAGACATACTAATGGACTGATTTCTTTAGTCCTGGCCAAACAAACATATTCTTTATCCTCTGGTAGGTTGCTGTAATTCTAGAATGCCCTCCTATGCCACTGCTGTGCATGGCTAGTAAGACAACTTGATGTGCCTCAGGAAGATCTCCTAGCCAAATCTTGCCTTTGAGCTTGATCACTCCATTTATCAGAAGAAATCCATCCACCCCTTCTGGGTTCAAGCTGAGAGCTGCCAAGAGCTGCTGTGTGAAAGGATCTTGTTGGTAAGCTTCAACCACTGTTTCCAACCACCTAAGTGTACTCACAGACATTGCTAGCCCTTCTTCCTCATGTCTCCTAGACAAGGCATCTGCAACTTGATTGTCTGACCCTTTCTTCAAATTTATCACATACTGCAACCCCATAAGCTTAAGGAAGGCTTTTTGTTGCATGTTTGTACTGAGTTGCTGATCAGTTAAGTGTATAAGACTTTTGTGGTCAGTTTGTATGACAAACTCGGCATGCTGCAAATAAGACCTCCACTTGTTAATTGCCAGTAAGATTGCCATACATTCTTTTTCATAGGTTGACATTGCTTGGGATTTAACTCCCAAAGCCTTGCTAATAAAAGCAATTGGGTGGCCCTGCTGTAACAAAACTACCCCTATCCTCTTATCACTTGTATCAGTTTCAACCACAAATTGTTTGGTTAAGTCTGGTAGAGCTAAAACTGGTGCTTGAGTAAGAGCTTTCTTTACTGCATCGAAGGCATGTTGCTGCTCAGCCCCCCAACTGTACATAACTTCTTTTTTAAGCAGGCGTGTCAAGGGTTTTGCAATCACTCCATAAGCCTTAATGAATTTTCTGTCGTACCCTGCCAATCCAAGGAATCCTCTGAGCTATTTCAAATTCCTTGGAGGAGGCCACTGTTGCACTGCCTTGATCTTTTCAGGATTTGTTGCCACTCCATTTACACCAATTATGTGTCCCAAATAATCAAGGTGTTGCTTGGAAAATGAACACTTACTTGCTTTGACAAAGAGCTGATGTTGCTGTAACAGCTAGAAAACCAGCCTCAGATGTCTGACATGATCCTCCAAAGTTTTGCTATAGATCAGGATGTCATCAACAAAGACTAGCACACATTTCCTCATCAAAACAGAGAATATTGTGTTCATAAGCCCTTGAAAAGTAGCTGGTGCATTAGTGAGTCCAAACGGCATTACTTTGAACTCATAATGCCCTTGATGTGTTCTAAAGGCAGTTTTGGATTCATCATGCTCCACTAATCTGATTTGATGATACCCAGACCTCAAATCCAGCTTAGTAAACCATCTTGCCCACGCCAATTAATCCAATAACTCAACTACTACAGGCATTGGATACTTGTTTTTAACTGTGATGTCATTCAATCCCCGATAGTCCACACAAAACCTCCATGTACCATCTTTTTGTTTAACAAGCAAAACAGGGGAGGCAAATGGACCTGCACTCGACTGAATCAGTCCTTCTTGTAACATTTGGGTCACCTGCTTCTCAATCTCATCCTTTTGTTGTGGTGCATATCTGTAAGGTTTTCTAGAGACAGGTTTAGCCCCTGGCAACAAGGGAATACAGTGATCAAATTCTTTGGGTTCTTGGAATCTATCACTGTATTCAGCAATAACATGTTCAATTTCTACTGGAATGTCATGCTCATCAGAGGTCTGAACTTCAGGTGGACAGAGTTAGACCACATGAGCAAGTACCCCATCCTTGTGTAACCCCTTCAATTGTTTAACTGACAGAGCACTCCCAAGGCTGAATTGGTGCTTAATCCCAGTAAGTGTCACCCTCTGTTGCTGATATGTGAAATTGAGTGTTTTCTTTTGCCAATCTACTAGAATAGGGCTAAATGCTTCCGGCCATTCCATCCCCAAGATCATATCATAACCTCCCAGAGCTAGGATTTTAAAATCTGTCACAAATGTCTGTCCCTGACATCACCATTCAACTGCTCACACCATTCTGTTACAAATCATTTTTCCACCGTTAGCTATTGTCACCTGAGTTGTTTGAACCTCTTTACACTTCAACCCAAGTTTGTCAACCAAATGTTCAGCTAGGAAATTGCTTGAACTTCCTGAATCAACCAGGATCATAAGATGTTGTTTCTGCAGCAAGCCCTGAAACCTTATTGTCCTTCTTCCCAGAGTTCCTACTGCTGCACACTCAAAGAGTACCAGTTCCTCATCACCACTCTCTTCATTTCTTCCCCTGTTTCTATGCCCCCATGTAATTGAAAAATATCCCATATCTCTTCAACCACATGCAGTTGTACTGATTTTGGACATTTGTGACCAGGCCCATACTTTTCACCACACTTGAAGCACTCCCCTCTTGCTCTTCTAGCTGCTTTTAGAGAATCAAACTGTTCCTCCCACTTTGGCTTTTCATCAACCTTCTTATTCTCCTCAGGAGCTGCTCCAAGTATGCCCTTGCCTTGATAAGGTAACTTGTTAACTGGCTTGTACAATTCCTTGAAGTGGTGCTTCTGATAAGGTTTCTTGTTGAGCTCTCCCAGCAGCTCCTCCTGCGTTTTAGCCAAAGACAAAGCAGCATCAACTGATCTCGGCTTGTGTAGCTTGATTGCTGCTTTAATCTCAGTCTTTAAACCACCCATAAACTTTGTAACAAAGTAAGTGTCATCAAAGGCCCTATTGTAGATCAAAACCTTGTGCATCAATTCTTCAAACTTAGTGTAATACTCATCTACACTACCTTCCTGGCTCATATTTTCTAGCTCCTCTAAGTGCTCCTGGTATTTATCCTTTCCGAATTTACTATGAACTACTACACATAACTCCGCCCAACTCTCAACACTATGTAATTCCTCATAAGTTTGCAACCATATGGCAGCATTGCCTACAAAATATAAGGTGGCAAAAGAAAACCAAGTCTCAAAGGGAACAGGGTACATGCTATAAAGTACTTCTCACAGTTTGTCTTCCACAATTTTGGGTTATCGCCATCAAACTTTGGGAAATCAGTTTTAGGAAGCCTATTTCCCCCAAATCGTCCACTACTCTGTGAGTTCCCTACCCCCCGATCAGAGCTCTCCCCCAAATCGAAAAACACAGGTGAGTTATGCCGTAGAGGCTTACCCTTTTCTAGGGTTCGATCCTAAGCTGAAGCGGCCTTGGATGCGAAACACTGGGTTTGCTCGTCAACGCGGTGCCCATTGGGCGTGGCTGACAGATCTGCTGATGTAGTCGGCTTCACCTCCAGCAAAGTCACCCGTGACACCAATCCCTCCACTGCCAAGTTCAAACCCTTGATTCCTGCATCAACGTTAGGAATCCACTTCTCCAAACCTTGTAGCGAACTCAGAAGTTGGCCGATGTTGGTGGTAAGCTCGTCAACCCTCGAGCTCAGCATCTTCGAATCCTCTTCCGCCGCCAGCATTCTCTCCGTCAAGGTGGCTTGATTCTTCTTCCTCGCCAGGACGAAAACTGCTCTGATACCAGATTGTCACGAACTCGAGCTTCTACGTTGCACTTCACTCAATTTGTGGCTGGATAGCTTAGGAATTGAGGAGGAATTTGGGGATTTAGAGGAAGAACAGAGAGAGTTTGAAACAGAGAGAGAGAGATTGGTTTCATATTTTCCTTATTTTTCATCATGCACTAACCAGGTGGCTACAGCTGGCTAAATACCCAGTCACTACCAACCAGACAACCGCTAGCCCAACACGGCGGCCCAGTTAAGCAACAACCCCGTATTAGCCCAATCAGTACAATGACCAGAAGTTTAAAAGACATACAGGACTCAGCCAAACACAATGTATCAACAGTCTACAACTTGATGCTAACACTTAGTTGAAAGAAGATGTAGGCCCATTGCTGAAGAATCAAAGCCGTCCGATGAATTTGGAGTACGGATTGGAGCACTGCGGATGAGCGGGCAAACCGCGTCCAACCCGAAGAATCAACTCACCGCGTTTTATGCCAGCACATACAACCCCCTTACCGCATTTTATGCCAGTACATGCAGCCCCCTTACCACAGGAGGCCACTTGGCTGTACGCATGACTAGAATGGATTTAGTCTACAACAAATACCTCGATCTCGATCTGTTACTTTCTCGTGAAATATATGCATATATACACGCCGATTTGTTTGAGTGTACGTCCGTCCGTCCCCACCAACCGGCAGCTAGCGCCGAGAATGATCCAGCGCGACTTGTGCTCTTGGCGACCGCCGCCGCCGCGTCGCCGCCGGCAGCCATACCCACGCGCAAGTGCGTACGTCCGTGAGTTGCCTCCCTGTTCATTTTTTGTTCTTTTTCTTTTCGGGGTTGGTTTTCCTGCTCTGCCTGATACTCAACGGAGGGAGTAACATTGATTATTGTGATCTGATTTACATTTATATATATGGGAATATATTTGAAAACATATATTGTTCTTTCAGCCTGCCACGTTCCGAAGTCATAGTGAATGTGAAAAGCTGTTATATCTATGATCTGGTTGAAATTTCGTTTCAGAATTTCCGTAATTTTGAACCCCTGGCAAATCAAATCGAGTTAAATTGTGTTAAAATTTCAAAAAATTTTGGTCCAAAAGTTTTTCAATTTTTTGGTTCTACCAAAATGACCGGAATTTTCGCCGAAAACGAAATTGCAAACCCGGTCTATGATATACACCAGATTGTAATTATCCCTACCGATGTCATGATTTGCTGCAGATGGAAGAAGTGATCCACCGTCCTGCAGCCAACCAGGCGCTGACACGACAATAACGAACATGCAACTTCCGGAGGTATCTTATTTATCTCTTCTGAAACAGAGAATTAAGAAAACGTCCTTTTAGATAGAGAAAATCTAATGAAATGTTATTGACAAATACCCTAACCCTAGAAATACCATCGACAAAAGCAATTTTCTTATAATACCGTTGCACAAGCCTTTTTCTTCTAAAAATACCATCACCCGTCAACTCTACACCGTTACAACCGTTATTTTTTTTTATAATGACCAATTTTGCCTCAGTGCAAAAATATACCCAGTTTTCACTGTCAAAGAAAAAAGAAATTTCTAACCCTAACCTTACCCTACCGTTACCGATCCCGATCCAGCGCTTTCTCGGCAACGGTGGCTCGGTGGCGGTCCCCAGCGGTGGCCGTGGCGGCGCTATGCCAGCGGTCCACGGGAGCGGCGCGGCATGGCGCAGCGAGGAGGACCACGGCGGCAGCACGGTAGAATGCGGCGAGGAGGTCCATGGTGACGGCGCAGTAGGACGCGTCGAGGAGGTCCACGGTGGCGGCGGCTAGCAATTGGTCCTCCTCACCATTATACCCATTCATCTCACCATTCACCCCAATTATATTCCCCATTCTGAAACCAACGACATGGCGGCTGCGGCAGTGCGGCGGTGGCGCACGAGCGAGCAGCAAGCGGCACACCGATTGGGCGAGGCGAGGAACAGAAGATGCCCGGGCTGCTCTAGGAGGGCCGGCACACCGAGCATCAGGCGTCGGCCGCGGCTACACAAAGCAGCCCAGCGTGGAAAGCAGCAGGCGACGGTGCTGGCCGGTGAAGCTTCAGCTCCGGCGGCAGCGCGCGAGCAGGTGGGGGCAGAGCCCGTGACCCCGGCAGCAGCATGCGAGCAGGAGCAGTTCTAGCGGCAGTGCGTGAGCTCGCGGCGTCGGCGGCCCTGGCAGCAGCACGAGAGCAAGCGATCATTTGGGCGGCGAGCACCTCGTCGACGAGACATCTCGTTCACGGGCAGCTAGCAACTTGTCTTGTTTCTCCTTTTCCTTTTCCCTATTTGTTTATCTTTATCTTTTTCCCCATCTTTGCAAGGAATTTATTTGTTGATCATTTTCCTGGTGAATGTGATGAATATTTTTGGAATATTTTTTTGCACCCGTTGCATGTTTGTGAAAATCCTGTCAAAAATCTATCATTTTTCAGAGTTGGTCACATTTAGAGAAACGCAAAATCTAAACCGAGAGTGCTCTCCATTTAGTGTTAAAGAGCGACACACTTATTCGTGAGAGAAAGTCCAGTGCTACTAGTACGTGAGAGAAGGTACTGTGCTGCTAGTACAGCTATGTGAAAAAAGGTCTAGTCGTTACTAGTGCACACAATGCATGTCTATTTTTTTTCTTTTTATAGAATTTTCTCTCAAATTACTTATCCGATCTACAATCTGGTTATAACATTATGTTCGTTGCAATTAAATCTTTACTACAAGATCTTACATAATTATATTACGATGAAAAAATATTTATATTTATAAATTACTTTTATTATATACGTAAGTTACTTTATCATATATATAAGATACTTTTTAGATTTGACTAAATTACTTCTATACATTCATAATGCTCAAAATTGATTATTTTTATTATTGTTTTTAGTTAATTCTATATTTTGTGGACTTTATAAATTTCTCTACACTTTACTTGCAAATTTACTCTACATAGTTTCTTATTTCAGCTCACTCGTAATATAATTATTTCTACTAAAGAGAGTTACTCCCTCTGTTTCGTAATGTAAGTCATTTTAGCATTGCCTACATTCATATAGATGTTAATGAATCTAGATATAGTTCTAAATTAAAGTTACTTTCTTTTTGTTATAAGTATAATATATGTAACTTACTTTTAAGCTTTACTGAATTTACTTTATATATCTAATAAGTAACTTAGTGAAATCTAGAAGTAATTTAGACATATCATAAAAGTAATTTATAATTTTTCAACAAAATATAATCATGTGAGAACTTGTTGCAAAGATTTAATTGTTACGAACACAACGGTGTAATCGGATTATAAATCGGCTGAGTAATTTAAGTGAAACTTCTCAAAGAACAAAAAAAAAACATAGATATTGAGTGTACTACTAGCTATTTTTTTGAAAGAAAGGTGCCTCTCTTTAGCACTATCTAGCTAGCACTCTCGGTGTAGTTGTGTGTCCTTAGAGAAATATACAAATCTTATCAGAAAATGATATGCTGTGTTAGAGGGTGTATACGTCTTTTTATGCTTAGGGGTAAGATTGTCTTTACATACAACTTAATGGAAAGATGCTAACAACAGTTTGACGGTGATAGTATTTTTAGGAGAATGAGGCTTATGCAATGGTATTTTTAGGAAGTTATCTTTATCAATGCTATTTTTAGAATTAGGGTGTTTGTCGATGGCAATTTATAAATTTTCTCTTTTAGATAATGCATGGAAGGTAATGTCTACTACGGAGCAGACATCAACACGGCTCGGAAAGGCCCTGTCCTAACCGAAGTTGTGACTTATTTTTGCCAATTCCCCTTTCATAATACTTCCTCAATCTTATTTTTGATCATCTGTTAAGCAAATAACACCAACAGCAAGGAATATAAAATATTTTTCATTCTCAAATTAAGCCGCATTGATTAAGGTGTTTCTATCGTTTCGTATCTCGTAGATTGCTCATGTTTTAAATATTACATGTCATTGCAATAGAAATTAACATTGGTTGGGTACATGCAGTATATTCAATGATACTCATTTGCTCTTAGCACAAACAAACGAAGATGCACTTGGTAGAGAATAATCATTTTTGGAAAGATCTTAAAAATCTTAGGGAATGATCAAAATGGGATGCAGAAATTAAGTACTACCCATTTCTTGTTATAAACTGCCAATGGAGAAATTAACCGATCGAAACGATAGGCTGGACCGGACTGTCCTATAAGTGGCATATACATGCCGTCTTGTTTGTTAGTACTGAACCAGCGGCGGTGATGAATGTACTTGATCAAGATGATTTTTCCAAACTTCGTACGTCGTCAGCGCATCCCCGTAGCACTGGCCTGTCCAAATTGTATCCATTTCGTCCGTCCGCTGCGTTCGTGTTTGCTCGCATCTACATCCGTGTCTGTCTACAGTATATCTACGTATTTGTGTCAGCCCGAATCCCGGCGCTAATCCCATGGCGATAAGCATTGGAACACCGTACCATCCACGTGGAGTCCAGCATATAATATGTTGCTTGATGCGCGGGCACGCTCAATATATAACGTCTACTTGATAATAAGTTGAAACCCGGTATTAGTTATGGTGTTTGCTATAATGTATATGATAAGAGAAGGCATTAGCTTAGGTTCCACCGGTCCCACTTAATTGTATGGCATGTGAGAGAAGAGAAAGTATTGTTATTTTATTCTTAATGGGTAGGCATTATGCATATGGATAGCTCATCTTAAATACTACTCTATCCTCTCCTATTACTACATTGTGGCTGTGCTAAGATTGTATCTCAAGTTTGTTTGCCCTATGTATGAGTTAATCAAACAAGCGGCTTCACTGCCGAAGATATATATAAAAATAATACTAATGGACAAAGGTATCTTCCTTAAGTTTACTTAACATAAAACTAAATTTTGAATAGTAGATACTCCATCCATTTCATATTATAATATAATATTTTAGCATATCCATCTCTTAACTATCAAACTTTAGATCTACTCTATAGGAGCGAGACCGTTAGAAAAATTGATTTTACCGTTAGAAAATTAATTATGACAGTTTTTCCATCAGAAATAACCTGTCAAAAAAACTCTTTTTTGTGTGTGAGTCGGATATGTATCCAACAGAAAATATAGCGGACCACAAGCCAGTAGCTCTCAAGTTTAATAGTGCTTGCGTAGATTTAACATACATGTAAATTTGGACATGTACATATGTGCTCACCAGTAATCATCACTTTTGCAAATTATAACACAAATTACTGACCACATACGACTTGCTCTTCCTCAATCCGTCTATCCTTATCATCGTAATACTCCCCTCTTTTCTCGTTCTCTATAGGTATATGACTAGTAGAGAACTGATCTTTTCTGTGGTATCCAAACTCACAATTATCCTGGTTACATTAAAAACCGGTACTAAAGTTGCAAGCCCCTAAGGACTAAAAATTGATATTTAGTCCTAGGGATGCGAGCGGGCTGTTAGAATAGGTGTCGAATATACTAGTCCTATTTGGTTATAGTTGGACTTGGAGTTGTAATAGGTTTTAGGGGTGGAGTTAGAGTAGAACTCTGTAAGCCGACAACTCTATTAAATCGATAGGGGGCAACCACAATGTGTTGGGTTTAGTCCCACATCAGTAATTGATGATGGGGGAGCATGACTTAAAAGGTGGGGGCGGTACTCACCCATTAGACTAGTCTTTTGGATTGTATAGGCCCAGGACCTAAAGTTGTGGATCCGGTTGGGCCTGTGGGTGGAGCAGGCCCAATGTGACCTGGGTGGCCGACGGTTGGTGGGCCGGGCTACGTACTCTAACAAGTAGTATCAGAGCCCAGGTTTGGAACCCGGAACAATTTCCATGGGTCATATGGGTTGACATAACGGGGGAGATTGTTAGGCCCGAGGCCTAGGTAACAAGTCTTCGGGGTCACATGGGTTGATGTGACGGGGGAGATTGTTGGGCCCGATGTGTGACGGGGGAGATTGTTGGGTTTAGTCCCACATCGGTAATTGATGATGGGGGAGCACGACTTAAAAGGTTGGCGGTCCTCACCCATGAGACTAGTCTTTTGAGTTGTGTAGGCCCAGGACCTAAAGTTGTATCTCCGGTTGGGCTTGTGGTGGAGCAGATCCATTGTGACCTAGGTGACCGACGGTTGGTGGGCTGGGCTGCGCACTCTAACACAATGTAACCATGGTGACTACAATGTATACAATGTAGCGTAGACACGTAGGGACATAATGACGGCGTGGCCATGGACTCGTAGCGGCTAGGAGCTATATTGATTGGGAAGGAGCGCCCATAATCATAGCCACGATGATGTAGGCTTCGGCTGAACCTCGTCAATAAATATCGTGTGTTCCTGTGTCATCATCTGACATATCTTAGGTGATCAATGACTGAAGTGATCAGGAAGGCTAGTCATCGTTCTGCTATACCGACTAACTTTTATAACTGAAGCGAGTGGAGGCACGGACAGACAACATTGGTGTTGTCCTATGCCGACGGCGTGCACAAGCTGACGAGCAAAGGCACTAAAAGCATATCAGAACAGAAGGTTTCAGTATTGAATCAAGAAGACATGTGGAGGAGGAAACACGAGGGGTGATCGTACATTAACAGGAGATCGTCAGCCGTGGCGATGAGATTGATGGCGACAACGAGGACATTGCGGAGGTGACGACCTCGCTCGCGATTAGACCGGTGATGGTGGAACGTGACCGGAAGACATGGCCGGGGGTGGCCGAAGGCGTTCGAAGAGATTGGAGGGGTAGCGTCATGGACGCCCAACGCACGCGGTGGTCGTGGATCTGCGGCGGCAGGGAGGCTAGCGGCGGAAGGACGAAACCGCGAGCGTGGCGCGGCGCGGCGGACGTGGAGGGCCGAGACGACGGGATCGTGGACGGTGAACATGAGGGCTGCGACTGTGATGCGTGCTAAGGCACAGACAGCATATATCTGTACGTGCTGCACACGCACATGAGATGCATGCGACGAATCAAACAATTAAATATGCAAAGTAAACAAACAAACTACGGTTTGCATTCAAATTAATTGGTGTATTGGGCATGTGCTTGGTCAAAAGCATTGATTACGTGGCTTGGGTGCAGTACGCATGCAAGCACAAGCTGATACGGACTTGCATATACAGCAAGGCAACAAACCGTAGATGGGAGAGACTTTGCAACGAGGAAACAGCACAGAGATTAAAGACCGTCCTTGTCGCCACGAGCTCAACCCATCCTTGTTGCGTCGCCGTCTTCGCGCCAGCTAGCTGCCACTAGTGGCGTTGTCGAGGCAAGAGGATGAGGAGCTCTGCCACGAGCTCTCGCCCCTGAACTCGTGGGCGGTGCCAACGAGGGGTCACCGGGTCAGCTATGAGGAGGATGCCAACGCACGTCAATCCGCGGGCGCACGTCATCCTGGCTTTCACCACATCATGCATGACCTCCTTTTCTTTAGAGCCTAATGCACCCGCATCATCAACGGCTCCGAGGCCTTCCAGTCACGATCGATCAAGGTGGCTATGGTCATATACTTTTTATCGATGGAGATGCGGGGTGGGGCTTCGCCAGAGCTCGCTAGTCGGCCTCCTTGCAGCCAGCCCCTTGATGGGGAGAAGAACTACGAAAAGAACAAGTTGGAAAACGTAACGGTGATGACACGGTTTTAATTTTATTAAAATTTCAGTGACACCCACACGGTATCATGAATAGCAATGATTTTTTTTTTTCAAATCGGAAAATTTGCAATGACATGATGCCATTAACCCTAAACAAATAGACAGCCTTTTAAATATGTTTATTCAAAACCATTTACTTGCTTGAATATATGTTTTATAGGTGACAATATATTATGAAAAACATAATTTGTATCTTCTCTGTAACACTTTATATGTAAGCAAACAAGTTTTTTCACCTTGTTACCTAAATCAACCCTAGAGACATACGACTAGGTTAACGCTCACGTCGCTCCAGCCCCAGAGGCGACGCGAATGCCCCCGCACGCGACGGCCGCCGCCGCGCCTTCCCCCTCCCCTCCGCCTCGCCGCCGCCCGAGTGGCCTGACAGAAAGCCTGTCGGGCGCAAGGACGGCGGCGGCGGGGCTTTTCTTGAAGTGATGCCGCGGCTAGGGCATCCCGGCGCCCGTGGTGGAGGCGGCCAAATCCGGGGCGGCGGCGGCAGTGGCGGCGACAGGGCGTACAAGGTGGTGCTAGCGGTAGTGATGGGGCGGACAGGGCAGAAGCAGCACTGGTGGCGGCGACGACATGACTGAGGCGGAGCAGGCAGCGGGAACGGGGCGGGCTCGCGGCGACGCCAAATCTGACAGCCTCCTCACCAGATCTGGTGCCTCCCAGTCTGGATCTGGCCTATCCGGCGTTGGAGGCCGGAACCCATTCCTCAGCTCATGGCAGCGGCCGGCCAGCACGTCGACGACGGTGGCAGCCCTGTGTAGAGGCAGGGAAGGAAGAGACGAAGGTTGTGTGTGGGCGTGTTGGTTTCTTATGACCATAGATAAATCTGCAAGCGCATGAAATACCGCTATAGCACTTCACCTTTGGGTGACCCCAAAAAGGATATCGAACTCAGGGAACATGCGTAATCTACCTAAGGCTAAGACTATCCAAGGAGAACAACAGTAGTGGAAATGATTAGTAATAATCCTTACCACTAAGTTGGATACCATATTTTATTTCATTATATGCAGGCATTGACGGTCAGATATTATGATTTAAGGATCATCAATAGGGCGTAGCATCGGCGGTGCAAGGAGGCACAGCCGGCGTTGACGGAGGCCGGCACGGTCGGAGGCAGAGGAGGCCAGCTCGCGCTCGAGGAGGCATGGTCGGCGCTCGATGGAGGCCAACGCAGAATTGGCGGCATACGGAGGCTAGCTGGCGGGGGGGCGTCGGTGCAGTAGTGCCGCGCGTCACTGGAGGTATTGACGGCGGTGGAGCATTGGTGCTTCTGCTGTGGACTCGTAGGCGGTCGACGGCAGGTGAAAACCTAGCACGGCCTTGGCCGGGCCAGCAACGACGATGCTTTCGAGCGTCTCCCCTCTTGAGGGCATTGTCGTGCCGTTCCAGCTCCTCGAGTGGGAATGTCGGGTGAAAATCCAGTCTCAGCTCTCTTTGAGGCCTTGATGGATGGTGGCAGCGGTTCATCGTTGTTCCTCTCCCTTGATGCGTCGTCTTGGAGGCCCCTTGTTGAATCCTTCAAGACAAGTGATGCAAGCTTGTTCACTAGATGCATGTCCTCTTGTGTCGGTGCCCTAGCTTATGCAAGTTGGCCACATTGGTGGGCTTAGGGGGGAGAGTGGTTCTATCTTCTCTCTCACCCTCTCTCCCTCAATCCCAAAGAGGTGGCTAGAGTGGAGTTTGTCATTTGTTGTTAGGGTTAGGGTTTGGGCGATCTCGGTTGTATTTCCTTTGTTGGCTTAGCGGCGGTCGGTCATGCTTAGTGGTGGCCGGTTTGGTGCTATCCTTCTCCCGAGTATGTGTGTTGGTGCTGCCTGTGTGTGGGTGGTGGCTATATTTTTTCTTCTTTTTCTAGGTTACGACCTCCCAGCATTGTAATCCTATAATTTTTTCCTACTGTATCAATATGAACTTCACACTGTCTGGTGCGAGTCGTTCAACAAAAAATCAACCACATCAATATTTGATAATTATAAAGGTTAGTATAGTTTAGTGTTACCAAAATTTGATAGTGTTGAAAGCATTTGGTTTCAGTGGTGTTTTTAATGGTAGAAGCTTCAAAAATTATCAAATCTTGACATCGTAGGGTGTGTTTGGTTGCTCATATCCCCCTAGCCTGACCGATCTCTCTCATCAAGGATGAGTTTGACCTGACTAAGTGGATATATCTGGTAGTGGATACACACAGGAGATTTTAGTTTTAGAAAACTACGATTCATCTGTACTTCTATACTTATCATATATATGCTTACAACATAGGACTTAGTTCTAAGCACTCAAGTACTATCGAAAAACCACTCCCTGCTAATATGCCAATTGTTGGTAATTCTTACGGTCACAGATAAAATCCGCAAGCGGAAGGATATACCGATGTAGCACTTCCCTACGGAGTATTTCAAGGGTATCGAATCAAAGGGAAAGTGTGTGGTCAGATCTTCCTCCGGTTCATTCAAGGACACCAAGCGAAGAATAGGATAGGATAGAGAGGATTTATCAGTGAGAAACAGTGCCTAGGGAAAGCTTAAGTTTAATCCTAACGCAATGCTTCAGGCATAGGCAACCCAGTGTTCCCAGATGTCACTCTACTACGTACCCAGATAGGGAGGACTTAAGTGATCTCGAGGGCTGTCACCACCTCTACACCTACCTCAAACGTACTGTGGGATACGCAGCAATTACTAGATAAGAATTACCTAAACACCACGTCTAAGCAATTAGTATCTACTTTAGTATTTATAACTCACCAAAGCAATCACTATATTTTAGTTGACTATAGTGAACAATAATACCATATGCTATTTTGGAACTAAACAGGAGATAATTCTCACATGATAAATCTAAATTACTCAGAAAGAATATTATATTGAAATCTGAGTAATAAACAGAATAAAATAAAATGCGATAAGATTACCGACAACTCCGGAATTCTTCTGACTTCTTCTACTCTTCTCTCTTCCTATTCTAGTATACAATATAGTACAATAGAGCCTCTTATAATTCAGCTCAAGCTTAGAAGTGTGTGTGTGAAGTGAGGGAGTGAGGTCTATTTATAGGGCAGTTATGACAGTTGTGAGAAGGGGAAATGTCCGAACGGCCCCACAACCGTCATCAGGGAGAGATCTGGAGCGTCCATGCCAAAACCTGGGATCAACAATGATCACCAGGGTTCGACCGAACCTGGTCTGGGCCCCCCTGGCCTGGCTTTCGGCCCATCTCCTCTCCTGGTTCCCCTCTATCCATTTCTCGGAATTTTGGGCTGATTCTCTAGTATTTTGATAAAGTTCACAACCCATCCTTGTGTGGATACATGTTTCTCCTCACTTTAGTCTGATTTCCCTCCCAACTTCGGGGTTTAACACCTGCATACAAATATACACCAACACCTATGGAATATGTGAGATTTAACACCTATCACTATGTTGGATATTTTATAATCTGAACTTTATACAGATGTTGGCGGTATAGGATCAACATTTAATAACCGCCAGCAAACCCTCCCCACACTTAGCTCTTTACTCGACTCTGAGTAAAGGTCAGTGTAGAATGAAATTCTCCAAGATATAATTCAATCATATAAATTATTCAAAACCATACCAGTAAATAATATCACTAACTCCCTCGGGACTCTCACTCTACGGATGAACAAGTTGGAGCTAGAGCAACCTATAAAGGTCATCGGACCGTTACCGTACCATGGATCGACTAGGCTAGGATGAAGCAGATATACAAAGTATATACTACTCATAGAACATATAATCAATAAAGAAATATATAAACCATGAGCATAAATAAATAAATAAAATAATTCTATTAATTCAACTATAGTCTTACACAAAGAGGAAAGTACTAGAGATGTACCTAGAACTCCAAGAGGACTATAGGACCAAAGCTCCTAAGCTTTATTCCTACTAGAAACTATAACTATAGAGAATATAAAGTGAAAGAGGGAATTTCTTCTTGAGCTGTGTGTTAGAATTGAGGGAGTGAGCTCCTTAAATAAGCTTCTTATGACGGTTGTGTGGCAGTTAAAGCTTAGGAGCTTTAATGGTCATTGGGAGCCAATAGGTAATCTACATGTGGAGAGTGGAGATGGGCCGCCGCTATGACGGTTCGGCCGAACCGTCGGCACCGCCAATCTGCACCGACTTTTCCGAGTGGCTGCCTAGTGAACCCCTTGCTCGGTTCCCGGGTGGTTGGCCTCACTCTGAGTAGGTCTGAGCTAACTTCTGGGCCCCTCTATCTGTGTGCTCCAACCTGATTCGCCGGAGGTGTGTTTCCTTGCGTGCCAACTTCATTTCTCCTTCACTTTAGTGTATAATTCCTGCATCCATGTTATTTCTTCAATCCTAATACAACTACATTATTTATTATTGGTATACGTGTAAGAAATGCAAATTTTCCCTTTATTCATTGTGCTAGTTGGCTGTCGAAATTGGTATTGAACGACCGTCAACAGTATCCTATTCGATGTGACTCTAGAATAATATGGAATCAGTCTATTTTTCCTCCATCAACTAATGCCCCTAGTTGATTCAGATCCCTCAACCGCAAAGCTAGGCATAACCCGTCCCCTAACTCCCAAAACCGTGGCAAATTGACTCCCCGGGTGGTTTCAGAGGCAGTTTCGTCCGATATCGCGATTGACTCGCTGAGTCATCCAGTGGGACCTACTTGTCAGCGGCCTTCACCTCATCCCATCTTCTGCCTCACCTCTCCCCCTCTCCCTCTTTCATTTCTTCCTATTCTCTCACCTTCCATTAGCATAGTGACCCAGCGGAAGTGAACTGGGAAGGAGCTTGTCGGCCGGCCGCGCGTAGAGTGTAGCTCGTCGGCCAACTGCGCGTAGGGAGCAGTGTTGGTATTTTTTAACGACATTACTAGAAATATAATTCCCAGCAATGGCGCAGAAATACTTCTGATACATTATGGTTACAGAGTTCATCCGCAAGCGCACGGATATACCATTGTAGCATTTCACTTGAGAGTATTCCAAGGGTATCGTATTTATTTTATCCCGTAGGAAGATCATGTAGAGAGAACTTGACTAATAATTTATGTATTACTTGTGATAATCATATTCTAAGTAGGGGTTAAGATAATCCAAGGGTAGAGTGACACACAAGCATTAACTAGTCATTCTCATGATATATTATCTAAGCTAAGTGGAAAGAAAAGAGAAAGAAAATATGTTATTATACTTCTAGCATACATAGTATACATATATTCTAGTTAACCAATATACTAGCTAATACCCTCTATCCGATGCCCTCCTGGTACTTCGAGTAACCACCCCTGACTGCCGAGTTCCTTATGATAGCCCATCATGACCATACAACCGGGGCTAAATACGGAGGAATACCCTCCCCAGGGAATTAACTTAGGATTACGTACACGCGCGGAGGAATACACGTACTGAGTTGTCACCATCAGCGGCCCACCTCTCATCCGCAGCATATAACCCCAAATAATGATATCACGTAATCTAAACACCACGTCTAAACTACCAGATACTACTCTAATATCATCGTCATGACATAGAGTAATTGCATAAGCAAACATTATACCCGCACCAAAGCATCTCCCAGATAAGTTAGCCGTATATTCAGTATAACAAGAACATAATGTAAAATAGATATTCATATACTTGGAAAGTATTTCAATACCATAAATGTATATAGAAGAGTATTCTAATAAAAGTACAAAGCTTACAACAGAGGAAAGGAAAGCTACTAGAACAATACACGAACTCTTCCGAAGGCTTTCGGACTCCTAATTTCTACTTTATTCCTATTCCACTAGCTAGATACTACTAAACTAAACTTGAGAGAAATGAGAGAGCTCTTGCTTGAGATGTGTGAGTGAAGTGAGGATGAGAACTCCTTTTATAGCCTCCCAATGACGGTTGTGACGGTTGGAATGGTCGGAAATACCCTCTAGCCGTCATTGGGGGCTAATCCACACCATCCTGGCGAAGCCCTGGATCGCATGGCACTGAGGAGGGTTCGGCCGAACCCCCTGGTTCGGCCAAACCTAGGGCCGGCCCAATCTAGCCCAATTTTGGCTGGCGGCCTCCTCCGTTGTTCTTCTCCGTAGACTTGTGAATTTTGGCCCAGTTTGTCATATCAATTCTGAGTTCTTGGCCCATTCATACATATGTCTGGTTCTCAACATCGTCCGATTGATTTATCATCTGTGTTGAAGTCGATTCTCCTCCACTTTATGATTATTCTCTACAAAAGGTTAGTATACCTGATACTAGTGGAATATTATTATCCTAACATATATATGCATTGCAAGCATCACTGGTTCTCCTCTATTTTGGTAATATTGACGGTCGAAACTGATTGATAACGACCATCAACAAAACCCCCCAAGCTTGAACCTTTGCTCGTCCCGAGTGAAGGACGAAAGGAAACAAAGACTCGGTTGTTGATTAGGAGTTGCTATTATGCTGCATATCTCAAAGATACATGTGCATGGTATATGTACTCTCTCTCTCAGATTAAATAATCTTTGGCACGATGGCTTACCCTTACCCCTGATTCCTACGAGACACTGCTTCTCCTTGCCTTGGGTGGTTGAAAGACAGTATAGCAATTAGAGCACCAATCACCCAATATTCATTCAACTCTTATTCCGGAAGTTTTCAAATGATTTTCGCAAAAGAAACCCAAGTTCCTCAAATGATTCACTCAGTCTCTCTAAGTGTATCAATTTTTGATTCCTCACCAAATTTTGCCTTTTTGATTCCTACTCTAAAGTTTTGATATGTGGAGCTCGGTAGGGATCAAACATGGGATACTTGCATTCACATTTATTACTAAGTCAAAAACTTAGACTAAAGCAGATGACTAAACATACTCAAGATCAAGATCGTGCGATGTGTGTGTGGTACATGGTGGAATGGCACATGAGGAAACATAAAGAAAAGGCTTCTCCTTTGTGCATACTTTCCTCCCCAAAAATCCTTCTTTTATTGATTTGGAGAGGGCATGGCTACATTTTTTTTTCAGAACCATGCTCATACTTGTGAGAGCATAACTTTCTATTTTTTTTTCATAATCATGCCTTTCCCTCCTTCTCTCTTTTTTTTTAAAGGACTTTTCTTTCTAGGGGAAGAAAGCTCATGAAAGCATGGAGAATTTATTTAGGTGGTAATATGGAAATGGAGTGGTATGGAATATTTCTTAGCTCCCAATGTAGGAGTTTTGTATGTATATATGTGGGTGTATGATCTTGATCATAGAGCATGAGAAGTATCTACACAAGTCACAAGAGTTTGACCAAGTTCAATAGAATGACAAGCAACCAAAATGTATATGATTAAATCATGATAGCACATTTTTGGCTTTGGTAGGAATTTACATCAAATGATCAACTCTCAGTTTTATCATTTTGAAAGACAAAACATCCACGATTCAAGTCAAACTAGTATCAGGATCATAGCAACTCATATTTACTATCTCATATCTCGCAACAACTTAGACTAAGATCAGCAAGTGCAGCTCATTTACCTCAGGTTCCCAGATAATTATTGGCTACTCATATTTAACCTTTGAGAGAGCACTTACCATGAACCCATATATAAGAGATATAAAACAGAGCAACTATTCATCATTTCAACAAAGAGAACTAGCTTGTCTTACCTAGCATGACTCAAATCTATCCTATCTTTTTGGTATTTTCTATTTTACAAATTTTTATATTGCTTTCAGTTTATAAGATGCAATTGGAAAGCAAATTTGCAATTGGAAAGGGAAATATGCAATGCGATACAAGTAACCTCAGTGGGGGGAGAGATGTCTCTCCCCCAAGCTTGGCTTTCGCTCAGGGTCCTTGCTAAGGATTGAACCCCTGAAAACAGAAGTACGCTTGAAGGTCATCGTGTTGTTGCTACATCATGTTATTGAAGTTGGTGAACTATGCATCAGCAGATTGTTGCCACTCTTGCATTTGTGCTATGTGTTCCGTGAGGTTGTACTGGATCTCCCCCGTCTACATATCAAGGGTATCCATTCTCCTAGTGATTTCACCCAAGTCCCAAAGAAAGGAACTTGAGCGCCATTCACTTAGAGTTGGAGGCACACAACTTGAATTGGAAGGTTGGTTGTCCCCCCAATGTATGTCATGAGGCGCATGCCATCGGTCCTCACTGGCACTTGCCCAGTTTGAGACTCCGATGCTGTGGCGTGGAGTTTGGGTCCATCCGGGTGCATCCCCAGTTGGTTCCCAACCTTCCTCATACATCTGCACGAGTGTTGAGGATGATGAATTTTCTCGTTCATTCCTTGTCATGTTGCGCGTCTCCCTATATGCCTCACCTGCACGAGATTCTTCTATGGTCTACAAGGGAATGGTCAGTTCACGGCAATTGTACAAATGATACCCCGCATTTGGCAATAGGATTTCATTTCTACAACCGGGGAAAAAGTAAATCAAAGATCCATCTTCTCCATGTTTTAGAATATGCCCTTGCACTAGATAAGTCTCATCAATACACGGACGAGCGGCTGAGATAAAAGTAATTTGGTTGCTAACGACCCCTCGCCCATTTGCTATCCGAGTAATTAGAGAAGTGCACTCAACAGGAGCAGATAACTTTATACTTTCTAACCATTGTCTTATCATAAATTTCACAGGAGCAATTTTGATCTTTCTAACCAGGGCATACATGGTAATCAATTCATCCCTCCTAATGGGTCTAAGATCACCTCTAGGAAACAAAGTCATAGCAATCCATTTGTGCATGAGCCTAAGTGTAGGATTATGGATATTATTCATTCTAGGTTTTTTGCAAATTGGAGCACCAGAAGTATCTTCCCAAAACATATTTTTCTTGAACCCAGAAATTCCTTTCTGGAGATAGTTTTTACAGGAATCGTGAAAACCAAGAAGTGTGCTTAAGCCTTTCCATGTAAGTGTAAACTCCTCACGAAAAAAGCGAAAGGAAATTCCATCTTCTATTTCTTTCAAAGTGCACAGAAATTGCAAAGTAAGTAAACGAGAACTAGGCTCATCTACCATAGCAAATCTCTGCCAACCAACAGCTTTCCAAATAGCACGAAATTCAACATCCATACCTATCTTTTTCAGCAGCTCCGGAGAGTATTCTCGCGTGTGAGCATACTCCTGGTCGCTCAGCATGTAGTAGGCTTGTTTCTCCCGATCACTGACAAGGTCGAGGTCGGTGTCGTTCAGGAGTCGTCGCGGAGCTTTGGCGTCTTCTATCGAGACATCAGCTGATGAATGAGTACTAGACTCGTCATGACGTCTTGATGAAGAGCTGGACCCCTTGAACAGACGAGACAATCGCCTCCTCATTCTGCACAATGGGGCAAGAACAGACTAACTCGGCACGGGTTAAGAATGACAAAAATTTCACCCGTCGGTTAGTTTCACCAAAGCCACTTGTATATATGCAACTAAAAGTTCGAATTTGAGGAAAACTAGCAAAGCTTAAATGAACTTGAGAGCAAACCTTGAAGAGGGAATGAAAATGTGTTGAAATGGGGTGGAGTTCCCTCTCCCAGCTGGTTGGCTTAAGTAGTGCACCCACAACGGTCAAAACCGACCAGTGGGGCCCACTAGCCGTTGCCTCAAAGAGGGAGGCAGCCAACCATTGGCCTGGCTGGTTCGGCCGAACCCCTGGTGGGCCCAACCGGCCCCACTTTCGGTGCTGGGTTACAACGGTCAGTGTTGTCGTGGCAGTGAATTTTCGTTGAAAATTTTATTTTGGTTTGCTTTGAAAAATTCATTTGAAGAATTTCCTCAAAATTCAAAACTCCTAAATGCAACTTCGAAATTCAAACATGTGTTGATGCAAAAATTCAAATTGGTGAAAATAAATATGCGGATACAAACCAATTTACTTGTTGGTGAAGGTCGCGTCATTTTAAGTCCGACGTGCAAGACTGTACCTCCTTGCATTTTGGTGTGCGGATTTTTTACCCGTCTCCGGAGGTGATGGAGCGGGCGACTTTTGCTTTTCCTTCCACACCTTCCTTGGCTTTGGTGTGGAAGACGGCTTCCTCTGAGCCAACTGCTCTAGCTTCTTGGCCGGTATAGGTGGTTGTACCGGCGTCCTCCATTAACGGTTCCTGGGCATCGTTGTTTCCTTCTCCAGGAAATTCTGCATGAACTTCACCAGGCTGTCCGTCTTGGGTAGCTCCACTTTGACCACTTGAATATTCTGTGGGTTTGGCCGGTACTTGATTTTGACCTTGGAGCATTGTTCCGTCCTTGGTTGAAACTAAAACTTTTCCTCCTTCCCGTTGATATGAAAATGGATACTCCCCATTCCCACGTCAATGTTGGCTCCCGCGGTGCTAAGGAACGGGCGCCCCAGGATGAGCAGCGTCTCCTTCCCCGTGTCCATATCCAGCACCACGAAATCAACCGGGATGAAGAAATCCCGTATCTTGACTGGCACATCTTCCGCTATCCCTGCCGGGTAACGGACTGATGAATCAGCCAGTTGTAAGCGCATCGGTGTTGGTGCCAACACCGTGAAGTTGAGCTTGTCAAAGACGTCCTTTGGCATGACGCTGACATTGGCTCCCAGATCGCACAAGGCCTGGTCGAACTGCTGTGCCCCGATCGAGCAGGTGATCGTAGGACACCTTGGATCCTTCTTCTTCTCCGGGAGCTTGTGGAGTATGATGTTGTTGCATTGCTCCATCAGTTTGACCACCTCCATTGTTGGGAGTGGTCTCTTGTTGTTGAGTATGTCCTTGAGGTAACGGGCATATGTTGACAGTTGCATAGCGTCCAAAAGCGGCACGTTGATGTGGATCTTTAGGATTACTTCAACAAAACGAGTGAATTGCTTGTCCACTGACGGTTTCCTACTTCGTTGAGGAAACTACAGCACCCGTGTGTCGGAGTACTCCTGCGGCACGGTCTTTTCTGGCTGAACTTCCTTGTCAGCTGAGCCACTAGATGACGCTTCTTTTGCAATCCCGTTAGTTCCTGCAAGTTTAGGATACGGCGGATCACGAGTGGACTTACCTCCCCTCGTTGTGATCGCCTTGACATTCTCAATGGAGGAGTCGGGTTGCCCTGGAATTCTCCCAGTTTCATTTGCAGGGACTAAGAATGCCAACCGAGCTAGCTAGGATTCTATCATTTTGTTAAAGCTCAGTTGGTTTTGAAAAGCAGAAGCAAAGCCATCTAACTTGACGTTAATGTTCTCTAGGATCTTATTATTGGCAGCAAGCTTTTTGCTTAGCGCATAAGTGGTTTTAGCCTGCGCAAAAACTAGATCCTTCAAGGAGGGCTAGTTAGAAAAGTTACCGTTGTTGTTTCCTCCTAGATAATATGGGCGTGGTTGGTTCCACCCCTGACCTCCTTGTGGACGGTACCCGTTGTTGTTGTTGCCCATGTACATCACCTCCTCACGGGTTTCCCAGAATGACCCGTGTTGCCGCAGACCTCACACGTAACGTGCAAGTCCAAGGCCTTGACGGTGCCTTGTGGCCTTTTCTCGTGGTTGTCCAATCGTTTCATGAGGAGGTCCAGCTTGGCAGCAAGCAGTTCCGTCTCCTTGACGGTGTGCATACCTTGCTGACGGGTCTGGAGTCATTTTGCGCTCCAACCCATATTGGAGACCATCTTCTCTATTAAATCAACGGCTCCTTCAACCATTTTAGAAAGCTCCTCCAGCTGCCACGTCCAGGTGATCGCGGGACATTGGGGTCAGCCCATTGTAAAAGTTCTGCAGGATTAGCCAGTCGTCGATCCCATGATGAGGACAGGCGGCCACGTACTCCTGTAGTCGTTCCCATGCTTTCGGAATGGACTCGTCCCTTGTCTGCTGGAAACTCGAAATCCTCTTTCGAAGGGCATTGGTTTTACCCATCGGAAAGAAATTCGAGAGGAATGCCGTAGAGCATTTGTCCCAGGTATTGACAGCAGCACGGTTGGCATAAAACCACCGCTTCGCTCTCTCGAGAAGGAAGAACGGAAACAGGCTTAGCCTGACGGCGTCCGGACTGACGCCCTTGATGGTGTACGTGCTACAGATCTCCACGAACTATTGCAGATGAGCGTTGGCATCCTCATTAGGCTTGCCACAGAACGGGCTAGCCTGCGCCATAATGATGAGGTTGGACTTCAAGTCGAAATCCACGTCTCCCATGGCAGCGAACTTGCGGAGAGTCTTGTTAGCCATAGTCTTGAAGGTCAGTGGTGTTGGTACAGCTGGTTTCTCTATCAGTAGAGTTTTCTACGAAGCAGTGACTCGTGGCCTTACGCTCCGGAAGAAAGATTCTGGATTTTCTTTGAAGTTTTCCAACAAGTTGAAACCAGTCATGCACTACCCTGTTTTTACAACAAAAGTGAAAACAACCAAGGTTAGCCTGCAAAGGAAAATGATTATACAGAGGTAAATATAACGTATTAGTTCAGGTAATCTCTATTTTTAATCTTCCCCGGCAACGGTGCCATAAATGCTTGTTCTGCAAGCGCACGGATATACCATTGTAGCATTTCCCCTGAGAGTATTCCAAGGGTATCGTATCTATTTTATCCCATGGGAAGTTCATGTAGAGAGAACTTGACTAATAATTTATATATTACTTGTGATAATCATATTCTAAGCATGGGTTAAGATAATACAAGGGTAGAGTGACACACAAGCATTAACTACTTATTCTCATGATATATTATTTAAGCTATGTGGAAAGAAAAGAGAAAGAAAATATGTTTCTATACTTCTAGTAGACATAGTATACATATATTCTAGTTAACCAATATACTAGCAAATACCCTCTATCCGATGCCCTCCTGGTACTTCGAGAAGCCACCCCTGACTGCCGAGTTCCTTACGACAACCCGTCATGACCATACAACCGGGGCTAAATACGGAGGAATACCCTCCCCAGGGAATTAACTTAGAATTATATACACGCGCGGAGGAATACCCGTACTGAGCTGTCACCATCAGCGGCCCACCTCTCATCCGCAGCATATAACCCCAAATAATGATATCACGTAATCTAGACACCACGTCTAAACTACCAGATACTACTCTAATATCATCATCATGACATAGAGTAATTGCATAAGCAAACATTATACCCGCACCAAAGCATCTCTCAGATAAGCTAACCGTATATTCAGTATAACAAGAACATAATGTAAAGTAGATATTCATATACTTGGAAAGTATTTCAATATCATAAATGTATACAGAAGAGTATTCTAATAAAAGTACAAAGCTTACAAAAGAGGAAAGGAAAGCTACTAGAACCATACCTGAACTCTTCCGAAGGCTTCCGAACTCCTGATTTCTACTCTATTCCTATTCCACTAGCTAGATACTACTAAACTAAACTTGAGAGAAATGAGAGAGCTCTTGCTTGAGGTGTGTGAGTGAAGTGAGGATGAGAACTCCTTTTATAGCCTCCCAACGACGGTTGTGACGGTTGGAATGGTCGAAAATACCCTCCAACCGTCATTGAGGTCTAATCCATACCGTCCAGGCGAAGCCCTGGATCGGATGGCGCTGAGAAGGGTTCGGCCGAACTTGGGGCCAGCCCAATCCAGCCCAATTTTGGCTGGCGGCCTCCTCCGTTGTTCTTCTCCGCAGACTTGAGAATTTTGGCCTAGTTTGTCATATCAATTCTGAGTTCTTGGCCCATTCATACATAAGTCTGGTTCTTGACATCGTCCGATTGATTTATCATCTATGTTGATGTCGATTCTCCTCCACTTTATGATTATTCTCTGCAAAAGGTTAGTATACCTGATACTAGTGGAATATTATTATCCTAACATATATATGCATTGCAAGAATCCCTAGTTCTCCTCTATTTTGGTAATATTGGTGGTCGAAACTTATCGATAACGACCATCAACAAGGAGCTCATCGACCACCCGCTCGTGGCAGGAGCTTGTCAGCATGGCGTTGGCCGAAACCCTTCTCTAGCTGGACCGGCCTGCTCGCTCATCCCATCGTGATGAAGCATGGTGGTTGTCCATGCACCCAACGGCAAGCAGGAAGAGCACGCTGAGTGCCACGAGGAGCGCAGACCTAGCAGCAGCAGTGGGTGCCGTAGCCATGGTGGTGGAGAGGAGGTACGACTTGCACTTCTCGGCATTCACGTCATCCAGGCGCCACTCTCCCCGCTGTTCGAGCACTCCGAGATCCTCCAAGTAGACCCCAGCTGTGGGCCACACCAGGCGGGGTGTGAGGATAGTGGGTCTGGCGAGGTGTCGATCTGGATTATCAAGTTGTTAACGTCAAAATTTGGTGTTTAGAGACGCATCGGTTTTTTCCTACCTGGATTATCATTCGATCTGGATGATATTTTTTCCTACTTGATATTTCTATTCTATTTTAATTGCATTGTGTTTAGAGACATATCGGTTTAGTTGGTACTGTCTCGGGTCTTAGCCGTTATATCTCTATAATTACAATGTTGTTTTAAATAGATTTGTTATATCCATCACAATAGACAGATGTATCGGCTCATTGAGTATTAGATTATTATATACAATCTCGTGCTGGATCGATTTGGTTTGACCTACTAGATTGTTGTTCATAATCAAAATCGTTTTAAGCCGATAGGTTAATGCTAATGTTTCATCAAAGGGTTAGCCGATCTTATCTGGTGTGTTAAATTTCTCTTTGATGGTTTTACTCTTGGTTAAATTTAATACATAACCACCCTAAAAAACAATCAAAGGCTCGATTCTATAGATCTTATACTTCATTTCATACTTAGTGCTGCATCAATCGAATTTGACCTATGGAGTCGTACATGAAATTGTAAGATCCAACTTGCTCTTTGGTTGCCGATAAGCGTAGCATCGGGGTTTCAACCGATGAGTTATCTAAATGTTGCATCGGCTTATCTGGATTATATACAAGTTAATTTTAGCCGATTGCAGCAAAGCAGATTGGTTCATTACTTCATTATATTATCATCGGCTGATTGGATTGTTTGTTCGAGTTGTTTCATTGTTTATCTAAGTTTCAGAATACACATTGGACATATAGCCTATTATTCAAAACCCTATTGACATGGACTAACTATCACTACCTCAGCTTGTTAACCCATGGATTATTTGATCGGCTCTTTAGATCTCAATTCATCTATCTTGTCAGTTGCTGGATCAAACTGACTGGCACGCCTTCATCAAGGTTTAGGACCTACACCGCTAAGGAGATCTCCCAGTCCTTCGTATTTTTTCGCATCAACGCGGATCTAGGGAGGGCGCCGAGGCGTCATCGGAGAGGGGGGAGGAGGGGGTCATGGAGGGTGAGGCGGAGGCCGCGCATGCAAACCCCTCCACATCAGCAGGAAGGCCGAGGCTGCTGTCACCGCCACCTCCATGCATGGCCGGTCGCCGCCATCCACCTGAGAGAGAGAGATAGAGAGAAAGGTTAACTGACACGTGAGCCCGATATTTATTTTTACTGTTTTACTCACTGACATGTGGGTCTCATTTATGTCTGTTTTTATTTTAGTGCCACGAAGCACCATGTTGATGCCACATAGGATGAAGACAAAGTTAACCCATCAAGTACATTCCATGTATGATAAAACTGCTATTAAAACCACCGAGAGACTCTATTGGTATAGGTTTTTGAAGCTGAGAGAGGCATTATACCCGGTCTTACAGTTGAGGGATGCAATTCACCTTGAGGCAAGAATAAGAGAAGATAAATAGACTTATTCTAATAACTATTATACCTCCCCCCTCCTAGCCCAGCACCTCCCCCTCCCTGTCCCAGCCCACCCTAACCCAACCTAACCAACCCACACCATCCTGCCGCCTTGTCCCACACGTCTCCACTTGGCGCTATGCACCCCTGCCCCGATCAACGTATTCTCTCTCTCTCTATTTCTCCTTTTCTTTTCTCCTAATCATCGTGTACCTCTCCCTCTTCTTCCAATCTCCTCTTTTTTCTCCTCGTTTTCTATTTTTTTCCTCTTTTTTTTTCTAAAATATCTCTCCCTATAATTATTTTCCTTTTGAAGTTATCATTAAGGTGTGTATGCAGCAAGTTTGTTACTTTTCAAATACTTCCATCTAAAGGTAAAAAACTTTCACTAATTGAATAATCAAAATTTCAATCTTTGATCGATGACGTATAGCATAATGCAGATGTGTCAACTTAGGGAATAGTCACCCGATTGATTTGTGAGACTATGGGGAGATGTACATAAGGGATTCTTCGTGTCCACGTGAAGTGAGCGTAACCGGGTTCAATATTACATATGATTTATGATGTTATTTAATTTGTCATTATTTTGTTTTTCTTGTTTTGGTTTGTTGTTTAAATTGGTAGAGTTTTTATCAATCGTGAGAATTATTTTCAACTGTTGCAACACACATGTATGTTTGCTAATGACCAGAAAAGGCAAACTAATTAAATAACCTCGAGGTCGTTACATACGATGCAGGATATATGGCAGCACATACATTCCCGGATGCCGATGCGAGACGCCGCTCGTGCTGCCTGCGTGTCACACAGGTTCCTGCGTTTCTGGAGAGGCTACCCCACTGTCACTATCGATCAAGAAACCCTGGGATTAAGCTCGCAACGATTCTGGATCACGAGCGAAGACGAGAGAGGCGAGTACATCCTCACCAAAGCGCAGAAGGTTCTTGAGAGCCGTCTTTCCGGCTCCACCATTGTGCAGTCGCTCAAGCTTGATCTCTCCACCTTCCGGAAGGCTATAGTTAGTGCCACTGTTGCCGGTGGCCTCCTCGACTGCTGGCTCCGCGCCTTCGTGAAGCCCGGGATTGTGGATATCACTGTGTTACTCCCAAAGTGCGAGGACGACGACGACTGTTACTACTACTACGGTCATGATTGTCTGCCTGAGTACACATTTCCCTGCTCGCTTCTCTCAGACGATGAGGACAAGATAACGTCGCTTCAGTCTCTTTCACTGTCCTCCTGTGGCTTCCACCCTACAGAAGGGATGACCACACTGCTTGGCTGCTGGAAGAGCATGTCGACGGTGTGCTTGCACAGAGTCGCCATCACGGACGAGGAGCTGGGTTTCTTCCTCGCCGGCTGCCTTGTGCTGGAGCGGCTGGATCTGTCCTTCTGCAATTCGATAGGCGCCCTCAAGATACCTAGTGCACTCCGGCGGCTAAGGTCCCTACGGGTGCGCTCGTGCAGGATGCTGCGGACCATCGAGAGCGGCGCGCCGATGCTCGCCACGGTCTGGTACGACGGGTGGCCGCTGCTGAGGTTCTGGCTCGGTGGCGCGCTCGAGACGACGCATCTGGAGGTGCATGCCACTCGAATGGGGGACGTTATCCAGTATGCCGGCTCCAAGCTCCCCTCCGCCGCGCTGAATCTCGAAACGCTTGTGCTGTCGACTGTTTACGAGGTACCATTGCCATCAATGAGCGGTTGAGACTATTTTGTGCAATCATGCATGTTAAGCATGCATGGTTGCGTGCTCAGTAATTCAATGTTTTGATCTCTTTTCTTTTTTTGTTCAGAGGTTGAAGGCACCAGTGATGCATGACAAATTCCAACAACTCAAGCATCTCGTCATCTGCCTTGGCCAATCAACTATGTTTTGCGCAGGCTATGACTTTCTCTCTTTGGCTAGTTTCGTTGATGCTTGTCCTGCCTTGGAGACCTTCATTTTACGAGTCAATCCTCAGTCACAACTCTCAACTCTTTATGTAGAAAACCCCATATTTTATGGTCAAAATTGCAAAATAAAAAAAAATCACAAAACCATAGTTTTTATGTTTTATGATCTAAATGTTTTATAAATCCCCACAATTATTGAAATCTTGATTAATTCAAGAATATCTGAAGCAGTTTTTTTTTTTTTGCGAAGTAGTGAAGAGTTAAACTATCTACCTTAGTGAAGAAATTAATAATTATGGTTTAGAATTTTAATTAAATCCATGCTCAGCATTTACGTGGGTGGGGTTATGTAAAACTTTAGAACCGTAATATACTTAGGGTTTTCTGTAACTTTGACAGTAAAATATAGGGTTTTCTCAAATTTACTCTATAATTAATTTGTAACTTATGACATGTTAATCAAATTCATGTTTACAGATTGCATATGGTATCAGATGGTACAACGACCAGAACCGTGGGAATCCTGACGATGGAGCTTCATGTAGGGGGCGGGAGGCCAGCAAACTCCGCAATGGTGGCATCGTCGGCAACCTGAGGAAGGTGACCATCACCGGTTTCTGCTCGGCGAATAGCCTGGTCGAGCTGACATGCCATATCCTCGTGATCGCAGCGTTATCGCTCGAACACCTGACGCTTGACACCTCCCCTGGTTACGACAGGAAGTGCTCCTCCTATGATCGGTGCAGGAAGATGAGTACAGAGGCTCTCCGGGAGGCCGAGACAGCCCTCGCCGCTGCAAGGAAGTACGTTGAGCCGAAAGTCCCTGACAGCGTTAACCTGATGGTTCTTGGGCCCTGCGGCCGGTGTCACCTGGGCATGGAATACGGCAGTTAGCATTTTTCTTTTGTTATAAATGGGTTTATGAATGTTTTACCAAATAATAAGAACTACAATTTAAATATGCATGTTGCAAAGTTTGTAACAATCGGAATACGGATGTCGGATGGAGAGGGTACCGCTAAACGATTAATCGGAGTACGGACGAATAATCGGAATTTGACGGAAATTTAACGTTTTGAACAAATATATGTACATAACTCATAATAGCTTATTATTTTTTACAGATAAATGCATATAACTGTGTATATACCTATTATTCTTAAATAAAAATAAGGATAACATGATGTTAACTCGACATATAGTAAA
This sequence comes from Oryza sativa Japonica Group, assembly GCF_034140825.1. NCBI lineage: Eukaryota > Viridiplantae > Streptophyta > Magnoliopsida > Poales > Poaceae > Oryza > Oryza sativa. The sequence continues at coordinate 13,131,789 of NC_089044.1, read as the reverse complement.
ATATAGGTCTGAACACTCGTAGTTGTGCATCAAATAGTGATAGGTTTGGTTCGTAATGCATAAAGGAATACCGAAAGCAGGTAACACTATATAAGTGACACTAAAACAAGGTCCCAAATTAATAAGATACGAGTTACTCCAAAGAATCATCATCAAGTGCAACATCATTATCTGAAACTTCAGTCTCATGATCATCATCGGAAGCAAGGAACTTATGTTCGGAGGAAGTCCGACGACATCCGTATTCCGTCATCCACAACACTAGCTGAAACGACTAATGTGCACCGTTTTGCTAAAATGTGGCGGAGAGGTCAGTGCCACCGTCTTGACATCTGAATATACGGCCGTACCAACCGTTATCCACAACACTAGTCCCGGAATGATCCGCGTTGCTGCAGACTCCACATGTGATGTGTGAGTCCAAGGCCTTGACGGTGCCTTGAGGCATGTTCTTCTCTTGATCGTCCAGTCGTTTCATCAGGAGATCCAACTTGGCAGCAAGCATTTCCGTCTCCTTAACATTGTGCATGTCGCGTTGACGGGTTTGGAGTTGTTCCTCGCTCCAACCCATGTTCGAGACCATCTTCTCGATTAAATCTACGGCGCCTCTAACCGTCTCGTAGAAGAAGGCTCCTCCAGCTGCAGCATCCAGGTGATCCTGGGACGAGGGAGTTAGTCTGTTATAGAAACTTTGCAGGATAAGCCACTTGTCCATCCTATGATGAGGATAGACGGTGACGTACTCCTATAACCCTTCCTGAGCTTCAGGAATCGTCTCATCTCTCGTGTTCTGAAAGCTGGATATTCTCTCGCGAAGGGCGTTGGTCTTGCCCATCGAGAAGAATTTTGAGAGGAATGATGTAGAGCATTTGTTCCACGTGTTCACCGTTGCACGGTTGGCATAGAATCATTGTTTAGCTCTCCCAAGGAGGGAGAACGGGAACAGGCGGAGTCTAATGGCATCTGGGCTAACTCCTTCATGGTCTAGGTGCTACTGATCTCGAGAAACTGTTGCAAATGAGCACTAGCATCCTCGTTAGGCTTGCCGCAAAACGGGTTAGCTTGTGCCATCGTAATTACGCTGGTTTTCAAGTCAAAGTCACCGTCTCCTAACTTGACTTGCGGCCCAATGGGCTCATTGTCAACAGAGTGAGCAACGAACTCGCGGAGAGTGTTCTGAGCCATGGTATTGAAGGTTGGTGACGCTTGGATGGCTGGTTTCTCTGTCGATAGAGTCTTCTAAGGAGGGACAACACGTGGTTTGACGCTCCTAAAGAAGGCTTTTGTGTTGTCATGGAAGTTTTTCGGCAAATTGAAACCAATCATGTACTATCCTGTTTTCATAATAAAACAAAAACAATCAAGGGTAGCCTGTAAAGGACAGTGATTATACCAAGGTAAATATAAGATTATTAGCATGTAGTAAACTCTTAATCATTAAACTTCCTCGGCAACGGCGCTAGAAATGTTTGTTGGTATTTCTTAACGATATTACTAGAAATATAATTCCTAGTAATGGCGTTGAAATATTCCCGATATATTTTACGGTTATAGATATAATCCGCAAGCGCACGAATATACCATTGTAGCATTTCACCCGGAAGTATTCCAAGTTATCGTATTTATTTAATCTCAAGGGGAGATATGCTAAAAGAGTACTATGCTAATAATTTATATATTACTTGTATTCACCAAAGTATATGCAGGGGTTAATCAATTCAAGGGGTAGGATAAGATTGACACACAAAAGAAATAACTAAGAACTATAATCTAGGCTAAGTGGAGAAAGAAGAACAAAAGATTCATTCCTGTACTTCTAATATATAGTCATCTTTAGTTTACACTTACTAATATACGATCATCCAACCAAACCCCCTAACTATGCCCTCCTGGTGTTTCAAAAGACTAACCCTGATTGCCATTTTTCTTACGACAACCCGTCATGGACATCCGATCGGTATTGAATACAGAGGAGTACCCATACTAGGAAAGTGTCTTAGTATTATATACGAACGTGGAGGAATACCCGTACTGAGTTTTCACCATCAGCAGCCCACTTCTACTGACCCATAGCATATAACCCCAATTAATGGTACTAATAATCTAAGCGTCACGCTTACATTACTAAATACTACTCCATATCACTGCAGCAGACATAGAGCAATCATAGAAATGAACATTAAACCCACACCAATGCATATCTCTCGTAAGCTAGCTACATTATTATATCGAGACAAATACGAACTAAAGTCGGTACTTGAATAGTATGAATTAAGTAAAAGACCAAAGCTATATAAAGAAGAATATTTTATTAATACTATAAGTCTTACAAAAGAAGGAAGAGCTAGAGCCTTACTCGAAATCTCCTAAAGACTCGAGGTCTAAGAGAACTACTCTATTCTTACTCCACTAGCACTAGAACAGTAAACTAAACTTGAGAGAGAGCTTCTTGATCTTTTTCTTGAGTGTGTGTTGGAGTAGAGCGAAGGGACCTCCATTTATAGGCTGCCAATGACGGTTGTGATGGTCGGAATATTCCGAAATACCCGCAACCGTCATTGGGGAGCAATCCTGGACGTCCATGTGAAAGGAGGCGATCACCGGCGCTGGTGGGGGTTCAGCCGAACCCTAGCCTGGCCCAATCAACCCACAAATTTGCAGGTGCGTTGTGTGATGACTCCTCGGTCCAGTAGTGTAGTGGTTGGGCCCATTTGATGTTATTTTACTGGATTTGTAAGCCCATCACCCATAAGTCTACCTCTCGACGGATTTCGATTGATTGTTCGGTTAATTTCCATCGATTCTCCTCCAATTATGTAAAGTTCTCTGCAACCAAATAAAATTCCAAGTACAAGTGGAGATAGATTATTCTTAAAGAAAATATGCATAAAAGCATAGCTAGTTCTCCTTTATTTTGGATATATTGACGGTCGAAATTGGTGTATAACAACAGTCAAGAAGCGTGTCGGTGCAAGAGGGGACCTCATCAGCTGGGTCAGTGTGACAAGGTCAGCGCACGAGCACCTCGTCCGAGTAGTCTTGGCCTGGAGGAAGCAATCTATCCGGCTTGTACTAGGCGCGTCGGCGGCTTTCCTCTGGGTCGGCCTCATGGATCAAGGCCCTCTCCCCGTCGCGCTGGTGCCGACGCTTGTCCATGACATTGCGGAGGTTAGCATTTACCCGTCAGTTGGTCTCGATCTTTTCTCACAGGTCGCTGGAGTGCACAGTTGTCACGTCCCAAAACGACCCTAAAATATATCCTTTAAATTATGCCTAGAATAATTAAAATTCAAGTGAAAGCCTCCAAAATTAAAATGTGCAAAGTTAAAAGTCAAGCAAGGTTGGAGGATTTTTTTATATTTCCTAAAAGCCTAAAAGGTGTAAATAAATTTTAGTGGAATTTTCAGAGCACAAATAATAATTATCAAGAAATAAACAAAGTTAAAATGATTTTATAAAAAGAAAAAAACCCTAAAACCCCCTTCCTTTCGCTTGGGCCCAACTCCCTCCCCCTCTCTCTCCTCTCCCCGCGGCCCACTCGGCCTCCCCCACCCTCCCCACGCGCGCGCCGCTGATGGGCGGGCCTGCCCGCCAGCCTCGCTGACGGGTGGGGCCCACCCATCATCCTCCTCCTCCCGCCACTCCGCCCCGCCCGCGTCTAGTGCCGCCGCCGCCGCCGAATCCGCCGCCCTCCCGCACCCCCATTCAAAATTGAATGGGGGAATTATTTCCCCCGATTCCCTCCTCCTTTCTCCCATTTTCCCCTCTCTCTCCCTCGGATTCGCTTGGAAACCCCTCCCCTAATCTCGCCGGCGCCATTGAAGGCAGCCGGGTCTCCCACGCCCGTTTCCCCCTCCTCCGGCCGCCCTCTCTCGTCCCCGATCCCATACAAACCCTCCCCGTACCTCCCTTGTCCGTTTCCGCCGTTTGCCGCCCAGCCTCCCCATCGGAATCGAGCCCGCGCCGTCGCCCTCTCTCTCCGCCGTCGCCGCCGTGCTCCAGCCGCCCTCCGTCGCTGCCTCGGACTTCCTCCCGCCTCGGCGCCGCCGCCGACGTCGTCCACCACCACGCCGAGCCCGTCGACCGCCGGAACGCCGCCGTCCCCGTTGACCCGAGCCGCGCCACCACCTCCCTCCGCTCCGGCCGCCTCCTTCGTCGCCGCCATCACCCGGGATGAGCTGAGGACCACCGCCTCTTTTCCCCCTTCCCTTCCCCTCTCGGTCGCCGCTCCGCTGCGCCGATGGTCGCCGGCGGCAACCATCGGGGCACGGGCGCCGCCTCCCGCCGGCCGCGCCGACGTGGCCGCCTCTGGGCGCGCCGTGTGGGGCCCGGCCGTCAGCTGCCCGGCCCCTCGGGTGCGGCTGATGCGTGGGGCCCACGGCGCCGGCCGGTGTGAGCCCGGGTGCACCCGGTCCACCGTGGACCGTGAGGCTGCCATGTGGGCCCCACTTCTATGGACCCGATCCACGCGCACCTCCCCTCGGCTGACCCAATAAACCCCTTTTTAAATTAAAATTTAAATGAAGAAATTCACAAATATTCACTTAAAGAGCATATAAACTTCAAATGGCCATAACTTGGTCATTTGAACTCGGAATTGGACCATTCAAGTCTCTAATTTTTCCTTAAGAAGTCAAGAACCCGTTTTTGTGCTTTGTTTCTGCTGGTTATATGGAGTTTATTAGAGTAAAAGCCTTTTTCTTTCTGTTGGTCGTGTAGACGCTGCAGCTTCGGAAGATCTGCTCTACGTGGAGATTGAAGCCGACGTTTGGGAAAGCGAGCAAGGCAAGTCACATCTCCTTTGAACATATTGTGTCCCATGCTTTAAAATTATTTTGTTTTAAATTAATGCATTATCGCTTTATTTAAATTCCCGCGTTATCACTGTTTTATTTAGCCATGCCTATTTACCATTGTTATGACCTTATTATTATTTGTAACATACCCAAGCCTGTAAACCTGAGAACTAAATTTAATTTAAATGCATCATGTGGTTGTGGAGTGATTTTAATTGTTTTTGGATCTTAATCATCTCATCATATGCATCTTGATAGGCCTAGAGTCACAAAAACAATTAATCTGGTAATTATATGCATCCAAAACTTCCACAAAAGTTCTCAAAAAAAAAAACCTTGATATGTCAGAAATCAACCCACAATTTTTCAGAGTTTTTCAGTAAGGTTTGCTAACTTGTTGATCTCCTTTAATCTGTCTAGAATCCTGAAAAGAACTGCTTAGCAGATTCAAACTTGCTCTCTCTGTAAAATTTATTTCAAAACCTCTTTTTGAAGTTTGGTTTCAGCCAAAGTCTCCTACTAACTTTCTTCTAACACCCTGAGGAGTGGCACACCCTGGATCACTCTCTAACCCTTTCTTCTCTCCCTCCAAAAATCCAATCAGCTGCTAACTGCACTGTCAACTGCTGCTAACCAACACTGTCAATACATATTCATCACTCCATCAAACCTAAACCAGAGACTTCTAACCCAATCCACTTCAGCACATTTACTCTGCACATCACCCCTGACCAAGAGGATATCTAGCCCAGATTTCTTGCTGCACAAAATCCACCTTGAATCCCCTCCAAAGATCCTTGGCAGGCAACCCTCTTTGACTTAGCCTCCAAGGCTATATTTGAATTTCTTTCACTGACAGTGGGCCCCACACCCTCTGGGACCCACATGACAGCCTCCCACTCTCCCCTCACAGCATCCACTGTGCCCCATGCCCAATGGATGCCCAAGGAACACAATGAAAGCACCAGCCACCTCTCTCTCACTCCCCCACTCCACTCTTCCTTATATCCTAAGCCAAAGCACCAGAAGCAACAGCACACTCCCCACATCGTGTTCCAAGTCCAAGAAAACACACCCCACGCACAGAATGCCCAGAGCTCGGCCGTCTTACCCGGCTCCGGCGACTTGGCCGTCGTCGCCGTGCATCCCCGGTGAGTCCCTCTCTCTTCCCTCCTATGGAACGTGACCTACGCATCACGCCGAGCACACCCGTACCCCTTTTTCCCTAGGACCAATCTGTCGAGCACGTGGTGGGTGTCACCGTCCTCGCCGCCGGCCACCCGAACCGCCGACGCCGCTCCGGCCGCCGTTCCTCACCACCGAAGCAACACCAAGCTCCGGTGAGTTTCCGTCGGATTCCTCGTGCATGCACCCTCTGTGGCTCATCTCTAACACCACCGTACTCTCGAAGTTGCAGTTCGTGCCTTGAGTCGACCCGGCGACGTCGACGCTGGAGTTTTGCCGCCGTTGGCCAACAACCACCACCTCCGCCGCTCCCTGGACCTCGCTGCCTCCGTTTCTCTGCTTGGTGAGCACCCTGGTACCATATGAGAGCACATGCACTAACCCTTTGCACTAACCAAGCCTCTGCATGCACATGCATGGGCATACCGAGACACACCGCCAATGTAGCTCATGTTCCATGGGCTACAGACTACCATTTCCCTCACCACCACCACTCACGGATGCGCAAGAACGTCCTCTACATTTTCTCTTTTGTGTTCGAACCGATTCGATCCACCGATCGCCGCCGGTGAGCCGTAGACCGAGCTCAGCCATGGCTGCTCCCGATGTGAGCTAGCTGGGGACTTCATTTCTTGAATTTGATCGACACTATGATCCAATCTGAAAACTGCCATGACTCATATTACTATAGCAGAACCTTGATGGAAATAAACAAAAGAATAAGGACTCTTAATAAAGTTTATTGTCCAGGTGGCAGAAGAAGTACGGGTTGATTCCCCCAACTTCCGAGGGCCTCTGTGCAAATCTCTTTTCACTGACCTGTGGACCCGGCTGGAATTCAATTTCGAAAATTGATTTCTATTTTGGTTTAAAACAGAGAATGAGCAGAAATTCTAAAATTTGTAGAAACTTCATTTTAACTTCAAATATTGTGAAACCAGTTTTATTAGATCCATAGAGCTGTGAGCTATTTTACAAAAATATAAAACTGGGTACTTTCTGTACAAACTTTTCCTTTATTTTTGTTTTGCCATAATGTTGCCTAGAACTTGTTAAATCCATAACAAATTGAATATAGCTATAAAAATTGTGAAACCACTTCTGTTAACTTTCTAAAATCATGCTCTGTAACTTTGTAAAAGTAATTTCTTCACTTCTGTACAAAAATGTTGCTTAATAAAACTTAGCCCTTTTTAAACCTTTTTAATTGTAAAATGCATATCTCTGTAAATAAAAAGTGACAAAATAAAAATTCCTTCACCAGAGACCACCTAAGACCAGCACACACTCACTGCATAAGTTTCATGCATTTTCATGCATTTTGGTTTTTATGCATTTTTGTATTTATCGTATACGCGTATTTTCTATAGAGGAAGAATACATCGAAGAAGAAGAGGGTGAGTTTGTTGACGAGCAGGTTCAGGAGTTTGCAAACGAAGGCAAGTTTGCACCTCCTTTGATCACATTGATCCTATGTTTTATTGGGCTAAATGATTCTATTGCAAACATGCATACGTTAGCTAGTATTACTTTTGGTAAAAAAATATATAAATGTGGGAATGGTAGATATGACCTAATTGCTGCATAATCCACCTTGAAATATTGAATCCTTGCTGGTTGTAACCATAGAGTGCTTTTGAATACAATTATTGTGTTCTTTGGGATTATACTATGCTTATATTGCCGCTATATGCTTATATTCGGTTACCGCCTTGCAAATTACTCGTTTTGATAAATGTTATATGTGAAAATGGTTATTTTGATGTTGCTGGACAGAAATTTAAATGAGTGAGTATTGTGAACTGAAAATGGAGATAACTTGTTTTTAGACTTGGGTGGCGAGTGGTGTACGTATGGTGGTAGTTGTACACCGATAGGGGGAGCGTTCGCCCGGGTCGATTAAGGACCCCACTCTATGTCACCAACTAATGAAAACAGTACAAACCACATGTGCTAAGTATGGGCTGGCCTCAACCTATTAAGTTGTTTAGAGTTTAGCCTTGCATCTTGGTAGGCCGAAGGGTATGGGTTACCGGGTTTTGGTAACTTATCGGAACTTCCTATGGTTTGTGATATGATGAAATTGATTAATGATATGTGGTATGTGATGATTTTAGCGGGTAGTCTCTCCAATACAACGGTGTCGTGCCTCGTGAGGGATTCCAGGCTAGGTTCCTTACGGCGCTAGGTTAAAGCGTGGGCCCGCTACCTAGTGGCGCTACCTTGCTAGTAGCATGGGTAAAATACACATCGTGCTGGTGCAAGGCTAGACAATAAACATTGTAATGGTTCCGTTATGACCTCTAGATCACACTCAATGTGTAGAGTGTGGTGATACCGACGGGTATCGGAAAAACTAGAGTGATCCATATCATGTGGGCTTAAAAGTTGTACAAACTCTGCAGAGTCTAAAACTAATCGATTAGCCGTGCTCACGGTCATGAGCGGCATGGTGAAGTGTCATGAGTATAATTTGTGATTTTGATAAACTCTTGTGAACCTGGAAAATGGTTGGAATGTTTTGTTTTTGAACTTGGGTAAAGTTCCGTGAATGGTGATGAGATGATGGAGAGTGGTGATGATCTACCTCGAGGGGTAGATGTGTGTTATTTATTCATTCACATTACAAGTTTTACTTACTCTATACTATTGTTATAAAATTCCATTGCGAAACATGTTGTGAACTAAAGTTGGCATTTATGCAAATTAACCTATACACAGCTTATCCTTGAATATGGCCAACATGTAGTATGCTAGGATTGTTTCCAACTTGCCAGTACATTAATTTGATTAATGTACTGATTTCTTGCTTTCTTTTACTTGTTTATGCTCAGACCCTGCTGCAGATAATGACTGTTTGGATGAGGAGTTTGATGCAGCTTGTGATGTTGTAGATTTCCAGGATGGTTCTAACTAGGGATTTACCCTAGTCGGTTTGCCTATGGGCTTTTGGGTAGCACGCTTACCGCATGAACCAATATTTATGGCTTGTCGCCAAGTACTACTTAGAACCTTATTAAGATTATTTATGCTTATTGCTTAGAACCACTCATTATTTGGATATCATGCTTGAGATGATTTATGTGAGACTATGTTGCATTCCTGGGCAACTAGTCCCACATGAGGATGGGTTTGAAATGGTTGAGATAACTGGGGAATATGCCTTTGTTGAGATCGAGTCTCTAGGGTACGCTTTTGGTCGCCACCATCGAGTGGTTGACGGGCGTATGACATAGATGACTGCTGTGGCTATTCCAATGGTTGTGTCTTCTATTTCATATCCGATGGCTTAGAGCCTATGTAGTGCACTCTTCAAGACATGTCGGGGTCTGCGATGAGGTTGGATGGTTACCGTATTTATTTGGGTTTTATTTGAGACCCCATCCATCCAGATATTTCGCGCTGACATGCCTTGGAGCGTTGCACCACCTAGGCTTTGGGACGTCCTCACATTATTGTTATTGTTTTTATTGCCTAGAGTAACCAAAACCCTGCTGGTGGGTACTGTTTTACGGTCTCACTAGTACCAAGTTTAGGTAGATGCTTCGCCATTTAAATTAAACAAACTTTAGGTGGTTTTATAACTCTAGACTTTGGGAGTCCTCATATCATTTGGACATTATGGAATGGTTGGCTTATGTGGAATTGGACACAAACCTTCCCCTCTATTCAAAACCCCCAAAATGGTTTTAGGCTGGGCTCGAGGTGCATGGTTTTGATAGTAGCACATCGGCCACTATAAGGATCGGTCTTCGGGCCTTTGTTGCAAAGCACTATCGTACTTCCACATGGGGCCACTATAAGGATCGGTCTTCGGGCCTCTGTTGGAAAGCACTACCGTACTTTCACATGTCTAGTGGGTATGGCGTAGTTTGTGGCTCAGTCTAGTCATGGGCAAAAGTACGCGGATAGGGATGGACGAAGTCGGGGCTCGATGGACATCTCTAGGACAAATGAAGGCTACACGAGCTGTGCCCCGGTAGTCGAGATGTCATGGTACAGGGCCGGTGTCCTGCTGCAAGGGGCTCAACCTTGGTTACCTGTCCCGGGATTCTGGCCGTAGCCAGGGTTGGGTCGGTACTCTTGTTTATGGCTAGGATGGGTCGGGAACTATGTCACGCCTTCTGTCCGTATGACGTGGTGGTATGTGGCATGTGGTTATACGTGAGGAAGACGTGTCTTGTGGATGTACACCTCTTATGAGAGTATAATCTATTCGAATAGCCGCGCCCTCGGTTATGGGTAAGTCTAGCAATGTACCCAAGTTAGTGGTATATTTCTTAAAACTTGCTTAACAACTAAAATGTGAAATGTTTGGCCTGGGTTGGCTTGGGATGAGCTGGGACCTGGGTCTGGTTGCTAGTTCGGTCTGAATCATCATATGCCTTGGGTTAAGGCAAGTTCGTGTGGGTTCACGGCCTTGATTAATAACACTGTGTAGCTCTAGGATCGTCTTTACAAAATGGCCCTAAGCAACTAAATGTCTTCTAAATGCTATTTACTGCAAATCCTAACCCCTATATTATAATCCCCTGTAATCCTTTGCATTTATTCTACATTTGTGGGTGTGTCTTGCTGAGTACGGTGGTTGTACTCAATCTTGCTAAATTTTCCCCCAACCCAGAAGAGGAGTTCCTGGAGGATGAAGGCTTTGGTGTCTAGCTCATGCCTGCCGTCAAGCGCCTGTGGTCGTCGCCCTAGTCTTCCGTTGTTTTCTCGTTTATCTTCGAGTGTGCTGGGCCTTCGTCGCCCATGTAATAAATTAACTATTTACGCTTCCGCTTGTTAAACTCTGAATTCTATCAACTTTTGGTGTACCTTGCCTCCTGGGACAAGGAATAATACACGCATGTATGAAATGCCTGTTGGGTTAATTCCGGTCGTGACAACAATTGACAACGAGCTAGCAGTGTGAGAGTGTTGTTGATGGGGAGGCTGGCTGTCCGGCTAACGGGATGCCCACTGTTGACAATCGTTATCCACCAATTTTGACCGTCAATATTACCCAATTAATAGATTAGCTATGCTTGCAATGCATAATTTCCAAATAAAATATCTACTTCCACTATATGCTATGCTACTAACATATATGCATGAGAAGCATTCATAAATGGAGCATAATCGACGGAACATAACCGAACAATTAATCGAAATCCGTAAAGAGGCAGACTTATGGGTGGATGGGCCTGTAAACCCATTAAAATAATATCAATTGGGTCCAACCACTACACTGCTGGGCTGAGGAATCAATGAGGAGTGCACCTGCCGATTTGTGGGCCAAATGGGCCAGTCTAGGGTTCGACCAAACCCTGATCTCAACCGTTGGCTCTCTCCTTTGGCGTGGACAATCCAGATGCCTCCCCAATGACGGTTGCGGGGTATTTTCGACCTTTCCAGCTATTGTAATCATCATTGGGAGGCTATATAAGGACCTCACCTCACTCCATTAACTCACACCTTGATGCATCAAGTCCAAGAAGCTCTCTCTTAGCTTATATTTCGTCTTTAGTTATAATGGAGTAGAAATAGTAGAGTTCCAAAGTTCTCCATGTCTTTCCGAAGGAATCGGGTATGTCTTTAGTAGTTTACTCTTCCTTTGTAAGACTTGATTATATAATGAAATACTCTTCTTTATATAGTTGTAGTATTATGCTATATTTATATAGTTTAATTACTTGCTTTGGTATAAATTTGATATGTGTCAATCGTATGGGTAGCTTACTAGAGATACGCATTGGTATTGGTTTAATGTCCGAGTACTTGGTTGCTCTATGTCGGATGCATGGATGTAGAGTAGTATTTTGTAATGTAAGCGCGGTGCTTAGATTATTAGATACCATTAATTGGGGTTATATGTCACGGGTCAATAGAGGTGGGCCGCTAATGGTGATAGCTCAGTACGGGTATTCCTCCACGTTCGTATATAATCGTAAGACATTTTCCTGGTGTGGGTACTCCTCCGTATTCATTACCGGTCGGATGGCCATGACGGGTTGTCGTAAGGAACTCGGCAATCAGGGGTGGTCTCTCAATATACCAGGAGGGCGTAGTTAGGGGGTATTGGCTGTATGATTAGTGCATAGTAAATGTATACTAGACAACTTTATACTGAAGTATAGATAGGATTCTTTGCTAGTTTCTTTCTACTATACTAAGCTTATTCATTTAGTATGAGAGTAGCCCTTCTTGGTGTTTCATGTGTCAACCTGCCCTTTTTGACTGGATATCATTAACCCCTGCATAGGTTTTTGTTGGCGGTTGTTTAGTGCCAAATTTATACCGGCAACATCTGCATAAAGTCCAGATAATGAAACATCCAACATAGTGTTAGGGATTATTTCTAACATATTCCACAAGTGTTGGTATTTATTCAATGCAGGTGATGAACCCAGAAGTTGGGAGGAAAATCAGACTGGAGTGGAGAAGGAAACATATCCATACAAGGATGGGTTTTGAACTTTATCAAAACACTAGAGAATCGGTCCAAAACTCCGAGAATTGGATAGAGCAGGATTAGTGGGGGAGATAGGCCAAAAGCCAGGCCGGATGGGCCTAGCCAGGCAAGGTTCGGCCGAACCAGCATCTCAGCCGTTTAGGCTAGGGTTTGGCATGGACGTCCCAGATGCACCCCTGATGACGGTTGGAGGGCACTTCGGACATTTCCCATTCGCCAACCGTCATTAACTGTCCTATTTAAGGAGCTTTACTCATTCACTCACACACACACTTTCAAGCTTGAGCTGAATTACAAGAGACTCTATTGTACTATTTGTATACTAGAATTAGTAAGAGAGTAGAGTAGAACAAGTCGGAGGAATTCCGGAGCTGTCGGTAATCTTCTCCTGGTTCGTCTATTCTGTTTATTACTCTGCTATTAATAGAATTATCTTCCTGAGTAATTTGGATTTATCTTGTGAGAATTATCTCTTAGTTCCTAATTAGCATACGGGATTATTGTTCACTACAACCAACTAAAATATAGTGATTGCTTTGGTGAGTTATAAACACTAAAGTAGATATTAATTGCTTAGACGTGGTGTTTAGGTAATTATTATCCAGTAATTGTTGCGTATCCCACAGTACGTTTGAGGTGGGTGTAGAGGTGGTGACAGCCCTCAAGAGCCCTTAAGTCCTCCCTGTCCGGGTACGGAGTAGAGCGACATCTGGAAACAGCGGGTTGCTAGTGCCTGAAGTATTCCATTAGAATTAAAATTAATATTTCCCTAGACAATGTTTCACACTAGGAAATCCTCTCTATCATCTACCTACATTCGCTTGGTGTCCTTGGATTAACCGGAGGATGAATTAATCACACACGTTCCCTTGGATTTGATACCCTTAGAATACTCCATAGGGGAAGTGCTACATCGGTATATCCGTGCGTTTGTGGATTCTATCTATGATCGTAAGAAATACCAACAGTTTTGATCTGTCATAGGCATGAATTAAAAATACAATACCTTGGGGTATACTCCGGGATGAAATGCTACATTGGTAAATCCGTGCGCTTGCAGATTCATTTTTGTAAATGTAAATAATTACCGCCCATATTTCTAGCATCATTGCTAGGGGTTAAGTTGCTTAGTAACGTTGTTAAGAAATACCAACAACGTTGTTAAGAAATACCAACAGCCGCTTGGATGACTCGCTGGCCATGTTAGAGACGACGGTAGGCGCCATCTCTTGATGTTGGATGGCAGTAGCCTCGACCATAGCCTTCACCTAGGCCATGACGAGTTGAGGACGGGGTTCTCGGGTAAGTCGATGGTGTTGACTAGAGCTTTGGGCACAACTATGTTGTGTTGGGGCGTCATGAAAACATCGTGCGCCCCCATCTTGGTTTGGAGTATGGCATCACTGGCGGCCCGATCATGACGACGCAGTTCTTGGTGCCTATCGAGGTCGTCCTGCTGCTTCTTCAGTCAGCGCCCCTCAGCCTCACATTCGCGTGCCTTAGCTTTAGCCTCCTCCATCATTAGCACGACGAAGATGTCAAGGGAAGGAGGAGAGATACCCTCGGGAGAACTGTCGGAGCTCTCCAAATCCGAGTCCAAGAGTTGAACGAACACCGTCAATGAACCTGACTGTCGCACCCCGAGATTCGACAACCCGAATCACCGGCTATCTGTGCATTTAACGTCTATCCAAGCATCAACTAGAGTACATAGATGACAATTTGATACAGTTCCACGTCTTACAAAAATATAAAATAAACTCAGAAAACCAGCGGAAAAACTAAAGACCATCAAAACATAATCTTCACAGCAAAGCGAAGCTTTCTCCATAATCCACAGGCAAAACCTCAACGTCTAGCACAAGCCTCATAGAACTCACCATTCGATAGATTCTCTGTTTCTCGGGATTGGGAAAAATAAAGCAAAACTGAGTACAACTACCGTACTCAACAAGTCATAACAAGGGGAAGGTAATTAAGTTGAAAGCAATATTAACATCATCATTGTTAAATCATAAGTTGAAAGCAGTAAAACAGTAGGTAATTAAGCAATATTAACATCATCATTGTCCAACCCTAAACCACGTTGCGATAGGCCCAACCCAAACCACCTAAACTACACCAGTTCACTAAGTCAAATTATTAAGGTGAGACTAATCACGGTGAGCTGGTTGACCACCCAATAACCGTGGGCACGGTTATTTGAATAGTTTTACTATGATCAGAGGTGTACAACTTTACCCACAAGACACAATTCCACACATGTTACCATACCCTGAAGTACCCCCACGATACTGCGAAGGGGGAAATCGCGACAAAACCCTCCATATAACCACCCCTAACCAACACACCCACCCCCGGTTTCATCCCCATCCCTATACAGGCGATGAGCAATCCCCGATGGGCCTAGGTAAATCCGGAAGTAGCATAGACAAAAATATAGGTCCATCCATACTCCATCACGCCCACCTTTGCCAATGGTGTGTTGGTATTTCTTAATGACATTACTAGAAATATAATTCCTAGCAATGGCGCAGAAATACTCCTGATAAATTATGGTTACAGAGTTTATCCACAAGCGCACGGATATACCATTGTAGCATTTCACCTGAGAGTATTCCAAGGGTATTGTATTTATTTTATCCCGTGGAAAGATTATGTAGAGAGAACTTGACTAATAATTTATATATTAGTTGTGATAATCATATTCTAAGTAGGGGTTAAGATAATCCAAGGGTAGAGTGACACACAAGCATTAACTACTCATTCTCATGATATATTATCTAAGCTAAGTGGAAAGAAAATAGAAAGAAAATCTATTCCTATACTTCTAATATTGTTGATGAGAAAAACACGAGGCCTGGGAGATCTGCTTAACTCCAGTGCAGGTCCAAGAAATCTTGCTTTTGGATCTATGAGTGTACCAGTTGATTTGATCCTACAATCAATAAGAAATAAAGATAAAGAAATCGCGGTTAAATCCATAAATGATAGCCAATCGGCTAGTTGCCGATGACATATCATTTATCTCTGAGCCGATGTCATATTTGGATCGATTGACAGTTTTCAATAAGTAAGAAAGAACTAAATCTGTTCGATCGGCTGTAGATACTAACAATATATAATTCTTATGTCGATATATACTTAAATCAAGTGATTGGGATAGATCGGTCGCCATGCCGAGACAGTATAAATCACTTAGATCGAAATATATATTAACAATGAAATTATATATGTTCATAGCCTAGCCGATTAAATAGATCTAGCATGTATCGGCTAATACTCCGATACCAATTTATACTAAGATATTAAAGCAGGGAAAATATATCAAACAAAAAGCTTAATATACTTAAATGCAACAAGATCTTAATGTAAAGGGCAGATCTAGTATATCAATCAAGCACATAAAATATAAAGCTAAATCAGGTAAGATCGGCTGAAACCCCGACTCTACCCTAATCGGCAACTAAAAAGCAGGCTGGAGATCATGGTTCTAATCACGACTTATAAGGTCAAACTCAACTGATGCAGCTATAAGTATGAAAAGAAGAACAAAATCTAGACAATCAAGCCATTTGAAGTTTCATAAAGTGGTAGATACCTTATATAATCTAAACCAACGTTGATATTTAACCTAATCGGCTGCCTTCCAATGATAGACGTTAGCCGATTGAAGGTTAAATAGCAATATTGTCAAAGATTATATAAGATATATGATAACTCGACGAATTACATAAGCAAGATTAGAGTATCATGAAGATGAAAGCACTAATCCCGAGAACGGAAGCCGCCATAACAAGTTTTAGCTCTAGTTGAAGATCGAAATCGATGCAGCTCAACCCGAAAGCAAGAACTCGTCGAAACAAAGCGAAAGTAAAAGGGTGGCGATGTGCCGAGATTGTTTTTGAACGTGTGTTGTTGTATTACATGAGGCTTGGGGTCTATTTATACCCGAGATTACAAAATATGTCCGTGTCGGACACGACTCTTATCTCTAACAAACTCTAAGATACTATAAGTCTTTGCGGCAGACTTTTGCCCAAACATATCTCTAAGAAAATTACATGAAATATCCTAATTAATAGATACAATTGCCTTCTCAGGACTCAATCTATGCATGGCAATCCTCATCAAGTGCATTAACTCAACCCGACAACGTGTACCGCATCACATTGTCGGACTCGGCTCAATCGGCAAACCTTGTCCACCTCGGATTCCGCCGATCCTGGTCACAGCCGATTCGGACTTTAGCCGATCCTTTCTCTGTTTCCGAAATGATTTCCATCTTGGATTCTGCGTCAGTTTTATCTCCATCTCCGATACTGAAATTACCAAATTTGGTTGTTAACACATGCCCCCCAAGTCCGGAATATTTGGTAATGTTTTGGAATTGCCATATCCGTTCCTCCAAGAATATCGCTCATTGCCGTTTTTCCGACCGTTACCGCCTCGCTTTAAATACTAACCATCGTCCCCGAGAAATTTCACACTGTTACCTCCTTTTTCACCGCTTAAGCCAACTTTGTCTTCTCTCTCCACGGCGATCCCCTCGGCGCACTAGGCGATCCCACGGAGATTTCCTCTCCGGCCAAATTTCCGCCCGCGGCGATGTCGAGTTCCGCCAGCCCGTCTGCCACGCCATCGGCCGAGTATGCAGAGGTAAGTACCCATCGGCTAGATACTCTTTTTTACCCTATAGATTGATCTCTTCTTGTTGTCATCTTTTTTTTCTTCTTCTCTATCCTTATTGACATCACTATGATTACTGGATTAGATGTAACTTCATCGGCTAACCCTATGAGCTTGAACACCAAGAACTAGTTTGATTTTAGGACCAAGAGCATAGGTGGTTGGTCTGGCTATGTGGCCGCATATATGGGCAAGGGATCTGTCACCCCTCGAGAGCATACTGCCTTCCTTTTGATGTGGCTTGAGAAGTTCCTATTTTGCAGATCAAGCTACGGTCCTACCACCAACTGGCAATTCTTAGCCAAAGCCCTTGAAACCAAGAGGCAGTTTCCCCTGGGCAAAATCCTTCTCGGCTATCTATACCAAACGTTGAGCAATGCATCGGCTAAGATAGCCACAGGATCAGTAGTGGGTGCAGGTGTTCCATGGTGGTTGCTATAGACATGGCTCAACCTCGTTGTCATGAAGGTTGTGAATCGGCCACCTCTGACAGAAGCTGAATTCCCAAGGTTGGAGCCCACTACTAATGATGATGGGGAAGAAGTTACCCATCGCCGATGCCTATCATATGGTGAAGCTGCATCGACACCAGCCGATTCAGGAGCAAAGCTATCGGCTGAACTGCTCAAGGACTGGTTCTGCAGTTTTTATGAAGGCTTCCAAAGAGATGCTCAAGTCTGGTTTCCATATGAGGATTCAGTGAATTTCGACCTTCCATCGGACTTCAGATTCGAAGACATCAACTCTAAGAAATTTTACTAGTCCAAAGAAGTCTTCTCGGCTGCCATTAGTCCATGCATCCTTTCTGTTGACATCCACCAAGGGAGAAACATACAGGTGTCTTATGAGTTCTACCATCCAATAAGCTCAGCTAGGCAGTTTGGAATGGGACAGCTACCAATCGGCTTGTTCTTTGCCGATAAGATCCAGTGCAGAGGAGAAATCTCATCAATGTTGATGATTGATCGGCTGATCAACATCCCAGGACCTCCTTTAGGCAGTATATAGAACATAGAGCTGGCAAGGTTCAGGAGTAAGAACCTTGACAGATGGTGGGGTGAATGGAAGCAACATATATTCCATCAGCCAGCCTCTATGTACATGACAGATCTATATCCGGATGTTGTCCCTCAGGTACATCTTTACTTTGTCAATTTTGCTTGAATAATTGTTAGGCGACTTAAATCTTAACTAACTTTTTCCCTCTTTCGACAGACAGCAGAATCCTCCCCTCCTCGCAAAAGCAACCGTGGCAGGGACATAGAATATGCTCCAAGCCTTCTACCAAATGGAGGTGGACTAGCTCCCCCTGTCATCGGCTACCATGCCCCCAGGACGTCAAGTCTACTTCAAGGGCAAATGAGAGAACCAGCCGATGTGGGTAGGAAGAGGAAAACCAAAACATCGGCTATTGATCCATCGGCTTTAGCTCCCAAGAAAAAAACCAAGAAGGATAAGCCCAAACCAGCCGATGACTTGCCTGCCTTAGATCCATCTATCGAGCAAGCCTTGGATGAAGAAGAAATCGGGGAAGATGTCGATTAGGCGGTAGCCGAGTTGAGTGAAGGAGAAAAAACACCATTGGCTTCACGCAAGCAAACTGCTCCAACTCCCGCTGCTCCAGCTCACTTCTCAAGGGTAAACATCTCACATTGATTTCCTTTTGCAATTATTATATTCGTAACCGATTACTCATAAATCTTGTATTTGCAGAAAAAGAAGACTGCTGTAAAGAAGAAATCGGCAGCAGCACCACCCAAGCCAGCTCCACCAGTAAGATTTTCTTTATGAAATTCTTCAACTCTGATCATAACCTATGTGGACTAACCCTTGTCTTTTCAGCCTCCTCCTCCTCCTTCACCTCATGTACAACAAATGTCAAGTGACCGGACTCCATCGGCTACAGGAAGTCACCATGTTGAGGAAGAAGAACAACCAGCCGCTCCTGCCATCCCAGTAAATCTTTCACTACCATAAAATCTTAGATCGGCTGAATCTGCTTGATATTCAACTGTCTTCAAATTTTTCTCTTGCAGGTCCTAGCCGATCTGTTCTCTTTTGATATCCAAGATTACTTTGATGAGACAGAGGAAGAAACCACAAGTAAGGCTCTAGCCCCTCTGGATGAAACTGTCAAGAAAACACTTGAAGATATATCCCTTCGGCTAGAGTCATCATTAGACAACTTGGTGGCCGGTTGTGGTTCAATCCGGGCACAATTTGCTAAAATCCAAGCCTTAATTCCGGATGATCTGGCGAACACCATTACTCCAGCTGTATACCTCGAGCAACATCAATTGAAGCCACTATCCAAGCCAATCGGCAAGTTGTGCATGAAGAAAAAGCCAAGCTTGATCAACTCTCTGTTGGGCCAATCCAATCGAACTGATCTCATAGCTCAACTTGAAGAATGTAGTGCCAAGCTAGATCTTGAAATGCAAAAGCTAGCCAATCTTCCAAGTGCTGTTGAAGAACATAAATCTAGATTGAGATCGGCTATAAAAAATGTGGCTGACATGACCAAGTCCCTCAAAGTCATCTCTGGAACCGACGCCCAAGATATCCAAGCCATCGAAGAAGTAGATCAAATTAGACAACGAGCTATGTCGGCTATCCAGCGTTACTTGTCTGGATGATTGGTCTTGTAATAGGATAACCTATTTTTGTAATCGGCTAAGAATCTTGATACTCCTTTTGTCATTGAACTGTTGTGCCGATTAATATAACTTCTCAATTTGCTCAATTTGCTACTCAAAAATTTGCAACTTTTGCATATATGTGCCCCCCTAATTTTGCAATGACGAAGGCATTGATAAAATAATAATTTGGACTAAGGGCGATATAACCATATCGCCCTTCGTATATCGGCAAAACACAACCGATTACAACAAGACAATAACTAAAGGCGATATAACTATATCGACCATTGTATATCGACAAAACACAACTGATTACAATAAGAAAACAACTAAGGGCGATATAATAATATCGGCCATCTTAAGGCAATGTAGATACATCGGCTATCATGTATCGGCAATACCCAACCGATCATGCATTAACCCAAATACTTGGGTAGTATTTCTTCAAGTACTTGCCATTGAGCGCTCGTCCATAAACTTCTCCATCAAGTCCTTGTAGCATGTACACTCCTTTAGACACAACCTTATGGATTTGAAACGGTCCTTCCCAATTCGATGACCACTTGCTGAATTTATTATCACGAGTTCCTATCGGCAAAATCAACTTCCAAACAAGTTCTCCCTGAGAAAAAGATTTGGGCACCACTTTTTTGTTGTAATGTTGAGCAACGCGTTCCTTATCCTTGGTAACTTTTGCAAGAGCTCTCAACCTAGACTGAACTAAGTCTTCCCTTTCATCAGCCATGAGATTATAATATTCATCGGCTGTTAACTCATTTTGTAATTCTGTTCTCCTTGAGCCGATTCGAGCTTCCCATGGTAAAACCGCCTCATGTCCATAAACAATTTTATAAGGAGGAACTTGGATCGAACCGTGACAAGCCATCCGATAAGACCACAATGCTTTGGCTAACCTAGTATGCCATTGCCGAGGATAATCGGAAATCTTTCTCTTAATCAACTTGATCAAACTTTTGTTAGATGCCTCGGCTTGCCCTTTAGCTTGTGCATAATACGGTGAAGAATTCAACAACTAGATACCCATGCTATCGGCAAACTGCACAAACTCATCGGACACGAAGATTGAGCCTTGATCGGTTGTAATGGTCTGAGGAATGCCAAATCGATAAATAATATGCTCTTGAACAAATTGGACAGCATCCCCCAAATCAACTTTCTTCAAAGGAATCGCCTCTACCCACTTGGTAAAGTAATCGGTTCCACCAATATAAATTTGCGTCCCTTGCTCGAAGGTGGATTAATCATACCGATCATATCAATTCCCCAACCTCTGAATGGCCATGGCTTGATGATAGGATTCATAGCCAATGCCGGTGCTCGTTGAATTGCTCTAAATTTTTGACAATCTTGACATCCTTTGTAATACTTGAAGCAATCTTCCAACATTGTCGGCTAGAAATACCCTGCACGTCAAAGCAACCACTTCATCTTATGAGCCGATTGATGAGTTCTACAAATTCCTTCATGTACCTCGCCTATCGCAACCTTGGCTTGATCGGCACTCAGACATTTAAGCAACAACCCATCAATCGTCCGATAATATAACTCATCATCCAACAAGGTGTACTTCAAAGCCTTATAGCGCAATTTTTGAGAAGCCGATTGAGATGGATTCTGCATATATTGAAAAACATCATGTCTCCAATCACCGGCTATTATTGTGGCAACTTCTACATCAATATCTTTTGTTATCGGCTTGTATCCTGATGCTCCCTGAGCCAAATCATTAGCTTCAACATTTTGCTCTCGAGACACATGTTTTAAAGTCACTAGCGGAAACCCATCCATCAACTCTTGGCACTTCTCATTGTAGACCATCAGTGTATCATTCTTACATTCATATTCTCCTGCCAATTGACTGATCACCAACAAGGAATCACCCACAATTTCGATAGCATCGGCTTCAACTTCCTTAAGCAACTGCAACCCTTTGAGGACCGCTTCATACTCAGCCTGATTATTAGTTGCATAAGGCTTAATAGTGTAGGCAAACTCGAAACCTGCCCCCCGAGGAGAAATTATAACCAAACCGATACCACAACCATGAGTGCACACTGATTCATCAAAAAATAAAGTCCAAGGCACAATTTCAACCGAGCCGATTGAGACATCACGATGATCCACAATAAAATCGGCTATAGCTTGTCCTTTAATCGCCTTCAGTGACTCATACCGAAGATCAAATTTCGTCAAAGCAAATATCTACTTTCCAACCCTTCCTTTTAGAATCAGAGCCGATAACATAAACTTGACTACATCGGCTTTGCATATCACAGTGCATTCATTGGACAATAGGTAACGCCTTAACTTTGTGCAAGAGAAATATAAACACAAACACAACTTTTCCATAGGAGAATACCTTGTCTCTGCATCCAAAAGCCTACGGCTCAAATAAAACACATCCCTCTCCTTTCCCTCAAGCTCCTGGATCAAAACTGAGCCGATTGACTTGTCACGTCCCAAAACGACTCTAAAATACATCCTCTAAATTATGCCTAGAATAATTAAAATCCGTGTGAAAGCCTCCAACAATTAAAATGTGCAAAGTTAAAAGTCAAATAAGGCTTGGAGGATTTTTGTATATTTCCTAAAAGTCTAAAATGCGTAAATAAATTTTAGTGGAATTTTCAGAGCACAAATAATAATTATTAAGAAATAAACAAAGTTAAAATGGTTTTATAAAAAGAAAAGCTCTAAAAAGTCCCTTTTCCCTCCCTCTCCCTCTTGGGCCGGCTCGGCCCATCTCCCTCCCCTCCCTCTCCTCTCCCCGCGGCCCATCCGGCCTCTCCCCGCGCGCGCGCCGCTAACGGGCGGGCCCGCCCGCCACCCTCGCTGACGGGTGGGGCCCACCCGTCATCCCCTTCCTCCCGCCGCTCCCGCCGCCTCGCCCGCGCCCTAGCGCCGACGCCGCCGCGAATCCCGCCGCCTCCCGCCGTCCCCGCGTGCAATCAATAGGGGGGAATTATTCCCCGGGATCCCCTCCCCCTTTCCCCCCTTTTTTCCCTCCCTCTCTCCCTCGGATTCATTTGGAAACCTCTCCCCTAACCTCGTCGGCGCTATTAATGGCGGCCGGGTCTCCCGCGCCCATTTCCCCCTCCTCCGACCGCCCTCTCTCACTCCCAAACCTATATAAACCCTCCCCGAGCTCCCCACCACCGTTTCCGCCACTCACCGCCCTCTCTCCCCGCCGGAATCGAGCTCGCGCCGTCGCTCTCTCTCTCCGCCGTCGCCGCCGAGCTCCGGTCCGCCGCCGTCGTCGCCTCGGACCACCTCCCACCTCGGCGCCGCCTCCTTCGGCTTCGCCGCATCCTCGCCGACCTCGTCCACCTCTCCGTTTCGGTCGCCGACCGCCGGAGCACCATCGACCCCGTCCACCCGAGCCGCGCCGCCGCCTTCCTCCGCTCCGGTCGCCGTTTCCGTCGTCGCCGTCGACCCGGGGTGAGCCGTGGACCGCCGCTTCGTTTCCCCCTTTCCCTCCCCTCTCTCGGCCGCCGCTCCGCCGTGCCTATGGCCGCCGCCGGCGACTATAGGGGCGCGGGTGCGCCGCCTCCCGCCGGCCGCACCGACGTGGCCGCCTCCGGGCGCGCCTAGCGGCTGCTGCGTGGGGCCCGGCTGTCAGCCGCCCGCGCCCTCGGGTGCGGCTGACGCGTGGGGCCCACGGCGCCGGCCGGTGTGAGCCGGGTGCACCCGGTCCACCGTGGACCGTGGGGCTGCCGCGTGGGCCCCACTCCCGTGGACCCAGTCCGCGCGCCCCTCCCCTCGGCTGACGCAATAAACCCTTTTTAAAATTAAAATTTAAATGAAGAAATTCGCAAATATTCATTTAAAGAGCATATAAACTTCAAATGGCCATATCTTAGCCATTTGAACTCGGAATTGGACCGTTCAAGTCTCTAATTTTTCCTTAAGAAGTCAAGAACCTATTTTTGTGCTTTCTTTCAGCTGGTTATACGGATTTTATTAGAGTAAAAGCCTTTTCTTTTCCGTTGGTCGTGTAGACGCTGCAGCTTCGGAAGATCCGCTCTTCGTGGAAGTTGAAGCCGACGTTTGGGAAAGCGAGCAAGGCAAGTCACATCATCCTTGAACATATTGAATCCCAGTTTATAAAATTATTTTGATTTAAATTATTGCACTATTGCTTTATTTAAATTCCCGCGTTATCACTGTTTTATCTAGCCATGCCTATTTACCTTTGTTATGACCTTATTATTGTTAATGTTATTATTTGCTTGTTCACCCTAGCATAAACAAAACCCCTACTAGTGGACACTCTACTCATGGTACCACTAGTAGGATTTTAGGTAGATGCTTCGCTGGTTAATTAGGCAACATTAGGTGGTTTTACAACTCTAGACTGTGGGATTTTCTCATCACCTGGACACTATGGAATGGTTGGATTATTGTGGAATTGGATTCACACCGCCCCCTCTATTCAAAATCCCCAAAATGGTTTTAGGCTGGACTCGGGGTGCATGGTTTTGATAGTAGCACCTCGGCCATTTAAGGACCGTTCTTCGGGCCTCTGTTGCAAAGCACTACCGTACTTCCACATGTCTAGTGGGTAAGGCTTAGTTTGTGGCTCAGTCTGGTTATAAACAAAAGTACACGGATGGAGATGGACGAAGTCGGGGGTCGATGGACATCTCTAGGACAAATGAAGGCTACACGAGCTGCGGCACGGTAGTCGAGATGTCATGGCACAGGGCCGGTGTCCTGCTGCTAGGGGCTCAGTCCTGCCTACCTGTCCCGGGGGTTCTGGCCGTAGGTGGGGTTGGGTCGGTACTCTTGTCTATGGCTAGGATGGGTTGGAAACTATGTCACGTCTTCCGTCCGTATACCGTGGTGGTATGTGGCACGTGGCTACACGTGAGGAAGATGTGTCTTGTGGGTAAAGATGTACACCTCTGATCAGAGTATAATCTATTCGAATAGCCGCGCCCTCGGTTATGGGCAAGCCGAGCAATGTACCCAAGTTAGTGTTTTAATTCTTAAAACCTGCTTAACAACTAAAAGGTGGAACGGATGGCCTGGGTTGGCTTGGGACGAGCTGGGACCCAGGGTCGGGTTGCCAGTTCGGTCTGAATCATCGTAGGCCTTGGGTTAAGGCAGGCTCGTGTGGGTTCACGGCCTTGATTAATAATATTATATAGCTCTGGAAACGTGTTTACAAAATAGCTTTGAGCAACTAAGTGTCTTTTAATGCTGTTTACTGCAAACCCTAACCCTTTATATCATAACCCCCTTGTACTCCTTTACATTTATCCTGCACTTGTGGGTGTGTCTTGTTGAGTACAGTGGTTGTACTCAGTCTTGCTCAATTTTTCCAAACCCAGAAGAGGAGTCCCTGGAAGATGAAGGCTTTGGTGTCTAGCTCGTGCCTGCCGTCAAGCGCCTGTGGTCGTTGCCCTAGTCTTCCGCTGTTTCTCGTTTGTCTTTGTGTGTGCTGGGCCTTCGCTGCCCATGTAATAAATTAGCTATTTATGCTTCCGCTTGATAAACTCTGAAATGTATCAACTTTTGGTGTACCTTGCCTCCTGGGACAAGGAATAATACACGCACGTAAGGAACGCCCGTTGAGTTAATTCCGGTCGTGACATGACTTCTCACCGGCTGAAAGATATAACCTGAAAGGTATCCCCTTCTGTGGAGGAATTAAAACTGGAGGAGAACTAAGATATTCTTTAATGTTGTCCAAAGCTTTCTGTTGCTCTGCCCCCCAGGTGAATTCTTGATCGGCTTTCAATCTCAACAATGGTGTGAAAGGCTCTATCCTGCCAGATAAATTAGAGATGAACCTTCTAATGAAATTTGTCTTGCTGATCAACTTCTGCAACTTCTTCTTATCCTTCGGAGGTTGAATCTTCTTGATTGCATTGATACTCCTTTGAGTTATCTCAATCCCCCTTTCATGAACAAGAAATCCCAAAAACTGGCCAGCCAATACGCTAAAAGCACACTTTGTCAGATTTATCTTCAGGCCATATTTTCTAGTTCTCTCAAAAACCTACCTCAAATCGGCTATGTGGTTTTCTATTCCCTTTGACTTAACAACCACATCATCAATATAAACTTCAACTAACCAGCCGATTAGATCGTGGAAAATGTAATTCATAGCCCTCTGATATGTAGCTCCAGCACTTTTCAAGCCGAAAGTCATCACAACCCACTCGAACAAGCCGATTGCACCAGGACATCTGAAAGCTATCTTATGAATATCTTCTTCTGCCATAAAAATCTGATTGTAACCTGCATTGCCATCCATAAAACTTAATATCTTATGTCCTGAAGCAGCATCAGCTAACTGATCGGCAACCGGCATTGGGTACTCATCTTTTGGAGTAGCTTTGTTAAAGTCCCTAAAATCAATGCACACCCTGACTTTGCCATTTTTCTTGATTACTGGAACTATATTGGAAACCAGCATATCGGCATGGAGGAATAAAACCAGCATCATATAAACGTGTAACCTCAGCCTTGACTGCCTCGAGCATATCGGCTTTGCATCTCCTTGGCGGCTACTGGTATGGTCTAACCCCTGGTTTAATAGGAAGCCGATGTTCGACGATCGATCGGCTGAGCCCTGGCATCTCATAATACTCCCAAGCGAAGCAATCTCTATATTCTTTTAAAAGCTCTATCAACTTGGTTCTAAATTCAGGAGATAAATTCTTACTGATGAATGTCGGCCTTGGTGTATCGCCTGGACCTATATCAATTTCTTCCAAATCATTGGCCGACATGAAACCTTGTCCTTGCTTGTCATCGAGATCATCTACCGTGTCCTAGGTGTAGACGTTTGAACCCTCCAGACGCCCTCAAAATAATAATTCGGGCTCTCCATCTTCAATTGGCTGTACATCACAATCGGACACTTTTAGAAAATCTCCATCCCAAACTTTTCCAGATAGGCAATCAATACCATCCATCTCCCAAAGAGCTAAATCGGCACTGGCAACGTTAACTGACCTGTCGGCTGGCACGATCTTAATCTTGTCGCCCTGCCATTGAATCAAGCATTGGTGCATGGTTGAGGGAATACAACAATTAGCATGAATCCAATCTCTCCCAAGCAACAAGCTATAGGAACCCTTCCTATCGATGACAAAAAATGTTGTAGGGACGGTTTTGCTGCCGACTGTCAGTTCCACATTCAAAACTCCTTTTGTTTCTGATGGATTGCCACCAAAGTCTTTGAGAACCATATTTGTCTTGATGAGATCCTCCGAATTCCGGCCCAACTTTCTGAATGTAGCATATGGCATCAAATTCACAACGGCCCCACCATCGACCATTATCTTAGACAACGGCATCCCATTGACATAGCCATTAATATACAATGGTTTAAGATGCCGATTCTCTTTCCCCTCTGGTTTCTAAAAAACAGCTTATTCTGGTGACAAAACCAATTTAGCAGAGGCTTCCTCAACTTCATCAACATCGACTTGATTGGCCCCAAATTCGGCTGGTAGCATAAAAACCATGTTAACCGATGTAGTTACAACACTTTTTCCTTTAACCAACCTCCTTGCTTCATCGGCTCCAACCACATCGGCTGTTGCAACCTGGCTAGGCTTTGTTTTCTTCAGCCGATGGTTGATCTCTTGCTCAACCTCCTGAAAACGTTCTCTATTCCTCAACCTTTGAACCCTTCTCTTCTGATTCTTTGTAAAAATACCAGAAGGACACCATTGACTCTTTCTATGCTCAACATCATCCTGATCTTGGTCTTGGTTCACTGGGCCCAACCTCTGATGAACATGAACTCCTGTTTGCCTTAGCCGATTACCTCTATTATAAGATCGGCTTGAACCCTCTGCAGCATCGCCACATCCAGGGCAATCATCAATAGATGGCAGCCTCATACCTTCGTTCCAGCAAAATCTAAAAAATTCGCAGCCCCAATGAGGATTAAAACCACCATTATCTTCCTCATAATACCTTTCCTGCTGCTGCTTGTCATATTTCCTCTGGTACTTGTTGATAATTCTAGCCGCATTCATCTGAAAGTTTCTATTCTTTCCCCCATCTGCTGTCCTTCTAGATGTGTGCACCATGTTAACAGGGAAAGGATTACCATCAACCTTCATTGGCTTCTTTAAGTCATCAAATGTAATCTTCCCTCCTTCAATAGCCACCTAGATTTGCTGTCTGAAAACTTTGCAATCATTAGTAGAATGAGAACCAGAGTTATGCCATTTGCAATACCTCCTTTTGCCTAGCTCCTCAGCTGATGGAATTATGTGACCAGCAGGAAGTTGAATTTGTTTCTCCCGAAGCAACAAATCAAAAATCTTACCAGCCTTGGTGATATCAAAGTCGAATCTTTCTTCTTTTCCAGAACTTCTCACCCATGGGCATGGCACAACCTTTTTGCTCCTGACCCACTCGGCTGCTGCCACTTCGGAATCATCTTCATCATCAGAACCATACATATAAGCCAAATCGGCTGGCTGCGAATATGTCAAAGATAAGCTGTAACATCTGTTCCTCATCTCCCTGAATCTCTGGATATAATATTGAACAGATTCATTGTGGAGATAATGGGTTCCTCATACCCACACGGTATGGTTATCCCACTAGTTATAGGAGATAACTAATATCAGTGAAATATGTAATGGATCATGACTTGGGTATTACGTTTCCTTGTGTACTATGGAACGGCCTAAAGTCCTGGTTTGATAATATTGTAAAGTAGATTTAGGAAACCGATACCGTATTGGTTAAGGTTTCTATCTTGTAATCCTGCCCCCCATCCTATATAAGGTGGGCAGGAGGCCCTCTAGGGGGCATGAGACAACTAGATCGTCAGATCTATAATACACCCGGCGGATTCAAATCCCCAAACAGGAGTAAGGTATTACCTCTCATCGAGAGGACCTGAACCTGTCTAAATCCTTGTCTCTGCATCCATCTACTTTTAGGTCTCGTGCGCTACCCCCTTTTATTATTGCCGAATTCATGTTTCGACAGTTGGCGCGCCAGGTAGGGGAGCGTCGAGTTTTCCATTGATAAGTGCGATGGAATCAACTTCAGAACAAATGCTGAGATCAATCTCATCGAGTTCGATGGCTTGAATCTTCAATCCCGGTTTGTTTGTTCTAATCTGATTTGTTGTTATTAGATTGATTAATCGCAGATTAAACTCTGGGTATCTTTTGTGTTTACCTTATGCATGATTGTTGAGATCAACCGTCTTCGCCGGCTCACCTTCATGTCGGTGTCCGCATGATCTTCTTTTAATGAGATCCGCCGGCTACCTCCGATGACGACGTCGTGCTGAAGGACCATCAAGCTAGCCATCGGCTACAGGGCCAGATACACATATTTGGTGATGGTTAATTTTTTTGAATTAATCACCCCTAGCAAGCTGGCCGACGCCGACTTCTTCTGCAAATCGATGAAATAGCAGACAACATGCATCGATTAATATCCTTAATCATCTATATCTTCTATACTTCCCTAGTCCTAATCACTCTTGTTTTGCATGGCAATCTGTCCGACTGGCCGGCCAATCAGGAGGAGCCAATAGGCTACATGCAATCATGCATGTGCTTTAGTGCTTATTACGGTCATACGAGCCTCTCCATCAAGTTGCAAATCAAGCCATGTGTTTGGATCTGTTAATTATATATCAATTATTTTCTTTTTACAAATATCTAACCACAGGTTGATGTGCAATTTCTTGTCTTTGCATGTACCATCGCCTGTACTCCATCACTGACCGGCTGCCTCATAGCCGCCGACTGGTGCTTTTGCCTATACGGTTTGATGGTCACATCACCGTTCATGGGCATCCACGTCTTCACCAACCGGCTGGCCTTCGCCGCCGCCTGCACGGCTGGCCTATTATGCCGCCGTTGTTGGGCGTCTACGACTTCACCGCCGGCCTGCCTCCGTCGCCGCCGACTGGTGTCCTCGCCTATACAGTTGGTTGGTCATGCCACCGTTCGTGGGCATTCACGTCTTCACCGACCGGCTAGCCTTCGCCGCCGCCGACTGGTGTTTCCGCCTGCACGGCTGGCCTATTTTGCCGCCGTTGTTGGGCGTCTACGACTTCACCGCCGGCCTGCCTCCGTCGCCGCCGACTGGTGTCCTCGCCTATACGGTTGGTTGGTCATGCCACCGTTCATGGGCATCCACGTCTTCACCGACCGGCTAGCCTTCGCCACCGCCGACTGGTGTTTCCGCCTGCACAGCTGACCTATTATGCCGCCGTTGTTGCGCGTCTACGACTTCACCGCCGACCTGCCTCCATCGCCGCTGACTAGTATCCTCGCCTATATGGTTGGTTGGTCACGCCACAGTTCATGGGCGTCCACGTCTTCACCGACCGGCTGGCCTTCACCGCCGCCGGCTGGTGTTTCTGCCTGCACGGCTAGCCTATTACGCCGCCGCTGTTGGGCGCCTACAACTTCACTGCCGGCCTGCCTCCGTCGCCGCCGACTGGTGTTTCCGCCTACACGGCTGGCCTATTATACCACCGTTGAGGGGCATCCACATCTTCACCACTGGCTCGCCTTCGTTGCCGCCGACTAGTGTTTCTGCCTATACGGTTGGCCTATTATTCCGCCGTTGATGGGCGTCTTCACTTTCATTGTCAGTCGTCTCAAGCTGCTTCTATGGCTGGTGTATTCATTGCCATTGATGGACGACTTTGTTCCCACATCGGCCGTCACCAAGGGAAAGACTAGAAAGCTATGTCATCATTAATTTTTTTCTTTATATGATATTTTCCTTTTCCTCTGCCTCACTACATCAACTGGTTCGCCGTTGACTAGTGAGTTGGGGGCTACATATGTTATATCATATTTTTTTTAATAATTTTCATAATATTTATCTTGATTGCTTGCGACATAATCTGAGTACAAAAGTGCCTATTGAGTTATGGAGTTCTATCTTCCTATGCTTTCCGTTTGGTTTGTCGATGGATAGTTGCCTTTGGGCCGATTCCTAGCACCCGGCGGCTCGTTGGATGAACCGAGTAATGCAAGGTGCTAAGTATTATTCGGAATAAATCAAAAGCATAGAGATAAGATAAATTTATTGTCACGTCCTGATAAATTCATCCCGAAATAAAAAATCATCCTCTAAAAAGAATAATAGAATTATATAAAATTCGAAAAGAAATTGGCAAACACTAAAATACGTGCCAGAAAAATTCGAATGTGGTCCGAAGAATTTTTGTTAAATTCTCCTTGGTCTAAAAAGAGCCCTCAAATTTTACTTGAATTTTCAGAGCACCGGAAATATTTATTAAGCAACAACGACTATGATCAAAGTTTACTAAAAAGAAAAGCTAAAAATAATCCTCCTTCCTCCCTTTGGGCCAAGTCTGGCCCAAAGTCCTCTCTCTCTCTCTCGGCCCGCGGCCAAAGTCCTCTCTTCCTCCCTCTCTTTCTCTCCCTCTCCTCCTTTCCCTCCTTCTCTTGGGCCTCCTCTCCTTCCCCTCGGCCCAGCTCCCTCCTCCCTCTCTTCCCCAGGCCTCCTCTCCCTCTTCTCCTCCTGGGCCGGCCGCCCGGCCCAAGCCGCGCCACCCAGCCACCCCATCCTCCCGAGCCGCCCCCCCCCCTCACGCGCGCCGCACGCGCGTTGCACGCGCGCTGACCGTGTGGGGCCCACGCGCCTGTCGTCTTCCTCCCGCACGGCCTCCTCCCTCTCCCGTGAACCCTAGCTCCTTTCCTCCCTCAAATCCGTGCGATTTAATCATGGGATTCCAAAATTAAATAGGGAGAATTAATCCCCATTGATTCCTCTTTGATTTCCCCCGTTTTCCCCCTTGAATGGCGCCCCCAATCGCCTGGAACGGCCACGCCATTCCCGGCCGCCTTCCATGGCCGCCGGCCGTGTTTCCCATCGCCGTTCTGCCCTCTCTCATGCCCAGCTCCCTCCCCTCACCTATAAAATGGAACGCCCTCTGTGTGTTCTCTCGTTTTAGCCCCTTCCCGAGCTCCCTCGTGGCCGCACCACCTCTCCCCGCCTTCTCCTTCTCTCTCTCCGGCGCCGGCCGGCCTCCAGCCGCCTCTCCCTCCTCGCCCGAGCACCGTCCGGTCGCGCCGTCGCCGCCCTCGGCCTCGCAGCCGCCTCCTCTCCCCCGGTCAGCCCTCCGTTTCGCAGGGAAATCACCGGAGACGCGTCCTCGCCGGCAAAACAGTGGCGTTGCCGCCACTGTACTGCCTCCAGCCTCCCCTGCCGCGCCGCTCAGGTGCGGGCCGGCCGCGCCGTCTCCTCCCTCGGCGTCGCCGCGTCGACCTCCACCCCGGCCTACCCTCTGATTCGTCCAGAGACCGCCGTCACCAGCGCCGGGCTCTCCATCCTCTTCGTCGCCGGCGTCCCTTCGGCCGCCCCACCCTCCTCCCCGGCTCGTCGGCTCGCTGCGACACCACCACCTCCGGCATCGCAGCGGCAAGGTCGCCCTCGGCCTCGCCTCCCCTTCGACCGACCCCCGCCGGTGTTCGTCATCGTCGTCATCGTTCCTCCTCGCCGGCTCGTTGTCTCGCTGCGCCGCCTCCATCGTCGGATTCGCAGCGGCGTGTTCCACGCCGTCCTCGTCTCCGTGCAGCCGCTGCCGGCTGCCCTCGTCGCCTCCTCGCCGGCCCCGGTCGTCGTCGTCGTCATCCTCTCGTCGTTCCCGGTTGTCGTGGCGTTCGTCCGTCCGTCAAGCCATTCTCGTTCGTCGTCCTCGTTCCGTCAAGTGCCGCAGCCCCGTCATCGTCTTCGTCCTCGCCTCCGCGTCGCCAAGCATTGCGCCGGCCGCGTCTCGCCTTCGTCCAAGGATCGACGCCGAAGTCGTCCCCTCGCCTTTCGTCTCCGTCATTCCCGGCCGTCTCCGCCGCGCCCGTTCGTCGTTGTCGTTCCCACGCCTCGTTGCATGGTGGTAAGGATCCCTCTCCCTCGCTGCCCCGTCCTCGTCCTTTCGGTGTCGCCCGTGCCTGTTGTGCGGTTGTCGGCCCCGGTACCCGTGTATCGGTGTCGGCAGTCGTTCGCTTGTTCGTGTCGTGACCGTGTTAGTGTGTCCGCTCGGTAGCCGCGTGGTTTCCACGTGTGCAGCCCGTGTGGTGTCTAGTGGAGTCCGTTTGTCGGCCACTGTCACATCCTGATTTTTGTTTCAGGATTTATAAATTATTTAATAAATTATTAAAAGAATTTATATTAAATGTTCATTAATTTACAAGTGAAGTTAAATGTGGGAAATAAAATTTCTTAAATATAAAGCATGGGTGGATTTAATTTTTATTAAATTCTCCATGGTTAATTATACTCTCTGGAATTTTCTCGGATTTTTCGGAGCTCAATTCTTAATTTTAATCATACAAAGAGCATTTCAGTAATTACCCACATATTAAATTAATCATTAAATGGTCTAATTATAATTTTGTTAAGTACTTTGAGTGTCCAAGTATTTTCAGGATTTTTCTTGAAATTATTTGAGCATTGGAAGTATTTTTAACAATTCAAAGATCATTTAAATGATTATTTTAATTGGGAAAGTAATAAAATCCTCCTCCTCAGCTTGGGCCATTTTCGGCCCATTCTTTCCTTTCCTTCCTCTCTCTTCCGCCGGCCCAACCTGAGCCGCCTCCTCTCCTCTCAGCCCAGCCGGAAAAGTCTACTTTACCTCCCTGGCACTGTTCATCTTCCAGCTCTGGACAGAGCCGAGCCGCCCGTGCTGTGCCCTGTGCAGTCGCCGCTTCCTCCGTTAAATCTCGCCTCCCCGTTGCTCCTTTTTCCAATTTAGTTGAGGGGAAATATTCCTCTTATCCTCCTCTATCTTTACCCCCAAAAAATCGGAGCTAATCGTTGAGTATCTTATCCAAATCAAACTCGTTTTCGAGTTTATCTCCAAAACCGAGTTTTTGATTTCCCGGATCGATTTCTTGCGGGAGGAGTCCGATCTCTTCAATCCAAGGCTATAAATAGGACCCCCTAGTCCTCCTCTTTCGTTTGCCCCCTCTCCCGTGGTCTCCCGTGCCTCGTAGCGCTGCCGCCACGTGCTCCACCCCGCCGTCGTCGCCGGCCGAGCTCCATCCGCGTCGCGCCGCCGCCTCCGTCGTCGCCGCCGGTCGCCGTCACCGCCGTAAGGTGCGCCGAGGTGTGGAGAAGCCCGGCCTCCTGTCCCCCTTCGTCGCCGGCCACCGGAGCTCCACCGCCGGCGAGGTCCGAGCCGCCGCCGCCGTTCACCTCGTCGCCGGTCACCGTCGGTCGTCGTTTGGCTCGAGGGTAAGTACCGTTGGGTTCGTCTCGTCGTCCTCTACGTGTACATATCCTCCAAATTCGCAGCCAACCATCCAATCTCCGGCGAGGTCGCCATCTTGGTCCGGCCATTGATGAGGTCATCATGACGTCATCATCGGCTTTTCTTTTTCCCGATTTTCTAATAGATTAAATCTTCGGAAAATCATAACTAAATCATCGTAACTCGGTTTTGAGTGGTTCAAGTTGCTAAATTCATCTAAAATCATGATCTACATGTTTGTTTACTTTATATGTACTGTTTATTTGGTTTTTTAGTCTTTTTCTTCGTTTTGCGTGTTAGCTTGTCGTTTCCGTCGTTGCGAAGGTTCGTGAGTGCGTCGGAAGTGATCAAGAAGATTACTTGAAGACCGATTATTGCAAGGCAAGTCACATAGATCCTAAACACAATCCTTTGAGCATGTTGATCCTATATTTAAATTCTCTATTTATTTCAACTGTGCATTTATTTTCGAATGTCACCGGGTGGTGTGAACTTATTCCTTTGTTATGGCCAATTTGCATTGATTACTTTATTCCTTGATACCTTGGGTTATTATAACTTGACTAGTTGGGCTTTATATATTGGTTCAGCTAGATATTAGTTATGATTGCTTAGCCATGCTTAGAAACATTAGCACACTATTGGGATAACTTATGACTCACTATTATTTAAGGATGGCTTAATGATAGTTCACGATGGTTAATCGTGATTGGTTAATTAATTACTTGCCAACTAAAACTTGATAATGGTGGGTTGTAAGCACATGGTTTTGAGAGTCGTGCTCATGACAATTAAGGACCGGTTCGCGAGCTACTGTTGTGAAACATTTATCGTGCCAACCACAAGCCAGCGTGGGCAACGGCTTTATCTTTTGTATAGCGTGATTCATTATAGTGCGCCAGACTGAGAAGTGGCGAGAAGTCCACGGGGGTCGCTGGGGAGTCCATGCCTTGTTTATAAGGGGGTGATTATGATCCAGGAAAGGTGCGCTGTAATGGGTTATGTTGTGCAAGGGGTATTGTCACAACTCCTTTCCGAGGTACCGTGGTGGTATTGAGGCACATGGTGACATGATGTGGGGTTGTGTCTTGTGGGTACAGTGGTACACCTCTGGCCAGAGTAAAACTATTCGAATAGCCGTGCCCGCGGTTATGGGCGGGTTGAGCAATGTTTTTCGTGATTAGTCTCACACCTCTCACAATAATTATGGATGTTATAATCTGGTAATAATTTGTTTAGCTCCTGGTTTGGAGTTAGATCTGTACAGCCGGGTATGGTTGTTCAGAATGGTTGGGCCTGTGCAACATGGGTGTGTTGTTTAGTGTTGATTAAAATTTATGATTAATTACTCCACTGTTTTACTTATCTTAAATCTTTGCTAAATGCTGCTTTTGCAAATGAGCCTATATTATGCCATCCTTTGGAATCCTTGTGCACTTGCATATTTGCTGTGTGGCTTGTTGAGTATGTCATATGCTCATTCTTGCAATAATCATCAAAACTCAGTTGAAGATAAAGGTTCCAGAAGGAGAAGACGTTTGGCTTATACCCCAGTTGAGCTGCCTGTGGGAGTGGAGCTGAAGCCATCGCTAGATCGTTATTCCGCTGCTGTTTTCTTTTCTTTTGTAAGTATGTAACGTTATTATTAAGATGGATTTTTATATTAAATTGTCAGTTTGTGTACCTCGGCTGATTCTTGGACGAGGATTTTATGCACAAATTAGTTCGGAAATTACTAGTGAATTTCCGGGCGTGACAAGTTGGTATCAGAGCCATCTCGACTGTAGGATAAGCCAAATAGTCAAACCTTAAGGACTAATTTTCCGGAAACATGATTTGTGAAAATTTCTCCTTTCTTCCTTATCTAGAATTCTTCACAAATCGTTTTGTCGTTCTCTCCTCTTTTCCCTCTTTCAACTTGAGTAGTTGTTAAATTTGATGGAGAAACTCGAAGACGTCGATGTTGTCAACTTCTGCAAGTCAAGTGGATCGAGGAATAAGAAGATGATAGTTGAATCAAAGTGTTCAGCTGTCAAGATAGAGTGAAGTTTGGAACCTAGCTTAGAACCTATGCCGCCAAAGTGTCTTTGAAGAATAGTTAGTAGGGTTGAACGTTTGTTGTTTGCTTTGTGTGTAGGTATGGTTGCATTCCCATCATTGGAGTAGTTCATTGATGAGTGTGTAACTGTACTAGGTTGCTTGCTTAATCAACTTGAACAATATAATGGTCTACACACACCAGATCAGTGGTAACCTGGTTAAGGTCTTGTCTTTAGTGTAACCCCTCTCCTCCTATCTTTTCTAATCTGCAACAGATGGTGAACACTCGCGCCAGTGGAAGTGGAAACAATAACAATGAAGAGAACCCAACCCTTGCTCAAGTGCTAGCTCAACAGACCCAATTGATCAACATGTTAGTGCAACAAATGCAGAACCAGCAAAGGAACAACAATGTCAATCCTCCGCCGCCGCAGAACAAGTTAGCTGATTTTCTTCGTGTGAGGCCGCCTACCTTCTCTATCACTACCAACCCAGTGGAAGCAGGTGATTGGCTGCACGCTGTTGAGAAGAAGTTGGAATTGCTCCAGTGCACGGATCAGGAGAAAGTTGTTTTCGCTTCACATCAGTTGCAAGGACCTGCATCAGAATGGTGGGATCATTTCCGGATGAACAGAGCAGAAGGACAACCAATCACTTGGGCGGAGTTCACTGAGGCATTCAAGAAGACACACATACCTGCAGGTGTTGTTGCTTTGAAGAAGCGTGAGTTCCGGGCACTTAAGCAAAAGGATCGTACCGTGACGGAATATCTTCATGAGTTCAATCGTCTAGCTCGCTATGCTCCAGAAGATGTGCGTACTGACGAGGAAAGGCAAGAGAAGTTCTTGGAAGGCTTAAAGGATGAGGTGTCAGTTATGTTGATCTCTCATGACTATGAGGATTTTCAGGGGTTGGTTGACAAAGCAATTCGACTGGAAGACAAGAAGAACAGGATGGACAATCGTAAGAGAGGAAGGATTGTTTTCCAGGAGACACAGGGTAGTAGCCAGAGGCAGCGTATCAAGCCACTCCAACTTGGTGAATCTTTTTCTGCAGGTCAAGAACAGTCGCAACAGTTGAACATCGGTGGTGAGATCAAATCAGAGACTAATGAAAGCAATGAAGTAAACATCGAGCAAGCTAATCAGCCGGTGCTAGTTCAGCAGGATCAGTCTCAGGAGAATAACAGTAATGGAAGGGGGCAGCAGGTATGTTTCAACTGTTACAAGCCAGGCCACTTTGCAAGAGAGTGTCCGAAGTCAAAGCATCAGCAGCCGCAGGGTCAGATCAACAACATTGTCGTCACAGGAGCCAATGCGGTGCCAGTTGCGTCTTCAAGAGTTGCGTCTTCAAGTGTTACAGCTCAGTCACCAGTTTCAAAGCAGCAGTAGTTTTCTTTAAAGCCTTAGAATAATTATCGGAGTTATGGAATAAGATAGACTGCAGTTTACCTATGCCCTTTTCTTTCTAGCCGTTCCGAATCTCGGGACGAGATTCTTTGTAAGGGGGGTAGATTTGTCACATCCTGATTTTTGTTTCAGGATTTATAAATTATTTAATAAATTATTAAAAGAATTTATATTAAATGTTCATTAATTTACAAGTGAAGTTAAATGTGGGAAATAAAATTTCTTAAATATAAAGCATGGGTGGATTTAATTTTTATTAAATTCTCCATGGTTAATTATACTCTCTGGAATTTTCTCGGATTTTTCGGAGCTCAATTCTTAATTTTAATCATACAAAGAGCATTTCAGTAATTACCCACATATTAAATTAATCATTAAATGGTCTAATTATAATTTTTTTAAGTACTTTGAGTGTCCAAGTATTTTCAGGATTTTTCTTGAAATTATTTGAGCATTGGAAGTATTTTTAACAATTCAAAGATCATTTAAGTGATTATTTTAATTGGGAAAGTAATAAAATCCTCCTCCTCAGCTTGGGCCATTTTCGGCCCATTCTTTCCTTTCCTTCCTCTCTCTTCCGCCGGCCCAACCTGAGCCGCCTCCTCTCCTCTCAGCCCAGCCGGAAAAGTCTACTTTACCTCCCTGGCACTGTTCATCTTCCAGCTCTGGACAGAGCCGAGCCGCCCGTGCTGTGCCCTGTGCAGCCGCCGCTTCCTCCGTTAAATCTCGCCTCCCCGTTGCTCCTTTTTCCAATTTAGTTGAGGGGAAATATTCCTCTTATCCTCCTCTATCTTTACCCCCAAAAAATCGGAGCTAATCGTTGAGTATCTTATCCAAATCAAACTCGTTTTCGAGTTTATCTCCAAAACCGAGTTTTTGATTTCCCGGATCGATTTCTTGCGGGAGGAGTCCGATCTCTTCAATCCAAGGCTATAAATAGGACCCCCTAGTCCTCCTCTTTCGTTTGCCCCCTCTCCCGTGGTCTCCCGTGCCTCGTAGCGCTGCCGCCACGTGCTCCACCCCGCCGTCGTCGCCGGCCGAGCTCCATCCGCGTCGCGCCGCCGCCTCCGTCGTCGCCGCCGGTCGCC
This sequence comes from Oryza sativa Japonica Group, assembly GCF_034140825.1. NCBI lineage: Eukaryota > Viridiplantae > Streptophyta > Magnoliopsida > Poales > Poaceae > Oryza > Oryza sativa. The sequence goes on along the minus strand of NC_089044.1, from coordinate 13,093,235 downwards.
GTCACCGCCGTAAGGTGCGCCGAGGTGTGGAGAAGCCCGGCCTCCTGTCCCCCTTCGTCGCCGGCCACCGGAGCTCCACCGCCGGCGAGGTCCGAGCCGCCGCCGCCGTTCACCTCGTCGCCGGTCACCGTCGGTCGTCGTTTGGCTCGAGGGTAAGTACCGTTGGGTTCGTCTCGTCGTCCTCTACGTGTACATATCCTCCAAATTCGCAGCCAACCATCCAATCTCCGGCGAGGTCGCCATCTTGGTCCGGCCATTGATGAGGTCATCATGACGTCATCATCGGCTTTTCTTTTTCCCGATTTTCTAATAGATTAAATCTTCGGAAAATCATAACTAAATCATCGTAACTCGGTTTTGAGTGGTTCAAGTTGCTAAATTCATCTAAAATCATGATCTACATGTTTGTTTACTTTATATGTACTGTTTATTTGGTTTTTTAGTCTTTTTCTTCGTTTTGCGTGTTAGCTTGTCGTTTCCGTCGTTGCGAAGGTTCGTGAGTGCGTCGGAAGTGATCAAGAAGATTACTTGAAGACCGATTATTGCAAGGCAAGTCACACAGATCCTAAACACAATCCTTTGAGCATGTTGATCCTATATTTAAATTCTCTATTTATTTCAACTGTGCATTTATTTTCGAATGTCACCGGGTGGTGTGAACTTATTCCTTTGTTATGGCCAATTTGCATTGATTACTTTATTCCTTGATACCTTGGGTTATTATAACTTGACTAGTTGGGCTTTATATATTGGTTCAGCTAGATATTAGTTATGATTGCTTAGCCATGCTTAGAAACATTAGCACACTATTGGGATAACTTATGACTCACTATTATTTAAGGATGGCTTAATGATAGTTCACGATGGTTAATCGTGATTGGTTAATTAATTACTTGCCAACTAAAACTTGATAATGGTGGGTTGTGAGCACATGGTTTTGAGAGTCGTGCTCATGACAATTAAGGACCGGTTCGCGAGCTACTGTTGTGAAACATTTATCGTGCCAACCACAAGCCAGCGTGGGCAACGGCTTTATCTTTTGTATAGCGTGATTCATTATAGTGCGCCAGACTGAGAAGTGGCGAGAAGTCCACGGGGGTCGCTGGGGAGTCCATGCCTTGTTTATAAGGGGGTGATTATGATCCAGGAAAGGTGCGCTGTAATGGGTTATGTTGTGCAAGGGGTATTGTCACAACTCCTTTCCGAGGTACCGTGGTGGTATTGAGGCACATGGTGACATGATGTGGGGTTGTGTCTTGTGGGTACAGTGGTACACCTCTGGCCAGAGTAAAACTATTCGAATAGCCGTGCCCGCGGTTATGGGCGGGTTGAGCAATGTTTTTCGTGATTAGTCTCACACCTCTCACAATAATTATGGATGTTATAATCTGGTAATAATTTGTTTAGCTCCTGGTTTGGAGTTAGATCTGTACAGCCGGGTATGGTTGTTCAGAATGGTTGGGCCTGTGCAACATGGGTGTGTTGTTTAGTGTTGATTAAAATTTATGATTAATTACTCCACTGTTTTACTTATCTTAAATCTTTGCTAAATGCTGCTTTTGCAAATGAGCCTATATTATGCCATCCTTTGGAATCCTTGTGCACTTGCATATTTGCTGTGTGGCTTGTTGAGTATGTCATATGCTCATTCTTGCAATAATCATCAAAACTCAGTTGAAGATAAAGGTTCCAGAAGGAGAAGACGTTTGGCTTATACCCCAGTTGAGCTGCCTGTGGGAGTGGAGCTGAAGCCATCGCTAGATCGTTATTCCGCTGCTGTTTTCTTTTCTTTTGTAAGTATGTAACGTTATTATTAAGATGGATTTTTATATTAAATTGTCAGTTTGTGTACCTCGGCTGATTCTTGGACGAGGATTTTATGCACAAATTAGTTCGGAAATTACTAGTGAATTTCCGGGCGTGACAAGTTGGTATCAGAGCCATCTCGACTGTAGGATAAGCCAAATAGTCAAACCTTAAGGACTAATTTTCCGGAAACATGATTTGTGAAAATTTCTCCTTTCTTCCTTATCTAGAATTCTTCACAAATCGTTTTGTCGTTCTCTCCTCTTTTCCCTCTTTCAACTTGAGTAGTTGTTAAATTTGATGGAGAAACTCGAAGACGTCGATGTTGTCAACTTCTGCAAGTCAAGTGGATCGAGGAATAAGAAGATGATAGTTGAATCAAAGTGTTCAGCTGTCAAGATAGAGTGAAGTTTGGAACCTAGCTTAGAACCTATGCCGCCAAAGTGTCTTTGAAGAATAGTTAGTAGGGTTGAACGTTTGTTGTTTGCTTTGTGTGTAGGTATGGTTGCATTCCCATCATTGGAGTAGTTCATTGATGAGTGTGTAACTGTACTAGGTTGCTTGCTTAATCAACTTGAACAATATAATGGTCTACACACACCAGATCAGTGGTAACCTGGTTAAGGTCTTGTCTTTAGTGTAACCCCTCTCCTCCTATCTTTTCTAATCTGCAACAGATGGTGAACACTCGCGCCAGTGGAAGTGGAAACAATAACAATGAAGAGAACCCAACCCTTGCTCAAGTGCTAGCTCAACAGACCCAATTGATCAACATGTTAGTGCAACAAATGCAGAACCAGCAAGGGAACAACAATGTCAATCCTCCGCCGCCGCAGAACAAGTTAGCTGATTTTCTTCGTGTGAGGCCGCCTACCTTCTCTATCACTACCAACCCAGTGGAAGCAGGTGATTGGCTGCACGCTGTTGAGAAGAAGTTGGAATTGCTCCAGTGCACGGATCAGGAGAAAGTTGTTTTCGCTTCACATCAGTTGCAAGGACCTGCATCAGAATGGTGGGATCATTTCCGGATGAACAGAGCAGAAGGACAACCAATCACTTGGGCGGAGTTCACTGAGGCATTCAAGAAGACACACATACCTGCAGGTGTTGTTGCTTTGAAGAAGCGTGAGTTCCGGGCACTTAAGCAAAAGGATCGTACCGTGACGGAATATCTTCATGAGTTCAAAACTTAACCCCTATATTATTACCCCTTGTACCCCCTTGCATTAATCATGCATCTGCCGGTGTGGCTTGCTGAGTACTGTGGTTGTACTCATTCTTGCTCTATCTCTCCCCACTTCAGTAAGAGAAGCTTTGGAGAAGAAGTCTTAGGTGGAGTCCTGGCTTATACCCCAGTTGAGCGCCTGTGAAGATGGAGCCATAGGCCCGCTAGTCCGCTGCTGTTTATTTTTGATTGTCAGGCCTGAAGTGCCTTTGTAATAATGTAAATATTATCGATATAATAAAGATGTGCCTTTTGTATGATGTTTGTTTGGTGTACCCCGGCTTTTCCTGGGACGGGGATTAATACACTAGCGTTCGGAAAAATGCGAATTTTCTTGGTCGCGACAAGCTGGTATCAGAGCCATCTCGACTGTAGGATAAGCCAAGTGGATAAAAACCTAAGGACATATTTTATAAATAAAACTATTTGCGGATGTTCCTTTTTTTCTCCTTCCCCTAATGCTATTTGCAAAAGGTTTACTCTTTTCTTCCTTCTTCAAATTTCAACTAGTACTAGATGGTCAGCTTTGCGAAGAAGAAGATGGCGTCAATTGTCTGTCGAAGCTCCAGAAGACTGTTGGATTTGCTAGCAAAGCGAAGGAAGTAGTGAAGATCTTGGGAACCCGTCGCAAAACCTAAGCCATCCTCTAGGGTAGTGTTGTTAGTCATGTGCTCCTTTGCTTGTGTGTGTAGTGCGTGGTTTGCATCGGTGGGTTGTGATGTAACCATGCTAAGTTGTTTGCTTAATCAACTTGCAGAATAAGTGAAACAAACAACACGTCAACAAGAAGAGTTAGTTCCTTTAAGGTCCTGTCTTTAGTTCTGGTCTATTCTTTCCTGGCTTGTTTCCTCTCTCACCTCAATCCCTGTAACAGATGTTTAACAGAGAAAAAGGAAAGAATGTCAGCGGGTATGCCTCAAGTAACTCAAGTTTTCAACTCAATCCACCACTGTCCTCAAGAGAGTTAACAAGGGCACACCCTTGGTCCATTCCAAGCATGCTGCTGAGTTCACAGCTACCATTGGTTCGAAGTCAAAACCAAAATCAGTATGTGTTCGATTGAGCCTTTCCCCCCCTAGTCCATGAGCTTCCAATGCTAGAAGAGGATGTCCCCTTTTGTCATGATTGTAGAGAACAAGGACACTATGCCCTGAATTGTCCATGGGTATATGCCAAAGAAGCCCCTTCCTTTGGTTTAGCAGTGCAGACATCGCTAAACCAGCCTCCTCGCACCAAGTTAAGCTTGCAGCCTAGTGTGCAAAGTAGAGAGCCCAATGGAGAGAATCCATTGAATCCCGGGAATTGCTTTCCTCCTAGCCTTTCGTACCACGTGGGGTCACGTACTAAGCAAGCCAAAGGCAAGAAGAGTAAGAATCATAAGAGAAAAGCGCCGATGCGAACTGAAGAAGAAGTACGTAAGATGACTATTACCAGCACCGAATGGCCTCCAGCAGGGATAACTATTCCTAGACGTCAAAGAGGAAATACCTTCCGAGGTGCACGACAGTTGACCCAGCACCTCCTAAGCCATGGTGATAGAGTATCTGATAGTGAAGGGTCAGATCAAGTCTCCTCGGATGATGGAGATGAGTCTCCCCGACATCTCAGCGAGGAAGAGATGGAATCAAAGGCATGCACCTGTTGTGGAGAAATTGGACACGTTGCTAGCATGTGTCTCACACTCTGCCCTCATTGTGAAGAAGACCATCCACCAGGGGAGTGTCCCACCTGCAAGGTCACATGTTTTCTGTGCGAAGGTACAAACCATGTGCCCAAGGATTGCCAACTCAGTGTGTTGTTGACCAAGACCACAGAAATCCAACGAACAACCCTACGATTGTCTCATCAGCTAGTCAGCTCCAACAGCAACATCGACGATATCATCCACAGCACCAATGCTCCTCCTGCTGCACCTGACTCTACAATAAATCATAGCAATAATACCTTCAGCACCAACCATTCTCTGCACCGACAGCCTCAGCAAAGAATTGTCGTCGATGGAGGAAGTTGTGTCTCTCCCCGACCTACTCTAGGCCGAGCAAATGGCAATCAACCTCAGGAGGGCGATACGAAGCAGAAGACCATTATCCGCTTCAACCAGCAATCAGAGGGAAGTTTCTCCCGTGAATGATAGCAATATGCAGTCCTATCACATCATCACAGAACCAATCAAGGATGCAGTCACTAGAACAATGCCAGCTATATCTCTCCAGAATCAGAATGAGTATCCATGTTTGTGATTTTCAGTTCGCTACTTATCACTGTAATCGGAAGTTTGCAGCAATCATGTAATAAATAAATATATTCATGTTTATAAACAGTGAGTTTGCTATGTTTATGGATGATTCATGTTGAGGATGCAATGTACCGATGTTAAGCATTTTCCCTTTTTGTTTAAGGTAGGGCCTTGTATTCATGTAATGAGGAGAAATGTGTTATACAGACAAGATTTATGAGGATTCTTTTGGAAGATGCGGATATGTGATTATGTGCGTAATTGTTTACTGACAAGGGAGACCTAGGGTCTCATATCCGTAAGCTCATAATCTATGATAAATCAAGTAACCTAGTTGTTGATAGAAAAGAAAATGAAGCGATCTGTGTTAGATTAAAAAGCCAAAGAGACTTTTGTTTGGACTAAGAGTTTCAGATGTGTCTTCTTTGGATCAAAGGCAACAACCGCCAGTCTAGCTTTTGACGAACCACTTGAAGGTTTCTCTGAAAGGCAGCAGGCTCAAGTACCACATCGTCACCAGAAGCATCCACAACTCTCGGAGTGAAGACTACTTAGTTGACAAAGGTCAAAAGATCATTGATAGAAGATATCGAAAAAGATGTTTATTACCGGGCAAAGAAGTAGGTCGAAAGGTGATTGATAAGAGAAATCGGGAAAGAACACATCAAGATTAAAGGTGTAAAGGAATACGTTGAATGCTAACTGAGGACAACCTGAAGATAATAGTGGGAAGTAAACTGAATGTAAAGAAAGTGAATCCGAGCTGCTTGTTCGTGGGAGCTATTCCCAGTTATGAACCAAGTGATATGTTCGAAGATAGTCTACAGAGGTCAGATTAAAATCACATCTAACAACGAAGCTTTAGATTTGGCAGGATAACGATCAAACAATAAGAAGTCCAGCAGCAAAGCCATTTGGGAAGACGTCAAAGCATGTCAAGTGGGATAAGTTGGTTCGGTTGAGAAACATAATTCAAAGGCAAAGTTATCGACTCTCGCATGGAATAGCAGAAGTAGCTAGCACCCGGAGAGCAGGAAAGCTAATATGAGGCAGTTGGTGGCAAGTTAGAAGTAAATGACAAGCATGGTATTCTCATGATGACAAGCATGGTATCCTAGTAATGACAAGCTGATATCGACGCATAACGTGAAGTGGGTAACTTGTATGAGGTTGACGCCAAAGATATGAATTATGAGAAGTTCTGGAACGGAAGCATCATTAAACTACCGCAACCTAGTCTGAGTCAGCTAAAAGGTGCACCCTGGTTCAAGTCAGGTGAAAAGAAGATTCCATCTGCAACAGGAGATCAAGCCAAGCAGTTCAGAGTGGGGAAGTTTTGCTGGGCAAGTCCATTCAAGAAGATGCAACGGAAGAAGTCAGACCAGAAAAGAAGACCGCCCAACCTATCTTCTTGCTAGCCTCCTCGAATCTTGGGGACGAGATTCCTGTAAGAGGGGTGGATTTGTCACGTCCTAATAAATTCATCCCGAAATAAAAATCATCCTCTAAAAAGAATAATAGAATTAAAAAAAATTCGAAAAGAAAATGGCAAACACTAAAATACGTGCTAGAAAAATTCGAATGTGGTCCGGAGAATTTTTGTTAAATTCTCCTTGGTCTAAAAAGAGCCCTCAAATTTTACTTGAATTTTCAGAGCACCGGAAATATTTATTAAGCAACAACAACTATGATCAAAGTTTACTAAAAAGAAAAGCTAAAAATAATCCTCCTTCCTCCCTTTGGGCCAAGTCCCAAAGTCCTCTCTCTCTCTCTCTCGGCCCGCGGCCAAAGTCCTCTCTTCCTCCCTCTCTTTCTCTCCCTCTCCTCCTCTAACTCCTTCTCTTGGGCCTCCTCTCCTTCCCCTCGGCCCAGCTCCCTCCTCCTCCCTCTCTTCCCCAAGCCGCCTCTCCCTCTTCTCCTCCTGGGCCGGCCGCCCGGCCCAAGCCACGCCACCCAGCCGCCCCATCCTCCCGAGCCGCAACCACCCCCCTCACGCGCGCCGCACGCGCGTTGCACGCGCGCTAACCGTGTGGGGCCCACGCGCCGGTCGTCTCCCTCCTCCCGTGAACCCTAGCTCCTTTCCTCCCTCAAATCCGTGCGATTTAATCATGGGATTCCAAAATTAAATAGGGGGAATTAATCCCCATTGATTCCTCTTTGATTTCCCCCGTTTTCCCCCTTGAATGGCACCCCCAATCGCCCGGAACGGCCGCGCCATTCCCGGCCGCCTTCCATGGCCGCCGGCCGTGTTTCCCGTCGCCGTTCCGCCCTCTCCCATGCCCGGCTCCCTCCCCTGACCTATAAAATGGAACCCCCTCCATGCGTTCTCTTGTTTTAGCCTCCTCTCCCCGGTCAGCCCTCCGTTTCACGGGGAAATCACCGGAGACGCGTCCTCGCCGGCAAAACAGTGGCGTTGCCGCCACTGTACTGCCTCCAGCCACCCCTGCCGCGCCGCTCAGGTGCGGGCCGGCCACGCCGTCTCCTCCCTCGGCGTCGCCACGTCGACCTCCACCCCGGCCTACCCTCTGATTCGTCCGGAGACCGCCGTCGCTCGCGCCGGCCTCTCCATCCTCTTCGTCGCCGGCGTCCCTTCGGCCGCCCCTCCCTCCTCCCCGGCTCGTCGGCTCGCTGAGCCACCACCACCTCCGGCATCGCAGCGGCAAGGTCGCCCTCGGCCTCGCCTCCCCTTTGACCGAACCCCGCCGGTGTTCGTCGTCGTCGTCATCGTTCCTCCTCGCCGGCTCGTTGTCTCGCTGCGCCGCCTCCGTCATCGGATTCGCAGCGGCGTGTTCCACGCCGTCCTCGTCTCCGTGCAGCCGCTGCTGGCTGCCCTCGTCGCCTCCTCGCCGGCCCCGATCGTTGTCGTCGTCGTCCTCTCGTCGTTCCCGGTCGTCGTGGCATTCGTCCCTCTGTCAAGCCGTTCTCGTTCGTCGTCCTCGTTCCGTCAAATGCCGCAGCCCCGTCATCGTCTTCGTCCTCGCCTCTGCGTCGCCAAGCGTTGCGCCGGCCGCGTCTCGCCTTCGTCCAAGGATCGCCGCCGAAGTCGTCCCCTCGCCTTTCGTCTCCGTCATTCCCGGCCGTCTCCGCCGCGCCCGTTCATCGTTGTCGTTCCCACGCCTCATCACGTGGTGGTAAGGATACCTCTCCCTCGCTGCCCCGTCCTCGTCCTTTCGGTGTCGCCCGTGCCTGTTGTGCGGTTGTCGGCCCTGGTACCCATGTATCGGTGTCGGCAGTCATTCGCTTGTGCGTGTGGTGACCGTGTTAGTGTGTCCGCTCGGTAGCCGCGTGGTTTCCACGTGTGCAGCCCGTGTGGTGTCTAGTGGAGTCCGTTTGTTGGCCTCTCGCCTCGGTTGACACACGGGATCTGCTTCTGTCGACCCGTGGACCGTCTCTGTGTACCCGGTCCACCGTGGTCCCTTAGGTTGGCATGTGGAGTCCGCATGTCAACAGCGCAGCCTTCCTGTCTTTTCCAGGCTAGCGCTTACACATGTTTTATAGTTGTAAAACCTAATTATAATAATCCGCAAATCTCCATATAACAGCATTAAACTTCGGATGACCATGCCTTGGTCATACGAACCCCGAATCGACCCGTTCAAGTCTCCTAATGTTTGTTATAACATAAAGAACCCTGTGCTTTCTTTTTATGTATTGTTATTACTTCTTTATAGGCTTGTAGCTTTGCTTGTGTGCTTCGCGTAGCTTCTGTCGTTCTGGAGGTTCTCGAAGCGTGGTTCGCGGTCGTCGCCGAAGGTTCGGAAGGCCATTCTCTCTGAGCAAGGCAAGTCACATCATCCTTGAGCATATTGAATCCCAGTTTATAAAATTATTTTGATTTAAATTAATGCATTATCACTTTATTTAAATTCCCGCGTTATCACTGTTTTATTTAGCCATGCCTATTTACCTTTGTTATGACCTTATTATTATTGCTATCGTTATTATTACCTTGTTCACCCTTGGAAAATGAAACCCCAACTAGTGGGTACTCTATTCATGGTTCCACTAGTATGAATTTAGGGAGATGCTTCGCTGATTAATTAGACAACATTAGGTGGTTTTATAACTTTAGACTTTGGGAATTCTCATATCACTTGGATACTATGGAATGGTTGGCTTATGTTGGAATTGGACACACACCTCCCCCTCTATTCAAAACCCCCAAAATGGTTTTAGGCTGGGCTCGAGGTGCGTGGTTGGGTTTTGTTAGTCGTACCTCGGGTACTATAAGGATTAAGCTCGGGCCTCTATTGCAAAGCACTACCGTACTTCCACATGTCCAGTGGGTAAGGCTTAGTTTGTGGCTCAGACTGGTTATAAACAAAAGTACACGGATGGAGGTGGACGAAGTCGGGGGTCGATGGACATCTCTAGGACAAATGAAGGCTACACGAGCTGTGGCCCGGTAGTCGAGATGTCATGGCACAGGGCTGGTGTTCTGCTGCTAGGGGCTCAATCCTGCCTGCCTGTCCCGGTGGTTCCGGCCGTAGGCGGGGCTGGGTCGGTACTCTTGTTTATGGCTAGGATGGGTTGGGAACTATGTCACGTCTTCCGTCCGTATGCCGTGGTGGTATGTAGCACGTGGTTACACGTGAGGAAGATGTGTCTTGTGGGTAAAGATGTACACCTCTGATCAGAGTATAATCTATTCGAATAGCCGCGCCATCGGTTATGGGCAAGCCTAGCAATGTACCCAAGTTAGTGTTTTAATTCTTAAAACCTGCTTAACAACTAAAATGTGGAATGGTTGGCCTGGGTTGGCTTGGGACGAGCTGAGACCCAGGGTCGGGTTGCCAGTTCGGTCTGAATCATCGTAGGCCTTGGGTTAAGGCAGGTTCGTGAGGGTTCACGGTCTTGATTAATAATACTGTGTAGCTCTGGGATCGTCTTTTTAAAATGGCTTTGGGCAACTAAGTGACTTTTAAATGCTGTTTACTGCAAAACTTAACCCCTATATTATTACCCCTTGTACCCCCTTGCATTAATCATGCATCTGCCGGTGTTGCTTGCTGAGTACTGTGGTTATACTCATTCTTGCTCTATCTCTCCCCCCTTTAGTAAGAGAAGCTTTGGAGAAGAAGTCTTAGGTGGAGTCCTGGCTTATACCCTAGTTGAGCGCCTGTGAAGATGGAGCCGTAGGCCCGCTAGTCCGCTGCTGTTTATTTTTTGTTGTCAGGCCTGAAGTGCCTTTGTAATAATGTAAATATTATCGATATAATAAAGATGTGCCTTTTGTATCATGTTTGTTTGGTGTACCCCGGCTTTTCCTGGGACGGGGATTAATACACTAGCGTTCGGGAAAATGCAAATTTTCTCGGTCGCGACATTTATTTTCCGCACTTAACAATTGCGAAATTACCCGAGTAGTAAATTCTAATTCGTGAAACTTTGTTCCATTAATGACGAACTCATGTCACTCATATGCATGTTTGGGAAGTGCCTAGGCCGACTCCCGGTGCTTGTGGGCTATGACTAGTCGGGCAGAGTGTTTAAATGTAAGGAGTCATCTGCTCGGGGAAATCAAAATTGACAAAAGGAGAAATACGTATTTATAAATATTTTAAAAATACTTGAATTTTCTTCGAGTATTATATTTACATCAGATACTACTCATCCTATATTTTTGTTCTACAGGATCCAGATCCAGATATGCATAAAAGGGATTCATGGCTTTAAGCTTATCTCTTACGCTTCAGGAATTGATCAGTCAGAACATCACCACCGGCTTGCCGTCATCGCCGCCGACTGGTGTCCTCGCCTTTACGGTTGGGTGGTCACCCCGCCGTTGCTGGGCATCGTTGTCTTCACCGACCGGCTGCTTCATCTGCCGCCGACTGGTGTCTCTGCCTATACGGTTGGTTGGTCACACCACCATTGTTAGGCATATACGTCTTCACCACCGGCTTGCCTTCGCCGCCGACGACTGGTGTCTCCGCCTGCACGGCTGGCCTATTATGCCGCCGTTGTTGGGCGTCTACGTCTCCACCACCGGCTTGCCTTCGTCGCTGACGACAAGTGTCTCCGCCTGCACGGCTGGCGTATTATGCCGTCGTTGTTGGGCGTCTACGTCTTCACCACCGGCTTGCCTTTGCCGTCGACGACTGGTGTCTCCGCCTGCACGGCTGGCTTATTATGCCGCCGTTGATGGGCGTCTTCATCTCAACCACCGGCTTGCCTTCCCCGCCGACGACTGGTGTCTCCGCCTGCACGGCTAGCGTATTATGCCGTCGTTGTTGAGCGTCTACGTCTTCACCACCGGCTTGTCTTTGCCGCCGATGACTCGTGTCTTCACCTACACGGCTGGCCTATTATGCCGCCGTTGTTGGGCATCTACGTCTTCACGACCGGCTTGCCTTCGCTGCCGCCGACTGGTGTCTCCGCCTACACGGCTGGCCTATTCTGCCGCCGTTGTTGGGCGTCTTCGTCTTCATCGACCGGCTTGCCTTCGCCGCCGCCGACTGGTGTCTCCGCCTACACGGCTGGCCTATTATGCCGCCGTTGTTGGGCGTCTTCGTCTTCACCGACCGGCTTGCCTTCGCCGCCGCCGACTGGTGTCTTCGCCTACACGGCTGGCCTATTATGCCGTCGTTATTGGGCGTCTATGTCGTCACCGCCAGCTGCCTTCGCTGTCGACGACTGGTATCTCCGCCTGCACCGCTGGCCTATTATGACGCCGTTGTTGGATGCCTACATCTTCACCGACCGGCCACCTCGTATGATGCCAGCTGGCGCTATCGTCTTCACGGCTGGCCATGTCGCCGCCACCGCTAATAGGCATCAGCATCTTCAACGCGTATGACGCCAGCTGGCGCTATCATCTTCACTTCCATGGCTGCATGATTCTGCCAGTGTTGATTGGCCTTATCGTCTTCACCGCTGGTCATCTCGTCTGCTCCTGACTAGTGCCGTCGCCTCTACGGCTGGTTTATACTGCTACCACTACTGATAGACGTCATCGTCTTCATTGCTGGCCGCCTTGTCAGACGCCGACTGGCTTATTCGCCTCCACAGCTACGTGTCTTCGTCAACATTGACTGGAGTCATCGTCATTACCAGTTTGCCTTTGCCGCCGCCCATGGTGTCCCGACTCTATGTTCAGTTGTTTCTCAACTAACCAAAGAGTCGGGGGCTACATAAATACAAGACTCAAAATTCGACAGATATTATGTCAACATGAAGGAATCAATTAACCAGCCAATGAGTCATTATCTTCATCTTCGCTTAAGAGCAAGCTTTTTACTTCATCAACTCCAATTATTTCACCGGCAATTTTGGCTTCTCCGTCATCGCCACGATCTACTTCAAATTTCTCAAATATCAAGTTTGAGATATAATTTACATGTCCGGGAGTTCAGAGTTATTAACCAATCAGCTCAGTTTCGACGAGTTGGACAACAACATCTACTTTCCTCCAAGTAGAGCATGTGCAACAACTATAACACCAAGTTCTACTGACATCTTTATAAATCAAGGATCGTTGCATCAGTCTTCGTTATGCACACGCTCGCATCAAGGAAATTACTCGAGCTTCGATATCTTCTCAACAGTTTGATGGATTATTATCATTGACATCATCATCAGCACCTCTACTTCATCGGCTTTGACATCTCTGCCGTTGCTAATGGATGACTACGTCTTCGCCTCCGGTTGCTTCCGTCATTGCCGACTTGTTATTTCGCCTTCACAATTGACCTACTATGCAAACGCTGATGAGCGTCTTCGTCATTATCATCGGTTGCTATGCTGCTATTGACTGGATCATCGACATCGTCATCTTCATCAACATCCTGTCAAGCCTCTTCAACATAGCCTACTCTGCTGCTGTTTGATGGGCAACTTCGTCATCATAGTCGATCATCTATGATTGCTGCTTATCATCATTACTGTCGGTTGCATTTGTCGTCGCCGACTATTTTCTTCATCTTCATGATTGGTGGATTTCGTCATCGCCTTTGATGCGTGTCTACATCTTCACCGTCGGCTTGCTTTCGTCACCACCGACCGGTATCCTCGCCTTCACGGATGGCTAATTATGTCACCACTAATGGGCGCCTTCATCTCCATTGCTGGCTGACCTGACTGCTGCCGACTGGTTTCTTCGCCTCCACGGCTATGCGACTTCATCACCTTTGATTGGTGTCACTGTTTTTACTACCACTGACATCTTCCATCACCTCTGATGAGCAATATCATCGTCATGTTGGTCATTTCATCTCCATGCCGACTGCATCAGCTACAATCAATGGACAATTGTGACTACGACGGAAAGATAAGCTACATGCATAGGGGCTCATCAACTCAAGCGCGAGGATTATATCTTCAATTTGGACTTTTTCCAGATACATTCAGCTTGAATTTATGGTCATGAGTCGATTTCTTATGCTCAACGACTGGATTATTCATTATTCCCCGTAAGGGCTATCAACCGAATACTTGCGCCAGTCGGGATTCAATTTTTATATCTATTTTGGAGTATCCCATAAGGGATAATCACTCAGATCAGAAGCTATTGATATGAGCTACACTTGGTCTGTATCACCCGGAAGATTTATTACTCGGGAGCATGTTACATGCGTCATCCTTTAAAGGGAGTCGAAGACATATTTTTTTGGCCTAGGTCTAATATGTCTGCAGCCCATATTTTCAGGTGTGGCCTGTCACGTTCTTTTAGGGACTTAGGCACTTTTTGCTTAGGCCAAAGTGCGTGTGATCAAGTGCCCAATACCTTAAAATCCTTTTATACCGCAGTCACTCAACTTTTTACGAGTTGGTACAATGTATCTTAAAAGGTGTCAAACAGTAAAGCTTTATATAGCTGCCCCGTTGACTTTTTTATATAAGTCAAAGTGTTGTTTGGGTTTTTAAGCAATTGATTGAATACAATATCGTTACTTTTTGCCACGTAAGTGTGCATTTTTATTGACCAATATTATGGCTTAGGCTGATTATATATCTTGGTCATTTTCTAGGTGGTTGGTAAATCTTTTATGAGTTTATTTACTCGGATGTTAGTACATATGCCATATATTTCCAGGTGTGGTGAAACCATGTCTCTTTTAGGGACTTAAGCACATCTGTTAAAGCAGTGTGCGCATGGTGTATGCCCAATACTTTGGAAATTTCTTTATTCACAGCATTCAAGCTTTTTTATAGCTGTTTTGCTATGTGAATTTTCAATGATGTAGTCAACTTTAGGTTGCTCGCATCTATGTTTACAAAGCAGTCGGTATATCACTTGGATCATGTTATTTGGTGGATTCACACCATATATGCTATATATTGATATCAAGTCACTTGGTTGACTATAATTATCGAGAACCACTCAGTTGGTTCGATTATTTATTCCTTGACTATATGCTTGGTTTGTTTAACTAACCACATAGTCGGAGGCTACACCTATTAGGTGCATCTAGTCAATGCACCTAAGTTTACATTTCATTATTTTCAGCCCTCCACAGTCTTCAAATTTGATAAAAGTACTCGGAAGACCATGGCAAAGATGATTGAAGCACTCGGCTTTAGAGTAATCTGGTTCGAGAGAAGATTATCTTTTCGACTGTGAAGGTCTCAGGGGCTACTGTGGAGATAATGGGTACCCCATACCCACACTGCATGGTTATCTGACTAGTTATAGGAGATAACTAATATCTATGAAATATGTAACGGATCATGACTTGGGTATTACGTTTCCTTGTGTATTATGGAACGGCCTAAAGTCCTGGTTTGATAATATTGTAAAGTAGATTTAGGAAACCGATACCGTATTGGTTAAGGTTTCTATCTTGTAATCCTGCCCCCCATCCTATATAAGGTGGGCAGGAGGCCCTCTAGGGGGCATGAGACAACTAGATCGTCAGATCTATAATACACCCGGCGGATTCAAATCCCCAAACAGGAGTAGGGTATTACCTCTCATCGAGAGGACCTGAACCTGTCTAAATCCTTGTCTCTGCATCCATCCACTTTTAGGTCTCGTGCGCTACCCCCTTTTATTATTGCCGAATTCATGTTTCGACATACATCATGCCTCTGCCTAATTGCTATTAAATCGGACAATTTCATCTCATGAATACCACTGTAGAAATAACTGTGAAACTACTTCTCCAAATCGGCCCAACTATTGACAGAGTTGTACGGCAAAAAAGAAAACCAAGTAAAAGCCGATCCGAATAAAGACAAAGGAAATAACCTAACTCTCAAGGCATCAACAGCTGATGCTTCTCCACATTGAGCTAAGAATCGGGTGACATGTTCATAAGTGGAAACATTATCTTGCCCTGAAAATTTTGAGAAATCTGGCACCTTGTACCTAGCAGGAAATGCAACTCTTTCGAACCACTCAGGATACGGATGCATATACAAGTTCCCAGTGTCCTTTGGCTTGAGCCCGAACTGTTCCCTCATCACATCTGCAATCATATCGGCCCAAGGTCTCTGCTGAGGTACCCCTTGTGTATGCTGCTGTATCGGCTCGAACTGATTGAATTGAGGAGCATACTGAGGCTGAGTTGACCCCCCTTGGTGGACATGAGGTGATGGAGGCTGGTAATTATAATTCAAGTAACCCCCGTGGTAATTTTGGGTATTCGGTTGAATATTTGTTAACGACCAAATTTGGTAACCTAAAGTATCGAAGATGAAGATCAGATCGAAGCGGAATCCAAGACCAAGATTGTTTCGGCAACAGAGTAAGGATCGACTGAAGTCCAAATCGGCTACAATCGGGATCGGCAGAGTCCGAGTTGGACAAGGTTAGCCGATCAAGCCGAATCCGACAATTGTATCTATTAATTAGGATATTTCATGGAATTTCCTTAGAGATATGTTTGGGCAAAAGTCTGCTGCAAAGACTTATAGTATCTTAGAGTTTGTTAGAGACAAGAGTCGTGTCCGACATGGACATATTTTGTAATCTTGGGTATAAATAGACCCCAAGCCCCATGTAATCAAACTAACACACGTTCAATACAATCTTGGCACATCGCCACCCTTTTACTTTCACTTTGTTTCGACGAGTTCTTGCTTTCGGATTGAGCTGCATTGGTTTCGATCTTCAACTAGAGGTAAAACTTAGTATGGCGGCTTGTGTTCTCGGGATTAGTGCTTCCATCTTTATGATACCCTAATCTTGTCTATGTAATTCGTCGAGTTATTATATATTCTATATAATCCACGACAATATCGTTATTTAACCTACAATGGGCTAACATCTATCATCGGAAGGAAGCCGATTAGGTTAAATAGCAACGTTGGCTTCGATTGTATAGGATATCCACCACCCTATGAAACATCCAGCGGCTTGATTGTCTAGATATTATTCTTCTTTTCATACTTAGTGCTGTATCAGTTAAGTTTGATCTACTAAGTCGTGCTTAGAATATTAATCTCTAGCCTGCTTTCTAGTTGCCCATTAGAGTAGTATCGGAGTTTCAGCCGATCTTACCTGATTTAACTACTTTTACGTTACATGATTGATTAACATGTTAAATCCGCCCTTTACATTAAGATCTTGTTGTAATTAGATATGTTAGGCTTCTGTTTGACGTATTTTACTTGCTTTAATATCTTAATATAGAGTGGTATCGGAGTATTAGCCGATACATGCTAGATCTATCTGATCGGCTATGTTATAAACATATATAATCCGGTTGTTAATATATATTTCGATCTAAGTGATTTATACTGTCTCGGCAAGGCAACCGATTTATCCCAATCACTTGATTTAAATTTATATCGATATAAGGATTATATGTTGTTAACAACTGTAGCCGATCGAGTAAATTTAGTTCTTTATTACTTATTCACGATTATCGATCGATCCATATATGACATCGGTTCAAAGATAAATGATATGTCATCGGCAATTAGCCGATCGGCTATCATTTATGGATTTAACCGCGGTTTCCCTGTCTTTATTTCTTGTTGATTGCAGGATCAAATCAACTGGCACGATCACGAACCTAAAGGCAAGCTTTTGGACCTGCACTGGAGTTAAGCAGATCTCCCAGGCCTCGTGTTTTTACATCAACACGCTTTTGGCACGCCCGGTGGGACAGAGTTTTTAGCAACATTCTCTCATGGCTGAGAAACCACCACCATCACCGTCTTCGGCTGGTAAAGGATTTCCTCCTAAGACTGATAATCAAAAGTTTGGTGCATCTAAAGTTAATGAGGGAAATATTGTTCCCATCAATTTAGGTAAACTGACACCGGAACAAAAGACAGAGCTCGAACAGATGATGCAGCAAACACAACACCAGTTCTTAAACTCGTTCATGGAGACCCGTAAGGGAACAGTTGTTCAGAAGTACAAAATCAAATTAGTAACTGATGTTCCTGGGATAGATTCTTCTAAGGATGGAGAAGTGCAACAAGCCCCGGCTGGTACAGCTGAAACGGGAAACCAAGGCATTCCAGAGGGCTCAGGAGATAAAGGTGACGGCACCTAGGGGGTACAAGTTGAGGATCTTGGTCCAGATGGCAATTCGACACAATTACAGTTCAATAATTTCAAAGATTGGATTGACTATGCTGTGCAACATGCTTTGATCAACCAATCTGGAGTGTTAGTCAATACTTTATCAAATATGGTGAAGTCAATGGTTGATGGTTCGATAGCTGAGTATCAAGCCACAGTACCAGTTTATTTAGCAGGAGGTGTTTTCCCAAACTATTGGCCTTTGATTACAGATAATCAGCCAGCTACTTCTAATGTACCACCAGTTCAGCCGACTGCGCCGATATTAGCTCCTGCATTTGCTGCACCAGCATCGGCACCAGGGCAATTGATCAATCCTCGGTTGTTGGTGAGAGAGCAGCCGCAACACGCTGGTCAGAATGTTAATCGGCTGACCCAAGAATAGGTCACTGCTATGTTTTTACCAACTCAGCCTACCGTTGATCCAGCACAGCACCAACCGATTCAGCAGACGCCATCGAGGCAACAGGTTATCCAGCCGATTCAACAGACACCACCAAGGCAACAGGCTATTCAGCCGATTCAGCAGCAAGGTTCGCTGAATGCATCGGCTGGGTTGATGACGCCTGGTAATCAGCCAAGGCAGCATGTCATGACTCAAGTTGTCCCTGAGAATTTGGTTCATAATGTGCAACCAGATCAATCAGTGATACCTCAAGTCGTTCCTGAACATTTGGTATGCAACATACAGCCGAACTTTCAGAATTATCAAGGGGGCAATTTGAATTACCAATATCAGCCACCATCGCCACAAGTTTAGTATCAGCAAGGGGGTCAGCTCAGCCTCAATTCGCTCCTTAGATCAATCAATTCAAGCCCATGCCGCAACAAGTGCAAGGAGTACCTCAGCCAAGACCATGGGTTGATATGATTGCAGATGTAATGAGAGAGCAGTTTGGGCTTAAGCCGAAGGATGCTGGAAATTTGTATCGGCATCCATACCATGAGTGGTTTGAGAGAGTTCAATTGCCTAATCGATACAAAGTTCCGGATTTTTCAAAGTTCTTGGGGGCAGGACAGTGTTTCAACCTATGAACACGTCAGCCGATTATTAGCTCAATGTGGCGAGGCATCGGCTACTGACGCCCTGAGGGTTAGATTGTTTCCTTTGTCTTTATCTGGATCGGCTTTCACATGATTTTCTTCTTTGCCATACAATTCGATCAACAGTTGGGCCGATTTGGAGAAGTAATTCCATAGTTACTTTTATAGTGGGGTTCATGAGATGAAATTGTCTGATTTGACAACAATCAAGCAAAGGCACGATGAATGTCACAGCCTGAATTTCGTTTCAGGATTTATAAATTATTTAATAAATTATTAATAGAATTTATATTAAATGTTTATTAATTTACAAGTGAAGTTAAATGTGGGAAATAAAATTTCCTTAATTTAAAACATGGATGGATTTAATTTGTATTAAATTCTCCATGATTAATTATACTCTCTGAAATTTTCTCGGAATTTTCGGAGCTCAATTCCTAATGTTAATAATACAAAGAACAGTTTAGCAATTATTTAAATAATAAATTAATCATTAAATGATCTGGATATTATTATATTAAATACTTTGAGTGTCCAAGTATGTTCAAGATTTTTCTTGGAATTATTTGAGCATTGAAAGTATTTTTAACAATTGAAAGATCATCTCATTGGTTAATTTATTTGGAAAAGTAATAAAAATCCTCCTCCTCAGCCTGGGCCGAATTCAGCTCATTCCCTCCCTTCCTCTCAGCCCGGCCGAGAGTCTGTTTTACCTCCCCCTCGCTACAGTACTCCATCTTCCTCCTCCAGCCGACTGTCTCCCGTGCCGTGCACAGTGCCGCCGATTCCCTTCCAAAATCCGGCCACCTCATTGCTCCTCTCAATCTCCTCTTCCTTTTCCCCAAGAAATCCCCAAATGTTTCTATGGAAATCCTTTCCAATTTCGCGGTTCAACCTTTCCTTTTTCCAGCGAAGATCTAAACTTTCCCGAGTTTAGATCCCGGCCTCCCATGGCTATATAAAGGACCCCCTAGTCGTCCTCTCCCTATCCCCTCAAGTCCCGTCCGCCGTCGTCGCCGGAATCGCTCTCCCCGCGCTCTCCCTCTCTCTCCACCTCCGGCCGCCGCTCCAGCCGCCATTCGCCGTCGCCCCGGCCGTCGCCGGTCAGCACCGCCACCTCCCTCGGCTTCGCAGTGAAGATCTCTACCCCGGCCACCCGTTCTTTTGCGCCGAACCCCGCCGGAAGTCGCCGTCACCGTGAAGGCCGAACCGTTGCCATGTTTTGATCTCCGGCGAAGCTTTGCCGTCGACTCCGTGGTCGCCGGACCTCGCCGTATCCACTGTCGGCATCGCAGCAGTGAGGAGAAGCCCGGCAGCCATCTCCCCGAAGCCGAAATCCATCGGAGCACCGTCGTCACCGTGAAGCCGATCTGTTCCATCTTCAGTCGCGCCGTTCGTCGTCGTCCGTCGTCGCCCTCGGTCGCCGTCGACTCCATTGGGTTCGCAGGAGCAAGGTGAAGCCCGGCCATCGGTTTTTCTTCGCCGAAGATCGCTGAAACGTCGCCGCCGTGGACAGTACCTCGCCGCCCTTCGAAGCTCGTCGTCGGCCATCTTCCGTCGCTGTCCGTCGTTGCGTAAGTGTTGGTAAGAATCGCCGTCGCCTTCTCTACCTCACGGTGCCCTCCGTTTGCATTATTGTGCCATGGTTCGCCGGCAACCGCCACTCCTATGCCGTTCACCTATGAGGTTTTCCCTAGGGCCTTAATCCGATCTAACCTAATCCGCTGTCTGTCTAGCGTAGTAGTCGTCTCCGTGTGTTGCCGCCGGGTAGCCATCATCATCTCTCCCTCTCCGATCATTTTGGTTCGGTGAGACTTCTATCCATGTTCCCTCGGTTTAGTTTTTAATCTCTCGTTTTTGTCATCGAGTAGCCGTCGCCGTGCCACGCTTAGCTGCTGCCCTAGCGTCGCCGCTGCGCTAGCCGCCTAGCCGTCGCTGTGCCGTCATCCTAACCCTAGCCGCGTGTCTCCGCCAAGTCGCCGCTGCCTAGCCGAGCCAAGTCGCCCTAGTGCCGCCGTGTCGCAGCTATGTGCCGCTTTAACCCAGCCGCCGCTTTAGCCGTTGCTCGGTAGCGAAGTTGTCTAGCCATAGGTGCATCCCTAAATTCCTATCGGCCTATCGTTTGCCGTACCGGGGCTTTACCGTGAATCGTGTCTAGCCTACCGGTTTAGTCGCAGCTGTTGTTGAGTCGTTCACTCGTTCGTTCAAATGAGGTGTTCCCCGTGCTTCGTTCGTTCGTCCGTGTGGAGCTGTTCAGAGCCGCCAGTTTCGTTCACCGGTTTCGGTTGATCATTTCGGTGATCCCGTGTCACGTAGAATTGACTTGTTGAGTCGATATCTCGTGAGGCTCGCTTGCCAGATCAATCTAAGCCATCCGATCTTGGTCAACTCTCGGTCAAGATTAATCTTAGCCGTCCAAAATTGATATAAATCCGTTCTCTCTTTTCAATGACATATTATTCCTTTTTAATATATGTCATCTACCAAATATGATCTAATCTTTTTCCGGAGGATGTTTTAATCTTCTGTCTCAGCTATAAATCATTTGTAAATTGTTTAATCAATTTGGAATAGTCTTTTCTTTAATAGGTTTAATTGGAATTAAATCTTGTAAAATTCGTAACTAATTCATACGAAATCGGAATGAGACCATTCAAGTCTCTAAATTTATCTAAAATCATAATCTACATGTTTGTTTACTTTATATGAATTGTTTATTTGGTTTTTATTAGTCTTTTTCCTCGTTTTGCGTGATAGCTTGTCGTTTCCGTCGTTGCGAAGGTTCGTGAGTGCGTCGGAAGTGTTCAAGAAGACTAATTGAAGACCGATTATTGCAAGGCAAGTCACACAGATCCCAAACACAATTCCTTTGAGTATGTTGATCCTATATTTAAATTCTTTATTTATTTCAACTGTGCATTTATTTTCGAACGTCATCGGGTGGTGTGAACTTATTCCTTTGTTATGGCCAATTTGCATTGATTACCTTATTTCTTGATTACCTCAGGTTATAATTTGACTAGTTGGATTTATATATTGGTTCAGCTAGATGTTAGACATAATTGCTTAGCCATGCTTAGAGACATTAGCTCATATAAATGGGATAACGTATGATTCACCATTATTTAATGATGGCTTAATGATAGCTCACGATGGTCAATCGTGATTGGTTAATTAATTACTTGCCAATTAAAACTTGATAATGGTGGGTTGTGAGCACATGGTTTTGATGGTCGTGCTCATGACAATTAAGGACCGGTTCACGAGTTTCGGTTGTGAAACATTGTCACGTCCCAAAACGACTCTAAAATACATCCTCTAAATTATGCCTAGAATAATTAAAATCCGTGTGAAAGCCTCCAAAAATTAAAATGTGCAAAGTTAAAAGTCAAATAAGGCTTGGAGGATTTTTGTATATTTCCTAAAAGCCTAAAATGCGTAAATAAATTTTAGTGGAATTTTCAGAGCACAAATAATAATTATTAAGAAATAAACAAAGTTAAAAAGGTTTTATAAAAAGAAAAACCCTAAAAGTCCCCCTTCCCTCCCTTGGGCCGGCCCGGCCCATCTCTCTTCCCCCCCTCTCTCTCTCCTCTCCCCACGGCCCACTCGGCCCCTCCCCGCGCGCGCGTCGCTGACGGGCGGGCCCGCCCGCCACCCTCGCTGACGGGTGGGGCCCACCCGTCATCCCCGTCCTCCCGCCGCTCCCGCCGCTCCGCCCGCGCCAAGCGCCGCCGCCGCCGCCAAATCCGCCGCATCCCGCCGTCCCCGCGTGCAATAAAGTGGGGGAAATCACTCCCCGTGATCCCCTCTCCCTTTCCCCCCATTTTCCCCTCTCTCTCTTGCGTTCAAACGGGCGGATTTGCCCCCGCAAATCTCGCCGGCGCCATCGATGGCGGCCGACCCCCCGCGCCGGTTTCCTTCCCTTCCGGCCGCTCTCTCCCCCTTCCAACCCTATTTAAACCCTCCCCGCACCTCCTCCGTCCGTTTCCGCCTCTCGCCGCCCATCCTCCTCGCCGGATTCGAGCTCGCGACGTCGCTCTCTCTCTCTCCGCCATCGCCGCCGAGCTCCGGTCCGCCGCCGTCGTCGCCCCGGACCGCCTCCGACCTCGGCGCCGCCTCCTTCGGGTTCGCCGCATCCTCGCCAACCTCGTCCACCTCTCCGTTTCGGTCGCCAACCGCCAGAACGCCGTCGACCCCGTCGACTCGAGCCACGCCACCGCCTCCCTCCGCTCCGGCCGCCTCCTCCGTCGCCACCATTGCCCCGGGGTGAGCCATGGACCGTCGCCTCCTTTCCCCCTTCCCTCCCCTCTCTCGGCCGCTGCTCCGCCGCGCCGGTGGTCGCCGGCGGCGGCCATCGGGGCGCGGGCGCGCCGTCTCCCGCCGACCGTGCCGGCACGGCCACCCTCGGGCGCGCCGAGTGGCTGCCGCGTGGGGCCCGGCCGTCAGCCGCCCGCGCCCTTGGGTGCGGCTGACGCGTGGGACCCACGGCGCCGGCCGGTGTGAGCCCGGGTGCACCCGGTCCACCGTGGACCGTGAGGCTGCCGCGTGGGCCCCACTCTCGTGGACCCGGTCCGCGCGCCCCCTCCCCTCGGCTGACGCAATAAACCCTTTTTAAATTAAATTTTAAATGAAGAAATTCGCAAATATTCATTTAAAGAGCATATAAACTTCAAATGGCCGTAACTTGGCCATTTGAACTCGGAATTGGACCGTTCATGTCTCTAATTTTTCCTTAAGAAGTCAAGAACCCATTTTTGTGCTTTGTTCCTGCTTTTTATATGGAGTTTATTATAGTAAAAGCCTTTTCTTTTCCATTGGTCGTGTAGACGCTGCAGCTTCGGAAGATCCGCTCTTCGTGGAGGTTGAAGCCGACGTTTGGAAAAGCGAGCAAGGCAAGTCACATCATCCTTGAACATATTGAATCCCAGTTTATAAAATTATTTTGATTTAAATTATTGCATTATCGCTTTATTTAAATTCCCGCGTTATCACTGTTTTATCTAGCCATGCCTATTTACCTTTGTTATGACCTTATTATTGTTATTGTTATTATTACCTTGTTCACCCTAGAATAAACAAAACCCCAACTAGTGGACACTCTACTCATGGTACCACTAGTATGATTTTAGGTAGATGCTTCGCTGGTTAATTAGGCAACATTAGGTGGTTTTACAACTCTAGACTTTGGGAATATTCTCAACACCTGGACACTATGGGATGGTTGGATTATTATGGAATTGGATTCACACCTCCCCCTCTATTCAAAACCCTCAAAATGGTTTTAGGGTGGGCTCGGGGTGCATGGTTTTGATAGTAGCACCTCGGCCATATAAGGACCGGTCTTCGGGCCTCTGTTGCAAAGCACTACCGTACTTCCACATGTCTAGTGGGTAAGGCTTAGTTTGTGGCTCAGTCTGGTTATAAACAAAAGTACACGGATGGAGATGGACGCTGCCGGGGGTCGATGGACATCTCTAGGGCAAATGAAGCCTACACGAGCTGCGGCCGGGTAGTCGAGATGTCATGGCACAGGGCCGGTGTCCTGCTGCTAGGGGCTCAGTCCTGCCTACCTGTCCCGGAGGTTCCGGCCGTAGGTGGGGTTGGGTCGGTACTCTTGTCTATGGCTAGGATGGGTTGGAAACTATGTCACGTCTTCCGTCCGTATATCGTGGTGGTATGTGGCACGTGGTTACACGTGAGGAAGATGTGTCTTGTGGGTAAAGATGTACACCTCTAATCAAAGAATAATCTATTCGAATAGTCGCGCCCTCGGTTATGGGCAAGCCGAGCAATGTACCCAAGTTAGTGTTTTAATTCTTAAAACCTGCTTAACAACTAAAATGTGGAATGGTTGGCCTGGGTTCGCTTGGGACGAGCTGGGACCCAGGGTCGGGTTGCCAGTTCGGTCTGAATCATCGTAGGCCTTGGGTTAAGGCAGGTTCGTGTGGGTTCACGGCCTTGATTAATAATATTGTATAGCTCTAGAATCGTGTTTACAAAATAGCTTTGAGCAACTAAGTGTCTTTTAATGCTGTTTACTGCAAACCCTAACCCTTTATATTATTACCCCCTTGTACTCCCCTGCATTTATTCTGCACTTATGGGTGTGTCTTGTTGAGTACGGTGGTTGTACTCAGTCTTGCTCAATTTTTCCCAAACCCAGAAGAGGAGCCCCTAGAAGATGAAGGCTTTGGTGTCTAGCTCGTGCCTGCCATCAAGCGCCTGTGGTCGTCGCCCTAGTCTTCCGCTGTTTTTCGTTTGTCTTCTTGTGTGCTGGGTCTTCGCCGCCCATGTAATAAATTAATTAATTATGCTTCCGCTTGTTAAACTCTGAATTGTATCAACTTTTGGTGTACCTTGCCTCCTGGGACAAGGAATAATGCACGCACGTAAGGAACGCCCATTGGGTTATTTCCGGTCGTGACAAACATTAACCGTGCCAACCACAAGCCAGCGTGGGCAACGGCTTTACCTTTTGTATAGTATGGTTCATTGCGGAGCACCAGACTGAGAAGTGGCCGAGATAAGCCCACGGGGGTCGCTGGGGAGTCCATGCCTTGTTTTCTAAGGGGGTGATTATGATCCAGGAACGGTGCACTGTGGTGAATTGTGTTGTGCGAGGGGTACTGTCACAGCTCCTTTCCGAGGTACCGTGATGGTATTGAGGCGCATGGTGACAAGTCGTGGGGCTGTGTCTTGTGGGTACAGTGGTACACCTCTGGCCAGAGTAAAACTATTCGAATAGCCGTGCCCGCGGTTATGGGCGGGTCTAACAATGTCTTTCGTGATTAGTCTCACACTTCTCACCATAATAAATGATGCTATAACTGGTAATAATTTGATTAGCTCCTGGTTTGGAATAGTACATTCCTGGTTTGGAGATAGGTCTGTGCAGCCGGGTATGGTTGTTCAGGATGGTTGGGCCTGATCAGCATGGGTGATGCTGTTCAGTGTTGATTAATATTGATGATTAATTACTCTACTGTTTTGCAATTCTTAAATGTTTGCTAAATGCTGCTTTTGCAAATGAGCCCTATATTATGCCATCCTTTGGTATCCTTGTGCAGTTGCATATTTGCTGTGTGGCTTGCTGAGTATGTCATATGCTCACCTTGCAATAATCAATCAAACCTCAGTTGAAGACAAGTTGCGAAGGAGAAGACGTTTGGCTTATCCCCATTTGAGCTGCCTGTGGGAGTGGAGTCGGAGCTTCGCTAGATTTTATTTTCCGCTGCAGTTTTCTTCATGGTGAGGACAAAGTGCCTCTTAAGTAAGTATTTATCGTTTTAGTTAATTTGATGAATCTGTATATTAAATTGTCAGTTTGTGTACC
Source organism: Oryza sativa Japonica Group (assembly GCF_034140825.1). NCBI lineage: Eukaryota > Viridiplantae > Streptophyta > Magnoliopsida > Poales > Poaceae > Oryza > Oryza sativa. The sequence goes on along the minus strand of NC_089044.1, from coordinate 13,067,110 downwards.
TCGGTTGATTCCTGGACAAGGATTTTATGCACAAATAAGTTCGGAAATTACTAGTGAATTTCTGGGCGTGACAATGAACCTGTGCAAGATTATATTCAGAGGTTCAAGAAGATGACGAACAGGTGCTACAGCTTGAGTTTGACCGATGTTCTGCTAGCCGATTTAGCCTTTTAGGGTCTGATAGCTTCGATCAGGGAGAAGTTCTCATCTCATGACTTTGATACTTTATTACATCTTGCACAAAAAGTGACTTTACATGAACAGAGGTTTGCGGAAGCCAGGAAGAACTTCAAAAAGATTAATCATGTCTGTCCTTATATCTATGGGTCCAACGATGATGATGATATTGACTCCGAAGTAGCAGCAGCCGAGTGGGTTAGAAGTAAGAAGGTTATACCGTGCCAATGGGTGAAAAAGTTATGGAAAAGAAGAGAGGTATGACTTTGACATTACTAAGGCTGATAAGATTTTTGACTTGTTGCTTCGGGAAAAGCAGATTCAACTTCCTGCTGGTCACATTATACCATCGGCTGAGGAATTGGGCAAAAGGAGGTACTGTAAATGGCACAATTCTGGTTCTCATTCTACTAATGATTGCAAGGTGTTTAGACAGCAAATCCAGGTTGCCATTGAAGGGGGAAAGATTAAAAAAAGCCGATGAAGGTTGATGGTAACCCTTTTCCTGTTAATATGGTGCACACGTCTGGAAGGGCAGCCGATGGAGGGAGGAGTAGGAATTTCCAGATGAATCCGGCTAGAATTATTAACAAGTACCAGAAGAAATATGACAAGAAGCAGCAGGAGAATTATTATGAAGAAGATGATGGTGGTTTTGATCCTCATTGGGGTTGTGAGTTTTTCAGATTTTGCTGGAATGAAGGGATGAGGCTGCCATCTATTGAAGATTGTCCTGGATGCAGTAATGTTGCAGAAAGTTCAAGCCAATCTTATAATAGAAGCAATCGGCTAAGGCAAACAAGGGTTCCTGTTCATGAAAGATTGGGCCCAGTAAATTAAGATCAGGGGGATGATGAAGGCGGAAAAAATCAATGGTGCCCTTCTGGTATTTTTACAAAGAATCAGGAAAGGAGGGTTCAAAGATTGAGGAACAGACAACGCTTCCAAGAAGTCGAGCAAGAGATTAACCATCGGCTGAAGAAAACGAAGCCGAGGCAGGAGTGGCGTGTTAAGAACCAAGCTGCTACAGCCGATGAGGTCAAAGCCGACGAAGCAAAAAGGTTGGCTAAAGGGAAAAGTGTTGTCACTGCGTCGGTTAACATGGTTTTCACGTTACCAGCTGAGTTTGGAGCTAATCAAGCCGATGTTGACGAAATTGAAGAAGCTTCGGCTAGATTGGTTTTGTTGCCAGAACAAGCAAGTTTTGAGAAGCCAGAAGGGACAGACAATCGGCACTTAAAACCATTGTATACAAATGGCTATGTCAACGGGAAGCCGATGTCCAAGATGATGGTTGATGGTGGGGCTACGGTGCATTTGATGCAATATGCTACATTCAAGAAGCTGGGCAGAAATGCAAAAGATCTCATCAAAACAAACATGGTTCTTAAAGACTTTGGTGGCAATCCATCGGAGAATAAAGGAGTGCTGAATGTGGAGCTGACAATTGGCAGCAAAACCGTCCCTACAACATTTTTTGTCATCGATGGGAAGGGTTCTTATAGCTTGTTGCTTGGAAGGGATTGGATTCATGCTAATTGTTGTATTCCTTCGACCATGCACCAATGCATGATTCAATGGCAAGGCGACAAGATTGAAATTGTGCCAGCCGACAGGTCAGTAAACGTTGCCAGTGCCGATTTAGCTCTTTGGGAGATGGACTGTATTGATTGCTTATCTGGAAACATGGCAAGATTAGGGTGTGCATTGATTTTCGAGACCTGAACAAGGCTACCCCAAAAGATGAATATCCAAAGCCAGTAGCCGATCAATTGGTTGATGCTGCTTCCAGGCACAAGATATTGAGTTTTATGGATGGTAATGCAGGGTACAATCAGATCTTTATGGCCGAAGAAGATATCCATAAACAGCTTTTAGGTGTCTTGGCACAATCGGCTTGTTTGAATGGGTTGTAATGACTTTTGGCTTGAAAAGTGCTGGAGCTACATATTAGAGGGCTATGAATTATATATATCATGATCTAATCGACTGGTTGGTTGAGGTTTATATTGACGATGTGGTTGTTAAGTCAAAGGAAATAGAGGATCACATAGCCGATTTGAGGACGGTTTTTGAAAGAACAAGGAAATATGGTCTAGAAATGAACCCAGCAAAGTGAGCTTTTGGTGTATCGGCTGGCCAGTTTTTGGGATTTTTGGTTCATGAAAGAGGGATTGAAATAACTCAAAGGAGTGCTAATGCAATAAAAAAGATTCAACCTTCGGAGAACAAGACAGAATTGCAGGAGATGATCGGCAAGATAAATTTTGTCAAACGTTTTATCTCTATTTTGTCTGGAAGATTGGAGCCTTTTACACCATTGTTGAGATTGAAAGCCGATCAAAAGTTTGTTTGGGGGGTAGAACAACAGAAGGTCTTGGATGGTATTAAGGAATATCTTAGTGCTCCACCAGTTTTGATTCCTCCACAAAAGGGAATACCTTTTCGGTTATATCCATCGGCTGGTGAGAAGTCAATCGGCTCGGTATTGATCCAGGAGGTTGAAGGAAAAGAGAGAGTTGTGTTTTATCTGAGCCGTCGGCTGTTGGATGCCGAGACAAGGTATTCTCCTGTTGAAAAGTTGTGCTTGTGCTTATATTTTTCTTGCACCAAGTTAAGGCATTATCTGCTATCCAATGAATGCACTGTGATATGTAAAGCCGATGTGGTCAAATATATGTTATCAGCCCCGATTCTGAAGGCAAGGGTTGGAAAATGGATATTTGCTTTGACGGAGTTTGATCTTCGGTATGAGTCACCGAAGGCAATTAAGGGGCAAGCTATAGCCGATTGTATTGTTGATCATCGTGATGATTCAATCGGCTCGGTTGAAGTTGTACCTTGGACTTTGTTTTTTGATAGATCAGTATGCACTCATGGATATGGTATCGGCTTGGTTATAATTTCCCCTCGGGGGGCAAATTTTGAGTTTGCTTATACTATTAAACCTTATGCGTCCAATAATCAGGCTGAGTATGAAGCAGTTCTTAAGGGGTTGCAATTGCTCAAAGAAGTTGAAGCCAATGCTATTAAAATTATGGGTGATTCATTGTTGGTGATCAGTAAATTGGCTGGAGAATATGAGTGCAAGAATGATACATTAATGGTTTATAATGAGAAGTGCCAGGAGCTGATGAAAGAATTTCGGCTAGTAACCTTGAAGCATGTATCTCGGGAGTAGAATGTTGATGCTAATGATTTGGCTCAGGGGGCATCAGGTTACGAGCCGATGATGAAAGATGTTAGAGTAGAGGTTGCTGCAATAACAGCCGATGATTGGAGGTATGATGTGCATCATTATTTGCATAATCCGTCTCAATCGGCTTCTCGGAAGTTGCGCTATAAGGCTTTAAAGTATACTTTGCTGGATGATGAGCTCTATTATCAGACGATTGATGGGGTGTTGCTTAAATGTTTAAGTGCTGATCAAGCTAAAGTTGCAATCGGTGAGGTACATGAAGGAATTTGTGGAACTCATCAATCTGCTCATAAGATGAAGTGGTTGCTTCGGCTTGCAGGGTATTTTTGGCAGAAAATGTTGAGGATTGTTTCAAATACTACAAGGGCTGTCAAGACTGTCAAAAGTTTGGAGCAACTCAAATAGCGCCCGCATCGGCTATGAATCCTATCATCAAGTCGTGGCCATTCAGAGGTTGGGGAATTGATATGATTGGTATAATCAATCCACCATCGAGCAAAGGACACAAGTTTATTTTGGTGGAAATCGATTACTTTACCAAATGGGTAGAGCCGATTCCTTTGAAGAAAGTTGATTCTGGGGATGCTATACAATTTGTTCAAGAGCATATAATTTGTCGTTTTGGTATTCCTCAGACCATTACAACCGATCAAGGCTCGATCTTTGTGTCCGATGAGTTTGTTCAGTTTGCAGATAGCATGGGTATCAAATTGTTGAATTCTTCGCCGTATTATGCACAAGCTAATGGGCTAGCCGAGGCGTCTAACAAAAGTTTGATCAAATTAATTAAGAGGAAGATTTCTGATTATCCTCGGCAATGGCATACTAGATTGGCCGAAGCATTGTGGTCCTATCGGATGGCTTGTCATGTTTATGGACATGAGGCTGTTTTACCATGGGAAGTTAGAATCAGCTCGAGAAGGATGGAGTTGCAAGTTGAGTTGACAGCCGATGAGTATTATAATCTCATGGCTGATGAAAGGGAGGATTTGGTTCAATCAAGGTTGAGAGCCCTTGCAAAAGTCAAGTGGTGCCCAAGTCTTTTTTGGAAGGTGAACTTGTGTGGAAATTGATTTTGCCGATAGGGACTTGAGATAACAAATTCGGCAAGTGGTCACCAAATTGGGAAGTACTGTTCCAAATCTATAAGATTGTATCCAAAGGGGCTTATATGTTGCAAGAACTTGATGGAGAAGTCTATGGACGAGCGCTCAATGGCAAATACTTGAAAAAATACTACCCAAGTGTTTGGGTTAATACATGATCGGCTGGTTATTGTCGATACATGAAAGCCGATGTGTTTACATCGCCTTGAGATGGCCGATATGGTTATATAGCCCTTAGTTGTTTTGTATTATAATCGGCTGTGGTTTGCCGATGTACAATGGCCGATATTGTTATATCGTCGTTAGTCGTTTTTCATATTGTAATCGGTTGTGGTTTGCCGATGTACAATGGCCGATATTGTTATATCGCCCTTAGTCGTTTTTCATATTGTTATCGGTTGTGGTTTGCCGATGTACGATGGCCGATATTGTTGTATCGCCCTTAGTTCAATTTATAATTTTAGCAATGCCTTCATCATTATAAAATTAGGGGTGCACATATATATGCTAAAGTTGTGTTAATCGGCACAAAAGATCGTTCAGACAGTCAAAGTAGTGGAGGTATTAGCCGATTAAAAACGAATTTCCTAAGGCCTATTACAAAATGTCACTGAGACAAATATCGTTGGAGAGCTGATATGGCCCTTTGCCTAATTTGTTCTACTTCTTCTATAGCTTGGGCATCCTGAGCATCGGTTCCAAGGATGACTTTTAAAGACTTGGTCAGATCAGCGACATTCTTGATAGCCGATTTCAGCCTTGCCTTTTGTTCTTCGACAACTTGTGGAAGATCGGCTAGCTTTTTGTGTTCCATATCCAGCTCGGCGTTGCATTCTTGAAGTTGTGCCAAGAGTTCAATCTTGCGAGCTTCGAGCTGATCAATATTGGCTTTGATCGGGCCCTCAGATAGCTGATCAAGCTTGATCTTCTCTTTATGAACAAGTTGCCAATTGGCCTGGATTGTGGCTTCGATGTCTTTGCGCTCCCGACGTTCGGCTAATCTCAGCTTGGCCTTCTCCAACTTGAATTGATGTTGTTCAAAATAAGCAGTTGGAGTGAGGACGTCGGCTAGTTCTTCTGGGACCAAAGCTTGAACTTCATGTAGCCAAGTCCTAATTGATCCGCAGTCTACCACCAAACTTTCTAGAGATGATGCCTCTAGCCGATGATGGATGTCTTCAAGAGTTTTCTTCACATCATCAGATAAGGGAGCTAAAGCTTTGGTGGTGGTGTCCTCTTCTGTCTCATAAAAATAGTCCTTGATGTCGAAAAAGAACATATTGGCTAAGGCCTGCAAGAATAATTGAAAGAGAGTTACACGCTAAATAGATATGGCCGATCTAAGTTCTTGTGTCAAAGGGAAACTTACTGGGATGGCAGGAGCGGCTAGTTGTTCCTCTTCTTCGACACGGTGACTCCCTGCAGCCGATGGAGTTTGATCACTTGATGATTGCTGTACAGGGGAAGAAGGAGGAGGAGGAGGCTGTAAAAGAGACAAGTGTTAGATAAGATCGGTTATGATCGATTAGTGAAAGAGTTTATATGGGAACATCTTACTGGTGGAGCCGGTTTGAGAGTTGTTGCTGCTGATTTCTTCTTCACATTAGTTTTCTTTTTTTGCAACTATGAAGCCTATAAGTAATCGGCTATAAATAACGTAGTTATAAAAGGGATCAAGGAGAGTTGTTTACCCTGGAGAAATGAGCTGGAGTAGAAGGAGTTGGAGGAGTCTTCTTGGGTGAAGCCAATGGTGTTCTTTCAGTATCGCTTACTTCGCCTGCAGCCTTGTCAACATCCTCTTCAATTTCCTCTTCATCCAGGGCTTGCTCGATAGATGGATCCAAGGTAGGTAGATCATCGATTGGCTTAGGCTTGTTCTTCCTAGTTTTCTTCTTGGGAACCAGAGCCGATGGGTCTATAGCCGATGCTCTAGTCTTTCTATTCTTGCTGACATCGGTTGGTTCTCTGATTAGCCCTTGAAGTAGACTTGAGGTCTTGGGGGCATGATAGCCGATGACAGGGGGAGATGGTCCACCTCCATTTGGAATGAGGCCTGGAGCATATTCTATGTCCCTACCACTGTTACTCTGGTGAGGAGGAGAGGATTCTGTTATATGCAAGATAACAAGAGAAGTTAGTCAAATTTCAATAATAATTGTTCAAACAGAATTGACAAGAGTAAAGATGTACCTGAGGAATGACATCAGGAAAGAGGTCTGTCATGTACATGGAAGCCGATTGATGGAATAGATGCAGCTTCCATTCACCCCACCATCTGTCAAATGCCCTGCTCCTGAATTTTGCTAGCTCTATGTTCTCAATGCTACCAAAAGGGGGTCCTGGGATGTTGAGTAGCCGATCCATCATCAGAGTTGATGAAATTTCTCCTTGGCATTGGATTTTGTCGGCAAACAACAAGCCGATTGGTAGTTGTCCCATTCCAAACTGTCTGGCAGAGCTCATTGGGTGATAAAATTCATAAGAGACTTGTATGTTTCTCCCTTGATGAATGCCGATAGGAAGGATGCATGGGCTTATCGAAGCTGAAAAGACTTCTCTGGATTTCTGGTATCTCTCATGATTGATATCTTCGAATCTGAAATCCGATGGGAGATCCAAGTCGGCTGAATTCTCATAAAAGAACCAAACATGGGCATCTTTCTGAAAGCCTTCATAAAAGATGCAGAACCAGTCCTTGAGCGGCTCAGCCGATAACTTTGCTCCGGCATTGGCTGGTGTGGATGCATATTCCCCATAAGACATGCATCTTCGATGGGTGCATTCTTCTCCATCGTCATCCGTAATCGGCTTTAACCTTGGAAATTCGGCTTCTGTCACGGATGGCCGATTGACAGCTTTCATGGCTACCAGATTCAACCAAGTTTGCAGCAGCCACCTGGTCCACCTGCTCCAACCACTGAGCCGACAGCTATCTTGGCCGATGCATTATCTAATGTTTGGTACAGATAGCTGAGGAGGATTTTGCCTAAGGGGAATTGTCGTTTTGATTCCAAGGCATCGGCTACGAACTGCCAATTGGTTGTAGGACCACAACTGGATCCGCAGAAGAGGAATTTTTTTAGCCACATGAGCAGAAAAGCTACATGTTCCCGAGGAGTGACAGATCCTTGGCCCATATATGCTGCCACATAACCAGACCAGCCACCTATGCTTTTTGTCCTAAAATCATATTGATTTTTGGTGTTCACTCTCATGGGGTTAGCCGATGAGGTTACATCCAGACCAGTGATCATGGTGATATCTATCAGAGTTGGGGTCATCGGCCCTTGATTGAATAGAAAAGCGTTGATGGCATTGGACCAGAAATAAGTAGCGGCAGCCATCAAGGGTTCATCTTTGGCCGAATTGTCTATGGTGAGGGCAAGTGCTTGGCCGATTCCAATTTCATCCCAGTGTGTTTGCTTACTAGCCGATATGCGCTTGTACCATGTAGTCTAGCTTTTCTCAGTGGAAGTTTTTTTCCAAGGATGGCCAAGACTTAAAAGTGTTCTTCCAATGGCGTAGATTAGGGTTGGCTAATCTAAAGGGGATTCTGTTGGTTTCGGCAACAATGAATTCAGTGGGGTCAAGATCACCAATCGGACGAAGAAAATAATGATTCTCATGCGACAGGCTTGGAATTGCGACTAATTGGAACGATGCTATGAATCCAGAAGGAATAGAGAAGAAGAAAACGAGATGAGATTAAGAAAATCGATCTATTGCGTAGAGAAAAGAGATCTAGCGGATGGGAACTTACCTCAGCGTACTCGGTTGATGGCACGGCAGATGGGCTGACGGAGGTCGGCATCGTCGTGGGTGGAAACTTGGACAGAGAGGAGATCACCTGGAGATCGCCTTGCGCACCGAGGAGATCGCCGGAGAGAGAAGGGACAAAGATGGCTTAAGCGGTGAAAACGGAAGTAACGAGGTGAAGTTTCTCGGGGACAACGGTTAGTATTTAAAGAACAGTGTAACGGTCGGAAAACGACCAGCGCGGATTTCTCTCGGAGTCGACGTATAGCAAATTCGAAACATTATCCAATATTCCGGACTTGGGGGGCATGTGTTAACGACGAAATTTGGTAACCTAAAGTATCGAAGATGAAGATCAGATCGAAGCGAAATCCAAGTCCAAGATTGTTTTGGAAACAGAGTAAGGATCAACTGAAGTCCAAATCGGCTACGATCGGGATCGGCAGAGTCCGAGTTGGACAGGGTTAGCCAATCAAGCCGAATCCGACAATATGGCACGGCATGCGTTGTTGGGTTGGATCAATCTACTTCATGAGGATTGCCACGCACGGATAGAGTCCTGATAAGGCAATTGTATCTATTAATTAGGATATTTCATGAAATTTCCTTAGAGATATGTTTGGGCAAAAGTCTGCCGCAAAGACTTATGGTATCTTAGAGTTTGTTAGAGATAAGAGTCATGTCTGACATGGACATATTTTGTAATCTCGGGTATAAATAGACCCCGAGCCCCATGTAATCAAACTAACACACGTTCAATACAATCTCGGCGCATCGCCACCCTTTTACTTTCACTTTGTTTCGACGAGTTCTTGCTTTCGGGTTGAGCTACATCGGTTTCGATCTTCAACTAGAGGTAAAACTTGTTATGGCGGCTTGCGTTCTCGGGATTAGTGCTTCCATCTTTATGATACTCTAATCTTGTCTATGTAATTCATCGAGTTATCATATATTCTATATAATCCACGAAAATATCATTATTTAACCTACAATCGGCTAACATCTATCATCGGAAGGAAGCCAATTAGGTTAAATAGCAACGTTGGCTTGGATTTTATAGGATATCCACCACTCTTTGAAACATCCAGCGGCTTGATTGTCTAGATATTGTTCTTCTTTTCATACTTAGTGCTGCATCAGTTAAGTTTGATCTACTAAGTCGTGCTTAGAATATTAATCTCTAGCCAGCTTTCTAGTTGCCCATTAGAGTAGTATCGGAGTTTCAGCCAATCTTACCTGATTTAACTAATTTTACGTTACATGATTGATTAACATGTTAAATCCGCCCTTTACATCAAGATCTTGTTGTAATTAGATATGTTAGGCTTATGTTTGACGTATTTTACTTGCTTTAATATCTTAATATAAAGTGGTATCGGAGTATTAGCCGATACATGCTAGATCTATCTGATCGGCTATGTTATAAACATATATAATCCGGTTATTAATATATATTTCGATCTAAGTGATTTATACTGTCTCGGCATGGCGACCGATCTATCCCAATCACTTGATTTAAATTTATATCGATATAAGGATTGTATATTGTTAACAACTACAGCCGATCGAGTAGATTTAGTTCTTTATTACTTATTCACGATTGCCGATCGATCCATATATGACATCGGCTAAAAGATAAATGGTATGTCATCGCAATTAACCGATCGGCTATCATTTATGGATTTAACCGCGGTTTCCCTGTCTTTATTTCTTGTTGATTGCAAGAACAAATCAACTGGCATGCTCACGAACCTAAAGGCAAGCTTTTGGACCTGCACTGGAGTTAAGCAGATCTCCCAGGCCTCGTGTTTTTACATCAACAATATTACGCACCAAATGCTTAGGAATAACTTGTGGTAAAACCGACTGATCTGGTTGTACATTATGAACCAATTGTTCAGGAAAAACCTGAGTTGCCACGTGCTGTGTTAGCTGATTATCAGGTGTTCTTAACCCAGCCGATGCATTTTGCAAGTTCTGCTGTTGAATCGGCTGAACCATTAGCTTCCTTTACGGTGTCTGCTGACTTGGCAACGACTGTGCTGGATCAGCCGCTGGTGGATTTGGTAAGAACATAGCAGCAACCTGCTCCTGAGTCATCCGATTGACATTTTGCCAGCTATGCTGTGGCTGTTCTCTGATCTGCAATCGTGGATTGGTCATTTGTCTGTGCTGATGATGGTGCAGCTCGTGCAGCTAGAGCAGAAGCCGCAACCGGTGCCATCGGCTGAGTTGGTGGTGCGCTAGAAGAACTCTGTTGGTTGCCTGTAACCAAAGGCCTATAATTTGGGAAAACACCACCTGGCAAATATACTGGCCCCATAGCTTGATGCTCAGCTATTGTGCCATCAACCAATAATTTCACCATGTTCGTTAAAGTATTGACTAAGACTCCTGATTGGTTGATCAAAGCATGTTGCACCGCGTAGTCGATCCGATCCTGAAAATTGTTAAATTGTGGCTGCAGTCCATTGCTATCTGGACCAAGATCTTCAACTGCTCCCTCCTGAAAACCATCACCCTTGTCGCCTGGTTCACCAGCAGTACCTTTATTGCCTGAATCATCTGTACCAACTTAAGTTTTTTGCACCTCACCATCTTTAGAAGAACCTGTTCCAGGGACGTCGGCAACTAGTTTCAACTTGTACTTCTGAACAACTCTTCCTTGCCGAGTCTCTGTGAATGAATTCATGAACTGTTGTTGTGTATGTTTCATCATCAGTTCAAACTCCTTCTTCTGCTCTGGTGACAGCTTGTCTACAGTGATTGGAACATCATTTCCGTCATCAACTTCAGCCCCAGTTAGCTTCAGGATCTTGGTTTGAGGCTCTGACGACTTGTCTGTTAATGGCGGAGGTTGTTTTTCTAGTGCCATCTCTGACTTCTAATTAGGGGTCCCACCGGGCGTGCCAAAAGCGTGTTGATGAGAAAAACACGAGGCCTAGGAGATCTACTTAACTCCAGTGCAGATCCAAAAAATATTGCTTTTGGATCTGAGCGTGCCAGTTGATTTGATCCTGCAATCAACAAGAAATAAAGACAAAGAAATCGTGGTTAAATCCATAAATGATAGCCGTTCGGCTAGTTGCCGATGATATATCATTTATCTCTGAGCCGATGTCATATTTGAATCGATCGGCAGTTATGAATACGTAAGAAAGAACTAAATCTATTCGATCAGCTGTAGATACTAACAATATATAATTCTTATGTTGATATATACTTAAATCAAGTGATTGGGATAGATCAGTCACCATGCTGAGATAGTATAAATCACTTAGATCGAAATATATATTAACAATGAAATTATATATGTTCATAGCATAGCCGATTAGATAGATCTAGCATGCATCGGCTAATACTCCGATACCACTTTATACTATGATATTAAAGCAGGCAAAATATATCAAACAAAGAGCCTAATATAATTAAATGCAACAAGATCTTAATGTAAAGGGCAGATCTAGCATATCAATCAAGCACATAAAATATAAAGCTAAATCAGGTAAGATCGGCTAAAACCCCGATACTACCCTAATCGGCAACCAAAAAGCAGGCTAGAGATCATGATTCTAATCACGACTTATAAGGTCAAACTCAACTGATGCAGCTATAAGTATGAAAAGAAGAACAAAATCTAGACAATCAAGCCATTGGAAGTTTTAGATACCTTATATAATCTAAACGAACGTTGATATTTAACCTAATCGGCTGCCTTCCAATGATAGATGTTAGCCGATTGAAGGTTAAATAGCACTATTGTCAAAGATTATATAAGATATATGATAACTCGACGAATTACATAAACAAGATTAGAGTATCATGAAGATGGAAGCACTAATCCCGAGAACGCAAGCCGCCATAACAAGTTTTACCTCTTGTTGAAAATCGAAACCGATGCAGCTCAACCCGAAAGCAAGAACTCGTCGAAAAAAAATGAAAGTAAAAGGGTGGCGATGCGCCGAGATTGTTATTGAACGTGTGTTGTTGTATTACATGAGGCTTGGGGTCTATTTATACCCGAGATTACAAAATATGTCCGTGTCGGACACGACTCTTATCTCTAACAAACTCTAAGATACCATAAGTCTTTGTGGCAGACTTTTGCCCAAACATATCTCTAAGGAAATTACATGAAATATCCTAATTAATAGATACAATTGCCTTCTCAAGACTCAATCCGTGCATGGCAATCCTCATGAAGCGCATTAACTATCCTCGACAACGTGTACCGCATCACATTGTCAGACTCGGCTCAATCGGCTAACCTTGTCCAACTCGGATTCCGCCGATCCTGGTCACATCCGATTCGGACTTTAGCCGATCCTTACTCTGTTTCCGAAACGATTTCCATCTTGGATTCCGCCTCAGTTTTATCTCCATCTCCGATACTGAAATTACCAAATTTGGTTGTTAACAAATTTACATAGTATACATACATTCTAGTTAACCGATATACTAGCTAATACCCTCTATCCGATGCCCTCCTTGTACTTCGAGAAGCCACCCATGACTGCCGAGTTCCTTATGACAGCTCGTCATGACCATAAAACCAGGGCTAAATACGGAGGAATACTCTCCCAGGGAATTAACTTAGGATTATATACAAGCGCGGAGGAATACCCGTACTGAGCTGTCACCATTAGCAGCCCACCTCATCATCAGCATATAACCAAAAATAATGATATCCCGTAATTTAGACACCACGTCAAAACTACCAGATACTACCCTAATACCATCGTCATTACATAGAGTAATTGCATAAGCAAACATTATACCCGCACCAAAGCATCTCCTAGATAAGCTAGCCGTATATTCAGTATAACATGAACATAATGTAAAGTAGGCATTCATATACTCGGAAAGTATTTCAATACCATAAATATATATAGAAGAGTATTCTAATAAAAGTACACAGCTTACAAAAGAGAAGAGAAAAGCTACTAGAGCCATACCCGAACTCTTTCGAAGACTTCCGGACTCCTGATTTCTATTCTATTCCTATTCCACTAGCTAGATACTACTAAACTAAACTTGTGAGAAATGAGAGAGCTCTTGCTTGAGGTGTGTGAGTGAAGTGAGAAGGTGAAGTCCTTATATAGAGGTAGTTATGACAGTTGTGGAAGGGGAATGCTGGTATTTAATACGGTCACAGATAAAATCCGCAAGCGCATGGATATACTGATGTAGCACTTCCCCTACGGAGTATTCCAAGGGTATCGAAACCAAGGGAACGTGTGTGGTCAGATCTTCCTCCGGTTCATCCAAGGACACCAAGCAAAGGATAGGCCAGGATAGAGAGGATTTACTAGTGAGAAACAGTGTCTAGGGAAAGCTTAACTTTAATCCTAACGCAATACTTCAGGCACTAGCAACCCGCTGTTCCTAGATGTCGCTCTACTACCGGGACAGGGAGGACTTAAGTGATCTCGAGGGCTATCACCACCTCTACACCCATCTCAAACATACTGTGGGATATGCAGCAATTACTGGATAACAATTACATAAACACCACGTCTAAGTAATTAATATCTACTTTAGTGTTTATAACTCACCAAAGCAATTACTATATTTTAGTTGATTATAGTGAACAATAATCCCGTATGCTATTTAGGAACTAACCAAGAGATAATTCTCACAAGATAAATCTAAATTACTCAAGAAGAATATTATATTAAATTCAGAGTAATAAACAGAATAAAAGAAATAGGAGAAGATTACCGACAACTCCGGAATTCCTTCGATTCCTTCTACTCTACTTTTGATGCGAAAGACACGAGGCCTGGGAGATCTGCTTAACTCTAGTGCAGGTCCAAAAGCTTGCCTTTAGGTTCGTGAGCGTACCAGTTGATTTGATCCTGCAATCAACAAGAAATAAAGACAAAGAAACCACGATTAAATCCATAAACGATAGCTGATCGGCTAGTTGCCGATGACATATCATTTATTTCTGAGCCAATGTCATATGTGGATCGATCAGCAGCCATGAACAAGTAAGAAAGAACTAAATCTACTCGATCGGCTGTAGATATTAACGATATATAATCCTTATGTCGATATATACTTAAATCAAGTGATTGGGATAGATCGGTCGCCATGCGGAGACAGTATAAATCACTTAGATCGAAATATATATTAACAACAAGACTATATATGTTCATGGCATAGCCGATCAGATAGATCTAGCATGTATCGGCTAATATCCGATACTACTCTATATTAAGATATTAAAGCAAGTAAAATACATCAAACAAAAGCTTAACATACTTTATTGTAACGAGATCTTAACATAAAGGGCGGATCTAGCATATCAATTAAGCATATAGATTATAAAGCTAAATCAGGAAAGATCAGTTGAAACCCCGATGCTACCCTAATCGGCAACCATAAAGTAGGCTAGAAATTAATATTCTAAGCACGACTTCGTAGATCAAACTCAACTGATGCAGCACTAAGTATGAAAAGAAGAACAATATCTAGACAATCAAACCGCTGGATGTTTCATAGAGTGGTGGATATCCTATATAATCTAAGCCAACGTTGCTATTTAACCAAATCGGCTGCCTTCCAATGATAGATGTTAGCCGATTGTAGGTTAAATAACAATATTGTCATGGGTTATATAGAATATATGATAACTCGATGGATTACATAAACAAGATTAGAGTATCATAAAGATGGAAGCACTAATCCCGAGAACGCAAGCCGCCTGTTGAAGTAAAACACGAGGCCTGGGAGACTTGCTTAACTCCAGTGCAGGTCCAAAACTCGCCTTCGGGTATGTTAGCGTGGCAATTGATTTGATCCTATAATCAACAAGAAACAAAGATAAAGAAACCGCGATTAATCATATAAATGATAGTCGATCGGCTAAATGCCGATGACATATAATTTATCTTTGAGCCGATGTCATGTATGCATCAATCGGCAGTCATAAATAAGTAAGAAAGAACTAAATCTACTTGATCGGCTGTAGATATTGACAATATATAATACCCATGTCGATATATACTTAAATCAAGTGATTGGGATAGATCGGGCGCCATGCCGAGACAGTATAAATCACTTAGATCGAAATATATATTAACAACAGAACTATATATATTCATAGCATAGCCGATCAGATAGGTCTAGCATGTATCGGCTAATACTCCGATACCACTCTATATTAAGATATTAAAGCAAGTAGAATATAATAAACAAAAGCATAATATACTTAAATGCAGCAAGATCTTAATATAAAGGGCGGATTTAACATGTCAATCAAACATATAGAATAAATATTGCTAAATCTGGTAAGATCGGCTGAAACCCCGATGCTACCCTAATCGGCAACCAAAAAGCAGGCTAGAGATCGAAATTCTAAGCACGACTTAGCAGATCAAACATAACTGATGCAGCACTAAATATGAAAAGAATAACCATATCTAGACAATCAAGCCACCGGACGCTTCATAGAGTGGTGGATATCTTATATAATCTAAGCCAACATCGCTATTTAACCTAACCGGCTGCCTTCTACTAACAGATGTTAGTCGATTGTAGGTTAAACGACGATATTACCAAAGATTATGTAAGATATATGATAACTCGACGAATTACAGAAACGAGATTAGAGTATCATAAAGATGGAAGCACTAATCCTGAGAATACAAGCCGCCATAACAAGTTTTACCTCTTGTTGAAGATCGAAACCGATGCAGCTCAACCCGAAAGCAAGAACTCATCGAAACAAAATGAAAGTAAAAGGTGGCAATGCGCCGAGATTGTATTGAACGTGTGTTAATTCGATTACATGGGGCTCGGGTCTATTTATACCCGAGAATTACAAAATATGTCCATCTCGGACACGACTCTTATCTCTAACAAACTCTAAGATACCATAAGTCTTTACGGCAGACTTTTGCCCAAACATATCTCTAAGGAAATTACATAAAATATCCTAATTAATAGATACAATTGCCTTCTTAGGACTCAATCCGTGTGTGGCAACTCACGTGAAGCACATTAACTCAACCCGATGATGTACACCGACGTATTCTTGGAATCGACTATATCGGCTAGTCCTGTCTGACTCGAACTCTGCCGATCCTGACCGTAGCCGATTCGGATTGCAGCCGACTCTTGCTCGGTTTCCGCAACGATCTTCGTCTTTGATTCCGTTTCAATCTAGTCTTTATCTTCGACACTGATATTACCAAATTTGGTCGTTAACACCGCCATAACAAGTTTTACCTCTAGTTGAAGATGGAAACCGATGCAGCTCAACCCGAAAGCAAGAACTCGTTGAAACAAAATGAAAGTAAAAGGGTGGCGATACGCCGAGATTGTATTGAACGTGCGTTATTTAATTACATGGGGCTCGGGTCTATTTATACCCGAGAATTACAAAATATGTCCATATCGGACACGACTCTTATCTCTAACAAACTCTAAGATACCATAAGTCTTTGCGGCAGACTTTTGCCCAAACATATCTCTAAGGAAATTACATAAAATATCCTAATTAATAGATACAATTGCCTTCTCAGGACTTTATACATGCGTGGCAATCATCATGAAGCACGTCAACCTAACCCGACATCATATGCCTTGTCATATTGTCGGATTCGGCTCAATCGGCTAACCTTGTCCGACTCAAACACTGCCGATCTTAGTCGTTGCCGATTCGGACTTCAGCCGACCCTCACTCTGTTTCCGGGATAATCTCTATCTCGAACTCCGTCTCGAGTCCTCCTTCACATCCGATCCTTGGATTACCAAATTTGGTCGTTAACGCATGCCCCCCAAGTCTGGAATATTGGATAATGTTTCGGATTTGCCATACGTCGACTCCAAGAGAATATCGCACTTGCCGTTTTCCGACCGTTATTCCAGCGCTTTAAATACTAACCGTTGTCCCCGACAAATCTCACACCGTTTCCTCCATTTTCATCGTCGAAGCAAACTTTGTCCTCTCTCTCTCCGGCGATCCCCTTGGTGCACGAAGCGATTCCCAGGCGATTTCCTCTCCAGCCAACTTTCCGTTCACAGCGATGTCGATCTCCGCCAGTCCATCCGCCACATCTTCAGCAGAGTACGCGGAGGTAAGTTTTCATATGATAGATCCTCTCCTTTCACATCAGATTGGTTTTCCCTCTCCTTATCTTGTTTTCTTCTTCTCTGTTCTTTTGGATTCGTAGCACCTCTCCAATCTGATCGCAGTTCCGAGTTTGTTGCATGAAAATCACTACTTTCTTGGTCCAATCGGCAATCCCGATCCCACTGAGTTCATCATTGGTGAAACCAATAGGATCCCTTTCAGATTAGCCAACCCGAATCTAGGTCACTAAAATAATACCATTACATCTTGGCCATCCCTCGAGAAAACTTCACCCGAGAAAAGCTGGACCACATGGTATAAGCGTGTATCGGCTAGCAAGCAAACACATTGGGATGAGATTGGAATCGGCCAAGCACTTGCCCTCACTATAGCGAATTCGGTTAAGGATGAACCCCTAATAGCTGCCGCCACCTATTTCTGGTCCAATACCATCAACGCCTTTTTGTTCAACCAAGGGCCGATGACACCAACCCTGATAGATATCACCATGATCACTGGTCTGGATGTGACCTCATCGGCTAACCCTATGAGTCTGAACACCAAGAATCAGTATGACTTCAGGACCAAGAGCATAGGTGGTTGGTCTAGTTATGTGGCAGCATACATGGGCCAAGGATCTGTCACTCCTCGAGAGCATGTAGCCTTTCTACTGATGTGGCTGGAGAAATTTCTTTTCTGTGGATCAAGTTGTGGCCCCATAACCAATTGGCAGTTTGTAGCCGAAGCCTTAGAATCAAAAAGGCAATTCCCCTTAGGAAAAATCCTCCTCGGCTATCTGTACCAAATGCTGAACAATGCATTGGCTAAGATAGCTGTCGGCTCAGTAGTTGGAGCAGGTGGACCATGGGGGCTGTTACAGACCTGGCTAAATCTGTGATAGAAGCCAAATTCCCAAGACTGGAGCTGATTGTAGAAGATGATGGAGAAGAACAGCACCCATCATAGATGCATGTCATATGGAGAATATGCATCCACACCAGCCGATGCTGGAGCAAAGTTATCAGCTGAGCTGCTCAAAGATTGTTTCTGCAGCTTTTATGAGGGCTTTCAAAAAGATGCTCGAGTTTGGTTTCCTTATGAAGATTCAGTGCATCTTGATCTCCCATCAGACTTCAGATTCGAGGATATCAACCATGAAAGATATCAAAAATCTAGAGAAGTCTTCTTAGCTGTGATTAGCCCATGCATTCTTCCTGTCAGCATTCATCAAGGGAGGAACATTCAAGTTTCTTATGAATTTTATCACCTGATGAGCTCTGCCAGACAACTTGGGATGGGTCAATTACCAATCGGCCTGTTCTTTGCCGATAAAATCCAATGCCGAGGAGAAATCTCATCAACCTTGATGATGGATCGGCTGCTGAATATCCAAGGACCTCCTTTGGGTAGTATTGAAAATATAGAACTAGCAGCTTTCAGGAGCAAAGCATTTGACAGATGGTGGGGTGAATGGAAGCTGCATCTGTTCCATCAATCGGCTTCTATGTACATGGCAGATCTCTTTCCAGACATCATCACTCAGGTACACCTTAGCTTTAATCTCGCTTGAATAGGTGTTAGCCGATTTACAATTTGACTAATTTTCTTTTGACTTGCAGACAACAGAATTCCCCCCTCCTCATCAAAGCAATAGTGGTAGAGACATCGAATATGCCCCAGGTCTAATTCCAAATGGAGGTGGGCCATCTCGCCCTGTCATCGGCTATCATGCCCCCAAGACTTCAAATCTTCTACAAGGGCTCATTAGAGAACCAGCCAATGCTGGTAAAAAGAGAAAAACCAAAGCATCGGCTATATATCCATCGGCTCCGGCACCAAAGAAGAAAGCTAAGTCAAAGAAGACCAAGCCAACCGATGATCTGCCTGCCCTAGATCCATCCATTGAACAAGCCCTGGATGAAGAAGAGATTGGAGAAGATGTTGATCAGGCTGCAGCTGGGATAAGCGATACTGAAAGAACACCATCGACTTCACACAAACAAACTCCCCCGACTCCTTCTGCTCCAGTCCATTTTTCAAGGGTAAACAGCTCCGCCTGATTTCTCTTTGCAACCATTTCATTTATAGCCGATTGCTCACAAATTTTATAGTTGCAGAAGAAGAAAATTGCTGTGAAAAAGAAATCGGCAGCAACAATTCTCAAACCGGCTCCACCAGTAAGATGTTCTCAATTTTTCACTAGTCGATCATTGCCGATCTTATCTAACAGCTATCTCTTTTTGCAGCCTCCTCCTCCTCCTCCTTCCCCTGTACAGCAATCACGAAGTGACCAAACTCCATCGGCTACAGGGAGTCATCATATTGAAGGAGAAGAACAACCAGCCGCTCCTGCTATCCCAGTAAGTTTCCGTTTGATACAAGAACTTAGATCGACTATATCTATTTGATATCTAACTTTAAATCATTCTTGCAGGCCTTAGCCGATCTATTCTCTTTTGACATGAAGGACTACTTTGATGAGACAGAAGAGGACACCACAAGCAAGGCCTTAGCTCCCTTATCCGATGATGTGAAGAAGACTCTTGAAGATATCTCTCATTGGCTAGAGGCATCTTCTCTAGATGGCTTGGTGGTAGATTGTGGATCAATTAGGACTCGGCTACACGAAGTTCAAGCTTTGATTCCTGAAGAACTAGCCGATGTCCTCACTCCAGCTGCTTATCTTGAACAGCATCAATTCAAACTGGAGAAAGCCAGCAAAGACTGTCCGAACGCCAAGAACACAAAGAGATTGAAGCTACCATCCAGGCCAATCGGCAACTCGTGCATGAAGAAAAATCCAAGCTTAATCAACTATCTGAGAGCCCGATCAAGTCTAGTATTGATCGGTTTGAAGCTCGTAAGATTGAGCTCTTAGCACAACTCCAAGAATGCAATGACGAACTGGATTTGGAACACAAGAAGCTAGCCGATCTCTCACAGGCTGTCGAAGAACAAAAGGCAAGGTTGAAATCGGCTATCAAGAATGTCGCTGTTATGACCAAATCCTTAAAAGTTATCCCTGGAACCGACGCCCAAGACGCCCAAGCCATTGAAGAAGTAGAACAAATTAGGCAGAGGGCTATATCTGCCATCCAGGGCTACTTGTCTCAGTGATAACTTGTGTAATAGACTTTTACGAATTTTTTTTTGTAATTGGCTAAGAAACTCTAGCTATTTATTTAACTTGTCTTGATAATCCTTTGCGCCGATTAATATTTTGCTCAAAAATTTTGCAACTTTTGCATACATGTGCCCCCCTAATTATACAATGTCAAAAGCATTGATAAAATTATAATTTGTACTTAGGGCGATATAACAATATTGGCCATTGCACATCGGCAAAACACAACCGATTACAATCATGAAAACAACTAAGGGCGATATAACAATATCGGCCATCTCAAGGCGATGTGAATACATTGGTTTTCATGCATCGGCAACACTAACCGATCATGCATTAACCCAAACGCTGGGGTAATATTCTTCAAGTATTTGCTGTTGAGTGCTCGTCCATAAACTTCACCGTCAAGTCCTTGCAACATGTAAGCCCCTTTGGATACAACCTTATAAATTTTAAACGGCCTTCCCAATTTGGTGACCACTTGCCAAATTTGTTATCTCGAGTCCCTATCGGCAAAATCAATTTCCAAACAAGCTCACCTTCCGAAAAAGACTTGGGACTACTTTCTTGTTATAATGTCGAGCAACACGTTCCTTATCCCTAGTAACTTTTGCAAGTGCTCTCAATCTTGATTGAACCAAGTCTTCTGTTTCATCGGCCATGAGATTATAATACTCATCGGCTGTCAAATCATTTTGCAACTCTGTTCTTCTTGGGCCGATTCTAACTTCCGATGGTAAAACAGCCTCATGTCCATAAACAAACATATAAGGAGGAACTTGAATCGAACCATGACAAGCCATCGGATAGGAGCACAATGCTTCGGCCAATCGAGTATGCCATTGTCGAGGATAATCTGAAATTTTCCTTATTAGATGCCTTAGTTTGACCATTAGCTTAATCAAACTCTTATTAGATGCCTCAGCTTGACCATTAGCTTGTGCATAATATGGTGAAGAATTCAACAATTTGATACCCATGCTATCGGCAAACTGAACAAATTCATCAGACACGAAGATTGATCCTTGATCGGTCGTAATGGTTTGAGGAATACAAAATCGGTAGATAATCTGTTCTTGAACACATTGGATAACATCCCCAGAGTCAACTTTCTTCAAAGGAATCGCCTCTACCCATTTGGTAAAATAATCGGTTGCCACCAAAATAAACTTGTGTCCTTTGCTTGATGGTGGATTAATCATATCGATCATATCAATTCCCCAACCCCCGAATGGCCATGGCTTGATGATAGGATTCATAGCCGATGCAGGTGCTCTTTGAATCGCTCCAAACTTTTGACAATCCTGACATCCCTTGTAATATTTGAAACAATCTTCCAACATTGTCGGCCAAAAATATCCTGCCCGCCGAAGCAACCACTTAATCTTATGAGCCGATTGATGAGTTCCACAAATACCTTCATGCACCTCACCGATTGCCACCTTAGCTTGATCGGCACTCAAGCATTTAAGCAGTACCCCATCAATCGTCCGATAATAGAGCTCATCATCCAGCAGTGTATATTTTAAGGCCTTATATCGCAACTTTCGTGAAGCCGACTGAGATGGATTCTGCAAATAATGATGCACATCATACCTCCAATCATCGGCTGCAATCGTGGCAATTTCTACTATGACATCCTTCATCATCGGCTTGTAACCCGATGCCCCTTGAGCCAAGTCATTTGCATCAATATTCTGCTCTCGAGATACATGCTTCAAGGTCACTGGCCGAAATTCTTTCATCAACTCCTGACACTTCACATTATAAACCATTATTGTATCATTCCACTCGTATTCTCCAGCCAATTGATTGATCACCAATAACGAATCACCCATAATTTCAACAGCATCTGCTTCAACCCCCATGAGCAATTGCAACCCTTTGAGAACCGCTTCATACTCAGCCTGATTGTTGGTCGCATAAGGTTTGATAGTATAAGCAAACTCAAAATTTGCCCCTCGAGGGGAAATTATAACCAAGCCGATACCACACCCATGAGTGCACACTGATCCATCAAAAAACAAAGTCCAAGGTACAACCTCAACCGAGCCGATTGAATCATCACGATGATCAACAATAAAATCGGCTATAGCTTGCCCCTTGATCGCCTTCGGTGACTCATACCGAAGATCAAACTCTGTTAGGGAAAATATCCACTTTCCAATTCTTCCTTTTAGAATCGGAGCCGATAACATGTATTTGATCACGTTGGCTTTGCATATCACGGTGCATTCATTGGATAACAGATAATGCCTTAACTTGGTGCAAGAAAAATATAAGCACAAGCACAACTTTTCAACAGGAGAATACCTTGTCTCGGCATCCAACAGCCGACGGCTCAAGTAGAACACAGCTCTCTCTTTTCCTTCAATTTCCTGAATCAATACCGAGCCGATTGACTTCTCACCAGCCGATAGATATAACCTAAAAGGTATTCCCTTTTGCGAAGGAATCAAAACCGGAGGAGAACTAAGATATTCTTTAATACTAAGGCCCTTTGTTGCTCTGCACCCCAAGTAAACTTTTGATCGGCTTTCAATCTCAACAACGGTGTAAAAGGCTCTAACCTTCCAGACAAATTAGAGATAAATCTTCTAACAAAATTTATCTTGCCGATCATTTCCTGCAATTCTGTCTTGTTCTCCGGAGGTTGAATCTTTTCCTTTTTATCGCATTAACACTCCTCCGAGTTATCTAAATCCCCCATTTCATGAACAAGAAATCCCAAAAACTGGCTAGCCGATACACCAAAAGCACACTTTGTTGGGTTCATTTTTAGACCATACTTCCCTGTTCTCTCAAAAACCTTCCTCAAATTGGCTATGTGGTCCTCTATTTCCTTTGACTTAACAACTACATCATCAATATAAACCTCAACCAACCAGCCGATTAGATCATGGTATATGTAATTCATGGCCCTTTGATATGTAGCTCCAGCACTTTTCAAGCCAAAAGTCATCACAACCCATTCAAACAAGCCGATTGCACCAGGACACCTAAAAGATGTCTTATGGATATCTTCTTCGGCCATAATGATCTGATTGTACCCTGCATTACCATCCATAAAACTCAATATCTTGTGTCCGGAAGTAGCATCAACCAATTGATCGGCTACTGGCATTGGATACTTATCTTTTGAGGTGGCCTTATTCAGGTCTCGAAAATCTATGCACACCCTAATCTTGCCGTTTTTCTTGATAACTGGAATTATACTTGAAACCCACTCGGCATATCGACAAGGACGAATAAAACCAGTATCATATAAACATTTGATCTCACCCTTTACCGGTTCAAGCATATCGGCCTTGCATCTCCTTGGTGGTTGCTGATGCGGTCGAACCTCTGGTTTAATAGGTAGCCGATGCTCAACGATTGATCGGCTGAGTCCTGGCATCTCATAATACTCCCAAGCGAAGCAATCTCTATATTCTTTTAATAGCTCTATCAACTTGGTTCTAAAGTCTGAAGACAAATTCTTAATGATAAATGTCGGCCTTGGCCTGTCACCTGGACCTATATCAACTTCTTCCAAATCATCGGCAGACATGAACCCTCGTCCTTGCTTGTCATCGAGATCATCTACCGTGTCCTTGATGTAGACGTCTGAACCCTCCATGATGCCCTCAAAATAATAGCTTGGGCTCTCCATCTTCAATTGGCTGTATGTCACAATCGGACACCATTAGAAAATCTCCATCCCAAACTTTTCCAGATAAGCAATCAATACCATTCATCTCCCAAAGAGATAAATCAGCACTAGCAACGTTTACTGACCTGTCGGCTGTCCCAATTTCAATCTTGTCGCCTTGCCATTGAATCAGGCATTGGTGCATGGTTGAAGGAATACAACAATTAGCATGCTAACAACAAGCTATAAGAACCATTCCCATCGATGACAAAAAATGTTGTAGGGACGGTTTTGCTGCCGACTGTCAGCTCCACATTCAGCACTCCTTTAGTCTCCGATGGATTGCCACCAAAGTCTTTGAGAACCATATTTGTTTTGATGAGATCTTCGGCATTTCTGCCCAGCATATGGCATCAAAATCACCACAGCCCCACCATCGACCAAAATCTTGGACATCAGCTTCCCATTGACATAGCCGTTTATATACAATGGTTTCAAGTGCCGATTCTCTGTCCCTTCTGGCTTCTCAAAAATTGCTTGCTCGGGTGACAAAACCAACCTAGCAGAAGCTTCTTCAATTTCGTCAACATCGGCTTGATTAGCTCCAAATTCAGCTGGTAGCGTGAAAACCATGTTAACTGACGCAGTCACAACACTTTTCCCCTTAGCCAACGTTTTTGCTTCATCAGCTTTGACCTCATCGGCTGTAGCAACTTGGTTCTTAACACTCCACTCCTGCCTCGGCTTTGTCTTCTTCAGCCGATGATTAATCTCTTGCTCGACCTCTTGGAAACGTTCTCTATTCCTTAATCGTGGAACCCTCCTTTTCTGTTTCTTTGTGAAAATACCGGAAGGGCACCATTGATTTTTTCCGTCTTCATCATCCCCTTGATCTTGATTCACCGGGCCCAACCTTTGATGAACCGAAACTATTGTTTGCCTTAGCCGATTACTTCTATTATAAGATCGGCTTGAACTTTCTGCAATATTACTGCATCCAGGACAATCTTCGATAGATGGCAATCTCATCCCTTCATTCCAGCAAAATCTGAAAAACTCACAACACCAATGTGGATCAAAACCACCATTATCTTGCTCATAACATCCTACATGCTGTTGCTTGTCATATTTTTTCTGGTACTTGTCAAAAATCCTAGCCGAATTCATCTGAAAATTCCTATTTTTCCCTCCATCAGCTATTCTCCCAGATGTGTGCACCATATTAACAGGGAAAGGTTTACTATCAACCTTCATCGGCTTTTTTGAGTCATCAAATTTAATCTTCCCCCCTTCAATGGCAACCTGGATTTGGTGTCTAAACACTTTGCAATCATTAGTAGAATGAGAACCAGAATTGTGCCATTTACAGTAACTCCTCTTGCCCAGTTCTTCAGCCGATGGTATGATGTAACCAGCAGGAATTTGAATCTGCTTCTCCCGAAGTAACAAGTCAAAAATCTTATCATCCTTTGTAATGTCAAAGTTATACCTCTCTTCTTTTCCAGAATTTTTCACCCATTGGCATGGTATAACCTTCTTGCTTCTAACCCATTCAGCTGCTGCTATTTCAGAATCATCATCATCATCATTAGATCCATACATGTAAGGACAGACGTGATTGATTTTCTTGAAATTCTTCCTAGCTTCTGCAAATCTCTGTTCATGCAAGGTCACCTTTTGTGCAAGATGTCATAAACTATCAAAGTCCTGAGATGAGAACTTCTCCCTGATCGGAGCTATCAGACCTTGAAAGGCTAAATCGGCTAGCTGAACATCGGTCAAACTCAAGCTGTAGCACCTGTTCCTCATCTCCCTAAACCTATGAATATAATCTTGCACGGGTTCATCATGCCTTTGTTTGATTGCTGTCAGGTCGGACAATTTCATCTCATGAATCCCACTATAAATGTAACTATGGAATTGCTTTTCCAAATCGGCCCATGTCACGTCCCAAAACGACCCTAAAATATATCCTTTAAATTATGCCAAGAATAATTAAAATCCGTGTGAAAGCCTCCAAAAATTAAAATGTGCAAAGTAAAAGTCAAATAAGGCTTAGAGGATTTTTATATATTTCCTAAAAGCCTAAAATGTGTAAATAAATTTTAGTGGAATTTTCAGAGCACAAAAAAAATAATTAAGAAGAAATAAACAAAGTTAAAAAGGTTTTATAAAAAAGAAAAACCCTAAAAGTCCCCCTTCCCTCCTTTGGGCAGGCTCGGCCCATCTCCCTCTCCCCCCCTCTCTCTCTCTGTCCTCTCCCCCGCGGCCCATTCGGCCTCCCTCCCCGCGTGCGCGTCGCTAACGGGCGGGCCCGCCCGCCACCCTCGCTGACGGGTGGGGCCCACCCATCATCCCCGTCCTCCCGCCGCTCCCGCCGCCCCGCCCGCGCCAAGCGCCGCCGCCGCCGCCAAATCCGCCGCATCCCGTCGTTCCCTCTCCCTTTCCCCCCATTTTTCCCTCTCTCTCTCGCGTTCAAACAGGCGGATTTGCCCCCGCAAATCTCGCCGGCGCCATTGATGGCGACCAGACCTCCCGCGCCGGTTTCCTTCCTCCCCGGCCACTCTCTCCCCCTTCCAACCCTATTTAAACCCTCCCCGCACCTCCTCCGTTCGTTTCCGCCTCTCGCCGCCCTTCCTCCTCGCCGGATTCGAGCTCGCGACGTCGCTCTCTCTCTCCGTCATCGCCGCCGAGCTCCGGTCCGCCGCCGTCGTCGCCCCGGACCGCCTCCCACCTCGGCGCCGCCTCCTTCGGCTTCGCCGCATCCTCGCCGACCTCGTCCACCTCTCCGTTTCGGTCACCGACCGCCGGAGCACCGCCGTCCCCGTCGACCCGAGCTGCGCCACCGCCTCCCTCCGCTCCGGCCACCTCCTCCGTCGCCGCCGTCGCCCCGGGGTGAGCCGTGGACCGTCGCATCCTTTCCCCCTTCCCTCCCCTCTCTCAGCCGCCGCTCCGCCACGCCGATGGTCGCTGGCAGCGACCATCGGGGCGTGGGCGCGCCGCCTCCCGCCGACCGCGTGTCACGTCCTGATAAATTCATCCCGAAATAAAAATCATTTTCTAAAAGGAATAATAGAATTAATTAAAATTCGAAAAGAAATTGACAAACACTAAAATACGTGCCAGAAAAATTCGAATGTGGTCCGAAGAATTTTTTGTTAAATTCTACTTGGTCTAAAAGGAGCCCTCAAATTTTACTTGAATTTTCAGAGCACCGAAAATATTTATTAAACAACAACAACAATTATCAGAGTTTACTCAAAAGAAAAACTAAAAATAAATCCTCCTTCCTCCTTTGGGCTAAGCCCAGCCCAAAGTCTCCCTCTCCTCCCTCTCTTTCCCTCCTCTCCCGGGCCTCTCCTCCTCCTCCTGGCCCACCTCTTCCCTCCCCCTCCCGGCCCAACTCCCTCCCCTCCCCTCTCTCTCCCGGGCCTTCCCTCCCTCCACTCCTCCTGGGCCGGCCGCCCGGCCCAAGCCGCGCCCAAGCCAGGCCGAGCCGAGCCAGCCGTGCACATGCGCGCCGCGCGTGCGCTGACCGCGCGCCCGACCTCGTGGGGCCCACGCGCCGATCGTCTCCTTCCTCCCGCCTGGCTCCTCTCTCTCCCGTGAAACCCTAGCTCGCTCCCTCCTCCAAATCCGCCTCATTCAAACCGGGGATTCCAAAATTAAGTGGGGGGTTTTAATCCCCATTGATTCCTCTTCAATTCCCCCCAATTTCCCCCTTGAATGCCGCCCCCAATCGCCGGGAACGAACACGCCAACTCCGGCCACCTTCCATGGCCGCCGGCCGTGTTTCCCGTCGCCGTTCCGCCCTCTCCCGTGCCCGGCTCCCTCCCCCATCCTATAAAATGGAATCCCCATCCTCCGTTCTATCGTTTTAGCCTCATCCCGAGCCTCCCCGTGGTCGTATCACCTCTCCCCGCCGTCGCCCTTCTCTTTTCCCCGCACCGGCCGCCTCCAGCCGCCTCTCCCTCCTCGCCCGAGCGCCATCCGGCCGTGCCGTCGCCTCCTCCAGCGTCGCAGCCACCTCCTCTCCACCGGCCTGCCCTCCGTTTCACGCGGTGACCGCCGGAGGCGCGTTCCCGCCGTTGTCCAGTGGCATTGCCACCACTGTACCACCTCCAGCCGCCCCTGCCGCGCCGCTCAGGTGCGTGCCGGCCGCGCCGTCTCCTCCTTCGGCGTCGCCGCGTCGACCTCCACCCCGGCCTGCTCTCTGATTCGTCCGGAGACCGCCGTCGCCGCGCCGGCCTCTCCATCCTCTTCGTCGCCGGCGTCCTTTCGGCCGCCCCTTCCTCCTCCCCGGCTCGTCGGCTCGCTGCGCCACCACCACCCCCGGCATTGCAGCGGCAAGGTCGCCCTCGGCCTCGCCTCCCCTTTGTCCAAACCCCTCCGCGATCCATCGTCGTCGTCTCCGTTCGTTCTCGTCGTCGACGTCCCGTCGATCGCCCGGCTCGTCGTCTGGCTGCGCTGCCACCGTCGTGGGCATCGCTGCAGCGTGTCCCACGCCGTCCTCACCTCCGTGCAGCTGCTGCCGGCTGCCCTCGTCGCCTCCCTGTCGGTCGTCGTCTTCCTCCTTCCTCCTCATTGTGGCGTTCGTCCCTCCGTCAAGCCGATCGCGTTCGCCGCCCGCGTTTCGTCAAGTGTGCAGCAGCCCCGTCATGGTCCTCGTCCTCGGCTCCGCGTCGTCAAGCCTTGTGCCAGCCGCGTCTCGCCTTCGTCCAAGGATCGCCGCTGAAGTCGTCCCCTCGCCGTTCGTCTCCGTCGTTCCCGGCCGTCTCCGCCGTGCCCGTTCGTCGTTGTCGTTCCCTCGCCTCGTCGCGTGGTGGTAAGGATCTCTCCTTCGCTGCCCCGTCCTCGTCCTTTCGGTGTCGTCCGTGCCCGTTGTGCGGTTGTCGACCCCGGTACCCGTGTGCCGGTGTCGATAGTCGTTCGCTGGTGCGTGTGGTGACCGTGTTAGTGTGCCCGCTCGGTAGCCGCGTGGTTTCGACGTGTGCAGGCCGTGTGGTGTCTAGTGGAATCCGTTTGTCGGCCACTCGCCTCGGTTGACACACGGGATCCGCTTCCGTCGACCCGTGGACCGTCTCTGTGTACCCGGTCTGCCGTGGTCCCTTAGGTTGACATGTGGGGTCCGCATGTCAACAGCGCAGCCTTCCTGTCTTTTCCAGGCTAGCGCTTGCACATGTTTTATAGTTGCAAAGCTTAATTATAATAATCCGCAAATCTCCATATAACAGCATTAAACTTCGGATGATCATATCTTGGTCATACGAACTCTGAATCGACCCGTTCAAGTCTCCTAATGTTTGTTATAACCTAAAGAACCGTGTGCTTTCTTTTTATGTATTGTTATTGCTTCTTTATAGGCTTGTAGCTTTGCTTGTGTGCTTCGCGTAGCTTCTGTCCTTCCGGAGGTTCTCGAAGCGTGGTTTGCGATCATCGCCGAAGGTTCGGAAGGCCATTCTCTCTGAGCAAGGCAAGTCACATCATCCTTGAGCATATTGAATCCCAGTTTAT
This sequence comes from Oryza sativa Japonica Group, assembly GCF_034140825.1. Classification (NCBI taxonomy): domain Eukaryota; kingdom Viridiplantae; phylum Streptophyta; class Magnoliopsida; order Poales; family Poaceae; genus Oryza; species Oryza sativa. Next base: position 13,037,521 of record NC_089044.1, on the reverse strand, counting down.
AAAATTATTTTGATTTAAATTAATGCATTACCGCTTTATTTAAATTCCCGCGTTATCACTGTTTTATTTAGCCATGCCTATTTACCTTTGTTAAGACATTATTATTGCTATTGTTATTATTACCTTGTTCACCCTAGAATAAACAAAACCCCAACTAGTGGGTACTCTATTCATGGTTCCACTAGTATGAATTTAGGTAGATGCTTCGCTGATTAATAGGACAACATTAGGTGGTTTTTATAACTTTAGACTTTGGGAATATTCATATCTCTTGGATACTATGGAATGGTTGGCTTATGGTGGAATTGGACATACCCCTCTCTTCCTCTTTCAAAGCCCCTAAAACCTGTTTTTCGGTGGGGTTTGGGTGCATGCCAGTTGTGGGAAGTAGCACCCCGACCAATATAAGGACTAAGCTCGGGCCTCTGTTGCAAAGCACTACCGTACTTCCACATGTCTAGTGGGTAAGGCTTAGTTTGTGGCTCAGTCTGGTTATAAACAAAAGTACACGGATGGAGATGGACGAAGTCGGGGGTCGATGGACATCTCTAGGACAAATGAAGGCTACACGAGCTGCGGCCCGGTAGTCGAGATGTCATGGCACAGGGCCGGTGTCCTGCTGCTGGGGGCTCAGTCCTGCCTACCTGTCCCGGGGGTTCCGGCCGTAGGTGGGGTTGGGTCGGTACTCTTGTTTATGGCTAGGATGGGTTGGGAACTATGTCACGTCTTCCGTCCGTATACCGTGGTGGTATGTGGCACGTGGTTACACGTGAGGAAGATGTGTCTTGTGGGTAAAGATGTACACCTCTGATCAGAGTATAATCTATTCGAATAGCCGCGCCCTCGGTTATGGGCAAGCCGAGCAATGTACCCAAGTTAGTGTTTTAATTCTTAAAATTTGCTTAACAATTAAAATGTGGAATGGTTGGCCTGGGTTGGCTTGGGACGAGCTGGGACCCAGGGTCGGGTTGCCAATTCGGTCTGAATCATCGTAGGCCTTGTGTTAAGGCAGGTTCGTGTGGGTTCACGGCCTTGATTAATAATACTGTGTAACTCTAGGATCGTCTTTATAAAATGGCTTTGGGCAACTAAGTGACTTTTAAATGCTGTTTTCTGCAAAACTTAACCCCTATATCATTACCCCTTGTACCCCCTTGCATTAATCATGCATCCGCCGGTGTGGCTTGTTGAGTACTGTGGTTGTACTCATTCTTGCTCTATCTTTCTCCCCCCTCCAGTAAGAGAAGCTTTTGAGAAGAGGTCTTAGGTGGAGTCCTGGCTTATACCCCAGTTGAGCGCCTGTGAAGATGGAGCCATAGGCCCGCTAGTCCGCTGCTGTTTATTTTTGATTGTCAGGCCTTAAGTGCCTTTGTAATAACGTAAATATTATCGACCCTATATTATGGCTCCCTTGTACTCCCTTGCATTTATTCTGCACTTATGGGTGTGTCTTGTTGAGTACGGTGGTTGTACTCAGTCTTGCTCAATTTTTCCCAAACCCAGAAGAGGAGTTCCTGGAAGATGAAGGCTTTGGTGTCTAGCTCGTGCCTGCCGTCAAGCGCCTTTGGTCGTCGCCCTAGTCTTCGCTGTTTTTCGTTTGTTTTCTTGTGTGCTGGGCCTTCGCCGCCCATGTAATAAATTAACTATTTACGCTTCCGCTTGATAAACTCTGAAATGTATCAACTTTTGGTGTACCTTGCCTCCTGGGACAAGGAATAATACACGCACGTAAGGAACGCCCGTTGGGTTATTTCCGGTCGTGACACAGCCGGAGGAGAGGACGACGCTGCGACGTCGACGGAGGAGACAGCGACGTCGGTCGGTGCTCGGGCACGGCGGAAGGGGCTGCCGGAGGTGGTGCAGTGGCAGCAACGCCACTGTTTACCGGCGAGGACGCGTCTCCGATGGTTTCCCCACGAAACAGAGGCGACGTCGGGGAAGAGGATGCACCTGCGAGGCCGAGGGTGGCGACGGCGCAACCGGACGGTGCACGGTCGTGGTGGGAGGTGCGGCTGGAGGTCGGCCGGCACCGGAGAGAGAGAAGGAGAAGGCGGGGAGAGGCGGGGCGGCCACGGGAGAGCGCGGGAGGGGGCTAAAACAGGAGAACGGACCGAGGGGGTTCCATTTTAGAGATGAGGGGAGGGAGCCGACCATGGCGGAGGTCGGAACGGAGGTGGGAATGGCGGCCGGCGGCCATGGAAAGCGGCAGGGTTTGGCGCGTCCGTTCTCGGCGATTGGGGGCACGAATCAAGGGGGAAAACAGGGGAAATCAAAGAGAAATCAATGGGGATTAAAACCCCCTAATAATTTGGAAAGAGCCGGCTTGAATGGGGTGGATTTGGAGGAGGAATCTGCGCTAGGGTGTTATGAGTTGTGTTTGCTGTAGCTTGTCAGCTGTTGCCGTTCCCTGTATTGAGTGTAACAGTGTGTTGGGGCCTGGCTTGTTGTGGGCTGTGGACTGGGTGTGTGTGTGTGCTTTTGACGTGCCGTGCTGGGCTGGCGGTCGCGTCGAGTGCGTGTGCCTTGTACCCGTTAAAAGGGAAACTCCCTGCCGATGAGCAAGTATCGATGAGAAGAAATCAAATACAATCGAACTACCTCTCTCTCTCTCTCTCTCTCTCTCTCAGGTCATCCCCTTCCTCTCTAATTCAATCCAAATCCCCTAGCGAATTCTGGATTAGCTTGGCGTGACGCCGGTGGAGTCTAGGAGTTCGTCACAATCTGATTCCGCTGGCGATGAAGAAGGGGCCAAATCTCACGGAGAGGATGGTTGCTGTGAAGGCAGAGCTCGTCGATCTGAATCAGCGAGTTGGGGAGCTCGCAAGCAACCTCAACGACCTCCTGGGGTCACTGACCAAGCTGGAGACGTGGATTCCATCGGTGGACACGGGGATCCAAGCTCTGAACAAGGCCGTGGAAGGAATTGCCGCAAGGGTGACGGTTCTGGAGAACTCACCTGCAGCGGCATCGGGGATGACGACCCCAACGCCCATCGGGCACGGCGAAACCGAGAATCACCAGGGAGACGAATCCAAAGCCCTCGCGGCTCAGGATCGATTCCTGGTCAAGGGTAAGTCCCGATTCCCTAACTCTCCCATCACTTTTGATATAGGAGAGTCTTCAGTTCAGAATCAATCCAGCAATAGATTCCATGGTCCTAGGCTTCCAAAGTCTGATTTCCCAAAGTTTGATGGTGACAATCCTAAGCTCTGGAAGAAGAACTCTGAAAAGTATTTTGAAATGTATCAAGTGTCTTATGAAAATTGGGCAAAATTTTCTACCCTCCACTTTGTAGGAAATGCTGCCTTGTGGCTCCAAACCAATGAGGCCCTCCATAGTGTTGAAACTTGGCCTGAACTCTGTATAGCAGTGCATAGCAAATTTGGCAAGGACAAATATCAGGAACATTTAGAAGAGTTAGAAGGGCTTAGGCTAATTGTTGGTGTTGAGGAGTATTATACCAAGTTTGAGGAATTAATGCATAGGGACAGTTTATAATCAGGCCTATGATGAAACCTATTTTGTCACAAAGTTTGTTGGGGGTCTAAAAACTGAAATCAAAGCAGCTATCAAGCTGCATAGGCCCAGGACTGTTGATACGGCTTTATCTCTTGCCAAAACGCAGGAGGAACTTGTCTTGGAGTTGAAGAAGGGTACTCAAAAGCTGGGGTACAAACAGAATTACAAGTCAGCGGCAAGGGAATATTGGGGCATGCTCCTGATGATGCTGGAAAAACTGAAGAGAAACCAAAATGGGAGGACAGATTTGAGTCCTTGAAGGCTTCCAGGAGAGCTAAAGGAGAATGTTTCAAATGTGGAGAAAAGTGGGGACCTGGCCATAAATGCTAAAAATCTGTTCAGTTGCATGTCTTGGAGGAATTACTTGAAGTTCTTCAAATTCAAGAGAATCAGGAAGCTGGGCAAGATTGTGAATCAGAAGGCAGTAATGAAGAGTTTTCAATTTTGGGGATATGGTTTATTTGAAATTACAACCATATGTTCAGATGTCAGTTGCTAACGTAGTTGTCAGAAATTGTGTTTAAGGTACTTTGGTCCATACAAGATTTTGGAGCGCATTGGAGAGGTGGCATACAAATTAGACTTGCCCCCACAAAATCAAGTTCATCCAGTAGTCCATGTGTCTCTTCTCAAGAAGGCAATTCGTCCTGATGTCCAAGTTCAAGCCGATCTTCCAGCAAATTGCATGGCAGAAGATGCAGCAGTTATTCCTGAAGAAATTTTGCACCGCCAACTCATCAAGCGAGGTAAATCAGCTGTGCCCAATGGATTAGTCCGTTGGACTGGTTTGCCTGCCGCTCTTGCTAAATGGGAGAATCTACGACAGCTGCAATTTCGTTTCCCATCTTCTCCGGCTTGGGGACAAGCCTCTTCTTAAGCGGGGGAAATTGTTATGAGTTGTGTTTGCTGTAGCTTGTCAGTTGTTGCCATTCCCTGTATTGAGTGTAACAGTGTGTTTGGGCCTGGCTTGTTGTGGGCCTTGGACTGGATTGTGTGTGTGTGTTTTCGACGTGCCGTGCTGGGCTGGCGGTCGCGTCGAGTGCGTGTGCCTTGTACCCGTTAAAAGGGAAACTCCCTGCCGATGAGCAGGTATCGATGAGAAGAAATCAAATACAATCGAACTACCTCTCTCTCTCTCTCTCTTAGTTCATCCCCTTCCTCTCTAATTCAATCCAAATCCCCTAGCGAATTCCGGATTAGCTTGGCGTGACGCCGGCGGAGTCTAGGAGTTCGTCACATAGATTTCACGGGTGAGAGAGGAGGCCGAGCGGGAGGAAGGAAACGATCGGGTGGGTGGGACCCACCGGTCAGGCGCATGACGGGCGCTAGAGGGAGGCGGCCGCTCGGCTTGGGCCGGGGCAGGCCCAGGCGGGAGGAGGAGAGGAGGGAGTGGGCCGGCCGGGAAGGAGGGAATGAAGGAAAAGAGAGGGAGGGAGGAGAGACTTTGGGTCAGCCTTGGCCCAAAGGAGGAAGGAGGATTATTTTTAGTTTTTCTTTTTAATAAACTTTGTTTATTGTTGTTGTTGCTTAATAATTATTTCCAGCGTTCTGAAAATTCAAGTAAAATTTGAGAGCACTTTTTAGACCAAGGAGAATTTAACAAAAATTCTCCGGGCCACATTCGAATTTTTCTTGTACGTATTTTAGTGTTTGCCAATTTCTTTTTGAATTTTAATTAATTCTATTATTTCTTTTAGAGAATGATTTTTATTTCGGGATGAATTTATCAGGACGTGACAAATCCACCCCCTTACAGGAATCTCGTCCCCGAGATTCGAGGAGGCTAGGAAGAAGATAGGTTGGTCGGTCTTCTCTTCTTGCCTGACTTCTTCCGTTGCGTCTTGTATAACAAACTTGTCCAGCAAACCTTCCCCACTCGGAACTGTTTGGCTTGATCTCCTGTTGCAGATTGAATCTTCTCTTCACTTGACTTATCCCTGGTTGCACCTCTAGCTGACTTCGACTGGGTTGCGGCACTTGAAGATGGGGCTTCAGTTCGAGAACTTCTCATAGTTCATATCTTGGGTGTCAATCTCATGCAAGTTACCCACTTCACGTTATGCGTCGATATCAGCTTGTCATTACTAGAATACCATGCTTGTCATTTACTTCTAACTTGCCACCAACTGCCTCATATTAGCTTTCCTGGTCTCCGAGTGCTAGCTACTTCTGCTATTCGATGCAAGGGTCGATAACTTTGCCTTTGAATTATGTTTCTCAATAGAACCAACTTATCCCACTTGACATGCTTTGACGTCTTCCCAAATGGCTTTACTGCTAGACTTGTTATTGTTTGATCGTTATCCTGCCAAATCTGAAGCTTCGTTGTTAGATGTGATTTTAATCTGACCTCTGTAGACTATCTTCGAACATATCACTTGGTTCATAACTGAGAATAGCTCCCACGAACAGACAACTCGGATTCACTTTCTTTACATTCAGTTTACTTCCCACTATTCTCTTCATGTTTTCATCATTTAGCATTCAACGTATTCCTTTACACCTTCGACCTTGATGAGTTCCTTCCCATTGGATCATCTCCCAAGACATGGCATTACCTGGTAACCGGTGCCTGCACTTTTCACTCCGTATAGCATCTGATACCGACTTGAAGATTTCACTCCTTGCCTTCACAGAAACACTTTTACCTAGTTCATCTTGCTTACTCACGATTTTTTTTTCTTAATGACAAGGTGACTGTTGCAGGGCGATTACTGTCAGGAGTCTTCCTTGTGTAATGCAGAGCATGTTTTTGGTTATCCTTTATCAATCACCATTCAGCCTACTTCTGTTCCTGCTAGAAAACATCTTTGCCGATCTCTTTTATCGATCACCTTTTGACCTTTCTCAACCAAGTACTCTTCACTCTGAGAGTTGTGGATGCTTCTGGTGGCAATGTGGTCCTTGGGCTTGCTGCCTTTCAGAGAAACCTTGAAGTAGTTCGTCAAAAGCTATACTGACTGTCGTTGCCTTTTATCAGAAAAAGACACATCTGAAACTCTTAGTCCAAACAAATGTCTCTTTGGTTGATCACTTGATTTTCTTTTCTACAACTAGGTTATTTGATTCAGAATAGAGTAGGAGCTCACGGAAATGAGACCCTAGGTCTCCTTTATCAGTAAACAATTACGCACATAATCACATATCCGCATCTTCCAAAAGAATCCTCATAGATCTTGTCTGTATTACACATTTCTCCCTTGTTACATGAATACTAAGCACTGCCTAACAAAATGGAAAGGTGCTTAGCATCGATACATTGTTTCTACTATGGGTTATGATTAACACGAGGCCTCACAGGTATGGCGTTTGCTCCAGTGACCACAAGGCGAGTGACTTGTCTTCTTCTTGCATAATGCCCGGAGTGATGGCGCAGGTTACGCTTCGGTTGTGGACAATCTCTAGAGAAATGACCTGGTTCTTTGCAGTTGTAACAAATCAACTTCTTCTTTACTGAGCTGTCCGTCTGGGAACGATCATTCTGACTTGGAGTTGGAATTGGTGGTTGGAAATCCTTGCTAACATTGGCATCAGTGGTACCATAGTTGCTATCACCATTGGATTCTTTCTCAGAGTCACAATTGCTAGGGTTGTCATTCTGGGTGCCTTCATTGATACTATCGTCGACATCTTGGTGAATGTTGTTGACATTGCACGCTTGATTCGAGTGGTCACTAATGGGGCAAGAACCATGGTTGGTGGTGGTATCATCATCATTAGTATTGCTAATGTTGTTGTCTGCATTGTATCCATCTTCTTGGGGCAGGAACTCTTGATGCGCAACAGAAGATCCGGTGATCTGAAGTGGCTCAGTTCGCTGTCTTTGGTTACCACATGGAATTACTGGGATGTTGACAATCCTTCTCTTGCAGTTCTTCATCTGATTATGCTCACTTTCGAGTTGTATGGCTTTGTCCAGAAGTTTCTCAAAATCTTCATAATCCTCTAGGAGTAGTTGCACTGCAAGCTCATCTTTTAACCCCTGGAGAAACTTCTCTTGTTTATCTTCATCCGTTTCCACATCTTCTGGTGCATAGTGAGCCAAACGATGGAACTCGTGCAGGTACTCTATGACGGTCAAATATTCTTGCTTTAGGTAGCGGAACTCTCATTTTCTTAGTGTGATCATTCCTGCGGGAACATGTGATCTCTTGAATACAGCTAAAAACTCGTCCCAAGTGATGGTATGTCCTTCTGGCCGTGATACTTCGTAGCTATCCCACCATTCTGAAGCTAGCCCAACCAACTGATGAGTTGCGAAGACAACCCGCTCCTGGTCTGTGCACTGAATCAACCCCAGATTCTTCTCGACTGTGCGCAACCAATCATTGGCTTCCATAGGATCGACGGCAATGGCAAAGGTTGGAGGCCCAGTTTTGAGAAATTCTGATAACTTGCACTGTTGCTGGACTATAGGTACTTGAACGTTGGTTGCCCATGCTGGGTTGTTCCGATTCTGTAATAGTTGAAATGCTGTTGCCAACATGTTGGTTTGGTTAACCACAATTTGGATTAGCTATGGTAAGGTTTCGTTGATGCTTTTCTCATTCCCATTGGCTTGGGTTCTTGAGTCATCGGATCCATCATTCCCATAGCCTTTGTTACCAGTGTTATCCATCTGTCACAAGGTAGAGGTTGAGAGAGGAAGCATACAAGGAAAGAATAGACCAGAACTAGGGATAGGACCTTATAGGAACTAACTCTTTTTGTTGATGTGTTGTTTGTTTCACTTATTCTGCAAGTTGATTAAGCAAACAACCTAGCATGGTTACATCACAACCCACCGATGCAAACCACGCGCTACACACACAAGCAAAGGAACACACAACTATCGACTCTACCCTAGAGGGTGGCTTAGGTTCTGCGACTGGTTCCCAAGATCTTCACTCCTGCTTCATAGCTGGCTCCACTGCTTTCTCCACTTCGCTAGCGGATCCTGCAGTCTTCCGGAGCTTCCGCAAACAATTGACGACATCTTCTTCGCAAAGCTGGCCATCTAGTACTAGTTGAAATTCGAAGAAGGAAGAAAAGAGAAAACATTTTGCAAATGGCATAGGGGAAAGGAGGAAAAGGGAACTTTCGCAAATAGTTTCATTTATAAAATATGTCCTTAGGTTTTATCCACTTGGCTTATCCTACAGTCGAGATGGCTCTGATACCAGCTTGTCGCGCCGGGAAAAATTGCCTTTTCCCGAGCGCTAGTGTATTAATCCCCGTCCCAGGAAAAGCCAGGGTACACCACACAAACATGATACAAAAGACACATCTTTATTATATCGATAATATTTACATTATTACCAAGGCACTTAACGCCTGACAATCAAAAATAAACAGCAGCGGACTAGCGGGCCTACGGCTCCATCTTCACAGGCGCTCAACTGGGGTATAAGCCAGGACTCCACCTAGGACTTCTTCTCCAAAGCTTCTCTTACTGAAGGGGGGAAAGATAGAGCAAGAATGAGTACAACCACAGTACTCAGCAAGTCACACCGGGAGATGCATGCTTAATGCAAGGGGGTACAAGGAGTAATAATAATAGGGTTAGGTTTTGCAGTAAAGAGCATTTAAAAGACACTTAGTTGCTCAAAGCTATTTTGTAAACACGATCCTAGAGCTACACAATATTATTAATCAAGGCCGTGAACCCTCACGAACCTGCCTTAATCCAAGGCCTACGATGATTCAGACCGAACAGGCAACCCGACCTGGGTCCCAGCTCGTCCAAGGCCAACCCAGGCCTACCATTCCATATTTTAGTTGTTTAGCAAATTTTAAGAATTAAACCACTAACTTGGGTACATTGATAGGCTTGCCCATATCCGAGGGCACGGCTATTCAAATATATTATACTCTGATTAGAGGTATACATCTTTACCCACAAGACACGCCTTTACTCTGCATTCCATTGCAATTGGAACCCATCATAAAAAACATGACATAACCCTTTACTATCCTAGCTGTGAACAAAAGTACCGACCCAACCCTGCCTACAGCCGGTATCCCGGACAGGCAGGCCAGGATTGAGCCCCTAGCAACAGGATCTAGACCGGGTGCGCCACACACATAGGGGTGAGACCACCCGCGTACTAGTCCAGTGCCATGGCATCTCGACTAACGGACACCGGCCCGTGTAGCATTCATTTGCCTAGACATCTCGATTACTGAGCCGCAGCTCGCGTAGCCTTCATTTGCCTTAGAGATATCCATCGTCGCAACGACTTCATCCATCTCTATCTGTGTCCTTTTGTTCAGGACTAGACTGAGCACCGAGATAAGCCTTACCCATTAGACATGTGGTTAGTACGGTACTGCTTTGCAACAGAGGCCCGAGCTTAATCCTTATATTGGCCGGGGTGCTACTTCCCACAACTGGGATGCACCCAAATCCCACCGGAAAACAGGTTTTACGGGTTTTGAAAGAGGAAGAGAGGTGTATGTCCAATTCCACCATAAGCCAACCATTCCATAGTATCCAAGTGATATGAGAATTCCCAAAGTCTAAAGTTATAAAACCCCCTAATGTTGCCTAATTAATCAGCGCAGCATCTACCTAAATTCATACTAGTCGAACCATTGAAAGAGCATCTATGCCCCTAGTGGATTTTGGTTTATTGATGACAAACGATTAAGGAACTAATGCACTTATTAAGTGTATAAGAAAGTGATTAGTCCGATGAAGAAGCTAGGAAATTGACTTATCGATGGATGATAATTAAACAGAAGATATTGAAGATGCGGGTATGAAGTGACTACCTATCGCAAGACGGTGAAGCGCAAGCGACGCTCAGCTGCGATGGACCATGCGGTGGTGAAGGGCAAGCAAGGGGCTTGGCGCCGGTGGTGAAGGGCGAGTGAAGACTGTGTCGTGATGAACCGTGCGAGGCCATTTGAAGCCATGTATTATCCGCATTAATCATTTGAGAAATGGAAGACGAAATGTCAAGAATCAAGAAGATGAGATCTTCCCGATGATCAAATGACCTTGACGTTGGTAACCCTCCAAGTGAAGAAACAATATGGTGTGAAGGTACTCCTATTGGTATAACTTTACTTTTTAAATTTGAGTTTAGGATGCCGTACTATTAAGAGGGATACCACATGCAAATAATTGGTTGAATACAAGTGCTCAAAAGGCTTCATCTTTGTGCGAGTTGAAAAACATGTGAGTTGAAAAACCTAAGCCAAAATTTCAACATCTTTGCAAGTTTTCTTTGCAAGTTTTTCAACATCTCTTGAAGGTTTTGGACCAAGTTTTATGTTGGGTTTGATAGCCCACGAAACTAGCTTTCCATAGAGTCCAAGATCTTCGAAATCGGAGTTCGGAGTAAAAAGTTATTGCATTTTTACTTGAGCAACATCAGACTATCCGATTTGAAATCAGACTATCTGATGTATCGGACTATCCAATTTTTCACAGAACTTCACTCTCTGTCTTGATTTGAAAAAGTCCTATCTAAGTGAGTTTTTCTAAGTATCGGAGTATCCGATGTCGGATCAGATAGTCCGATGACACAGAGACTCCAAAATTTCACGGAACTTGAGTCTCTGTTTGAGGACAAAGTTTTTGCTTCTAAAATATCGGATACTCCAATTTATCATCAGATTGTCCGATGTCTCGGAAAGTCCGAAATTTCATGGAACTTCATTCTCTGTTTCATGTTGCCTTGGAGGTTTAAAATATCGGACTATCCGATCTTGTATCGGACTATCCGACGTGGGCTGAAAGATTGCCCTCCAACGGCCACATTTTGGGGGATCTATATAACCCCCCACTAACCCTTTTCTAGGGTTGCCCAAACTCATTTCATTCAAATCTTGTTTTGGGTTGAGCTTTGTGCTAAGTGCTTTGGATCTTTGAGCTCTCTCCCTTTCTATCTCAAATCCCCCTTGTTCTTTGTGACCTGGATCTTTGTGTGTGGATTTGGAGTTTGGGAGTCTAGTGTGTGTTTCTTTTGATCTTGAGCACTAGGATTTGTCCAAGAGTTGTGTGGTGTTTATTACTCTTGGAGGTTGAGGACTCCTAGACGGCTAGGTGTCGTTCTTGGGCCACCGATCTACGTGTGGTTGGCCAAGAGAAGTTTGTGAAGGCCGGATCTCGCCTCCGCAAGGAAAGAGATACCCTTAGTGGAAGGAGGAGTGCATTTGTGCAACCTCACGAGGATAGGGTTGAAAAAGACCCGGCTCTTTGCGAGCCCCTCAACGGAAACTAGAATCCCCTCAATTGAACTCCGGGAAATACATCGACGCGTAAACCTCGGTGATATTCTCACTCTCTTTACCTTCTTGTTCCATTGCTTTGTGCTATGCTAATATTGTTGTTGGTCGAGCTCACCTCTTTGCTTGTGGATTGAATCTAGAGCTCTTAGGTTGTTCTCTTGTTTGTATTGTTGTTGTGCAGGTCAGATAGTCTGATCTCAGTTCAGACTATCCGATCACATAGGACTATCCGACCTGATATCAGACAATCCGACCCTATTTTGTTTTAGCTTCCGCATTTATTTTAAAAAACCGCCTGTTCACAATCGACATATTTTAAACCGCCTATTCTCTTTCCCTTCATCTAGGCGACATCAAGGTCCTTTCAATTGGTATCAGAGCCAAGTCTCTCTATTAAGGGCTTTACCGCCTAGAGAGTAAAGATGTCGATTAGTGGTTTGGTGGATATTGTTCCTTTACTCCTTTTAGATGGTTCAAATTATGATTCTTGGAGTACTCGCATACATGTGACATATTTAGGACTATGGGTCCTCAAATAGAGCGAGTTGTAGATGTGAGCGTTTCTCCTCCTAATGATAAAGAGCTATCATCTGAAGAGGAAGAGAAATGCATACATCTCAATGCTCAAGCTACTAATGTTTTATTTAGTGTTTTGAGTGAAGATGTATTTAAAACCATCATGCCGCTTAAAGATGCTCATCTCATTTGGACCACACTCAAGGAGAGATATGACAAGTCCAAATGTGATGATGTACTCTTTTTGGAAGAACCATTTGAGGAATGTTCAACTTCATCACCAAATTGCGAAGAACCTCAAGTGACTACCTTCGATGATCCAGATAATCATCCCACGTCCACCTTATCAACACATGACTACATTGAAGGCAATGAATTGGTGAGTAAGGTTGACGATCGTCCAATTCTCCCATTGGATTCCAACAACACTGATAATGAAATTGTCATATTGCATTGTGTTGTTGACTCATGCATCTCACCTAGCCCCAAGTATATGTGTGAGGATGATATGGATAAATGCTCTACTTCCTATAGTACTTGTGGAACTAACCTTTTGAAGGGAGAAGTAAATGAGCCCCAATGGACAAGTGAAGAATCCACCTCACCAAGATGCTCATCTTCTATTTCCAAAGATCATGCTTTCTTTATGGGAAAAGATGGTGACTTCGAGTTTGATCACTTGAGCAAGAAGGACATAACAATTGTGATAAAGCTCATGGAGATCATTAAGAAGCAACAAGCATGCCTCATTAAGAAGAATGAAGAAATCATGAGTCTAACCAAAGAACACAAGAAACTTAAGGATTTTCGTTCTTCATTGATTATGAGGTATAAAAAATTGGAAAGTGAATTTGCTTGTGCCACTAATTCTATTGTGTGTGTAGCATCTTTGGAGAAGCAAAATCAAGAGCTTAAATCTCAACTTGAGGAGATCACTATCAAGTATGTGGATTTACAAGAAAGACATGATGAACTTTTGTGTTCTCATGATAATCTTGTAGATTCTCATGCCATGCTAGAGGTAGCTCATGAGGCGATAATTACAACGGTGAAATCCTATGAGCCTCATGTTCAAGTTGATCTTATTACTTGTACTAACACTTGTTGCTCCAAAGAAAATCTTTCCCCGAGCACTACATGTGACTTGGATTGTGTAGGCAAAGGGGAGAAGCAAATGTATTATGGACTTGTGTGCATTGCTCAACCTTCTCAAGATAACCGTGAGGGCATGGTGAATAAGCTTGAGAAGGGATCAACCGTGGTGTGCACCAAGATCCATCAAAGGGATATCAAGTCCATCAATGCTCATACCAAGGGACGAAATCAAAAGATGATCAAGAGTTCCATTACTTGCTTCAAGTACAAGAAAGTGGGACATCATGTTAGAGATTGCCCTTGGAAGAAAGGAAATAAGTTGAGCAAGAAGGACATTCCTCGCATCAAGTGCTTCAAGTGCACCGAAGCGGGACACTTTGCCTCAAGGTCTCCTTGCACATTGGATGAACAATGCAAAACATCAAGTGAGAGGCAAACCGGCAACAAGCAAACCGAAAAGCAATATAGAAGCAAAAGTCGACTTTGCTATAATTGCTGGGCAAAGGGACATATTGGTAAAAATTGTCCCAAGGGTAACATTCCTAAGCCAAGTCTCTCATTTGATTATAATTTGCTTAGGAATGCCAAAAATGACATTTGTGCTACTAGGGTGATTTGTTCACCACACACTAGCCCACAGGCCATTTGGGTGCCTAAGTCTCTTGTGACTAACCTTTATGGACCCAATGTTGTTGGGGACCAAAATGTGCTAAAGTGAGAAATAGGTACTTGGAAATGCATTGGAGGTTAGACTCATTTGTGGAAAATCAAGTTCACACAATACCCAAAATTGGAGTCAAATAGGAGGATAGCTGTTCTACATCAAGAACCAATGTCATCTCGGTAACAAGTATTTACATTTAAATACTTATGTCCTAACCTTGTGTAAGTTATGCTTGTGCATAATGCTTTTCTTGAACATTTCTTGGTTGATGCATAAGTTGAATTTGAGTAATTAGTTATCACATTTAGGGGGAGTGCTATAACCTCTCATCATTCGCATCCTCTAAATGTGTTTGGCTCAAATTGATGCTATGATAGTCTTTAAAATGCTATTTGGTCCTATTGTAGCATCAAGTGAGTTTTGCCACTAGAACCATATATCTTGATATATATTGGTTCATGGAGGTATGTCAAGCTCATACATATGTACTGTAATCCAAAATCTTCTCATTTGCTATTTCTTGCCTTTTGGATGAAGGTTTTTGAATAGTGAGCTTTTATGTATCTTTTTGCTCAATCTTATGAGTTAACCCAAATGTTCAACTCTTTGATTTCAAGTGAGAGATACTTTAGGGTGAAATTGTGAAAACCACATTCATGTATCTCTTGCTCTAAAAAACTTGAAAAATCTCAAAAGTTGCATTCATTGTTTTTAAAAGAGCATATTTAGTCAAAAGTCAAAAATCGTATGTAAAAGGCCAAAATTTGAGAAAATCTTTTCAAAATTATTTCAACATGTGTTTGAAATGTTTTCCAAAGCTTTTGGAGTAAAATTCCTTTTTTTCAAAAGAAAACAACTCTGTTTAGTCTAAACAGAATCTTCAGTGATCTTATTTTCTTAAAAGTGATATTTTACCCGAAATCAAAATCTATTTAGTTTTTCAAAAAATTGCCAATACAAAACTTTTATGGTTGGCCATTTCAAACACATTTTTAGTTCACAAAAGACCAACCATTCAAATGTTGCAGCCTTCTGAAGTTCATCAAAAATCTTGACTTTACCTCTTTTGGCCGAAACTTGCATATGGTGGGTTGAACTATTTTAGCCAAAATTCTTTGTGAATATGGGCATGAATTAGTATATCTAACCCATCTAAGGCTTTCCAAATATCAAACTTCATAAAAATCTTATTCGGATCTGATTTGACACTTTGGTTGAGATATATTCATTTGAATGACCTACAAAACTCTCTTTGACATTTCTCTTAATAGAAAAATCTTTTTTGATAAATTCTTTTTGGAAAAGTTTCTATTAAGTGAAAAGATCATTTCTGCAAGGTTTCGCATCATTCCGATTTAACTTGGAAAGAATTTGACTTTTTCTCACCTTGCTCAAGTTGCTGAAATTTTCAGAAAATTCATGGTTTTTGACTGATTTGTGAATTTTTTATATCTCAAAATGGGTTGCAAACTGGAATGAGTTTATATAATGACTTTTGTTCCTCTATGGTTGGACTTCACATCTAAATTTACTTGGATTTTTCTATAGTCATTTGAATATTTTTATGATGCCCTTTCCAAGCTCTTTTTGAGTTCCAAATTCTGAAAATCCTGAAACTTTCAGTTTTCTAAATTTTTGTGATTTTTGTGGCTTCTATTTGTTTGAGAATTGGGTAAAATTCCCTTTCATTATGCAATGTTCTATGACCTATCTACAAGATTTGTTGCAGATTTTATTGTGGAACCAAAGGCTTCGGTAAGACCGCTCGATTTGCAATCAAGCTCATCTATCACCATGCCATCGAGCCCGGAGGCTCTAGGTGGATACCCCGAAGACTCCAGGAAGATTCCTTGGTCACCCGAAGGATCAAGGCCGAAGGCTCCAAGCTCACAAGAACATGCATACTTAAAGGTTATCCTTCTGTGCAAGAATCACGGGTAACCCAAATAGTTTTTTTTCATATGGTAGATTGTCATGCTTTGATTCAATATCTTCCGATAATCTACATGCTCATTTTATGATGTGTGTTCTGTTTTGGCACAAGTGTTTTCTTGAGAATCTTTTATGTGCCTTTCTCCAAAATATAGGCTACACTCCCCATTTGTTTTCATTAAACAAGTGCATTTCTACAAGTAATTCAAGAACTTGGATGCACACTTTTAGGGGGAGTATATCCTATGTTTTGTGTTTTTCAGACTAACTTGTTATCAAGTGTATTTTTGTGATTAGTCTCATAGGAGGTTAAAAACATCTTCGAAGACACTTGGGTAGGTGAGACCACAAGAAGTCCATGATGACCAAGGTGGACTACTCGATCAACCTCAATCAACTCAAGTCAACCTGCCGCAATTGACTATGAAGAACATGAAGAACATGCTTCCGGTACAAGTGGATGGGATTGATGCCAAGAGCACTCAAGAGCAAAGTTACACCATGCAAGATCAAGTCCCATCGGTGTACCATCCAAGAATTCACCACATCGTTCAACGAGATCTTCCCTACAACATCCTCAATGACATTACAAAAAGGGAGTAACTATTCATTCTCAATTTGCAAAATTTGTGAATGTTACTCTCTCTTGTTGTCTTTGTACTATTAGAAGGAAGATGGTGTAAATGCTAAACCAGATCGGGTCATGGCCTTACAAGAAGAGCACAAGCACTATCAGGACGTAGACTGTGATCAAGGAGTTAAACATGTTCATGATGAGAAAGCTTAAGTTATTTCTCGGGATTGGAATCAAGCAAATCAAGGAAGAGATTTCATCAAGCCCATCAAGGTGCCAAATTCAAACTTGGTTCAAGATATCAATTTTATTGAATGGGCATCTCAAAAATCGACAAGGAAGGTAACTCGATGATCCATAGCTTGTTATTTAAATTGGTATGATTGGATCACTTGCCTTGTCTGTGCATCTAGGCCAAGTTTCATTCCTTGCTAATTAGCCTAATTTGCAAAATGTTGTGACGACATGCTTGTTTAGTCAATAAGTGAGTATTAGTCACAAAGTTGTTCTAAGTGAATCAATGTGCTCGGAGACCTCATTCTATGTGAATTTTTTATCTTAACACAAACTATGAGATTCATACATGCGAAACTCATTTGTGAAATGTTTTGTGAAAATCTTGGGTGAGATTTTTTTTTTTAAAAAAAACTCTTGAATCTCACTCGAATTTGTGAAGAAGTGGTTTGGCAAGTTCAAATCTCGATGATCCTCTTCATTGTATATTATGTCCTCTCCTTACCATGCTTAAATAACAAAGTAGGAGCGAAGGACTAAGGGGGAGGGATACATTAAGTTAAAAAAGAAGAAGAATGTCTTTGACATGCAAAGGGTAGACTTTCTTCTTCTATGCTTTAAACCCTTTGCATGTGAGCTTTCTATGCGCAAAATATCTCAATGCCTATTGATTTACTTGTGATCTTTATGTGAAATTGATCTTCATTTCCTAATCACAAGTGATGAAATATAAAATTGAGAGGTAAGTACTCGATGATCCCTCATCAAGGATCCCTTTTCTTTTCTTTCCTTACTTATGCCCTTTTTGGTGTTAGATGTCAATGGGGGAGAAGTATACTAAAGGGGATAAAGAAAAGATTGATCAAAGGGTGAGATATTTGTGAGAACTTATCGAAATGCATGCTTTAAAGATGCCATCGAAGGGTGAGATATTTGTGAGAACTTATCGAAATGCATGCTTTAAAGATGCCAAAGAGTAAATAAGAAAGGGGGAGAGTATTTGAAAGTGTTTATCAATTGTTGTGAATGCTTATTATTTGATCACCATGCCTCATGCAATTGAGATTATCTTTTAATACTTGAAATTGTTAGTGTGTTGTTTTACTTTTGGTATCTCGTTCACACACAATACAACCCACGAATGCAAAGAGTTAGGGGGAGCTCTCTCATTTTCAAAAATATGTGCATATGTGCTCACTTCATAAACTTGTATGCACACATTTAGGGGAGCTCAAACTAACCTTTGGATTCAAAATCATTTTTTATTAATCTTTTGTAAGCTTTAATCGTGTTGTCATCAATCACCAAAAAGGGGGAGATTGAAAGAGCATCTATGCCCCTAGTGGGTTTTGTGTACTGATGACAAACGATTAAGGGATTAATGCACTTATTGAGTGTATAAGCAAGTGATTAGTCTGATGAAGAAGCTAGGAAATGGACTTATCGATGGATTATAATTAAAGAGAAGATGTTGAACATGCGGGTATGAAGTGACTACCTATCGCAAGACGGTGAAGCGCAAGCGACGCTCAGCTGCGATGGACCATGCGGTGGTGAAGGGCAAGCAAGGGGCTTGGCGCAGACAAACCGAAACTGGTGGTGAAGGGCGAGTGAAGACTGTGTCGTGATGAACCGTGTGAGGCCATTTGAAGCCATGGATTATCCGCATTAATCATTTGAGAAATGGAAGGCGAAATCTAAAAAATCAAGAAGATGAGATCTTCCCGATGATCAAATGACCTTGACATTGGTAACCCTCCAAGTGAAGAAACAATATGGTGTGAAGGTACTCCTATTGGTATAACTTTACTTTTTAAATTTGAGTTTAGGATGCCGTACTATTAAGAGGGATACCACATGCATATAATTGGTTGAATACTAGTGCATAAAATGCTTCATCTTTGTGTCAAAACACTTATATCGGGTTTCTTTGCAAGTTTTTCAACATCTCTTGAAGGTTTTGGACCATGTTTTATGTTGGGTTTGATAGCCCACGAAACTAGCTTTCCATAGAGTCCAAGATCTTCGAAATCGGAGTTCAGAGTAAAAAGTTATTGCATTTTTACTTGAGCAACATATGACTATCCGATGTATCGGACTATCCGATTTTTCACAGAACTTCACTCTCTGTCTTGATATGAAAAAATCCTATCGAATGAGTTTTTCTAAGTATCAGAGTATCCAATGTCGGATCAGATAGTCCGATGACACAGAGACTCTGAAATTTCATGGAACTTGAGTCTCTGTTTGAGGACGAAGTTTTTGCTTCTAAAATATCGGATACTCCGATTTAACATCAGATAGTCCGATGTCTCGGAAAGTCCAAAATTTCATAGAACTTCGTTCTCTGTTTGTTGTTGCCTTGGAGGTTTAAAATATCGGACTATCCGATATTGTATCGGACTATCCGACGTGGGCTGAAAGATTCCCCTCGAACGGCCACATTTTGGGGGGATCTATATAAACCTCCCACCAACCCTTTTCTAGGGTTGCCCAAACTCATTTCATTCAAATCTTGTTTTGGGTTGAGCTTTGTGCTAAGTGCTTTGGATCTTTGAGCTCTCTCCCTCTCTATCTCAAATCCCCCTTGTTCTTTGTGACCTGGATCTTTTTGTGTGGATTTGGAGTTTGGGAGTCTAGTGTGTGTTTCTTTTGATCTTGAGCACTAAGATTTGTCCAAGAGTTGTGTGGTGTTTATTACTCTTGGAGGTTGAGGACTCCTAGACGGCTAGGTGTCGTTCTTGGGCCACCGATCTACGTGTGGTTGGCCAAGAGAAGTTTGTGAAGGCCGGATCTCGCCTCCGCAAGGAAAGAGATACCCTTAGTGGAAGGAGGAGTGCATTTGTGCAACCTCACGAGGATAGGGTTGAAAAAGACCCGGCTCTTTGCGAGCCCCTCAACGGAAACTAGAATCCCCTCAATTGAACTCCGGGAAATACATCGACGCGTAAACCTCGGTGATATTCTCACTCTCTTTACCTTCTTGTTCCATTGTTTTGTGCTATGCTAATATTGTTGTTGGTCGAGCTCACCTCTTTGCTTGTGGATTGAATCTAGAGCTCTTAGGTTGTTCTCTTGTTTGTATTATTGTTGTGCAGGTCAGATAGTCTGATCTCAGTTCAGACTATCCGATCACATAGGACTATCCGACCTGATATCAGACAATCCGACCCTATTTTGTTTTAGCTTCCGCATTTATTTTAAAAAACCGCCTATTCACCCCCCTCTAGGCGACATCAAGGTCCTTTCAACCATGAATAGAGTACCCACTAGTTGGGTTTTATTTATTCTAGGGTGAACAAGGTAATAATAACAATAGCAATAATAATAAATTCATGACAAAGGTAAATAGGCATGGCTAAATAAAACAGTGATAACGCAGGAATTTAAATAAAGCGATAATGCATTAATTTAAATCAAAATAATTTTATAAACTGGGATTCAATATGCTCAATGATGATATGACTTGCCTTGCTCAGAGAGAACGGCCTTCCGAACCTTCGGCGACGACCGCGAACCACGCTTCGGAAACCTCTAGAACAACAGAAGCTACGCGAAGCACACAAGCAAAGCTACAAGCCTATAAAGAAGCAATAACAATACATAAAAAGAAAAGCACAAGGTTCTTTAGGTTATAAAAAACATTAGGAGACTTGAACGGTTCGATTCGGAGTTCGTATGACCAAGATATGATCATCCGAAGTTTAATGTTGTTACATGGAGATTTATAGATTATTGTAATTAGGTTTTGCAACTATAAAACATGTGTAAGCGCTAGCCTGGAAAAGACAGGAAGGCTGCGCTATTGACATGCGGACCCCACATGTCAACCTAAGGGACCACGGTAGACCGAGTACACAGAGACGGTCCACGGGTCGACGGAAGCGTACCCCGTGTGTCAACCGAGGCAAGTGGCCGACAAACGGACTCCACTAGACACCACGTGGGCTGCACATGTGGAAACCATGCGGCTACCGAGCAGGCACACTAACACGGTCACCACACGCACACACAAACGACTACCGACACCGGTACACGGGTACCGGGGTCGACAACCGCACAATTGTCACGGGCGACACCGAAAGGACGAGGACGGGGGCAGCGAGAGGACAGACCCTTACCACCACGCAACAAGGCGTGGGAACGACGACGGCGAATGGGCGCGGCGGAGATGGCTCGGGGACGACGTAGGCGAACGGCGAGGGAACGACTTTGGCGGCGATCCTTGGACGAAGGCGAGACAAGGCCGGCACAAGGCTTGACGACGCGGAGCCGAGGACGAAGACGACGACGGGGCTGCAGCGGCTCCCTTGACGGACGCGGACGACGAACGAGCACGGCTTGACGAAGGGAGGGCCGACAACAAGCGCAACCGGGAACGATGAGAGGACGACGACAAAGACCGGCGGGGTTCGGATGGAGGGGAGGTGAGGCCGAGGACGACCTTGCCGCTGTGATGCCAAAGGTGGTGGAGGTGCGGCCGACCGTTGCAAGGGCGAGGAGGAAGGGGCGGCCGACCGTTGCAAGGGCGAGGAGGAAGGGGCGGCCGAAGGGACTGGCGAGAGGGCGGATGGGTTGGCGGCGGCTTGCAGCGGTTTTCCGGGCGAAACAGAGGAGCAGCCAGAGGAAAGGACGACGCTGCGACGTCGACGGAGGAGACGGCGACGTCGGTCGGTGCTCGGGCACGGCGGAAGGGGCTGCTGGAGGTGATGCAGTGGCGGCAACGCCACTGTTTACCGGTGAGGACGCGTCTCCGATGGTTTCCCCGTGAAACGGAGGCGACGCCGGGGAAGAGGATGCACCTGCGAGGCCGAGGGTGGCGACAGCGCAACCGGACGGTGCACGGTCATGGCAGGAGGTGCGGCTGGAGGTCGGCCGGCGCCGGAGAGAGAGAAGGAGAAGGCGGGGAGAGGCGGGGCGGCCACGGGAGAGCGCGGGATGGGGCTAAAACTGGAGAACGGGCCGAGGGGGTTCCATTTTTTAGATGAGGGGAGGGAGCCGGCCACGGGGGAGGTCGGAAGGAAGGCGGGAATGGCGGCCGGCGGCCATGGAAAGCGGCTGGGGTTGGCGCGTTCGTTCCCGGCGATTGGGGGCACGAATCAAGAGGGAAAACAGAGGAAATCAAAGAGGAATCAATGGGGATTAAAACCCCCCAATTAATTTGGAAAGAGCCGGCTTGAATGGGGTGGATTTGGAGGAGGAATCGGCGCTAGGGTTCACGGGTGAGAGAGGAGGCCGTGCGGGAGGAAGGAGACGACCGGGTGGGTGGGACCCACTGGTCAGGCGCAGTCAGCCCGCGTGCGGCGTGCGTGAGGGTCGCTGGAGGGAGGCGGCCGCTCGGCTTGGGCCGGGGCAGGCCCAGGCGGGAGGAGGAGAGGAGGGAGTGGGCCAGCCGGGAAGGAGGGAAGAAAGGAAAAGAGAGGGAGGGAGGAGAGACTTTGGGTCAGCTTTGGCCCAAAGGAGGAAGGAGGATTATTTTTAGTTTTTCTTTTTAATAAACTTTGTTAATTGTTGTTGTTGCTTAATAATTATTTCCGGCGTTCTGAAAATTTAAGTAAAATTTGAGAGCTCCTTTTAGACCAAGGAGAATTTAACAAAAATTCTCCGGGCCACATTCAAATTTTTCTTGTATGTATTTTAGTGTTTGCCAATTTCTTTTCGAATTTTAATTAATTCTATTATTCCTTTTAAAGAATAATTTTTATTTCGGGATGAATTTATCAGGACGTGACAACTGAGCTGTCACCATCAGCGGCCCACCTCTCATCCGCAGCATATAACACCAAATAATGATATCCCGTAATCTAGACACAAATGTATATAGAAAAGTATTCTAATAAAAGCACAAAGCTTACAAAAGAGAAGAGAAAAGCTACTAGAGCCATACCCGAACTCTTCCGAAGACTTTCGTACTCCTGATTTCTACTCTATTCCTATTCCACCAGCTAGATACTACTAAACTAAACTTGTGAGAAATGAGAGAGATCTTGCTTGAGGTGTGTGAGTGAAGTGAGAAGGTGAAGTCCATATAGAGGTAGTTATGATGGTTGTGAAAGGGGAATTGTTCGAAGTGCCCTCCAACCGTCATTGGGATGCAATCTTGGACGTCCACGCCGAACCCTGCATCCAACGGTGCCAGGATGGGCTGGGCCATCCTGGCCCATCTTCGGGTGGCGGCCTCCTCTATTGCTTCACTATGCAGACTTGTAAATTTTGGCCCAGATCATCGTGTTAACTTTGAGTTCTTGGCCTATTCATGCATAAATCTGATTCTCGACATCGTCCGATTGATTTTATCGTTTGTGTTGTCAAAATGACAACTGCATACATCGAAAGACATATTTACTCAAAGGTGGTTGGAAGAAAACGAAGTGTATTGAATTTTGAATTTTTCACTTGGGATCCCCCTATTACATGGCCCTAGGGGACTATTTATAGCCCCATTACAGGTTCTTACTACTAGGGTTTAGGTTATACAGGGGAATTTACATGATTACCCTTACGAAAGAGACATTTACAGGGGTACATAATGTTATAGGGGCTCATGGGCCCCTGATGGGCCGTCTGGCGATTGCCGGCCCTATAGCCCCTAGGCTTGATGGGCCGGAAAGGCTTCTTCAGCCCTCGCGGGGGCGAACTTGCCAAGGCGAAGTCGCCTTCCTTCGGCAGATAGTCTTCGCCTTGCACCCTTCGCCCGAGACGCCTCTGGCCTGGCAAGGCACTCGTACGACTCTTCGCCTCACACCGTTCTTGCTCCATAGCCTTCGCCACGGGTTTCGGCAGATGTGGTTGAAGGGCCTCATGCCATCCGCCAACAAGCCTCTCACGGGCAAGGGTGAGATTGGAGCTTCGGCCGAGACCGTGCAAACCATGTGGTATGGTATGCGGCGCCCCCTTTCGACCGATGCTCCTGCCGAAACCTACATTATTCCTGCGAATGAAGTTTGTTATTTGTGCGGCTTGTATTATTTTGCCGCACTTTGCCTCCTGCGTTGGGCTTTCCCTTCGTGGGCTTTTTACTGTGCCGCTCGGACGGTGGGAAGTTACCGTTTCGCCTACCCTTGCGACACGTGGCGCTTTATTACTAGTGGGTAGGCGAACGGTCGCCCGGGTGAGCTATATATTCCCACCGATCTTTCCTTTTCACCGCCACACTTGCCATTTTACCGCACGTGCTCTCTTCCTCCGTTTCTTTCTTCCTTTTTGGGGGTCTCTCTTGTGGACGACGTCGAGCTGGCGAAGCTGGTCAGCTCTGGGGCGTTGGTCGAGGGGCAGGCTTTCGCCCCAGGGAAAGCCGTGGTGCCGAAGCCTATCGACAATCGGATGGTGGTGTTCGCCGTCTTTTTGGAGGCAGGGCTACGGTTTCCCTGCAACGTGCTATTGCCGGAGATCCTTCGCCTCTTCCAGGTGGAGCTTCCACAGCTGAGCCCGTTGGCGCTTGTTCGGATCGCTATCTTCGATTGGGCGTGCCGGACTTCTGGGTTTGAGCCTAACGCCGAGCTCTTCGGCGCCATATTCTTCGCCACCGTGAACTCAAAGACAGCGATTACCCCGGCTGGGACGAAGAAAACAGTGTTCGGGAGCGTGAACTTTAACGTTCGTCCCGAGCGGTCCGATCTCTCACCGGTGAACGCTGCCATGTCGAAGTCGGACCGCCATTGGATAGCTCGGTGGTTCTATCACACCATCCCCTTCGAGGCTGGCTCTGACTTGGCGAAAGCCCTTCAGTGCCGGCGCAAGGTGATCGCGCCGAACCGGAAACCCAAGATCGCCGTGGATGGTGCTATGGAGACGCGGTTCGTCCTGCTGCGCAGGGTCTGCTCCCGCCTTAGCTGCCGTGACTTGGTAGAGGAATTCTGCATACTTCGTATCTTTCCCCTTTCCCAGGCATGGCAAGTCACGGTTGATCAAGGCGAAGAGGTTGACGGTTTGCCGAACCTGATCCTTCCTGAGGGGACGAACAGTAAGACTGTTCTCTTGCTATATACTGTTGTGCTTTGTTATTTTGCCTTGTCTGACTTTTAACATAGCTACACACTTTTACTTTTGCAGTGTTGACCCTCGACCAGGCTGAAAACGAGGCCCGCAGGATGATCGGCGACGTGTCGGTCGTCGAGTATAGCCAGCTGCTAACACGACAAGCGGCTGGGCGGGCGAACCAGGTTTACAACGGCGAATTGCCTCCTCGGGCAAACCCCCACAAAGCAGACGACAATGCAGGGCCTTCGTGAAAGCGAATGCGCGGACAAGTGAAGCTTGCCCCTAGGAAGCGAAGGGTCCCTGCTTCGTCGGACTCCGACGCCGACGACGAGGACGATACCGAAGAACGCGACGGCGAGGAGAAAGGAGAGGAGGAAGAGGAGGAGGCCGTGGCTGATAAGGCCGCGAAAGAGACGGTTGAAGACCGCGTCGATACCCCCGGCTACACTCCTACCCCAAGTCCAGGTCACAACGAGACCGGGGTGGAGTCGAACAGCTCCCCCCTTCGTCGGAAGGATTTGGAAGGGGCGAAGGCTCTAGTTGCGTTCTCCTCGGGCAAGGTGGCGAAGGGAGGTCCGGTGAAGAAGATCTCTGAAAAGAAAGGACTCGTCGACATCGCCCGCGTTTTCAGCGACGACGAGTCTTCTGACGGGACTCCAACTTCGCCCGCTGGCCGCAGCTTGGACCTTTCGACTGCTCCCCTCGCTCCGCTAGGCGCTGCTGGGGCAGGCAGTAACGCCGCCGCCGGGGCTTCAGCCTCCGCCGAACGGATCGCGTCGACTGCGGCGAGGGTTTTCGGGAGCCCTCTGCGTGAGCCAGCTATTTCGCCGCTAGTCAAGGCGAAGTGTGCGGCCGCCAAAACATCTGCCTCGGAGTATTCCCTTGCAGCGCCCCACTTCGCCCCTGGTGATTTCGAGACTCGAGCGGACCTTTTTCCCTTTGTGGAGGGGGTTAGCAACCTTGTCTTGCTCGCCGGCACCCCGAGCCTGTTCACCGAACTTAACGAGTTCGGGTATGCCTTTTCTTCCTTCTTCGTTTTCCTCTTCGTCCCTCTTTTTTTACGTCTCACAATTAACCTTTTGTTCCTTTCGCCCAATCCTATCTTTCATCTAGATTCTTGTGGCTCACTGTTCGACGGAGCGAACCATGCGGGCCCGTTTTGACGGTTTTAAGAGCCGTCTTCAGGCCAAGGACGATGAAATAAGCCGCAAGAATTTGGAGGTGGAGGCCCTGGCCAACACTCTTAAGGAGGCGAAAACTGAAGTCAAACGCCTTCAGTCCGAGCTAGATAAGGGGAAAGAGGCCAGGGCCGAGGTTGATCGACTCAAGGCCGAACTGGAGAAGGAGAAGGCCCATTCGGCGGTGCTCACTAATTACTACAATCTTACTGAGCCGAAGATGGAGGCTCTTCGCCAGAAGGCTAGCAGGGCCGAAGCGAGCACCCACGGAGGAGTCGCAGCGGTTTTCGTGGGAGATGGCAAAGACCGCCGAATCCGCGAGAACGGCTTGCCAAACGCTCCGCCTCGCCCTTACCGACATGGGCGCGAAGGTGCGGGGGGTCCCTGCCGAGGATGCCTCAGCCTTCGACTTCTCCGAGTGGACCCAGCAGGCTGGCGGATCGGTTTCGGACTGCGCCACCGCGTACGGCGATTGCTGTGCGCGTGTATCGGCGGCCTTCACCTTAGGCCTTTTGCAGCAGTTCGGCTGCGAGCACGTCGCCGAGTTCCCTACCTATGCGAAGGGGGACTGGGAGATTAGTGCGCAGAACATTTCGCCCGCTCTTCGTGCGTGGCGAAAACAGTTCTGGCAGAAAGACGGCCGGTCCGCTGCCAAGGCGCGCCTTCTGGAGCAACTGGCGAAGGCGAAGGCGGCAGGTCGGGGCGAAGAAGAGGGCGCGGCGGGCGAAGAGGTTGGAGGCGATGCCCAGGATCACCCAGAGGTGTGAGGCCCTCCGCCCTTTCTTTAGAGTTTTGTAGTTTTCCTCCCTCTTTTGCGTTCACCTAGAGAGGCAAATGATGTACATTCGGCAAGTTGCCACCAAACCTTAAAAAAGGCTTTTTTCTATATTTGGAATGTATGACACAATGTTAAATACTTTTTTAATGATCAAAGTCTTTGGCTTATTATTTCGCTCATTTCGCATCATGCCATACCGCCCCCTTCTTTCGCCTAATCCTACTATATAAGCCGTGTTTTGCTTTTTCTGCGCTGTCTATCAGGGGGTTCGCCGAAAGTTGTGCATTCGGCCCCCTTCCGGGAGCTGGCGAAGCCAAAACGAGAAATTTGTGGCATTGAAGGACCTGCCGAAGGTGCGATGTCCATTTCACCCTGTTTATCACGAAATGGAGATAAACGGTCGGAGCTATAAGGTTTTCAAGGTTGCCGACTGGCTGCGGTCGCACCCCGGGCGAACCTTAGAAGATTACGATCTTGTTCATTCAAGACGTTTGGAGGATATGGCTCGCTTTTGGCGAAACCATCAGAGGACTAAACGTCAGGAAACGATCTTTCAGCGTCGTTACAGTTTAGTCTGTGTTTCGCCCCCTACTCCTCTTAAGATTGTGTATGATATTAGTAGTGATGACGAACCTAGTTCGCCTGATCATTCCTTAGGGAGGGATAGTGATTATGGGGGCGAAGATGTAATTTACTTGTAAGGTGAATTGTATCGTGTTGTGAAACTTCTATTCTTCGATTTTTTTCGAAGTTAATAAAGACGTGTTTTATTTCCTTTTCGCTATTGTTTGAATCGTCGCATTTTGTGCTTTTGTTAGGTCGGAACATGCCGGCCCCTTTGCGTATATTAGCGAAATAGGTGTACTGACTTTTAACCTTTTCGTTGTTCGTTTTCGATCTGTAGCGTTCTGTGTCGAAAGAAACGCTTTTGCTTTTATGTTGATCGAACGTAACGTCGTTCGGCTAGTTATTTTCCTAGACAAGCTGTTGCGGTTTCAACGTTCGGCAAGCGATGCTTCGGCCGATTCGTTTCGCCCCCCTAGCGTTTTTCGCTGATCAGGCGTTTGCCTTGGGGTTTTTCCACAAATTATCAATCACACGAAAAATAAAAAGAAGGCGGAGGACACAGAGATTTTATACTGGTTCAGGCCTCCATGGTGGATAATAGCCCTACATCCAGTTTTTTTTTCTCTTTTTTCTCTCTTTCTTCTTTTTTTGTGTTGCCGAAAGGCTTACATAGTGCCGAAGGGCTTACATAGTGCCAAAGGGCTTACATAGTGCCAAAGGGCTTACATGATGGTATGTACATTTTTACAAGTTGGCGATTTGGGTGCCACCCATTCTAGACATAGAAGCGCTTGAGAGAGTTGGCGTTCCAGGAATGGTCGAACTCCTCGCCTTCGAGTGTCGCTAGGCGAAAAGATCCCGTCCTGGACTTGTGTTTGATGAGGTACGGTCCTTCCCACTTTGATTCAAGCTTGCCAACTGCTACTGGGTTCGCCTTCTTCCTTAGGACAAGATGACCAGGCATCAGCTCCGTGGATCGAACTTTTTTGTTGTAAGTTGCCGAAGTGCTTGTGGCGTACTTGTGCATGTGCTCGAGCGCTTCAACCTCTTCTTCGCCCATGTCGCCCCCCAGTAATACGAGCTTTGTGGGGTCAGCATCATCAATCTGCACTTTTGTTATCTTGCCGTGAGGGGTGGGCTTTGGCATGTGCTTCGGCCGTTCATGCGGTTCGGTCTCAACACTGTGCACTACTCTGTTGATTATGGCTAGATTGCCTTTTGAAGCGGCCGAAGGCTGAAGCCCCTTGACTACTATCACCCCTTTCGGGCCGGGCATCTTGAGCTTGAGATAATTGTGGTGGGAAATGGCTTCAAACTTGTTCAGGGTTGCACGGCCGAAGATGGCATTGTAGTTGTACGGGATGTCGATGACGTCGAACAGTATTTGCTCTTCGCGTCTGTTCTCCCCCGAGCCAAAGGCTATCAGCAAAAGTGCTTGGCCAAGAACTTGAACTGCTTCTCAGCCGAAACCGCGGAGCGATGCTGGTGCTGGGGTAAGGGCTTGGGTAGGCAACCTCATCTTGGCATATGCTTCGGCGAAGATAACATCGGCCGAACTCCCTCCGTCGACCAGGATTCGTAGGACTTCGAAACCAGCTATCTCAGCTGAGATTACCAGGGGATCTTGATGCGGGAACATAACTCCTTCCGCGTCTTCCGGCCCAAAAGAAATTAGCTGGTTCAGATACTGCGGCGCCCCTTCACCCGCCGAAGTGATGCTGTGGACCATACGGATCTGCATCTTCTTCTGCCGTTTGAACAACTGGCTTGGTGGGTCAGCCCTTGTAATCACTTGGATTACCCTCCGCTGTACATCTTGGCGTTGTTCGGCTGGGGGTGTTTGCTCCTGAACTGCTTCGCGGGGTGCTTCGACAGTTGTTCCCTGCTGCGGCCTTGGGTCTTGCGCGTTGCCACGTTGCCTAATGTTTCGACATTGCTCCGTGGTGTGCGAAGAGCATCCGTGAAAGGCGCAGTAGAGGTCTTTTTGGACCTTCTTGCGGGCTGGCTACTGATGGTTGCTCGCTTGCTGGGCGTCGAACTCCTTGCGGAGGGCTTGCACTTCTTCGACCGCCATCACAGATTTGCCCGCACGGTCTGTTGTGAACTTTTTCCAAGTTATGGGGCCTTGGCTTTGCCTCGGCGGCTGCCCTTGGATCGCCGGCTGAGACTAGCGAACAAAGAGGGGAGGTGGTTCGGCAACTTGAACTTGTGCTTGAGCTTGAGCAGCGGCGACGGAGGCTTTGTCGTACTCAGCTTGTATAGCTTGTCGTCGCTTAGAATCCTCCTCGCCCCTTGCGAACCCGTCAATGATGCAAAGTAGGTGCTCGAGCGTCTGTGGCTCCTTGTTGGCGATTTTTCTTTTGAGTTCGCCCTCGAGCAGACCGGCCGAAGCGGCGTTTATAACTAATGCCTTGGTTATGTCTTGAACTTGGCACCGGGCTTGCGAGAAGCGACGCATGTACTCCCTTATCGACTCCCCCCGGCCTTTGGCGAATGCCGAGTAGGTGTTGCTGCGTCTTCGGCTCCTCATAGGTGTCTCGAAAGTTAAGGACAAAAACATCGCGCAATTGCTCCTATGAGTAAATGCTATTGGCTGGTAAATTGAAATACCAAGAACGGGCGATGCCGTCTAGAGCGAGATGTATTACCTTTGCCTTGGTATTTTCGTCACCATGAGCCGTTTCGATCGCTGACTCGTAGATGGAGAGGAACTCCTTCGGGTCAGTTTCGCCTGAATAGCGCGGAACGGGTGGGAACTTGAACTGGGGTGGGATCGGACGAGTTTTGATTCCCCTACTCAGCGGTAGCCCCTTTTCGCCTCCCGCCCTGTTTACCGCACCTTGCTGCGGGTACGGTGTGGCGAAGGGCGAAATCGCAGCTTGTGCGTGAGGTTGAGCCATGGCATTCGACTGCCCGGCTCCAACTAGAGGTGCTTGGTTTGTTCCGAAACCTGGAGTTGGAGCTTGCTGCCGGACGGTTGGCGCCTGAGCAGTGTTGACGAAGTCGAACTACGGTCCTTGATTCCACGGCGAAACTCCCAGGCCCGGCTGAATCGATGGCAACCAATTAGGCGCACCTTGACTTGTATTCCCCTCCGGGTGGGCCGATGCGGTTGTACTTGAAATGTAGTGGGGTTGGTTGAGTTGCTGAAGGAAAGCTTGGAGTTGCGCCTGAGCCGACGTGACCTTGGCCCGCCTTGCCGCCTCGTATGCTTGTTGTTGTTTTGCATTTGGCGAAGCATGTCTTGGAGTCGTGTCATGTTCTGTCGCATGGCTTCCATGTCGGCTTCGGCTTGTGTTTCAAGGTCGAGGCTGACTTGGGCTTGCGTAACGGCGAGCGCAGTTGGGGTCGCTGCTGGCTGCGATGCAACGGCTTGGAGCACCACCAGTTGGCTTGTCGAAAGGATCTCCGCCCTGGTCTAGAGTGCCCTTGCCGCCGCAGCTGCCTTCGCCACGTCGGCCACGTTCGGCACTTGCACAGAGGTGGCAGGGGCCGAAGGCGGTTGTGATGGCGCAGATGTGGAAGCAGATGGTCCTCCTCCATCTTCGGCCACGGGCGCCGAAGGCTCTGCTCCCTCCTCGACGGCCATGTCTGGCCCGGCGTCGCTTTCCTTCCACCTAGCAACCTTCTCCTTCACGACCTTCCTCGGTGGCATTCACTCTCAGTGGTTTCGCTCGGAGGTCCCCACGGTCGGCGCCAGCTGTTGTCGAAATGACAACTGCATACATCGAAAGACGTGTTTACTCAACGGTGGTTGGAAGAAAACGAAGTGTATTAAATTTTGAATTTTTCGCTTGGGATCCCCCTATTACATGGCCCTAGGGGACTATTTATAGCCCCATTACAGGTTCTTACTACTAGAGTTTAGGTTATACAGGGGAATTTACATGATTACCCTTACAAAAAGGACATTTACAGGGGTACATAATGTTATAGGGGCTCATGGGCCCCTGATGGGCCGTCTGGCGATCGCCGGCCCTATAGCCCCTAGGCTTGATGGGCCGGAAAGGCTTCTTCAGCCCTCGCGGGGGCGAACTTGCCAAGGCGAAGTCGCCTTCCTTCGGCAGATAGTCTTCGCCTTGCACCCTTCGCCCGAGACGCCTCTGGCCTGGCAAGGCACTCGTACGACTCTTCGCCTCACGCTGTTCTTGCTCCATAGCCTTCGCCACGGGTTTCGGCAGATGTGGTCGAAGGGCCTCATGCCATCCGCCAACAGTTTGAGTTGATGTCGTTTCTCCTCCACTTTATGGTGATTCTCTGCAAAAGGTTAGTGAACCTAATACTAGTGGAATATTATTATTCTAACATATTTATGCATTGCAAGCATCACTAGTTCTCCTCTATTTTGGTAATATTGAAGGTCAGAACTGATCGATAACGACCGTCAACAGAGCCCATCTGGCATGTGGTTGGTACGAGTATATCTTCCAAGGATTCCCGAGAACCGGTCCTTAATTGTCATGGGCACGACCACCAATCAAATCATGCATGTACCCACGACCCACCAATATAACATATTTTAATTAATTAACCATATACCAAGATGGTATAACATCATCATAAACATTAAGGACTAAAATATAGTGAACCCATTGTGAGCTCGTTGATCTAAGCATGGCTAAGCATTCCTAAACCAATCATCTAGTCAAATTATTATCCCAGGCTATCAATGAATCAAGATATTCAAAAGGGCGTAGTGCGGGTAAATTCCATCCCACATGACATTATAAAATAATGTAATTTTAAGACAAAAATCAGGTATTTTGCAAATAGGCTCAATATGATCAATGATATCTGTATGACTTGGCTTGCTCTTGAGTTGACGGAACCTCGGCGACCACTTCAAATTAAATTGGAGCGTCAAGTTGCCGGAGTCTAAACGACAAATAAGGCACACAAAAAATACAAGCTAAAAAGCTACTGAAACAGCAAAATAAACCAATTTTAATGGATTCTTGACATTCCAACGAATTTACTGCAATTTGAATGGGTTAAAACGTAGCTCATATGAATTACATATGAATTTTACAAGATGATCTGTGTTATTACTAATAACCGAAAAACATTAATCAATTGACATAGATTATTGCCCAAGAGGAAATAAGATCAAAGGATAGGTTGACATTAGCAAGCAAGCCTCACGAGACACCGACTCAACGAGTCAATTATACGTGGCATGGGATCATCCAAATGCTCAACCGAAACTGGCGAATGGAACCGGCGGCTCTGAACGGATCTAAACTAAGGGATAATTCAACATGGACGAACGAACGAGACACAGGACGACACCTCGTTCGATCGAATGAGCGGACGACTCAACAACGACTGCGGCTAAACCGGCGGGCTACACACGATTCACGGTAAAGCCCCGGTACAACAAACGATAGGCTGATAGGAACCTAGGGTTGCACCTACGGCTAGACAACTTGACTACCGAGCAACAGGCTAAAGCGACGGCTAGGCAAAGACGCACGGCGGAGGCACTCGGCGCAACGGCGGCGACTCGGCGGTAGCGGCAGCTCGGCAGCGTCGGCGGCGCGGCGGCTTGGCACGACAGCGGCTAGGCGACTGCGGCTCAGCAGCAACAATGGCAGCTCGGCGGCTCGGCGGCAGCAGCGCAGCAGCGCGGCTAGGGCGGCATGTGGCAGCGGCGACTAGGATGACGACTCGGCTAAGTACGACACACGGGAACAAAACCCTAAAAACAAGAGGGAGGTTCTCACCGGGGAACAAAATAGGCAAGGGAACACGACGGCAGCGGCGGCAGTCCGGCGGCAAGCACAAGATCGACGACGACGGTGGCGCTAGAGAGGACACAGCGGCTAGGTTAGACGGGGAGATAATTGACATTGGGTTCAACCAATCCACTT
Source organism: Oryza sativa Japonica Group (assembly GCF_034140825.1). Taxonomy (NCBI): domain Eukaryota; kingdom Viridiplantae; phylum Streptophyta; class Magnoliopsida; order Poales; family Poaceae; genus Oryza; species Oryza sativa. The sequence continues at coordinate 13,004,397 of NC_089044.1, read as the reverse complement.
AAGAGGGAAAACGGATTACCAGCGACGCGAGGGCGATGACGGCGGAGACGACGGCGGCGGCACGGTGCTAGGACGGCGGCGTGGCAACTAGGGCGGCGGCAGCAGGTAGCTAGGGCGGTGGTGGCAGCAAGCTAGGGCGGCGGCGGCGTGGCGGCTCGGGCGGAAAAAGAAGGAAAAACAGGGGGAAACACTTAAATAGGGGAGGACTAGATTAGGAAGGGAGGAGTCCTAGAGGGAGTAGGATTAGGAGGAGGGGAGGGAGTCCGACTCAAAGGGGGAGAGGGGGAGGGCGTGCGCGCGGGGGAGAGGGGGAGGGCACGGCCGGCTGGAGAGGGGGAGGGAAAAGGAAACAAGGGGGAGACTAGGACTTTCCCAAAAAGGAAAAACAATGTGGTGCAGTTTTAGGAAAAGAAATGAAACGGTCCCGCGAACTAAAACAGATACGGTTCGCCATGCAAAACGAAACCGCGGACTGAGAGGGGAATGAATTGGGCACAATTCACGACCAAATGCAAAGGAAGAAATTATTATCTTGACACTTTTAACTTAGCAACATTGCCTTCGGTGATATGATATTTACATTTTAAGTCAAGTTAGTGATTTTCAGAGAAAAAGAATTCGAGAAAAAATATCCATGGCATTTTCGATTATTAAATGCATTGTTAATTGGGGTTTTCTCCTGGTTAACCAAAGCAATTTCTTGAAGCCATTTATTAGTGACTTGGAACCTAAGGGAAAGGAAAACTTCGGGTGTGACATATGGGTACGTAGCCAAATCATCTGTTCTTACTGACAGAAAGAAAGAAAGAAAGAAAGAAAGAAAGAAAGAATAACGTTAATATATTATTTGCCAATTTTGTGGGTTTTGCAGAATAACCTTGTCCGATGATAAGTATCAAGTGATCAAATCACCAAGTGATATCAATCTGAACAATAATCCTTGTATCTACCTTGGAAGAACAAAGAATGGGGTATACTGCGCATCAATTGATCTCAAACAACATCAGCGTCTTCAGGTTTGGCAGCTGCACGAACTGCATGGTGGTGGTTACCACTTGGAGTGGATGTTGATACACGATGTCAGTCTTGACCAGATCATGGCAGATTTCCGCTGGAATCCTGAAGCTGTTAGGCCATGGATCGAACATGATATGTATTGCGATGACGCCAAGAATGATAGAGAAATATCACAAGAGGAATCTACTGGTTGGGACTCTGAGGATGATAGCATCCTTTACACTGAAGATATGGTAGGATGGGACATGAATGGACATACTTGCATCCTTGCACTCCATCCTTTTAGAGAGATCACATCTTCTTGTTCAACAAATATTTGGACAGAGTATGGGCTTACCATTTACCTAACTCAAAGTTTGAATTCTTGGGTACATTATGTATAGGCTCTGGAGAGGAGATCGGACAATCCTTTTCATATACTCCTTGTTGGATTGGAGATTTATCCTGAAACATTTTACTACTAATTTAGAATCCATTATTGAACATTACTTTGTACACAAATACATTTTTATATGGGTATAGGTGATGTACATTTGGAGTTGTTTTTCATCGTTGTTTATGATACAACATTAGCTTTTAAACCGATAAGAACACATATATGCTATGAAAGGCACGTTTACTCATAACTTTTTTTTTTCATTCATAAGCCATTACGATTTATAATCATGTTAAGCTAACTAGCTTGCCTACACATATATGGTCGTAGGTTGTGTTTGTGGCCTCAGCTTGCATGTATGGATATCTATGCGCATGTCACCGGACGTTAATAACAATAACTTTTGTAAACGTTAAATAGACATGTATGCATGTGCTCCGAGGGACGTTTGATGCCTTGCTCAACAATAAGTGTGGCCGAAGGGGCGCCGGCTCGGCTATGCCACGTCGGGCGTTTTGCTACAGTAATACAGTGCCCGCGGTGATGATTTTTCGAAAAAGCCCTTCATTTTGTGTAATTCGATCTAGGTCCCTCGCAAATAGTATCTCTAAGACGTTATTTTATGTGTAGGACCTTATAAAATCCGGATATTCAGTGTGGAGGAGAGAAAAATTGCGAATTAGGACCGCGCACTGAAATGTGGAAGGCGAGGGGCTTTTTCCCAAGATGACGCCCACTAACCCTAACCCCCTCACCCCTAGCCGCCGCTGCCCCCTTCTCCCACTCGTCTCTCCTTCCCCCTCTCCCGCCGTCGCCGGCACGCGCCGCCTCCGCCTTGCCCTCGCGCCGCCGCGTCCACCGCGGCCACGGCCGCCGCGTCCACCTCCGCCGCTGTCGCGTCGCCGTCAGCGAGGCGAGCCGCCATCTCCGCCTTAGCCACCGCCGTCGTCGAGCGCCGCCGCTGCCAACCGCCACTTCCGGCCGCCGGCGTCCCGATCCGGCCGCCTTCCCCTCGCAGCACGCCGTCGCCGTCACCGAGCGCGCCGCCTCCGCCTCACGTCGGTGCTGCCGACCGCCGGGTCCGGCTGCCTTCGACGGTCGACGTCTGGATCCGGCCTCCGTGTTGTCGGGGCATGCGGATCTGACCGCCCGCGTCCCCTCCTCGCCTCACCCTCTCACTCTCCCTCTCCCTCTTCCTCTGACCGCCCCCGTCCGGATCCCACTTCGCTGCCGCTCTCCCCGCGACGAGCATAGGCACGGCTGCATCTTTCCGGCGGCGGCGACATCTTCTCGACGACGACAGCGTCTTCTCGGCGTAGGCAGCGTGGTTCATAGGAGAGCCATGGCTTTTGGAGATGAAGTTGCACAACAGTTGTGGGCGGGGAAGACCTGTGTCCTCGTGGGTGGAGCTGTCGAGAGAAATTTCACTATTGTGACCAGCAGTAGTTTCAGCGCTTGGAGGATTCAATCTTCACTGTCGGTCAGTTAATGCAATCTTTTATAGTCTCTTTTCCCCTCACACGATCCTTTCAATCCACTTTATTTGTTCTTTTGCTTGGTACAGAATGCTTAGATAATTTTTGGGGCCAAGAAAATAATTTGGTTCATGCAGGTACAATCATTTGTTGGGAAATAACTTGTCGGATGATATTCCTTTCCACCTGCCATTTTACTCCTCAGGTAATGTCTTGATTCGTGTATATACTAGCTGCTCGATGAAATTCCCTTGAGAAATAAGTATTTACTATGTAACTGCTTTTTGCAGACAAGAAAGGGAGTAATTTTTGGAAAGATAAGAATGGGGAACTTTCATTTTGTGTTTCATATTCGCATTTATGTGTATAAAAGTTTATAAAAAGAAAGAAAAAGTAGTTTTGAAGGGAAAAATTGTGTATGATGAAACATTTAGTTTTCGCGAGTCATAGATTTCGCACCAATATTTTGAACACAGCCTTCATAAATTGACCTCTCCCAATTTTGCATGAACTTCTCGGGAACATGGTTCTATTGTACTGGTAGTGATAGAGCAATTTTCTGTTGAGTAATGCATAACTTCTCATTGCAGATTACATCTGTTGTCGTGTTATGCATTTGGTGTGTTGCTGCAAATCCTGGTGACCCTGGCATTTTCAAGTCGGCAGAGCATCCAAAATTGAACAAGGATGGAAGGCGATCCCAGAAAAATTCAGATCATGGGTTAAGTCAAGGAGGAAAAATGTCAAGTGATGGATTTAATGCTGTTTATAACAGCGAGAAATTGAGCAACATGCTTGAGCTAAAAGATTCACATTCCTAGCCCACATTTTCTGAAATACTTTGTTTCCCCTTTTCCTGCCTTTGCAAAAGATGCTTCCATGCGGATCATCAGTCATCTGAACAGCACATGAGTGAAGAAGGAATGTTCTTCTTCAGCTTGTGTGCGAAGCAGAGGTATGATCAACTGATGTTCAGAAATTTTAATTTTCTAAGGTTATTGGGGTTATTGGCCACAAGCTCCATTTGTTGCACTGGTCTCTTTTAATGATGTGTCAGTACTTTAGATTATAGTGTGACATGTGCTGGTAAATATAAGCCAGTAGGAGTATCAGAATAATCAATGTAATTTAGAAACAACTATGGTTAACTAGATTGCATTCATACAAGAATCATGATTGTTATTAGTATCAAATATTCATGTAATTCCAAATTATAAATGATTGTCCACGTGCTGTGCATATGCGTACTCCCAAAATAATCAAATCAATTACTTTATCTATGCAAACAATGTTTACTTCCAAATTGTTCATACCAGCACTTTCTGGTTCTACATGTTTTATAGTTGTGTGTTGAAAAGTATGAAAGAGCCGGTGCAAGCTTTCTAAATGCTGAATGCTAATGATTTTGGCCTGTCAAAACATTTGATGGTATCTTCAGTGATTGCACTATCTTATGGGTGATACATGCTGCTAAGACTATGTAATAGGCTGGTCCTGAAGAGTGAAGAACAGTAAGCATTGTAGAGTATGTGACAAGTGTGTCGATGGCGTTGATCATCATTGCAGAGTATGATACACTTCTTTTGTCTTTCCTCTAATAGCTATACCCTCAGTTCTTTTAACAATGAAATGTATTTATTTTTTCTAATTACATTGTCCTCTCGTAGTGACTCAACAATTGCACAGGGAAAAGGAACTACAAAGGGTTCTTCGTTCTAATGACTTGCTGTACTCCTTGTAAGTGGACATTCCTCCATGGGCTTACAAGGATGTAATAATACCATAGATATGACAGCTAACCTTGCAATAGTGCTTGCATAATTATATTGGCCCTTATTTGAGCTGAAACCATCATGTAATTAAGTGGCTATTGCATGCAGTTAGCATTCTTTTCTTTCCATGCCCCTGTAATTCTGGTTGATTATTGACAGGTTTCCATGGTTTGTACACCTTGGACCAGCTTGTAATGCAGTGGCTGTCAGGAGCCCTTGTGCTGATTCTCTGCATTGTGGAGCGAGGGGAGTTCTCCAGACAGATTGTTTACAAGTTAGGAAGTACCTTCTCAACTGTAGTGTTTATAATTGTTGTGGTGAGTTTTGATAGAATTTTTCCTTTCTAATGTGTGATGGCTGCACAAAACGCTACAAGAAAATTTACTGGTTACATTTATTATTTTCTATCATGATCCTACTTAAGCCGTGTTTAGTTCCTGAAATTGGGGAGAAGTTTGGGGGAAGTTGGTAGTTTGGAAAAAAAGTTGGGAGTTTATGTGTGTAGGAAAGTTTTGGATGTGATGTGATGTGATGAAAAGTTGGGAGTTGGGGGGAAGTTTGGTGTGAACTAAACACACCCTTAGAAAAATTTACAATGCCAATATGATTTGACTTTTGCGGGCCACCTGCACCGTACTAGCAATGATTGCAACTATGCCACTTGCTTACCTTTTGTGTTTCCATATTCTTCTTATCAAGAAGGCAAGTTTTCTTTTAGCTTTTTTTGATGTTGTGAATATCACATAGATATGGGTTAGTGGGACTTGTAATTTAACTCTTTTTCCATATTATTTTCTTTTATTAAACTGCTCCAAAAAGTGGTATGTCTGGCCACCATTGTTATAATGAAACTTGAGTTTCCATTTCCTTCTATCCATCGCGAACTATCACATAGTTCATCTATGTGCACCTAAACTTTATTTTCTTCTTCCCTGTATAACTGTAAATTAAATCACTCCCATGTTTTTATATTTATCTAGGATATTAGTACGTATGATTACATCATAGCTTTAAGAGAGCAAGACGAGGATCAACAGGAAGAGATTGCTGGGCACCAAAGTCCGTAGATGTGTATTATTAGCTCTGTTACTGGATTTAGCACTGCAAGTTTTTTGGTCCGCTTCATCGTGGTTCATGGTGCACTCCACCACGATTGTTCCTTGAAGATCAGGTATGTTCATGTCTCACTTGTGTCAAGAGTTAGATATAATGAGAGGGAGCATCCTGGATTTGCCCATAGATGCATAAAAACACATATATAGCTAAATACGATGAAACATGCCACATGGTAAGATGGAGTGTGTGATGCTGCTGTCTGCAAGACAGATAATGAATTTATTATTCAGTTTATGTTTTCACTGGTCAAATTTGTTCATGCTCCTGTATTTTCATTGTCAATATCAGTTAGCTGTAGTATTTTTTTTTTTGTTTGTTGCAAGTATTTCAACCACCTTGGCCTGTTACCAACATTACCCAAATTCAGTAGCTTTACCCCGACTAATAAAAAGACCCTGACAATCTTAATAAAATTTCAGACAACTTAACCCCTTATCAAAGACTTTTTCATGCTTAATGGTTATTTTGTTCTTGCACAGTTTGATGTCATCCCTCCAGAGATTGGCATGCAACAGAACTCAGGGAGTAAGAAAACAAAGGAATACTTTTTCTTAATAGCATGCACATAATACATATTACTATGTAAATGACGGCTTATGCATCTTTTTCTGGCTAAAAACGTCGTCTTTTTCAGGCCATGTGCAACCTAGCTGAGCCGCCGGCTGTAAGGTATAAGTCATGTCTCCTCTGCATCCCTCTCTCACTACTCTGGTTGTACTGCACTGCTCCCAACTGAAAGCTTTGAAATCGAGTGGAAATGTGTATTGATTTCATTGCTCTGGTTATGCAAAATATTCATTGGATGAAAATCATATGCGCAGATCTGTTTTTAGTAGTAGTTTCACAGGATCACAATTCGACCAGGATTTACAAATATCTCTTTTGAAATTAGTGGCCATGACCAGAGGAGTTACAAGCTATGGAAAAAACTATGAATCTACACAATTAGTCTATCTGTTCATTGAAAATGCTAAAGGACTGGTAATGTTAAAAATATTAAATGGAAATATATTGTAGTTTGCGTACTTTTCATTCAAAATTTATGCCTTGCCATTTAATTGGTGCTAGGTACCGTATATGGTAAATAAAATTTTTAGTAGTTTTGTATGTACAAATGAACATGTTCTTGGAAGCATATTATGCTAAATAGATGTTCTTGATCCTGGTTGTCTTCTAGGTGCATGTCCATTAGTAAGCTAGAAGTATGTTTTTAATCTGCAGTTCTAGGGAGAACAACCAATATTGGTTCTACAGGGCCAATCTGCAGCCATAGCTGCAGGCTTCCGTCAGTGCTATCAACAAGAACATGCTTATGTAGGTTGTTTTATTTTGCCTCGCTTTGTATGGATTAGTTTCTTTGATTTATTCATCCTAGCATTGTTTGCCACATCCATTTTAACTTGTTTTGCCTTATTTTTATTATTGACAAATACAACAGCCATGTAACCAATTTAAGATTTAGTTTCCTGTTAGCTTTGAGATTTACTAAAAAATAATACATTACCTCCTGACAACTAATGCATTTAGGCCCAGTAATGAATGTATCCTAGGGGCACTGATGTGTCCTATTTTTCATATTCACTGTCAAAATAAAAAAAAATGCCTCTGTTCTATTTTTTGGTTGTGCTGATGGTAATATGCTTTTATAACATAGATATGCTGCATTTGTGCAAAAATTAATTGTTTTGGAAGGTATCACTGAAAAAAGGCATTTCAAATTGCAGGTTTGAACTACTGCCCTCTGATTGAACTTACTGCATTTTGTTATTAAACACCTCACTCTGAGTTTATTTGTAGAATTTTCCAGTCTAAACTTAGATATCTCTTGCTCTAATTAGCGAAGATAGTTTTAGTTGTGATTCTGTTAGGTTTTTGTAATATACACCATGAGGCAACTCTAGGCTGTGGGAAGACCAAGCAGTAATACATTTTCTTTTGATAAGGAACGTTCAGTGACTCAATTTTAACCAGTGTTGTGACCTATTATTCGTTATAGGGGATGAAATTGTTACCAATGGGCATCTGCTAGAAAGAAACCAGCGTGTAAACTCTGTGGCGTTGCACTCCAGGTGTTTGTGGTTTTGCCTTATGTAGTAGTTTGAATTTTGCTTTGCGATATGGTGCTTGCAGGGGCTGATCACTGGAGGTGTGATTCTGTTTGCCAGTTGAGGGAAGAATTCACACGCTTCTGTTCACTGAGGACATCTTCTCAACCTATTGCTTCCACCGATCATCTTTAATGATAGGTGAGCTTTCTGTGTACCTGTGTTTCATGTGGTTAGCTCTCAACCAAAGTGGAGTTCATTTTTTGTTCTTCTATACTGTAATAAGAAGTGACTTGTCTTATTTTAATTTGGTTTTGGGTAATTTAATCTTGAGAACAAAATGCGTTGCAATAGGACTCGAGAGATTCATATGGTTCAGAAGTATACATATGATTGTATTATTTTTGCCATTTTATATAAAATGTTCTCTATATCTCTGAATTAATCAAACCCATGTTTTTAAGACTTTCTCAAACCCATGTGATTTCTGAATACACTTGTTGAACTGAATGTATGAAATAGGTAACTGCCCATCTATTCCTCTGAAATTATACTGAAATATGAATTAAATAATCATGCATGCCATGTCCCAAACAAAGGACTCTTCCCCTGAATTGCGGTCTTAAAAGTATTGTATCACAGCAATACATGGAACCCTTTTACAATTAGAGGACTTCGATGAGTGGAAGTTATTTACTTTTAAAATACTTAAAAGTATGTCTAATCATTCATACGTTCTTATTGAATGCAATTAAGTTTGTGAATCATTTAGATTATTTTTCTTGACTATGCAAATATAAACTTTATAGAGGATTATCACCTTTACTCTGCCCTATTTCAAACCTAGGAAATTGCATGCGTTTCTGCAATAAGTGAATTGCTTAATGTGTGTTTATTTTCATTAGTGAATAACATTATAAGGGTGCAGAATTTATATTTCTGTGCAAACACATGCATTTTCGGTAAAACATTTATTTGATAGTCTGAAATTACATCTTATATAAGTAAAACTTTGAGCTGAAACGTATCTTTCTAATCACCAGGTTTCAAGTCAAGAAAAAGTAATTCTTCCACAGTTTTATGACTATTATCCTATTTGTTACTGTTGGGCCATTGATAATCTTCCTTCATGTGCAGCTTCGGCGATTCCGGTAATTTTTGCGTTTTGTATATCTATCGTAGCTTGCATCCTCACCAAAATTTGGTATGCTCTCTATTTTCATGCCTTCATTGTTATGGGATATGTTGCATTTCATCAGTTCATTTTTACACAAGGGTGTGGAACTACGATCTGTAATTGCCTTCCTGTTCTTTTCCTTTTGGCATTGGTTCAGATTAGCAAAATGCTGCAGTTAAGAAGCTCAAGAAAAGGTTCAGTTCTTCTCCTTCCAGTTCTTTTGTTTTCGAAATTACTATCAGAAAAAAATGCAGGTGCTCATGTAGCTCTCTCTGGCCAAGAACACTGCTCTCAAACTGATTAAATGTTTTCAGACATGACCGGTAACTGAAGAAAGGTGGAGATGTTCTTTTCCTTTTGGCATTGGTTCAGATTAGCAAAATGCTGCAGTTAAGAATCTCAAGAAAAGGTTCAGTTCTTCTCCTTCCAGTTCTTTTGTTTTCGAAATTACTATCAGAAAAAAATGCAGGTGCTCATGTAGCTCTCTCGCGCCAAGAACACTGCTCTCAAACTGATTCAATGTTTTCAGACATAACCAGTAACTGAAGAAAGGTGGAGAGAGGTTCTTCTTATGTTACTTGGTTCGCTCTCTGTGCCCACACTGCAAGAGTGCCACCAATATCGGCCAGCCCTCACCGTGTGACCTACTACTGCTTCGATGCTCTACTATCTACATGCCATTTTTGGTATGTTTGTTGTATGACTGTTTGCATGGGCGGTAGCGCGAGCGGCGGCGGCGGGCGGGCGGTGGGCGGAGGCGTGAGGCGAGGCGGGGGCGGGGTGGTGGACGGCGGCGTGCAGGGGTGGGCGGTGGGCGGCAGCGCGAGGCGAGCACGGCGGCGGAGGCGTCGAGGCTGAAGCCCAAGAGGTGGTCGGCCACGACACAGGTGACCGGCGGCACGGCGTCGTCGTCGTCATCGCTGGCGGCACGGTTGTTGAGGTCGGCGAGCAGCTTCCTAAAGTGGGGGAGGCAGGTAGTCATGGTGGCGTCGGCGTCGGACTCCGGTAGGCCGTCCGGGATGGTGGCGAAGAGGAACCCCGGGATTCCGGCCACGGCAGCGGCGGCGGTTGTACTCGCCGTCGCCGCATGCAGTCGTCCGCCGTCAGCGCCCGCCTCCTCGTCTCGCGCCGCTGCCTCGTCTTGCGCCGCTGCCTCGTCTCTCGCCGCTGCCCACCGCCCTGCCCCGCACGCCGCCGTCTGCCCATCCGCCGCTCCCTCTTCTCGCGCCGCCGCCATCCACCGACACCTCCGCCGCTGCATGCAGCCGTATGCCGTCCAGCGCCCGTCCACTCGTCTCGCGCCGCCACCTGCCCACCGCCCGGCCCCGCGCGCCGCCGTCCGCCCGTCCGCCGCTCCCTCGTCTCGCGCCGCCGCCATCCACCAGGAGGCCCCCGAGGTCGACGCGGCCGCGGCGCGGAGCCCCCTGGCGGCTGCCGCCTCGCCTCACCTCGCCGCTGCCCGCGCTCGCTGCCTCTGCCGTCGCCGTTTGAACTCTGAAGGAGAAGAGAGAGAGACAGTGAGGGATAGAAGAGATAGAAGAGAGAGAAACTGACAGGTGGGGCCCACCTATTTTTTAATAAATAAGTTGCTGACTGAATTGCCACGCGTACGCCACGTAGACCAAAACCACCGCGGATTGGGTCGAGGGGGGTAATTCGTCCGGTTTGCATAGTTGGGGGTGAAGAATGTCCGGTTTTGTGGTTCAGGGGGGTAATTCGGACGACCACGATAGTTCGGGGGGGTAATTCGTACTTTTTCCTTTATGTTATTATGCGGTCTGTGTGCCAGAACTGTAGTTAGAAAGGACCACTCTTGCAAGGATATTTCTCCACTCTTGCAAGAACCACTCTCGAACACCAACGGATTAAATTAAATTTTCATTTACTCGATTTTAATCGTACAGTGATGCACGAGTTTGCTTTGGATTGGCTAGATTGGAAGAATGCTCTCGCTAACTGTATTATCTGCGTCTTCCAGTTATGGCCAAAACAACTTACATGAAAAGTCACATATTGATTATTCTTCCACAATCTGTGATCCTTTCAGGCGCGCGAATGAGTTCGCACCTACTATTGAATTCTCTTACTACTCACCCATCCGAGGTACTCTTTCTGGTTGTCCCAAATCAAGTTTAGATTGCCTGCAGAGATAATATGGCACCAGATATTATCCATTCTAGGGTTAATGCTGAATTCTGCATCCTGGTTTTTGTTTTGTGCCACTCTGTTGCATGTGAACATGTTCGTCTGAAAATGGGGTTTGGAAGGATGAACCATCAACATATCCGCTACATTTATTCTTCGGTGAATAGCTAATATTTCTTCTATCAGTGTTAGCCACGGAAAATCAGATAGGGCAGCGAATTCAAAATGTAGAACCCTGTCCTGCTAAATAAAGTAGTGCTTTATTTTTACTACAGGTGCATTACTTCTGTATTTATTCTCTTTTTATTTTCATCTTAGCAAATAAGATACTGATGATATGACTTGATTATGTGGATCTAATCATTCATTTTCAAATAATGGATAAACTTGCATGTATAGTGTATCTATAGATATGTATGTATGGCTAAAACAAAAATCTAAATTGGACTGTAGAATGAACAGAAGAAAAGCCAACAAAGAAGAACTCGCTTGTAAGATGTACTGAAGCAAGAGATGAAAATAAATGTTGTGATTGTTGTCATAGTGAATGATGATTAATATTCTCAACTGTACTTCAAATTTTTAAGGAAGTCAAAGTTTGATTTTTTTTTTTTGGGGAAAATTCTGATGATGACAATAACTTGCATGTTTACAGTACCATTTTCTGTATGCTATTTCCAGGTGATTGTTTGGAAGTGGCATGCACAGGAGAGATTAATAAACTGCCAGAAGAGGAGATGACATATATCTGATTGATAGAATTGTCTTTAGTGTACCATAATTATACTTCGTCTTTAGAATGTTGCTCCGCCTATGTGGGCCGTTCGTCCCCATAGGGTCATGCCAATTGCCAAAATTGATGTTGGGCGTTCGTTTTAGGCTCATGTTGTTAGTGTAAATGTGGTACACTGATAGAGATGCAGAAAGGGTTATTCTGTAAAAATGGGAGTATGGGTTGGTCCTGTTGGACAGGGTTAGTACCATCAGAGAGGATTCTGGCAGTATGTCAATGTAGGCATCATTCAGTTATTCTGCTTTTGAAAGAGGAACCACCTGTCAGGGAAAAAAAACTGGTGCATGACAAGGGGAAAAAAGTAGTCGCAAAGAAAATTCGAAAGCAGTTAGGTTTAGACGTAAAACCACAGTTATAGTCTCTGGTTGACTTTACTAAAAAAGAGGAGTGATTTTGTCGTAAGAATGTTAACTGAGAATTTTCTATGTAATGCTTGAAGCAAGCACACACACGTGTGGGCTGCTTACTGATATATGAAGATGATAATTCTGCCATTCGTGTGGTGAAGCTGTGGTGAAATTAGAGGAAATGTTGATTGCTGGAATTGTGAAGAGAACAACTTGTTATAAACCTTCGGGATATGCGAGTGCATTTTCATGTTACAAACTTAGCTAGCCAATGTAGCACTGGTGCAATGGGCTTGTTATTATTCTTTTTCGCAGATCTAAATACATAATTATTTAAGGAAAAAAATATTGGGGCATGGGCTCTTAGTGTAAAAAAGAAACTCCGGTTAAAAAACAGCTTTTGAGGTTGAGTAAATGTGAGTCAAATAAAATTAACTTGGCTGCATTTCCTTGTTAGATTGAAGTGTTTAATACTGAAGAAACTGATCAGTCACAAGGAGGCTCCACTGGTATGATGTTTGTGTTGTGCACTTATTTTTATCCTTCAATTTACATGTGTTATTTTAGAGCTGAACTATTTTTCCTGGCGTATAGGTTAAATAAATCATGGCAAATACTCAACAAGGAGTCTCTCATCTAAAGAGTATTCGCAACTAACTGTAAATCCATTGACTAGATGATACCACTGTTGGCTTTGTATGTATATGTTGGCTTTGTATGTATATGTTCTTCAATAAGTCAAGCACAAATTAGTGAATGATCCTTTGTCTCTAGCCTTGTATAAATGTATAATATATGAAATCTACATGTTTGCACAATTGTGTACAGGCGGCGCGTCATTGGCGCGCCCCATCATCTAGTATATTTTAAGTGTCTTAGGACAGACATATTTTCTGTGAGCATAGTGCGAGAGTTGCAGAATGAATCTATGTCAGAAAATGGAGTATATCTCAGACAATTTTTATTCGTAGCTATATACATTTCTAGACGGAGGCAGTAACTTGCTAAAAAAGAGGGCTGACGCCAATATCAAAACTGGGCTGTAGGCTTTACCTAAGTCGACTTAGGCTAGTGCAAACCCTCCATCTCAGCTAATGTCCATAACATTAAATTCATTGTCACATAAGAAAAAATATGATGCGATAAGAGAGTTAATAAGTTGGGAGGTAAAAAGATAAACATCTCTACACATTAACCAAGAATTAAAACAAGGGGATAGGTAAATAAAATGAGAGACCAAAGAGGTGATTGGATGAGAATTTAATTTGAAGACACTATCCATTGGGTGTATAAGGCCTGTTTAGGCCGGAGCTTAAGATTCTGAGAAGCAGCTGGTTTGTAGCCAGCTTCTAAAAATCTGGAAAAGTTTGATTTCCCAACTTCTGGCTTCTAGGGCATGTTTGGGGGAGCTTAAGATTTTGAGAAGCAGCTGGTTGGTAGCTAGCTTCTGAGAATCTGGAAAAGCTAGGTTTCCTAGCTTTTGACTCCTAGTTTATTTTCTGGATTCTACAACTATAGCTTCACAGAATCTGGACCAAAAGCTTTATTATTTGGGGGAGCTTCTGATTCTGGGAGAAACTGCAGCAGTTAGAAGTTCATTTTCTAGATTCTACAACTACAGTTTCTCAGACTCTGGACCGAAAGCTGGACTGTTTGGAGGAACTTATGATTTTGGGAGAAGCTACAACGGTTAGAAGCTCCTCCAAACAGGGCCATAGTTTTATACATAGTGTCTATATGATATGGCAAGTATGAAAACTACTTTATAGTTTCTGGGTTGGGATTACCCATTAACTCACGATTAATTAAGTATTAGCCAAAAAAAGCTTTAAAAAGTGATTAATATAATGTTTTAAAACAATTTTCCTATGGAAACCTTTTGTAAAAAACGCACCGTTTAGCAGTTTAAAAAAGCGTGTGCGTGAAAAAAAAGAAGCAGATAAGTTGGAAAAAGAGGGAAATAACACAGCCTTAAGAGCAGGTAGAATAAGGTACTTAAGCCTGCGATAACAGTGATTTTTTCGATGAGCGGGAGAGAAGAGAGGGTGTGAGCCGGCGATTGACTGCACACGCGCTCTAAGATGAGCAAAGCTGCACAGGTCTCCTCCCTACTGGCTCACGTGGTGGTTACGGGGTCCACATGAACGGCAAGACGGAGCGATGGCCTGCAGGGGCAGTTCGACGATGGCCGGCAACCATGGCGTTGGGAGCTTAGGGATGAAGCAGCTCGACGGGGCAAAGCTCGATGGCGATGTGAGAAAGCTTGAAGATGGCAGGCGCCGGCACTCCCGCTAGCAAAATGTAGCGGGCTGTCATTCATCGTACTAGTTAATATCACATCCTATACTACTATATTATGGGTGTATTCAGTTCATGTCAAAATTAAAAGTTTGGTTGAAATTGGAATGTGTGACGGAAAAGTTGAAAGTTTGTGTGTAGAAAAGTTTTAATGTGATAAAAAAGTTGAAAGTTTGAAGAAAAAATTTGAAACTAAACTCGGTCTAGATAGCTATATTTTGAAACGGAGAAAGTAGCAACTGACGCCGGCTCTGCACTCTGCTCGTAGCCAGAGAGAGCTGATCCATCCTCACTAGGCTGCCTATGTAGTATGTAGGCACGTGGCAGCGCCAAATCATGCAGGTGGTGGAAGAAAGGCAGCGAGCCGGCAACGAGCTAGAAGACACGTTGGATGGGGAAAATAAAGATTGAAAAGAAAAGAAAAGAGTTGGTGCTTATTGTATAAGCTAATTTTAGCACTATCTCTAATATGCTGATATGGCTATTTTAGGAGCCATTAGTCAGCTACTATTAACTTGCTCAAGTGTTGTGGACCCGGCCCCAATTCAGAAGGGGGACGCGGGCTGCTGAGTGCTGAGCGGTCGACGTGGCATGGGATTGAATGAAAACTAATAAACGATTCATCCTCCTGGTTTTAGGGCCTGTTTGTTACTACCCTGAGAAAAAGTCGTCTGGCCGGAGACATGCCTGAGACTATTTTATAAGTGTTCGGTTGCTACCCTGAGTCTCCTTCCACCTTCCACCTCGTCTGGCCTGATGCAACTCAGGCATGAGATTAGCCTGTGCCAGGAGAGGCTCCAGGCGCGGCAACGCTTTGCATTAGCACCATAATCCCCTTTTCATTGTCACTAGGCTGCCCGAGGCTGTCGCGCCGTGGTCACCGCCATGAAAACTGCACACAGAGCTACTGAGTACGCCGCCGCTGCCATCGCGCGAAACCGCCGCAGCCACACGAAGCCCATGTCGTCGCCTGCCGGAGTGACGAGGTGGTGACGGACGGGCAATTGCGCGTAGGTACTCGTTATATAAGATTTATCAGGTGATTTACTGTAAACCATATATAAGAAGAAGCCCCACAAGCAAACGAGGAATCAGGCCAGGGCTTAAGCTTTTAGGCGTACCTCTATAAATCATGTAAAAAGAATACCACACTTCTTTTTTTTTCTTTTTTTTTCTTTTTTTTTTTGGAAATGGTTGTGTTTCTACTTCCTACAAGATTTGCCTTAGGCTTGTCATGCCTATTTGGTCTAGTTACCCTACCAAGTACCAGCCCTACCAATTCATTGGCCTTTTTTTTTGGGCAAAATTATATACCTTTATGTTTGGTTTGCTACCAACATGGACTCAAAATGTAGTGTTACGGTGAAGAAACTTCTCGAGTGACTAAACGGAGCATTGGCACTGCTACCAATTGTTTGTCTTAAATCCAAACTAGCATATATACCATTTAAGTTGCTGAAAAAAGGATAGGGCACCATTCTCATCACGTCGCAATATGTATCACCACAAACTTGCCCTCATTTCCAAGGCCGTTGGATTAATTCCACTTTAAGACCAGCAACAAAATTATGCGAACGGATTTCCCATCTTGCGCATTGGAACACCTACAAGCCCACAAGAATATAATTCCGTAAATCCACCAAAAAGAACAGGAAAATCCAGTTCCAGTAAAACATCATATTACTGCCATAGTGCTAATAATCATATTGTTACAGATTTTACAAGATGCAAGTATGCAACACAGGCAATACACATGTATTCTCATAGCCTAATTGCTGATGCACAAAACATAAAGGCAAAGCTTTGGTGATCCTCATTGCAACGATCATGATTTACTGCTGCGACGCAATCCTTTCATGCCTTGGATGAGAAGTGTGAACCGGATTATTTTTTCATCTTTGTTTCTGTATTACATGGAAGAAAACGTAGTGGACAAAGGTACTGGGACCAGAAACCTAGTTCCAATAGAACTTCATATACAAGAAAAGTATGAACAAATAATTGATTTCTAAAACAAATGAAACGTATCTGATATTTACACAAAGCACTACGAAAAGATCTGTTGGATGACTTCCTCGGCATTCCCACCATATTGCATAAGCAGTTGGATCGCGTCAGCCCTTGGCAAAGCAAGAAATTCCTAAAAGAAAAGATAAAAGAATGAAAAATATGTAAAATATATTTGATTAATTCCTTATAAGTTTACATGTGCAAGTTATTGATCCCATGCCAAACCTGGGAGTAAAACATATTCTGACAATGCCTATGAATATATTCTACTCTGAATATATTCAGTTTTAGATAATCAAAATCTGAACTAGTCCCTAGCTAGCTTAGATTATTATCAGGTATTACAGGATTAACCACAAATTAATGCCAAATTGAAAATAGTGTAAAGTGGCGGAAGGCTGAGAAGGAATATTTAGCAAGTGTTTATACCAAAGTTTATCCTAAGATTTATATACATGGTGTGTGTCAAACAAACAAAAGCACCCAAAAGAATATGTTACTTACCATGACCTTGAGTATGGCGTTTTCATCACAGGTAACTTCTGATGACTCCTGAGGGCTACTACCTTCATCTAGCACCTTGCCACTAGAGCATGTTGTGATTTGAGAAGATCCATTAGCACATTCATCTGTAAGAACCTTGGACATATTGTGACTCCCCGCAGATGGATCAACCTCTTTTAGAGAATCAATCTTCAAAAAGTGCTCAAAACGGTCCTTGCACATCTGAAGCTTAAACCATTCGCTGTGCGTGTGAAGTGTTGTTCTAATTATCTTCATTAACTGAGGTTCTTCAATACCAAGCCTCCTGCTCATTGCAATCTTCAAAAGAGACATGCATAAAGCCCACAATATCATTCAGCTTCTGGCAAGTGTCATAGCAACTGGCATGTGTAGCAAGTTGCAAGGTAGACACCGCATTATGTGGAATAAGCACAATGTGCACTAAAAAAGATCTGAAGTTCTGGATGATACTAGCAATCTACTATACTTTTATTTTAAGAAAACTGATGGAAGAAAGAATAAATCATAATTGGATTAACATGATCAAAAGCACTGGAACCATCAATTTTACATGACATAAGGGTAATTGCATAGCGCCCAATGAACCAAGTACTCCCATAAATAGTATACACAGATTTAACTACTATTTTCACATCAAGTTCGCTTGATTGTTTGTGTTAAAAAGAAATTTTAGGCTCATCGAAATAAAATTATCCAAAATAAGAGCTAGAACTAGAAGTTCTCAGCCAGGCAAAAAATACAGACTAACAGAGTGAGAAATAATCCAGAGATAATGGATGGGGCACTGCCCCAAAGGTTTTCAAAGTTGACTCCCATGAATTCTGGTGGGACGAACAAAGTAGATAGGTAAATCCTAATTTAAACTGTTACATTACATAGATCAAAGTAAAGAAATAAACCTCAAGATAAAAATAAATAAACCTTGAGAAAAAAATAAAGAAATAAACCTCAGGCCTTGTTTGGTATGCTTGGCCTTTACTGTGATTGTTAGTCCACCACAGGAATGGATTATACCATATTTCTTTCATGCATTTCCACCAATAGTAAAAAAGTTGTAGTCTACTACCATGGGTATTCAATATAAATACATTAAATTGAGAGGCAGAGCAATTCCACTTGCTAATAATAACAAAATCCAAACATTAGCCATACCTGGAGAGAACTTGCAAGAACGGGTAATGAAACTGACTTTGTGAGTACATCTTCACAGGGTTGAATTAGTGTTACTAAAGTTTCCTTCAAAGGTTTCAGTAAAGCTTGGTTACTGGCAGCAAGAGGCCCCAGATGAGTGGATGCAACCTTGAGAGCAGCTCCGTGATCACCAGAAGCTACTAGCTTAAGAAATTCAACCTGAAATGCAAAACATTGGTGAGATATCGAAGGAATTGCTTCTTACTTATTAGACTTGCATGCTAGTTCTGATCATATCAGGGTTCCCTATCTTTTCTTTCCTGGTCGTGAGTCAAACAGGTCTCACCTGTTTCAGCTGAAATAGAAGAATAGGGTTTTTCAAGAAGAAATCAGGATCCATGTTGTTTATCTCTTCAACAACTTTTGAAGCCATTCCTTTGCGTGTGAGATCCCTCATCTCTAAAATAACTTCATATTTCTGATCTTGATTACATCTAGAATCAGGCAAACCAGTATCTGCCATCAAGTCCTAAAACAGGTACAACCATCAATAAACCTTTTTTTTGTGAACAGTATAGGATTCTGGCTCAGAATAATGAATATAAAACAAATCTTACTGGTTTAACTATCATATCATCTTCATCCATGTCAAGAGCAGAACATAAAATAGCATGTTTATTTGCATCCAATGGGGTCTCACAACCATAATCCAGATCA
The DNA here is from genome assembly GCF_034140825.1 of Oryza sativa Japonica Group. Lineage (NCBI taxonomy): Eukaryota > Viridiplantae > Streptophyta > Magnoliopsida > Poales > Poaceae > Oryza > Oryza sativa. The sequence goes on along the minus strand of NC_089044.1, from coordinate 12,985,453 downwards.
TCTACCCGTCCTCTCCATCTCTTCCGCCTTCGTTGCCCCGATGCACTACTTCTAACCCTACGTAATCTCCTGGACCAGGAATCATGATGGGAAGTATCACTGGTGCTACAATTTCCATTCTGATTGTTAGTCATTTCAAAATCAATCCGTGTTTCAGTACTGTCTTCCTGTTTATCTACGAAATTGACATCATTACTTTGGTTATTGCTTTGCAATCCTACAGAACATGCAACAAAACAGTTTGCATTAGTGCTACATAAAACCAAGAATAGCAGTTAACTGAGCATAAAACACAACCAAAAAATTGCTTATATGAGTTGATCAAAATTGTCAGCTAGCAAGTGTCATTACCAGGAAGGACATGGGAACCACCTTCAACTATTCCCCTGTATATACAGTACTCGTGTATAAGTTTATCCAGAAGTGGCAGATCCAGCTTCATTCGGCACAATTCATTCTGGCATTATTACAGAGAGTTAACTTAAAGATATTGGATATCAAGGAAGGTATATGTTAGCAATGGTTGAAACATAAATGCATTTTATTTCAAAAAAAAAAAGCAAGAACATAAAAAATAGAAAACTAGGCTCATTCAGTTGCATCAAACAACATGCCACAAAATGCAGATCATACTCTGTCGGACATTGTATTTCTTAAAATAATCAATGATAATGATGCAACCATTAATATGCCAATCAAATTAACTATTGGGGTCTCTTGCCATACCTTACACTATCAAGATTCAATGAAATACAACCCACACATATTAAAATTGTGCACACCAAAAAACACAATCATTACGGGTGTGTCCAAAGCACCAAATTTGAGGGGGAAACAGAACATACTGAAGGGAAAAAACATCACTTTGATCTTTATGAATCACACAAGACAATAAAATCCATATGGAACTAAAAACAAAAAATACTTAGAACTATTTACTGTGCCGCAACATTCAAAAGTATCACATCCTAGCCCCATTTCGTTATACCGGTCTTGTGCACAACATGCAAGCATTCGTGATACACACTTGTTACTTGTTACTCAGTAACTCAGGGAAAACAAGTAGTGTTCTTTATTGGCAGATGTTTACAACAGACACAAGCAACAGAAAGCAAATTAGAAGTTACTCTTGACAATATTAATATACTCATAACAGACAATATTAAAGCATCCTACTAATATAGTATCAACAGGTACAATTCTCAGAACTCTGGTGGACATTTGACGTTTCCAAACGCAGGAATGAACCCGCAGTATGGCATGTCCATTGACCAGGTATGGATAGCATCAGGCACACCTTATACCAAAGAGTTATGGGCTTGGGTTCATAGAAGGGTAATAAGTGCCAAGAGAATGGCTGGACGGCATCAACTTGTAGGGGATGAGAGGAGACTATAGATTAGGATTAATAAATTTAGGAAGAGATAATAGATTGACTAATTTGCATTGCTTGATTGCTAATGGATATGTGCTACCCTTTTTTAGGGGTTCACATGGCCATGCAATCTATGATACCCATGTAATACATCCAAGAGAAATCCAACTAATAAGGAATCTAATTATTCTTAACTCTATTTGCCAACTGATAGATAATCAGCAGGTCCACGTGAACAGTACTTGCCAATACAGTACCACTGGTCTGTTCACATGACTAGTAATTCTTGCACATAACAAGTTGAGCTGTGACTAGATGTGAACTTGTGAGTTATGAACTTGTGAGTTATGATTGGGATTATTTGCATCCATTTAGTATTTTATATACTGCAATTCAGTACCATCATCAGGCAGGCATCCAGATTTTTCTCTTCTTGGGACAGGGATGAAGCTATTGACTGGTGGGCATTGTCAGCAACTTGAAACTTCGCTTACGACACGTTGGGAACTGCTTGCTGCTCATACTAAAAAGTAAACTCTGAAATGGATTCCTGGCACAGCAAGGGCAATTGTCTATTGTCTAAAATCATAGGTGGTCAGGTGGACTGAATAAATATTTATCTCTTAACAGTAATACAGTACCCATTGACAATAATAATATTAATAGTGTATTTACATTACTTTAAAACTAGAAAAAGGGCAATTCCATATCATAGCTGAACTCCATACTTAAATTTTAAATTTGCAATACAACCTGAAACGCTTGAAATAAATCTCCTTTCGCAAACTTCAAACTGTCAACAGCCCCTTGTCTTGTCAACTCCACAGCATGTGCTAGGGCTTGCACATCTACCTGACATTCAAATATTAAAAGTTTGTACATGGAGCATAATATTGGTAAATCATTATAAGAAGTGCTTGCCTCATCAAATGGTGGCGCTTCTAGCGAGCATTCCTGAGGAACTGCAGGTGGATCACGGTCATCAAACAGCAGCCTTTCAGTCAGATTAGATATAGGCGAAGAAATTCCTTGGCGCGAGCAAAGTAGTTTGTGGATGCTTTTCAAAATATTGTATGATTGTCAGAATATTGCAGAGAAAGTAGCCTAAGAAACTACTGTTAAATGTCAAAATGGTGTAGTGCGCAAGCTACCTTATCAAGTACCGTAATGTCATTGATAGAATAGGATCATAAGCTTGTAAATGAGTTCTCAATATGGATGATAGCAATCCAGCAAGCTCAAATCGCTTCTTTATAGACCACTGCAGAGCAGAACATTTTAACCAGATGAAATATGTTGTATCTTTCGATAAAAAAGTGTTGTATCTGAAATAAGAACAGCTTTCCTATAATACACTAAAAAGTGTTCAAGGATGTAAATCAACAAACTCTGTAATTTTAAACATAGTTGAGAGAAGCAGTGGACATGGTATACTCGATAAAAGAATAGTTGGTAAAATGGTAAAGCATCCAATCAATGAAAGATACAACTCTGAAAAAGAGAGATAATAATAATTACAAGCTTTTTTTCCTCTTGAATCTATTAATGTCAAAAGTACATGAAGTTGCCATGTAAAGAAGTTAATATGCTCAAATGAAAATGCTAAGAACAAGTTAAAAAGTTCACATTCTTCTGTTAAAAAGCCTGCAACACATAACATGGACAGATGATCATGCATACCTCATTTGCTACAGGGGATGATTGATCATCTTTGTCATATATCAATACTAGCAGTATATGCTTGAACTCCTCATAAGCTTCCTTCAGAGCATACCAACATGTCAAATTTCCAATATTCATTATGAAAGATCCAAACAAACAAAACAAGACTACTCCTTCAAGTCATAAGTATTTGACGTTTAGGACAAGATTCAGTCAAACTGTTAAATTTTGAACATCAATTTTATATTAGAATAATTTTATAAAATATAATAAGTTTATGATATTATTATAGTACTTTTAGAGGCAAATCTATGCATACCATTTTCTTAAAACTAAGCATTTGAGGAATTACTGATGGTCAGAGTTCCAAAAGTTTGACCAAATTTGTCCTAAACATCAAATATTTCTGGCATGAGGGTGTACTATGATCTTGAACAAAAATTAGTATACATGTGCACATTCAAATGTCACAAAATAGTCTGAAACCTATCTGAGTTTCCATAGCTGTGAATTGTTCACATCATCACATGAATGCATATCCTTTTGTACTAACATTACAGGTTAATACCGTTAGTTAGCGTCAACAATATGTGTTTGTCTATAATGGACACCAACCCATTCTAACATGCAAGAAGTGCACCAGATTGATGCTATATTATTTTTAAGATAAGTGCAAGGTTAGTGCATAATATCACCCGCTAGAAAGTAAACATGCAACAGGAAAGAAATGCTATAGAATGATAAAGGTGACACTTACATTATTTCTAAGATAAGTATGTGGTAAGTGCATAATATCTCTCCGCTAGGAAAGATGTAACATGAAAGATAATGCTACAGAGAGCGATAAAGTTTTGTTATCAACATATAAAACTTAGGGCTTCCCGTTTTGTTTTAAAAAACCAGGCCTTTTCCTCTCAAGAAAACACCCCTCCGAAATATGCAACAAAGCTCTTGGACAGACCTTGAAGTATGCCATTCAGTAGGCTATATTGCCAACCTTGGCCACTGCATTATATCTTGCGAAGCTCGAATGCTTATGCACTTATTATGTAGGTAGACAGCATATTTGAAGCATAAAATGCATTACATTGATAGGTGACTGAATACAGGCAAATTGAAAAGTTTAGCAGGAGGCCATCCATTTTAGTACGTTAAAAGCCAGTGAATGAAAAATCCAATCTGTATATCTCAATATACTGGGTCCTCAATAAAAAGATAACTACCCTGCCTCGTACATGATGACCATAGCTTCATGCAGGATAGGGGCCAGAATCCAAATGTACTTCTTTTGGCCAAACCTGGTATTTTTGGTACTCCCTCTGTTGAATTTAAAGGGGTGCATTTTGATTTCACAATGTCAACTTTGCATATTTTGACCAAAAATTAGTCAAATTAGAAGTACATGTAGTGTACTAAAATTTCAAAGTGTTCTCATATTGGTTCCATAGGTATAAAGAAATCAATGGCCAAGGTTTAATCTGCACAATTTTTGAAAATAAAATGCGCCTTCTAAAACACAACAGAAGCAGTATTTATGTTTAATGTAGACCCTTATAATATATTTAAAAACTCCCGCCACCAGGCTGGAATAGGCAAGAAACAAGATGTTATGATAATGAATTTTAGAACCACATCAAGTAGGACCATGACATGGTACAGAGCCGTAAGTCCATAACGATGAGTCCATTGAATAGTATTCACATCCTCATTTAGCAATTAGCATGGCCTTTGTGCTTCTTGTAAGCAAAAAGAAGTATAACTAAACTTAAGGTAAGTGAAGAGAGCTCTTCCTGCCTTCTAATATAATTCCAATACATTAATTTACGGTAACAAAAATGTATAGCTGTTTACAATGAAAGAGGGTCAAGTGAGTATTTCAGCAGGTAGGTTCCACATGATACCACCTTTCTGTATGATTGTGGTACAAAACATGGTAGCGGTACAGTTTTTTGACATGAAAGAAGATTCAGTCACAAACATGGTAGATTGGTAGCAGTATATTCTCCTATAACTCTTTTGGTTAAGGTTAACCTTCAGTGGTGCCTATATGACTTTTCCAGCCTAGGCATACATCAGGACCTAGGAGGCAGGCAAGCACCTAACTAAGGCCTAGGAGAACACAGGGCCCAACAACAAATACCAGTAAAGCAGTAACTACTGGTTGAGTGGTGTGCTATAGTGATTATGTTAATACCTTTATTGGATTATTTTATGATAGTCAACACCAACGCTTTGTTTGAATACACAATGGATTGCATATGGCATAAATTGAGACATATGATACCGGCTCCTACTGCTGTTAGCATGAGAAAGGCATAGAAACTGCCCAACCATTTGGTAAACTCACTAAGGCAACTGTACTCAAACAAAACACTAAGGATATGCTTGGTACTTGGCCATGAGGAGCAACAGGGAGCTGAGAAGAAAACTAGCCCGTGGAAGCTATGCTTTCCTTGCCTTGTCCAACCATTTGGTTATTTCACTTTGACAACAAGTTTTTGCTAGTTGTTTGGTTCTTACACTAGCAAAACTACCTGGCAAGCATGATTGGTGATAGAGCTAACTTTATGATAGTATCGCAAACAGTAACTCAGGTATATACACCTCCATGTCATGTGCTACTGGCCAAAGTTAGAATCCTACTTGGGAACACACATTCAGTCATTCACCTTATGTTTGACCGCCACAAAATTGTGTTAAGCAGACTATTAACAAATGTTTGCTGGTTAACAAATAGCTGCAAGCCCAATCGCAACCTTCATGCACTACTCATATGATCCAACAACTTACATATGGTGACTAGTTAACTCAATCCAAGCCCGACCAAATCAAAAACCAGTGAATGAACACTAGGGCCACACAAATGGATGGCATGCCGCAAACCACTGGGTGAGGGTATCCCAGCACCAAATTCACGATCACCTACATAATTTGGCTCCCTAAACGTCCCCAAAATGGAAGCAATTACAGCAGTTTCAAGTGAGAGGAGGAGAATATGGAGGCGAAGCATCACTCACCGGGTAGGCATCCAGCGCACAGGGCGCCAGTGCCGTGCGGAGGCAGTCCAGCGCCGCCTCCCTGTCCGCCTCCGTGCCCCTCCTCACAAGCTCCACGAATCTCTGCAGCGAGGAACAAAATTTAGACGAGCGCGCGCAGGGATGGGCACAGGAGGAACCGGAGGAGAGGCACGGGTACCTGCTTGTGGAGGTGGAAGAGGAGGCGGTGGTCGAGGAGCGCGGCGGGGGCGTGGGCCCGGAGGAGCGCGAGCGCGGCGTCGACGTCCCCCTCCTCGAGCGCGGTGCGGGCGCGGCGGATGAGGAGGCGCGAGCGGTAGGAGGAGGACGGCGAGGGCGCCGAGGAGGAGGAGGAGGTGGCGGTGGTGGTGGAGGACGAGGACGGGGAGGAGGGCGGCGACGGGGAGGCCGGCGGGAGGAGGAGGCGGTCGGATCTGGCGAAGTCGAGCACGAGGGCGTCGAGCGCGTCCCAGTTCACCGGCGGCGACGACTGCGTCGGCGTCGGCGGCGGCGGCGGAGGAGGTGGAGGCGGCGTGTCCATCGCGGTGGCGTGGGGGGAAACAGGTGGGGGATGATGAATGATGATGGAGGAGGAAGTCGGTGGGAGGGCGTGTACGTGTAGCGAAATGGAGGTGCGATAAGCTGATACGCTTCTAGCAAAATGGGGGTAAATAAGTGATAAGTGTGTCATGACGTCCACCGCTGTAATTTCAGGGATTATTTGTATCATAAGATAAGTAATATTAAGGCGCTGTTTAGTTTCAAAAACTTTTCGCAAAAATATCACATCGAATCTTTCGATATATGTATAAAACACTAAATATAGATAAAAAGAAAAATTAATTACACAGTTTACATAAGAATTGCGAAATGAATCTTTTGAGCCTAATTAATCCATGATTAGTCATAAGTGCTACATTAACCTACATGTGCTAATGGCGGTTTAATTAGGCTCAAAAGATTCGTCTTGTGGTTTCCAGGCAAGTTATGAAATTAGTTTTTTCATTCGTGTCCGAAAACCCCTTCCGATATCTGGTCAACCGTCTGATGTGACACCCAAAAATTTTCATTTCACCAACTAAATAGGCCCTAATAGTAGGTTTATTGGACAAGCATAAATATCCAAAAGATAGGATGTGATGTAATCTTTCCATCACGGATGTGACATTGGACAAGATCCACTTAAATGATGATAATCAAGGCATACAAGAAGAGGGGCAAAAGCACGGGAAGGAAAGAACATCTGTATTAACTTCCATACATAGTTTTAAAAAATCGGACCGGACCGACTACCAGAAAAAAACAGAACTAGGGACCTTGGCGGCTCAGTTCAGTAAAAAGACCGTCCCTATAATCAAACCGGTAAAAAACCGATAAACCGGTCGGATTTTATGGGAACCGGTGAACCTGTGGCGGTTTCTGAAGAATCGAACCGGTTTTAAATTTGTCTATTGTAGGATGGTATGATGGCAGTATGAATTTATTATGTTACCACGCTATATTTATTTATTTTTATGTTGTGGTCATATAATAATAATAGATATACTGGTTTATTTATGCATATTTTTACAGATTTGTGATGGCTCTATATTTAAAATAAAGCAAATAAAATATAATACTAATAAATAAAAAACTGATGTTTCGACCGATGAACCGACGGCCAAAGTGGATCAACCCTAGTCTTGTTTTTTTTTACTATGCTTCCATAACATCTCCTCCCTCGTTTTTCGTATGTACTCTTTTTCAAACTGCTAAATGGTATATTTTCTTAAAAGAAGTTGTTGTGAAAAATCGTATTGATCTATTTTTCAAAATAAAGCTCATGTGCTAATAAGCTGTCCTGTTTTCCCAAGTCATTTAGCCGAACATAGCCAAAATTGAGTTTGGAAGTAATTTTTTCCTAACCGTGAACACATTTACTAAACTGTTAGACATTTTTTCAACTACTTTTTAAATAGAAGTATCTTTCAAAAAACCAATTAAACCACCATATGATTTATTTTATTATATTCCAAGAGGAGTTCTTAAAAAAATTGATTATTATAAATTACGTTTCTTTTGGTAAGGTGATGAACAAAAAAAAGAAGTATAGACTTACAAAATGGGGCATTATATATCAGCCAAAAGATCAGGTGGTCTTGCAGTTCATAATTTAGAATTTCAAAAGCAAAGTTTATTGAGTAAATGATTATTTAAATTAATAAATGAACAAGGTGTTTGGCAAGACTTATTGAAAAGATAATACTTAAAGAATTAATCAATTAACCAAGTTGAGAAGAACCAAGGAGATTCCCATTTTTTATGGGGATTTATGAAAGTTAAGAGTATATTTTTAAATAGGGTTAATTGATCCATGCCATTCAAATTTGCCTATTTAAAAAAATATCATTACAATTCGTCTATTTATAACCATGTCACTGAAATTTTACAAAATTAGAACCATGACACTGCCGTCATGTTTTCCATCCATCTCCTTCCTTTTTGTCTTCTCCCTTCCTTCTTTCGTCTTCTTCCCTCTCCTCACCTCTTTGCTCGGCGACGGCGACGACCACCACCATGTCTCCAGCGCCGCTGTGGTGCCGATGTGGCTCCTCCTGCCAGAGAACACGGCGGGTGCTACCGCAAAGCGAGTTCTCCACGGGGAGCACGGCACGACGGTCCATAGCGCCACAGCCAAGAACGCTACCTTGGCCAGAGCGGTCGAGCCCAACGGGCGCGCGGCCGTCGTGGCGAGGTTAGCACTGCGGAGGAGCAGAATAAGAGGGCGCGGTAGCGGAGTGGGCGAGCATGCGGCCGGCGTAGACCAAACTAACCCTAAATCCTTGTCTCCCGCTCCCCAATGGCAGCGCCAACGGTGGTAGCCAATAGCAAGGACAACAACACCCTAGCCGCCGCCGCCCACAGCAGTCGTACTAGCCCTACCTTGCTGTGGCATCCGCATTGCTCGAGTCCAAGCCGTGCACTTGCGCTCCTCCGCCGCCACCACTAGCTCTGGCTCTGACTCCGGCCCCATGGTAAGGGAGGATGGTGCGGCCATGGTGATAGGCTTCGACGCTGCTGCCGCGGGTTAGGAGGGAGGAGATGACGCGGAGGGAGTCGTGCTTGGCAGCGGCATCAACTTCTCCACCAGCTCCGTCACGCTGATGAGCGGTAGCCAGGAGAACAAAAGGGGAGAAATGAAGGAAGAAAGAAACGGCAGTGACGAAGAACGTGGCAACGATGGCATAGATTCCATTTTGTAAAATTTCAGTGGCAGACATTTTTCTGAATACACAAATTTGCAATGGCATGGATCTAATTAACCCATTTAAATATGGGTTCCTGGGTAGATAATAATGGCGAACAACTAAGATTCTTGGTAGTTAATAATGGTGAACAACTAAGATTTTGGGTAGTTAATAATGGTGAACAAGTAATATTCTAGAAGGATAAGTGGATAGGAAATACTGATGTCAGGGTTACGGATAAGGCATACCTCCTATACTTGAGGTCGTGAGATATATGAATACGATATATCCTCAAGTATACGGGAAAGTTACCTCCGAACTAAGAAAAATGGCCGATTTGTAAGGAAACTGGCTTCTTGAATAGAAAGTGTTAGAGTCCTATTCGGAGGAGATATAGGATTTGTGATCCCGTACATAGACAAGTATCTTCGAGTTCTACTTAGAGACCATGATAATCCACGGTATAAATACAGGACCCCTCGAGGGATGCAAGGCAACGAATCTCAGCTCAAGACACCCGCCAGAGTAGAAGCAATCCAGAGGACTCGAAGCGAACTCACTAGTGGATCTCGTCGAGTCGTTCCCGACAGGGATCTCACTGGTAATCTCAGGGTTCCACTATTCTCTATTGTAATCTCTGTGGTTTTCCATATTCCCATATAAACTGGATTAGGGCTATTACCCCACGAAGGCCTAAACCAGTGTAATCTTTGTCTCATGTGTGCTTGATGTCGTATCGTGTAGATCCTCGTACCAACGTACCCAATACCATCAGAATACGGTCCGCGTGTATCACCTGCGGATAACTTCCTTTAAGGATGGATACCCGTCTTTGTACTTTATAGTTCGTAGGAGAAACTCTTCAGTTGCAAATATTATGAGTTTTGTTTCATTGAATATTTCTTTCAGAAGAGTATTAGTAGGCCAAAATTTGGTCAATTGGCATAACTTATGTGGTTCAATTGTGCATATTCATTTGACAGAAAGGAATGACATATTTAAATGTAATTTTCATCAGAATGGTCAATTCCTAGTTCATTCCATGTATTTTGCTTTAATTAATAATGGTTATATTAAGAGAAACAATATTATCTGAAAACTTAAGATGTCTATTAAGATTAAGATTTGTACGTGGTATATGCTTAAAGGAGTAGTGCTAACTAAGGATAATTTGTCTAGGATAAATTGTAATGGTAGTATGAGATGTTGTTTTTTATTGAAAAATGAGACAATATATCATTTATTTATAGATTGTCATTTTGCCAGATTTATCTGAAGATCAGTACAAAATTCTTTTGGTTTATATCCTCTACATATCATATCTCATAACTTTGAAAATTGGCTTGTGGGTATTGATAAAAAAACAATGAACTTATTCTTGTAGGAGCATTTGCTATATATTGGGCTCTATGGCTTAGCAGAAATAATATGGTTTTGACAAATCACTGTCAAAATCTTATATGCAGATACTTTTGGGTACAACTACAAATCACTGTCAAATCACTTTTCAGGGCAACGTATTGACTTCAGTTTTGGGCACAACTACAAATGTGTGATGAGGACATCAAACTTATGCATTCTGCATGCCGTAACCTAGAGGTAATGGTTATGCATATTTTCATCAATTGCGGATGAAGATTCACAAATAGGCTTCAATAATTGCGTGGTCTTTGTCTAGTTTTGGTGGTAATTAGTATGTGCTTTGCTTCCTGTTTGTTGGGTGTGCTATTTTGGACTTGGTGTGTTCTCGTTGTTCAGCGGTTTTCCATAATAATAGGTTGTAGCTCTTTGAGCAATGACCAGAATTTTATTCTATTATCTGAAAATAAAACCAGCTATTCAATTTCGCAATACTCATCATATTTCACATGCCTAAAAAAAACTTGATGAAATTACAGATTCAAACGCACCTTGGCCCGTTTGATTTGTAGGATTTTGATAGGTTTCAAATTCCTATAGATTTTTCAACATGTCCTTCTAATTCATAGGAAAAAATATCATAGGATTGTATTTTTAAGCTTCACATTTCATAGGAAAAATAGTAAGAAGTGTGACATTTTCTGAACTTTCTTTTTCCTTTGTTTTTTCCATGGCACCATCAAAAGGCTCCAATTGTTTTTCCTTTGTTTTTTATTTCTATAGGATTTGAGAAGCAAATTATTTTAATTTATGTGTTTTCCTATTCAATAAAAAGGCCCTAAGTCGCCATATATAGTATTCGCTGCAGAATACAGAACGATCGAGTTGCGGCAGGACGGAGCAAAAAGCTAAAGGAAGCAAAAGGTTAAATGGCCAATTTGGATTAATACACAAATCGGCCCTATCAATTTTTTTGGCATGGCTTCTTAACATGATTTGAACCATCTGCAAAGGAGAATTGCATGGCTACCTTGTTTTAACCTATGAAACTTGAGTTACCAAACGGCCTTTATATGGCTACCTTTTTTAAACCTCATTAATTCTAGCTGATCTGAGATGCATGCATGCTCTCTTCCTGCTAGTTGACTAGTTCAACAAAGTTCTTCCCACAAGAAAAACCCCAGTGACCATGCATGGGAACACACCCGCTCATTGTTGAGCAGATTTTTTAATAATTGGTTGTAACTCGTTGAGCAAAAGCCATAATATTCTTTTATTATCTTAAAAAAATAATGCATGGGAACACACCCGTATCACAGAAGCCACAAGGGTGCAGCGAGGGCGAGGGGGAAAGGCAGTGGAGGCAGTTGGGCAGAGGCGGCTGAAAGATGCAATGGAGGTCCTCCTCACCTCCTTTGCACTTGGGACACACCGGCTTGTGTGTGGATTAGGGGAGGCGATCTTGGATTAAATATGGATAGTTGGATTTGAGGAATGAAGAATTAATGAGTAAGAGCAGTTTGAGATATGATTAATTAGGAGTTATTATTTACAAATAATAACATATCTCTTATAAAGAAGTCACACATCACAGAAGAACACAAACTTGGTCTTTGCATTAGACTTCAATCACAGAAATTAAGCCTTACAATATATTCTTAACGACATTTATAAATTAAAACAGAATATTATGCATGCAAACATGTATATAAGTAGAATTACATATAACAGTTCAGATCGCCTCGTCATTTGGACGCATGAGAAGATCGCCCACTTCTGAGGCATTCCATGGGGTGTTCACAAGGCAGTTTTCCAATTTCTTCTCGCTTTTCCAGTACGCGTAGCCAGAGTTCTTCCAGGCTACAAGATTGAATGACATTAGGCCCCAACATCCAATGTAGTTCGCGTCTTGTTTGGTGATGTGGGTTTCCTCGTTCCAATCTCTAGAAAAGGCCAAACGCACGGGCTTTAGCTTAAGGGCTTCAGAGAACATTATCCTCAACTTCACCAGCGGTATCTTCAAGTCATTGGCACTTTCTCCATCGAATGTAGCAAGGGTGTGTATTGCATCCAGCGCAGATTCTTTCCCCAATGGCACAGTAACCAGATTACTTGTGCCCCCGGCAAGAGCAAAGTAATCCTCATCAAAGGGGAGTCTGGTGTGAGCAATTGGGAACCCAGAGTACATGCTGTACCACTGGTTCTGATTAGTGCTGAATGCCATCAGATATATGGTATCGAATCTAAGGGCTATCGTGCACCTATCGATGCGAGGCTTCCGGCAGACAAGATGCATCTTGAGCCACTTCCTCGGTGGAGCGGTGAAAGTATCCTGACCTTTGCGTTTGGGTGCAAGGACAGGGTGATTACCATGTACAGTCTTGCGTGGTTCGTTGTCGGACAGCAACAGGTAGGCTTGCTCGAAGCAGTAGTCGAATGGCTGCGTGTCGATGTAGCATGTTATCTCCACATACTCCACATCGTCGTCGTCGTCGACGACACCGCCGATGGAGTGGGCTGGAGTGGAGATCAGCAGAGGCAAAATGGCCATCACCTTGACGGTGATCAGGTCGCTTCTCCCATGCCCCCGCCGCCGGTGATCATCGTTGTTGAGGGATGGAACGCCAGCCAACATCATCTTCATGGACAGGTTTCTTGGATTGGACATCAGAGGATTTGATTGGGAAACTAGAGAAGATCTGCAGGACGCATAATATAGGTGCTATATGTATTTGATATATGTATGAACATGCAAAGCTGCTTCTCTTGCAATTGCAAAAAGTGTGCATACAACTACTCGTAAGTCATGGAAAATGAATGATTTATATTTAACTAGAAAGGTAGCCTACGCATTCGCGTAGTCATGCATCATATACTGTGTTTTGTTAGCCCAAACACTAAGAACGCACGCACGATATTGTGGCTAAAACACACAAGAAAAATTCTGAAAGCACAAGAGATGTATTTGTTTTGGCACTGCACACCAGCACCAATGCACTTGTATTTTTCATCTCACACACACAAACTGATTACATGCTTATAAAAGCACACCCATGCACTACTGGAGCAACTGCTCACCCTCAACCCATGCCACGTTCTGCCGCACAGCTCGGCCAAATACACTTCACTCACCTCCCTACATGTATAGATGGACAAAAGGCCCGAGGCCCGACGGCCCGGCCCACGGCACGGCGTTTTGGCCTGGCCCAAGCACGGCACGGCCCGTCAGGGGTCAGGCCCGTGCCGGCCCGGTCCGACCACCGGGCCATGCCTGGGCCTCTCCACCAGCACGTTGGGCCGGGCTGGCACGGCACGATGGGCCGCAGGCCAGGCCCGACACAAAAACAATAGGGAGTAAAAATAGACATTATATGCCACGGTCGAAAGAATAGGAACATAAAATAGACTTATTTTAGCTATAATGTCTATTTTAGCTATATATATATATATATATATATATATATATATATATATATATATATATATATATATATATATATATATATATGTTAGCCCAAAGAGGAGGGACGGAAAATAGACTTATTTAAAAAAGGCACGATGGGCCAACCACGCCTTCGAGCCGGCCCGGCACGGCCCGACGGCTGGTGGGGCCGTGCCTTGGCAGGAGGCGCAGCCCATGGGCCAGCACTGCCCGGCACGAAGTGTCGATCGGGCCGTGCCGGCCCGATGGCTGGTGGGCCATGCCGGGCGGGCCTTTTGGCCATCTATACCTACATGCAAGCCACTCCTACTTGCATGCAAAGCACCACTAACTAATTAACACATGCATGCTGTGAGCTAGATGATCCACAATTCACTCCATGACTCCACAAACTTGGCCGCACCTCCAAGCCAGCTGCATGAACACTCGCATGCAGATCATGGTCACTGATCTAACTAACTCACTCACGAATTCACTTGTGACTTACTCCCCTACACATGCACATGACTAACTCAACCCAAAATGCACGTAAACAACAAGATTAAACCTAACATGTTTGAGAAACTTACAAAGGTAAAATATTAACCGAAACATATAAGTAACCGGACGTGTAGCTTATGAAAAATTATAGCTGTTTCAAGATTGATTGTTTCTCTTCTATTTTAATAGCTAAAAAAAATAAGGAAGGGGACGGTAGTGATGTCTGCATGTGAGAGGGAGGAGGAGAAGGAGGGACTTTATTATTCTAAATAATTTTAGTGAAAATGTATTATAAGATGTTTTGTTTTATCTCAGAATTTCTTTTGTTGTTTTTAGAGTTTTTAAGACATGACATGTCTCGACTTAAGGTCTTTTAAAATAGATCTAATTGATGAAAACAATGAATCCATCGAGTTAAGTTGAATTATTTTCTAATTTTTAAAGACATGATACATCATGGTTACTTAAAAGTGCTATATGGATGTTTAATCAATTTTTGTTATGTTGACTGATTTAATATGCCATAGTGCATATAGTCATGTTTTTTGAAATATCGCATTCTTATATTGAGGTTTTTCAATTTCTTATTTTAATGTTGTTTTATGCTTATACTTTTTTATTTAAATAAAGTCATGAGGATGCAATTCTTATTTTATTTCATGAGATTGTACAACTAATTTAGTTATTCGTGTTCATTAACTAGTATAAGGTGATATGTCATGTAATCAATATTGCCAATTTCCGTTCTTCTTTACAACTTGATAGCATAGGTGTTCATCCGATCTCGGATAGTCAATTTCTTAAACAATCACATTGCCAATAATCTTGACTCAGCGATTGGTGAATAATAGTTTATAAATATAATTGATATGCAGATTTGAATGTGAAATAGAATTGATACATAAGGTAAGCCCTATATGGGTCCATATGGGTCAAGTACGCTACATCCATATATCTAGATTCATAGCCCTAGGTTGTGTCAATTCTCCAGCAATAGACCTTATTTTGAAGCCCCTAAAAGTTAAATGAGGGCTGTCCCCATTTCTCAAGGACTAAAAAAATGCCTCCAACTCCAGCAGTAGCCCCTTTTTCTTAGTCCCTACTCATGTTTATCTTGTATTTTAAAATACAATCCATATACAGTACGTTTAACACAACAAAAATTCGAACACAATTATTTCTAACTCACATAATTTAACCATACTTAAATTCACAATTTCAAACACTACAATTCGAATACAAAATTAAAATTTTTAAACATGTAAATATGGTATGGGTACAGTGCCATATACGACAACAAGATGCAACCAAGATTCGTAATTCACCAATGAAAATGAAAATTGCTCATAAAAAATAGACTATGTGAACCCAATGATGCATTATATAATTTAAAAATAATACATCATACAACCATGAATGGTTCAATTATAAATAACAAATCTGAAAGTAATATATATCCTACTAGCAAGTGACACTAAAATTATTGTGGAAATAATTAACAAAAAAGGACTCCAAAGACCAATCGTGATAATGGCATATCCTACTAGTAAAGGACACATGGATCATCCAATAGAATCCAACTTATTCCATCGAAGTGCTCAAACTTCTCCATTACCGCCACCAAACTCACCTCCAAAGCCACTACTACCATCAAATCCACCATTGAGGGCAGCCACCTTTGAAGCTGCAATCTGTGCTCTCATAGCCAACACATACGTTCTCACATCCGGTTCCAAGGTGGAAACATCACAAAACATAATCTTCTGTTCTTGATCCCACACTAACTTACGCTCAGCAAATAAGAGCTTGCGCTCTTGAATCTCCTTAGTTCCCTTCCATCTCTCTTCTTTCAATTTTGCTTCTTTCTCTTTAGCGTCAAGCAAATCTTTCATCGCCTCTTTGTATGGTCCATCTTCTCCTCCATTCTTCAACTTCTCCTTTGCTTGCTTCCTATCTATTGGTCTCTTTTTAGCACTCGGCTGAGATAAATCAGGAGCTGTACTCTTGCTAGCATCATCTCCTTCATCTTCTTCACCAGCTCTCTCAATTGGGGTCGAAGACTTCCTAGACCGTGGCCTCTTGTGGGATTCTAGTGTTTGAAACTTAGGAGAATTCCTCAACTTGAGCCAACAATGATTAAACTGAAATGCCCTATTCTTTGGTGCAGTGGACGAGTATAATGCCTCAGCTTCAAGAACCTGCAACATAATTTAAGTTTTAGTTCACATACATACAAGATTGTTATTAATAATCATAAATAAACAATTTAACTTACAAGCTCTTGATGTGGTATGCCACTTGGATGTCGACGCTCAGTTTGATTGTAGCAACCCTGAAACTTGCTTACTTCCTTCTGAATGTTACCCCAACGATGCTCAAGAGAGTTTGCATTCCTATCAGACTTAAAATCATGGTTAGCATGGTAGTGCTCTGCGATCCTCTGCCAATATGCCTTCCCTGGTTGCTCATTGCCAATAATAGGATCTGAGCTAATGCTCTGCCATGAAATGCACAATTGAATGTCCTCCTTACGAGTATAGTTGCTTGATCTTTTGGCACTTCCTTTTGCACCATTTGTTGAAGTACGAAGGTCTTCATTTGGCATTAGCACTTCGACATCAGTGTCCTCGGACATCATGCGCACAAAGGAATCACCTCCACTTGTCATTGCAATCTAGTCACTGCAATAAATATATAAATTGACAACCTTTCCAATCTATCTCAGAAACATCAACAAATGATTGTAATGTACATCAGGTTATACTATTTGCAATATGTATTTATTTAGCATATATATTGGTTCCGCAGTACTAAGGACTCGGTACAAACACAAATTTATTTCTTAAATATTATATATGCTCTGCAAGATTAGCTCTCTGACATAGAACAAGACACTGCATATAAAACATGAATGATGAGACAATGTACGTTTTGCTGTGCGAATGATTTTGATGGGCCTAGACGCCTAGTAAGCCCATAAAGATCAAAATCAAACAAGGAGACTCAGACATACGAAACTGAACTTTACTATTGTGATTTGTTTTAATCACCATCATCTCTGAATTTTTTTACTGCAGCATGTGTGCGGCCAGTGATAGATAGCTGTCGATGGTCGGCGCTAGGCCTTGTGGACAGCGGGTGAGCAGCTAGTTCGGGGAGGACGTCGAGACTCACCTAGGCATGATCGATCGGTGACGACGTGCGTTGGCCGGAGATGCAAGGAGGTCAGCGACAGTGAGTGACGGAGTAAAACCGATGATTGTGATGGCTTGAGGCGGCACACCGTGGGATCTCGCCGAAGTTTCTTCCCGAGGGATGTCGGGTGGTCACCGGCCGGAGCAAAACGACCTGGCGGCTTGCTCGCTGGGAGGTTGTGGGAGGATGGCGATGACGCGAGAGGGAGGATGACGATGGCGCGCGATCAGAAATTTCCCCCGCCAAAAAAAAATAGAGGATGGGGGCTGTGGGGTTGAGCCCCCCGGACTGGGGGCTTGGAGGAGTGATCTAGGGGACTCCCTAAATTGGGGGCTGCTGGACCTATATTTTTTTCATCAACTCTCAAAACTTATTAGGGACTTTGTTTGAGGACCCTGCTGGAGATGCTCTTACTTGTAAAGGATTAGTGTATATGTTCAAATGAAAAATTCTTATTTTAATAACATAAAATATGGGTAATATAGATCTTGAAGTATATATTTAATTATAAATAAAACAAATTCAAGTAAACTAAAAGTAGGTAGGATATAACTTAAAAATGTAATTATTTAGTTTTCTAATTATTAATCATTTTGATTAATCAGTTAAAATTTAGAAGACCAAAGAATTAAATAAGAGACAGAGAGGAAGAGAGAGTCAAAGGGGAGAGTATGTATGCATATAATTATAATATTTTTTTATCGGTTATAGTGTTTTAGCTGCTATTACTTTATTAATTAAAAATAAAATAAAAGTTTTAATGATTGATTAAAATCTATATTTTTGAACTCGTCTATACCTACAATATATTCATAGTTGATATTAGAAATATGAACACTACAAATCATTTTTTTAAGGAGTGCACTACAAATCTAATAATCTAATAATGTTAATTTGACTCTTGGTATTTTTTTAATAATGGAATAGAAAACATCTTTGCTCAGAAGACCTATAGCCAATTATTACAATCTAACACTCTAAAAACAGTGTAGTTTAAATAAAATTGAAAACACCAACAAAAAAAAAGAAATAACCAAATGTAAAATAAGAAGATATATATTGAAGTCTATTTATGAATCTCCATTCATAATTGGCAAAAACAAAAGAATGGAATTGGACGATCACACAAGTGCCATGGCAGCATTGCTTATCTAAGATGTCACATAGTCTATGACTTTTGAGAATGTGAGGAAACGGCTTAATGAGCTTCTGCTGACTAGGTCGTCGTTATACTAATCAGAAGTAAGGCAGAGTTTAGTTTCCAAAACAAAAATTTTCACCATTCACACCGAATGTTTGGACACATGCATGAAATATTAAATGTAGACAAAAAAACAATTGCACAGATTGCATGTAAATTGTGTGACGAATCTTTTAGGGGCAATCGCACATTTGACCATGTTTTGGAGGGTAACTACCAATTTGACCATACTTTTTTAGGTTTTGTCATTTGGCCCTTCTTTTTAAAAATGAAGATGAGACCTGACCATGTTCCGTGAAGGCAAGCTAACGGTGTTAACTCTCGAAAAAAAAAGACGTTTACACCCTTGCTTATTTGACCCTAGTTTCTAAATTTTTTTTACTCAACCAAAATTTTTTTTATTTGATTGTGGCTCCCTCCCCAAGTGCACGCGCCGCCGTCAGCCGGCCTCCTCGAGCCGGCGAGCTCTCCTCTACGCATGCACCACCGCCGACAACCATCTGGCTTCCGCACGCCGGTGAGCTCTCGCACTTCACCGGGCCCCCCTTCCTCCCTTTGCCCGCGCACTGGCGAGCTCCCGCTGTGCGTCGCCACCATCGCCGGCCTCCGCCTCCCTCTCCGCGGCGCACGCCGCCGCCTCACCCGACGGCGCGCGCCGCTCCACCACGCGCCGCCACCTCACACGACAGCGCGCGCGGCTCCACCACGCGCCGCTGCCGTCACAGAGGCTCGGCGCCGCCGCTAGCTCCCTTCCTCCGTGAGCCGACGCTGCTCCTTCCCCTCCGCGTGCTTCCCGCCACCGCTGCCCCTGCCTCCACGAGCGGCGCCGGCGCAGATCCCCTCCGCGCTCTTCCCGCCGACGCTGCCCCCTTCCTCCACGAGTGCCACCGCCGTATCTCGTCGGACACCGGCGAGAGAGAGAGAGGGAGGGAGATGCTCTTCCCACCGGTGCCGCCCCCTTCCTCCATGAGCACCACCGCCGCAACTCGCCGGACGCTGGCATGAGAGAGAGAGACATGCTCTTCCCGCTGGCGCCGCCCCCTTCCTCCACGAGCGCCGCTGCCACAACACGCCGGACGCCGGCACGAGAGAGATAGCGACAGACACATGTGGATAGGATTAGGGATGGATATGGTTTCCCCAAGGGTATTTTGGGTATTACGGATTTTAATTATATTTATTTCTTTTTTAAAATTCAAATCTTAATGGTGTAGTTAAAACAGGGTAAGGTTCATTTTCAAAAAACAGGGTCAAATAAATAAATTAAAAAAGGTAGGGTCAAATTGGTAGTTAGACTTTAAAACGGAGCCAAATAAGAAATTGTCCCAATCTTTTATGCCTAATTGTGCAGTAAGCATTTGCTAATGATGGATTAATTAGGCTTAATAAATTCGGATTCGACGGATTTGACAATGTGGTACTACAATAAACATTTGCTAATGACGAACTAATTAGGCTCAATAAATTCGTCTCGCGGTTTTCTGGCGGAATCTGTAATTTGTTTTGTTATTAGACTATGTTTAATATTTCAAATGTGTATCTGTATATTCGATGTGACATGCATTGTTAAAAACTTTTGCCAAACTGGCGGAATCTGTAATTTTGGCCTAAGATTGAACTTAAGCATCTCCGATCAGTGGCCTTGGATAATGTGACAAGCTTTGCAGACTTTTGTGCTCGACACAACAAGTTTGAATAAAACTTTTCAGATAGTTCTTGATGTGACCATCGATGTTTTCGATATGATCACTTGAGGCGATCCTCTTAATTGTCCGAAATGTGGCGTTATGCAACAAAATTGAAGTACTCCTACTACATTCAGAAGACGAGAAATTTTCATTCTGGAGTAACATAGTATGGCTGCTTTGATAATTTGGATCTGACATTGGTGCTACACATCGACCTTTTCTTCGTGAACCTTGATTTTTTTTAAAGGATAGAGTATGAAAAAAAATTACTAAGATTACGGATCTGATCCGTGGTCGTGACTAGGAAAATGAAAAAAATATACCACTATCTACGCCCCGTCATCACCAACAGAAAGACCGAATAGAATGCTAGCATTAGACCAGCTGTCGCTAGGCCAACAAAAGAACTACAACCGAGATCGCCCAAAACCCAACCCTTACAACCAACACAAACCCCACTCTATCCATATTTATTTTTGGGATTGAGGGAGAGGGGGTGACAGGGAAGAAGAGAACTGCTCTCCCCTAGACCCTTCGACGTGGTCAACTTGCATAAGCTAGGGCGACAACCCAAAAAGACATGAATTTAAAGCGAGCTTGCACTAGATGTTTGGGAGGTTTCGGCAAGAGGTTACCTAGACGACGTCTCCAAGGAGAGAAGCGACGAAAGAGCCGCCACCACTGCCGTCGAGGTCTCAAAAAGAATGCAAACTGGGATTTCACCCGGCAGTCCCACTACAGGGGATGAGACGGCACACCAACACCCTCAAGAGGGGGAGTGATGCTCGAAAATGCCACCATTGTTGACCCGCCCAAAGCCGGGCTAGGTTTCCCCTGCCGCTAGCCGACAGCCTATCCATAGTTGACGTACCATTGCTCCAATGCCATCTAACTTCCACCGGCGCATGGGCACCGCTGCACCAGAGCCCACCGCTTTGCCAGTCTCCTCGTGGTGTCACCCTTGTCGCATTGACCTCCGCCATCGCCGGCGCACCTCCTCACACCGCGTCAGCCTTCACCGCCACCTGTCGCGCCTCCTCGTGCATGCTGTATTGGCATCTGTCGCCGCCGTCGCCGTGAGCTCCGCCGCTATCGGAACCACCCTTCGCCGCGACGTCGGCCTCCTACTCCACTGGTCACAACCACCGTGCCACCCCGCGCCTCACTGGGTTGCGCCATAGGTCTGCCTCAGGGAAGGGGGGATCCACCCCGTTGACTACTCCAGCCATTGCCTCCCGTCGGATCTAGCCATTGCCACCGCCGACCACTCCCGCTACCGCCACCTCTCCAACTCGATCTGGCCAGGGGGGACCAGATCCGCCATCGGGCGAGGCGGATCTACCTCCGACGTGGCTGGATCCGCCGCGCTTACCACCTGACCACTGCCTCCCGCGACCTGCCGCTACTGGGATTACTCGTGGGGAGAGCGTCCCGCCACCACCGTCCTTGCGGTCAGCAACGTGACGAAGGACGAACGGTCAAACATATGCTAAAAAGTCAACGGCGTCAAATATTTCGGGACGGAGCGAGTATCATGTTCTACAAAATGGCTTAGAGGCTATTGTTCGCTAAGAGTACTGCTGCATGTATTGTTTACTTAGATACCGGTCATAAAATTACTGAACACATAATTTATTATATCTCTAAATACATGAATTAAAAAATTATCGTGAAGAAAAACTATTTGCGTAACTGCTCCTCGACTCCTCGTTTGATAGATCCGCATATTTCGCAAAAAATGAAGAAAACATCCCGTATAATACGCTCGCTTCCACAGGAAAAACGGAAGGAGCAGTAACTTCCCCGCAAAACAATTGACCGTGGGGTAAAAAAGTAAAAACCGATGTGAGCGTCGTCTCGTGTCGCTCCAGGAAGACAACCACCAAAGGCTCCTCCGTCCGCGGCGATCCTACTTCGCCGCCGGTATGCGATCGCCGGAGTCGCCGTGCTCGGCCCCGACCCTGGCGCCACCCTCTCCATCATCTGCTTCCGCCGCCTTGCCCGTCGCTTCGCGCTTGCGTAGCGGCGGCGGCGGCCGCGGCGGCGATGGTGATGTGCCGACGACGTCGTCGGCGTGCCATGGCCGCCGCACCTGCGAGGAGGAGTCGATCCCACTGAGGAGCGTGGAGGCGGCACGGTTTCGTGCTCCGCAGCCGGCGAATCTGGCGACCCCGAGTCGATCGATGGTTTACACCCATGTGTGCCCCCCCCCCCCCCCCCCACAAACCCCCATTTCAGATCCATTTTATTGATAGCAGTTGTGCATCGGAGTCATTCCAATCTATTTTGCACAGTCGGATCCATTTTAGGCCTAGTTATCCATCCCCATGAGGAAGGGATTGGAGGGGATTAGTTAGGAAATTAATCCCCTTCGAATCCTTTTCAATCCCCTTGGGTGAGGGATTAAATGAACAAGGCCTTACTGAAAGCAATTAAGCATTGTTTTGTTTAGTCTGTTAGCGTGAAGTTTCACCGTATGCATGATTGTAAAAATTTGACTACTGGCAGGGACCTGGGGTTAGTTCTGACTTGGTGCCGAAGGAGGGGATGGTGTTCGAATCGTTTGATCACGCGTACGATTTCTATGAGAAATACGCATGCCATGCAGGTTTTGATGTCAGGAAAAGCAGATTGAAGCGGACGATACGGGAGATATGCTGCGCAAGGGAGGGGAGGCACAAATACAGGGGCGATGAGGCGAACAGGGAGAGGAAACGGACATCGAAGAGGACTGGCTGCAAAGCATATGTTAAAATCAAGAATGTCACAACTGACGGCAAATTGTCATCTGTAGTTTTTGACGTCGTCGTTATAGGGCACAACCACCCGTTGACGCCATCGCCATCGCCATCAGCTGTCAAACAAATGAGGTCGCATAGGAACAGAGCTGACACGGTGCAAGAGTGTCGTGTTACCCAAAACATGCATGAAGGTCAGGAAAATGTCCCATTCACATCACCGGACGTGGAAATCAGGTATTATATGGTGCTGTTGAAGTGCATAGGAACAGAGCTGACACGGTGCAAGAGTGTCGTGTTACCCAAAACATGCATGAAGGTCAGGAAAATGTCCCATTCACATCACCGGACGTGGAAATCAGGTATTATATGGTGCTGTTGAAGTGCTGAATATTTTTTTTTGTCACTTCGCATGTTGTGTTGGTGCATCAGTAACCCCCTACAGTTTCATATTGAATCTGTGATATTTATTTACACAGGAGGGCTGCTAACAAACGCGCGGAGATGGCGGATGATATCAACAAACTGTTCGCTTTCTTCAGTGAATGCAAGATGCAGAACTCTAAATTTTACTGGGACATGCAGCTCGATGAGGATGGTGTGGTGAAGAACATTTTTTGGAGCCATGCTAGCAGTCAGGCCGAGTATGCGGACTTTGGTGATGCAGTCACTCTGGACACGACATACAAGACGAACATATATGGGATGTCCTTGGCGATGTTCGTTGGAGCAAGCCACCATATACAAGACACTCTGTTTGGTTGTGCACTACTGCGAGACAAGAAGATAGAATCATTCGAATGGCTATTCAAAACGTTCAAAAACTGTATGGAGGATTGCCCCTCGCCTAGATGCGTGCTAACAGGCAAGTAATTCCTTCAATGTTTATGTCAACAATAGCTCATGGTTCAGCAGTAAACACATTGTGAACTGATAAGATAAGTATTCACTAATCTTGTGTATCTGCAGACCAGGACAATGTGATCGCGGTGGCCATAACAAATGTCTTTCCGAAGACAATACATAGGCTGTGCAGGTGGCTCATACTGAAGAATCACTCTGAGGCACTCAACATTCTATATGCAAGGGACGATCGCATTGAATCGGAATTGTTGTTGTGCGTGAACCAGACATACACCCCACAGGAGTTTGAAAATGCGTGGTCGTGGTTCATTGATGAGTTTGATTTGCAGGATAGTGTGACCCTGCAAAACTTGTACGAAATAAGGCACAGATGGATCCCAGCGCTCTTCAAGAAGGACTACTGTGGCAGGATGACATCTACTCAGCAGAGTGAGAGTGTGAACAAACTAGCTAAGAGAAATTTCGTCGATCACCAAACCAATCTGCACAGTTTTGCGCGTAGGATGCTTGATATCATAATTTCACGGGAAGCGAAGGAGGCTGCTGAGACCAGGGCTTGTTTGGTATGTATATCGTTGCCTATTTTTGCATTCCCTGCTGACTAGTGGGCCACTTTGTTTTTAATACCATCGCATATGCAGGGCATGCCGATAACAAAGACAAGGTGGTCATTCGTGGTGCAGATGTCAAGGGTGTACACAAGAGCTGTGTTCAAGTTGTTCGAGGAGGCATTGGATGATTGCACAGCTTTCAGGATCGACATGGACATTGGCAACACAAACAGGTGGATTGTGTTGGACATGGAGCATTCTGAGAAGCATGATTGGTGCCAACTACAATTTAAAGTGTTAGCGGACGTTCAGAAAGGTCGTTATGAATGTGAGTGCAAGCAGTGGGAACATACTGGTAAGAACAAAACTCTTCTGATTCCAGTCCGAGATACATAATAACAAATTTAGCTTGCTGAATTGTTTGTTTCTGCTGGTAAATTGCTTATTTGTGTTAGGTTTATTATGCACGCACCTTCTTCGGACATTCATCCATGCTCAGGTCGAGAAGATACCACCTCAGTATGTGCTCTGACGCTACACGATGAAAGCCAGAAGTGACATGTCATTTGACAGGCGTGACCGTGTTACAGCTGGACCTGACAGTGTGGAAGAAAGTTACCGACAAAAGACACTGCTAGCTGAGGCAATGGCTATTGTACGGTTAGGTAGTAAGTCAAGGGTTGCATTTGAAATAGCCATGGCCGCCCTTAAAGTGCTGCGAAAGGAAAAGAGATGCTTCCAGACAGCGTGGCATGTAGGGATGATATCGTTGCACGCAACAATGGTGCGGGCACATCAGCTGAAGTCATAAGCCAAGAACCACCACCCAAACCAAAGACTAAAGAGCGGACAGTAGGTCCAGAAGAGAATGTATCACTTGGTGCAAGGGGGAAGAAGCTCTGTACTAGGGTGTGCAGCTGGTGTGGACTGAGGGATGGCCATTACACAACTACCTGCCCAAAAAATCCCGCAAACTTCGAAAAGGTAAGGAAGGCAATGAGCAGGGGTAGAGGGAGGAGAGGGAGACCACGTGGAAGTGGAAGGGGTGGCGGTCGCGGCATGGCCTGTGTAGGTAGGAGCCTTATGGATGAATTGGAGAGGGAGGGCATTACTGAACAGGACAGCAACGACGACATGGTAGAATCTGATGCGGAATGAGCTGCAATGCAGTGATATGTCGTAGTGGAATAGGTTTCAAGGCTGAATACAGCCGATGTCTATAGCCAAAACTGTTTGGATCAATTTCAGTAACGTGTGTTTGAAAATTTGGATGTTAGTGATATGGTGTACTGTTGGCCATTTGATTGTTGCTGGAGATTCAAAATATATGCGCGAGGCCAATTGCTGACCGAAAAAATATCGCTTGACCCTTGAATTCATGTTTTAGAGATTTATGTATATGTGCAAATCATTATACGTAGGTTAGAACAAAGCATTTAGTTTAAAGATAATCCATTCCATGCTATCGACAAAGCGTGGGTTCTAAAATATTGCCACTGATAAAGTTTTATTCTACAAAATACCATCAAACAACTCATTTACTATGTTTTCGCTATTCTCCTCTGTTTCTCTCTGTTCATCTCAACCAATCTCAGGTCATAACAATCCATCACAACCGTAGCCACCCTATGTTGTTCCAGATTCTCACCAATCCTGTCACGAGTGGAAGAGAGGACAAACAAAGAACCAAGAAAAATTCAGACAAACCACAATTGTATAGTGGCTTTTGAAGATCATAATATTCGTACATCCGAAATAATAGATCCATAGAACCCCTAAGTAAACATTAGAGAGGCTGTGCTCCAATCCCGAACTAGATTTGTTCCTACGCCACCATCTGTCAACGCAACCACAATCTTTATAAGCCATTCACCATTTATCAGATGGCCCACCAGTGAAGCAAAGAAAAATCCTAAGGACCAATTTTCTAAAGAACACCATCATCGTCTCTACCCATGTAACGACGCCATGTACACGAAGCCCATAGCCAGTCATACACCTGTGGATGAAAGAAACTACGGAGACAAGATGGCCATATGACCACGAAGATCCGTCTTGAGTATACTAATAATGGATTATTATAAATTAGTAACAAAATGTTTTAAGATAAATCTCCAATCCAACAAGGCGTCGCCCTATCTCCTCTGAAAAGCCTACCCATAACATACCCAAGAATTCAACCTTTGAGCTGTGTAAGTGGTAAGCCCATACTCTATCCTGATGTGAGTTAAATAAAAAGATAATCTCTTTAAAAGGATGGAGTCCAAGGATATAAGTGTATCCATTCATGTCCCATCGTACCATATCTTCCGTATAAACAACGATGCTATCATCCTCAGAGTCCCAACCAGGAGATTCATCTTCTGATATTTCTTCATTATTCTTGTTCTCGCCACGGTACGTATTATGTTTGATCCATGGCTTAACAGCTTCAGGATTCCAGCGGAAATCTGCCATGATCTGCTCGAGACTGACGTCGTGTATCAGCATCCACTCCATCTGACCACCACCAAGCAGTACTTCGTGCAGCAGCCAAACCTGAAGACGCTGATGTTGTTTGTCATCAATTGATGCACAGCATACCCCCTTCTTTGATCTTCCAAGGTAAATATAAGGATGATTGTTTAGATTGATATCGCTTGGTGACTTGATCACTTGATACTTGTCATCTAACAAGGTTATTCTGCAAAACCAACAAATTAGCAAATACTTCCCCCGTTTCGAAATGTTTGACACCGTTGACTTTTTAGTACATGTTTGACCGTTCATCTTATTCAAAAACTTTTGTGAAATATGTAAAATTATATGCCTACATAAAATATATTTAACAATAAATCAAATGATAGGAAAAGAATTAATAATTACTTAAAGCAAAAGATAAATCAATTTGCTCTTTGTTTTCTCAAACTGATTGTATGTTTTTATTTAATTTATTTTTATTCCTTGAGTTTAAAAACGATGAGCAAATAATTAATGAGCTTGAGTGAGTGCTTGCTCTCTTGTTAAGAAATTCGATCAAACCTGAATAAGTTTAACTTGAAAAGAAAAGTCAAAGCGATGATCTATAATATAAAACGGAGGAAGCTAATACCTTATAACATCGTTATTTTTCATCTGAACGTGAAGTGCACCCCGCCAATAAACGCCGTAGAGGTGGTGACTTGCCATCCAAGATGAGTAGTGCACATCAGCAATGGTCCCGGCGGCCTCCCCTCGCCGGACGAGCGACCTTTTCTCCCACCTCCCCGTCGCCGACGAATAGACTTGCACGACAAATGGCGATGGCGGCCACTCATGCTGTCTTACCACCGATTCGGCATTGTCTTTGTCATCACCTCTGCAGAAGACAAGCTCGGGGATGGAGAACACCTCGTAGTGCGGCGAGACGGTTGGGTCAAACACGAGGTACTCCTCGCGACATGAGTCGGTGACCACCGCCTCCAAGTCCGATCCCGCGGGGCTCCACTCCGGCGTCGGGGGCAGCCGTGCCCACCGCCGCGTGGCCGGGTTGACGATGTACTCTTGCATTAGGAGGAGGCCGTTGCAGTGGTCGATGGCCTCCAGCTTGGAGATGGGTGCGTCGTCGAGGTAGTCGAGCTTGGGGAAGATCCGGTCGCAGTGATGGTGCCCCCGCCGTGCGAAGAACCCCGGTAGGTACTCATGTGCGAAGTAGAAGCCGGAGAAGAAGATGCCGGCGAGGGAGAGCGGGAGGAGGTCCGGGCGCGGGGGCGGGCACCGGGTGTCGACGGCGGCGCGCCAGGCCTTGCAGACGACGCGGCACGCGGCGAGGCTGCGCGGCGACGGGGCGAGGCGGCGGAGGATCTCCTCCAGCACGTCGTCCGGTAGGAGGTCGGCCGCCGCCATGATGATTCAAATTCCAACACCTACAGTGATATATGTACGTGTATATACCGATCTAGCAGGCTAGTTGTTCGTTCATCGACTTGGCGCGTCTGGTCCAACATGCATTGTGGAAGATGATTCGGAGAAGAAAAACGAGATAAGATCGATCGAACTGCCAAAAAGCGAAACACAACGCGGCGCACATCATATATATATATATATATATATATATATATATATATATATATATATATATATATATATATATATATATATATATATATATATATATATATATATATATATATATATATATATATATATATATATATAAATGCCCGTGCGTTGCAACTGGTGAATGCTATTTTAATCTTATTATACATTAACTGTGAGAATTCGCTTGGATATATATTTTTCTAGAAAATCATGTCAGGTTAGTATGCAAGTTTTTCTTTTCAAGAGATTAAATCATGTTAAGTTAGCATGCGAGTTTTTTTCAAGAGATTTTTTATACGACTCCTTATGTATTTTCAAAAGCGAACGAAATTAAAACCTAGCTCAAATATAGATCTGGATTTCTAAAAGCGAACGAACTGTATTTTTCAATACGGTTAAAAACCAACACATACACGGATGACGTACCAGAGTACCGGTAAAATTATCTTCAATTTTTATAATAGTAGAAAAGTTTTGGTGATTTTGGTGTCAGCAATCTCTACTACTTCAAAATTTTCAAAACGTTTCCTTCGTCCGTCAAAATAAAAAAATAGTGAAAAAGCAAAAAAAAAAAGTCCGACTACCCTAAAAAGTGGAAAAAAAACCGTAGATCCGATTCCCCCTAAAAAAGGAAAAAATAGCGAAAAACAACTAAAAAAATCCGGTTCCACAAAGTGGCAAAAAAACCATAGGTCCGAACGTGAAAAAATCCGATTCCTATAAAGGTGAAAAAAAGTGAAAAAAAGCTAGATCCGATTCCCATAAAAATAGAAAAATGTCTGATTCCTATAAAAGACGAAAAATAAAAAAAATCTAAAAAACATGTAAAAAAAAGTTCATCCGATTTCCTAAGAAAGTGGTGAAAAAATGGCTCGTATAAATAAAAAAACACGCATGAAAAAAAATAAAAAGAGCGGAAAAAAAGCATGGAAAAGAAGTCCGATTTCTGTTCGTTTTAGTAGACAGTATATATCTCTTCTCTAATTCTAATCTAATATAACTACTTAAAAAGAGAAGTTTTCATTCTACAACTAAAAAAACATGAGAAAATAAAAACGATTAAAAATGCGTGAGAAAAAAGTCAGAAAAAGCGTTAAAATAATGTTTTCTGTCTTTTGTAAAAAATAAAAAATGCGTGAGAAAAAATGTATTTCCATCGTCCGTAAAAAAATTAAATAAAAACATGCGAGATTACATTGAAGATGTTCCAATTTTCTTATTGTCTTAGCTACAAACGATCCATACAAATATTGTTATTGACATGGTTATTCGTGAAAAACGTATGTTATGATTAAATATTTTTTTCACCCGTTATAACGCACGAGTATTTTCACTAGTAAAAAATAATAATTAAAGAAAACAACACTAAGTATATATGTGTATCTCAACCCACTGTAATTTTTCAGCGGAATTCAATTCAATGAATAGCATATCTAGGTCGTAGATTTCATTTTAGTATAAGAAAACAGAAGCTGGTACAGTACTTTACTGAGAAAATATCGTGAATGTTTCTAATCAAAGAACCTTATCTCTATCCACCCTCTCTCGTTTACTCTCTCTCTCTTTCCCCATCTCTCTCCTGTCACCAGCCACACATCCTCTCCTCTCCTCTCTAGTTCTCCACGCCTCCTCTCTCCCTCTACCCACGACCCGCCGTCCCGCGGCAATGATGCCTAGAGAGTAGAGAGCAGGAGCAGCGGTGCGCAACGAGCTGGGGAGCAGCACCGGCAAGCTACTCCTCGGCGTCCGCGGCTCTCCTTCCGCGCAGCGACGCCTCTCCGTCCCTCGCCTCCTCTCCCTCGCCATGGGGCCGCGGGAGGGCTCGATGCTGATGGGTGGTGGCAGGCGGTGGCGCCCTCCCTTCTGGCGGGAGGGGAGGCGGCGGTGGTCCGGCGTCCCAGATCCGTCCTCTTCTGCTCCATCTCCTCCTCTTCCTGCACTCACCCTTCCCGGCAAGGGCACGACGACTCGAGGCGGCGGCGACGGCGACTCGGTCTTCCGGACTCCTCCCGCCGCCGGCTACGGCATCAACCGGCGACGACCTCCATGGTAACGAGCTGACGGTGACAGCGGGCTGCAGGTGCGACAAATGCCCTTCTTCTCCTCTCTTTCTCTTCTACTTTCCTCTGGTGGCTTGGCCGATCCATTGGTGTTGGAGGTCAGAGATGGGCTGATCTAGGAGGTGCGATGGTGACGCCACCCCCTCCTGTTCTTCCTCCCACACCAGAAGCAGAAGCAGTGACGAAGGCGATGATAATGAATTACTCGTGTGATTTGTTCATGTTTATTCATGCTTTTTTTTATCTTGAGGATTTGTATGTGTTGTTCATATGTTGAAATAAGGATATGGGGATTATTGTTTGTTGTTCGTATATTCATCTTCAATTTGGGGATGGGCATTGAAGTACTCAATGAAGAAAATTGGATCGATTTGAGCCGGTCGTGGGCTTTTTTTTTGTGCGATTTTTTTATTTGTGCAGTTTTTTTATTCTTCTTGTTTCATTTTCTTTTTCTCTATATTCTATGTCCGATTGGATTTTGTATCGATATTTGAATTTGTGCAACATCCGCCTTATGTGGTACTGGCGCTGTGGTGCGACACGAGTGGGAACGGGGAGGGAGTCGGACTGGAAAATAACACGGAAAAATCGCAAAAAAAAGATCACGGGGAGGGAATCGGACAACGTACGAAAAATTCTTGGCAAAAATATCTTAAACTTTTATAATAGGTAAAGATATATACTAGAAAAAATACCCGTGCGTAGCTACGGAAAACTAAAATTATGATACTTTCATCATCCAAGCGCTTTAAGAGAATATTCTTCATGTTGTGCGTGAACACAATTTTTTGTCAATGTCTAGATAGAAGGTACCACCACTGAAATATCACGGTCGTCTGAATTACCCCCTAAACCACAAAACCGGATATTCTTCAACCCTAACTATGCAAACCGGACGAATTACCCCCCTCGACCCAATCCGCGGTAGTTTTGGTCTATGTGGCGTACGCGTGGCACTCTAGTTAGTATTCTATTTATAAAAAAATGTAGGACCCACCTATCATATCGTCTTCCACTATTCCTCTCTCTTATCTCTCTCACTACCTGTCTCACTCTTCCCCTCTCTCTCTCACGCGCACGGCAGCATGCGGGGGCGGTGGCGGCCGCGCGCATGCACGCGGACGGGGGCCAGAGGCGGCAGCGAGGACGGCGGCACGCACAGCACAGCGGGGCAGGGAGCGAGGAGGCGACGCGATGGCGGTAGCACACGGGGACGCAGACGGGGCTTGAGATGACGACGGCGACGGGCGACGGCGCGCGGCACGGGCGGGGTTCGATGGGAGATGGCGATGGCACGCGACGCGAGCGACGACGGCATGCGGCGGCACGGGGCGCGGCAACGGCGATGGCGACCGCCCCTCCTCGAGTTCCGCCGCGGGATCGATGAGCCGCCGAGCAAGCTCTAGCTCCTGCACGCGGGATCGACGAGCCACCACCTCGAGTTGGGCCCACTGGAGACGCTGACGACGACGCGGAACTCTACGTGGAAGGGGCGGCGCATCGAGAAGGACGAGCGCGCGGGGCGGAGGGAGGTCGAGGCCTCGAGCCTGCAGCCGCGTGCGTGCCGCCGTGCGCGCCGCAGCGCCGTGCATGCCGCCGTCCTCGCGGCCGCCTCCGGCCCCTGTTCGCATGCGCGCGTGCCGCCGTCCTCGCTGCCATGCGCATCTCGGCCATGCCGCCGCCTCCGGCCCTGGTCGGCGTGCGTGCGCGCCGCCGCCGCTATCCCCGCCTGCTGACGTGCGTGTGAGAGAGAAAGAAGAGAGAGAGAGGAATAGAGGAAGAAGATATGACAAGTGGGTCCTACATTTTTAATAAATAGAATGCTGACTGGACTGCCACGCGTACGCCACGTAGACCAAAACTACCGCGGATTAGGTCGAGGGAGGTAATTCGTCCGGTTTACATAGTTGGGGTTAAATAATGTCTGGTTTTGTGGTTCATGGGGGTAATTCGGACGACCGCAATAATTCGGGAGTAATTCGTACTTTTTCCTTTTTTTTTCAAAACAGCCTATTTCACATTAACCAAACACACGGACTTCGTGTCACACTACACGAACGTAATCTCGATCGGATATAGAGAAAAAGTTACAACTTCAATGTACAAGTCCGGCCCAGCAAAGATTATCAATGAAATTCACTCTACAAACTAAACTCAACGGCAAACAAAATCTAACCATTGAATAACTTCACCATCGAGGCAACTCTTTGCATTGCAGGTCTAGAAGCGATTCGAATTGATAACGCAGGCACACGCGGCTTCTTCCAAATCATGAGATACAGAGTATCTTTCTAGCCGTAGAACGGCAGCACGAGCTAGCTTGATGCCGCGTGGGCAGTCCGGCCCAAGCTCGGCATAGAGAAGCTTGGCTCTGAGATTCGTGCGGGACATGTGTCGCTTAGATGAATCAAGTCTTTCGGATGAGAGTAAAAGACTACAGTTATACGTATACATTTTTCTTCCTGACGCGGAGCCGAGAGAAGACGCGGTCACGCGCGTCTCGATTCTTCGCCTGACCTTATCTCTTTCCTTCTTTTTTTTCCCTCTCGGACTTCTTTCCTCCGCCTGCCCACCTTATCTCCTTTTCTCCTCCGCTGCGCTTCCTTCTCCTCCAGCCAGCGGCGCCCTCAGTCCCTCATTGCCGCTGCCCCTCCCTCACTCCGAACCAGCGGCGCGGCGCCGCTCCCCCTCCTCCCCGCCAGCGATACCGCTTCCCCAACCCCTCAGCCAGCTCGCCCTCCCTCTCCGCCGCTGCCACTCCCTCTCCCCCAACTGGCGGCGCCGCTTCCCCTCCTCCCCCCACCGGCGACGCCGCTTCTCTTGGCAGCCGGCATCTCAGCTGTGGTGCCCTCACACTGCCCCCCCTCCCGGCCTGTGGTGTCCTTTTCCCTGCGGACGGCGTCTTCTCCTCGGCCGGTGATAGCACCCTCCTCGCGATGCACGGTGGCGCGGCCGCCAAGCTACCACGGCCTCAAGGCAGCGGCGTCCTTGGCTCCCATGAGCAGTGGCGTCGATGATTTAGTTTCTTTTATTTAATTTTTTTTTGATGATTTTGGATTTGTGATTTCGTGATTAAGTATATTTATGATTCATTTTCTATTGTTTAATGTATTATGTTGGCTCAGATGGATCGGATTGGGTGATTAGGTTTCTTTGGATCAAATTCTAGATTAAATTTGGTATTTCGTGCTGTTTTTGGTTGGTTGATTGATTTGGGTATCTAGCACGGGAATTTTTCTAGACGGACTCGGACTCAAACGACAGAAACGGAACCCTTATGAATTTTTTGATACGGTGATCTGGGAGGAATCGGGCACACTAAGGGGAGGGAATCGGACAAGCGACGACGTACAAAATTGCTTGGAAAAAACATCTTAAACTTTTATAATAGGTATATATATATATATGTATATATATATATGTATATATATATATGTATACGTGTATATGTATATATATATGTATACGTGTATATGTGTATACGTGTATATACATGTGTGTATATATATATATATATATATATATATATATATATATATATATATATATATATATATATATATATATATATATATATATATATATATTTTCGGGAGGCATCTCGATTTAGACTTAACGAGCAACGCGGGCAATTACGTGAGAAGTACTGGTAGCGTTACAGACATGCATGCAAGTAGTTTTTGCTATTAGGTTGTGCATATTTTTTTTTCTTCTTATGAAATTTTCTCTTAAATTACTTATCCAATCTATAATCCGATTACATCGTTGTGTTCGTTACAATTAAATATTTACAATAAAATCTCACATGATTATATTTTGATGAAAAATCACAAATTACTTTTATGATATGTCTAAATTACTTTTAGATTTTACTAAGTTACTCCTTAGACATACAAAAGTAATTTAGACTTTTGTATGTCTAAGAAGTAACTTAGTGAAATCTAAAAGTAATTTGTGATTTTTCATCAAAATATAATTATGTGAGATCTTGTTGTAAAGATTTAATTGTTATGAACATAACGGTGTAATCGGATCGTAGATTGGATGAATAGTTTAAGAGAAAATTGCATTTAAAGTATGGGACTGCCTATACATCATATAACAGATTTTCTAGCCTCCTATCATACAGATTTTTGAAGCCATAGAATAAACATCTAACAGCTAAATTTAATCTCATCTATTTAAATTTAGGGAGTACCTATGATATGATGTCATAATATTTAACAAAAAAAAAAGTCAGCATGTATTTACATTGTAAGTTCCAAAAATTACATATGTAATTTTAGTGTATTTATGATGTAAGTAATAAAATTACATATGTAATTTTAGTATATTTACGATGTAAGTCACAAAATTACATATGTAATTTTAGTGTAATTACGATGTAATTAGTAAGTGTGGGATCATAAACAAAGTAGCAATAAAAAACACTGCTCAAATGCGAGGAAAAAAAACAGGCGTGTGTTTCGAAATTGAACCGTAAATATGTGAGACCCACAGAACACAACAACAAAGTCTAGCAAAAGCCCAATCCATCTCAAAGTCCACAACCGTGCCTGACTTTGCTCAATCCATTGAATCCAAATGCAGCACGAATTTTAAACAAAGATGAATGGTAAAAAAGTGACAGATTTAGCACCCTATTTTCTGTCAACAGACCATTAGCAATTCCGTTAAAGTATAGGTGGATAGTTTCTCTTATAGATAGAGTGGTATATAAACCAGCTACCACTAGCTGTGTTGTCACGTTATATATATATATATATATATATATATATATATATATATATATATATATATATATATATATATATATATATATATATATATATATATATATATATATATATATATATATATATATATATATATATATATATATATATATATATATATATATCTCATCACTCCACAAATGAAACGGACTGGATCTAGTGTTCGATCGGATCCCCGCGCGCGCATCGATCTCCTCTGGCCGCCTCACCCAGTCATCCTCAGAGGGGTGCGGAATGTACTTTCTCCTTCTAAAAGCAGCGCGTGAACTCGTTGGGCTTGGCCTGGAACTATACGAAGCTACCGGACGATGGGCTAGGTATATAGGTACTATTGGGCCTGTGGGCTGTTTGTGTCGGGAAAAAGTACACCGAGGGTCCCTCAACTTGTCATCGGGATAAAAAAACATCATCAAACCACAAAACCAAATATACGGGGTCCCTTAACTATACAAAACCGGTCACCCGAGATCCTTTGGTAGTTTTAACCCTGGTTTTAATCTATGTAACGGCTAAGTCAGCATGGGACCAACGTGGGCCCACATGTCAGGGTTATCCACGTTAGCCTTCTCTCCTCTCTTTCCCCTCTTCTCTCCCTTCGTCATCTCTCTCACTCCTCCTCGCCATTAGCCGGTTCGTCGCCGGCTGCACCACCGTCGACTCGACGGGGACGGTCGAGGTGCCCGCCGCCGACATGGTCGCCGACGTGCTCTCGCCGCCCGGAGGGCCGCTGCAGAGGCCTCGAGAAAAAGGTGAAGTTCGTGACGCCGGCGTCGGCGCTTGTGCGAGCCTGCTAGGCGGCGGACGCGGACGGGACGACAGTGCCGTGGGAGAAGGAGCAGGGGTCTCTGGTCTCCGCGGCGGGCGGCGGGAGGTGGTCGGAGAAGCCGGAGCTGAGCAAGGCGGCGCAGTTGTTGGGAGGCAGCGGCGCAGTACTCGGGAGGCAGCGGCGCCGTGTCAGCGTTGGCGTCGTCCACGGCAGGGTAATGCAACCACGGCACGGCGTCGTCGTGGCCGGCGCCCCGCCGCATGAGATTCTTGATGAAGAGGTCGTGTGCCGACGGCATGGGTGGCGATCCGAGTTTTTTGGCGTCGCTATGCATATAATTCTATGCATGTCTCAAACTGATTGTATGTTTTTATTTAATTTATTTTTATTCCTTGAGTTTAAAAACGATGAGCAAATAATTAATGAGCTTGAGTGAGTGCTTGCTCTCTTGTTAAGAAATTCGATCAAACCTGAGCAAAAGATAAAATTATATGCCTGCAATGCTCGATCTCATTCTATATGTTTGTTTTGTTTCATTTTGTAATTTTTATACAAGTCATACATAGACTTTTCTCTTAGCATGTTAGTTTGAATAATTATATACATCTTAATTAGCTGTGGCAAAGATATAGTGAAAGATTATATTGACATTGCTTGCTGCACATGCAGGCCTTGGTACTGGAGCAGTAGAGGAGCATGTACCAGAGCCGACGGATGGTTTGTTGGATCATTGATCAGTAGAGGAATGCATATCCTGTGTTACAAACATACAAATGTAGACTTGTTGGATCCAGCCTTTCTTATTTGCTTATGATTTTACCTCAATATCCTACAATGCTGGGTTTTTTTGGCTAGCCACTGAAGACCTCAAGGCTAATAACATGTAAGTTGGTACTCCTGTTATAGGGCTTGTTCACTTTGATGCTATTTTTAACCTTATCAAATTTTGGTAAAGTTATCAAAAAAAAAGTGGTTACATTTAGTTTGTTACCAAATTTTGGTAACCATATAAGAAATCCTGCCAAAATTTTGGCAAGTTACCAAAATTTTGACAACTTTACTAAAATTTTGGCAATGCCAAAATTTGGTCAGTTTTTTTTTTTTTATCAAAGTGAACAGACCAATAGTTACTTAACCAGTAGGAAAGATAAGAACCTTCTTAGTCTCGATCCATTTAGCTACTTGTACATACCATTATATATTCCCTCTTCTAATAGAAGTGAAAATTTGATGGCAGTCAGAACCTTGCTAAATGTCAGAGAAGGCCTCTTAGAAGGTTCGAGTCACCACTGACGAAACCGATGATATGAAGGCTCATATGCCATGTAAGTCAGCACGCTGTCATAGTTTGAGCAAAATATTGGGTATCAGAAATTGTATTTTGTTTATTCTTGGGGGACTCCTTTCTTTTTCTTATAAATTATTGAGACATACCCCTATATATCTTGTATCTGTTATTCAGTCTTTGGGGAATATGAGAACTTCTTTCATGGCTGTAGTGTTGTTTCTAGTTAAGCTTTACTCTATTCTTTGGTTCTACTTTTGCTTATGAGCTACATTTGAGCTTCTGCCTATATATTTGAAAGGCTACTTGATAACTTTACATGCATTGTATATATATTACATCAACTACCCAAGTCAAGTTCAAATAAAAAAAAAAACTACCCAAGTCAAGTTCCACTACATACTAGTGAACTCATTTTCTGCTTATATCAATCCCTTTGTTAGAAACATGCATGTACACTGTATATGGACTTAGTTTTTACTCGTAGAATATGCCATCTTAGTATAATTATTTACGTAAATTCCCTTGGTTGTTCTGTGCAAAGGAGGTGCTTAGGTGGTTGTCTGCCCTTAGTGAGTAGTCATAGTATAATTTGAAACAGTACGTCTTCAGGCAACAGATTTTTTTTTTATCCATGTTACTTATGAGAATGTCAGCTAAGTACATTACGGGCAGTTTTGGATTGCTACCAAAATTTGCCCTACCAATATTTTGGTAGCCTAAATAATATCCACCATTTGTTTGGATTGATGCCAACATTTTTTAATACCCATCCCAAATTTGGTAGCAATCTAGAACTTTTTTTTATTATGGTATCACAATTTAGCTATATTTTGGTAGCAAACCAAATAAGATGAATACAAATTTATTCTACCAAATAATTGGCAGTGCCAAAACTTGCCTATGTTTTGGCACTACCAAAGAATTGGTAGGGCATTGATCCAAACAAGCCCTACAATTCTAATATAAGTTGTCATTTGCTAGTGAGAGCACAACTGGAGTACTTCACGTCTTTTTATTTATTTAATATACTCCCTCCATTTCAAATTATAGGGCGTCACTTTTTAAGGAAAATCAAACTCGGTAGCTTTTGACTAATAATCATACTACCTATATTTATACTAAGTATTATGCATGTTATATCACTAGATTTATATTTTAAAATACATTCATCTGATGCTAATTTCATATTTATTGGGATCATAGAATGAAATAAAATACTGATCAAAGTATGTTATTGAAAACCGTGTAAAAAAATATAGGCCTTATAATTTGGGACAGAGGAAGTATATGATTTGTAACTTGTGGGCAGTCACCTCCTTGTTGTAGTGCCAAAGAAGGGTACCTCAATGATTTAGATCACCACTGATAACTTCATGCACCATGTAAATCAATATGCTCCCTAGTTTGTGAGATAAAGATAAATTGCATCTCTTCTTTATAATTGAATCTATAGTACGTCTATACGTTTCACTGGTATAGATCTTTCCATCTGTGACGGCCCATAACAAAATTGGAATTTGCCGGCCGTCACAAGGAAGTAATCTCAATCGGGCGAACTTCGGCCCAATTGAGATATGGTCACACAGCCATGGTATATCGGCATAAAACTAAAAGCCCGTCACGGATGCCACTTATCTGTGACGGGCTATAGTTGAGGCCTGATTGAGATAAGGGTTCCATATCTCAATCGGGCCCTAAAAGAAGCCCGTCACAGATGAGGGTCATCTGTGACGGGCTCCAACTAGAGGCCCGATTGAGATAAGTTTAGTGCCCGTCACAGATGACACTCTTTTTTGACGGCCTTTTATTAAGGCCCGATAGAGATTACTTGTATGCCCGTCACGGTTGATTGTTTTAGGGCCGTTACAGATATTTGTTGCACAGTATAAATACCCCCCACCACCTAGTGTAACTGTATCCCATTGTTCACTATTTTGGTGGAAGGCTGTAGGGGGCGATTTTTTGTCCTTTTTTCAAGGAAAACAGAAATTAAATTCCTGTAGGTGATCAAAATGGATCAATCAAGTGAGTAATATTAATCATTAATTGAGCAATTTCATCACGTCTTACTTTTGCAATAATGATCTTATAATATGTGCCTCTAATTTGTTTTTTTATTTTGTAGCAATTGATCGAAGTTGGATGTATGCGAAAAATTTGAAACGCCGTTCTACGGAGTACAGAAAGGGCGTAATAAATTTTATGAACGCTGCGGAGGAGGATCGGATAAGAAGAAACAGTGATTACATGTGTTGTCCATGTGCAGATTGCAAGAATGGGAATATGTTTGATAGCGGAGAGGACGTACACAGTCATCTGATATAACGAGGATTCATGGAGGGCTTTACATGTTGGGTGAAGCATGGAGAGCAAGAATCAGGAAGTGGAGCAGCAGCAGACAGAAGTGGTGCGCATAATTAGGAAGATGAAGATGAGCATGACATGTTTATACATTCTCCATTGGGCGGTGAAATGGTTGATGTGGATCACGATCTGCTGCAAGACATGTTACGTGACATTCAGGACCTAGCCTAGAATGAGAGAGATGGAATGAAGTTCAGCAGGTTGGTAAGTGATTACAAGACGCCTTTGTACGCTGGATGCAAAGCAAAACACACTAAGTTGTCAGTTACCTTGGACCTAATGAAGCTGAAGGCAAGTAGTGGATGGACAGACAAGAGTTTCACAGATCTTTTAGGAATTTTGAAGGCTATGCTTCCTGTTGAGAACACATTGCCCGAGACGACATACGAAGCAAAGCAGGTTCTGTGTCCACTGGGGTTAGAGGTCCGTAGAATTCACGCTTGTCCCAACGACTGCATATTGTACCACAAGCAATATGCGGACTTGGATGCTTGTCCTGTCTGCAAGGCTTCTCGATACAAGCGAAAGAAAAGTGCTGACGAAGGAAATAAGTCAAAGAGGGGTGGTCCGGCAAATGTTGTGTGGTATCTACCTATCATTGATCGTTTCAAGAGAATCTTTGCCAACCCGAACGAAGCAAAGTTAGTACGTTGGCACGCCACGGAGAGAAGGAATGACGGTATGCTTAGACACCCAGCGGATTCGATTGAATGGAGGAATATCGATCGAAAACACAAAGACTTTGCTGCCGACCCTAGAAACATGAGGATATGTCTGTGTACGGATGGCATGAATCCTTTCGATGACATGAGTAGTACTCACAGCACTTGGCCAGTTCTTATTGCGAACTATAACCTCCCACTATGGTTATGCTTTAAACGGAAATATATTTTGTTGTGCTTGTTAATCCAAGGTCCAAGGCAACCCGGCAATGATATCGATGTATTTCTAGAGCCTGTTATTGACGATCTGGAGATTCGTTGGAAAGAAAGTGTGGAAACATGGGATGCATATGGTCGGGAGAACTTCAAGCTAAGAGTTCTATTGTTCTGCACCATTAATGACTACCCTGCACTCGGTAATCTTTCCGGACAAACTATAAAAGGAAAGAAGGCATGCTCCGATTGCAAGGAACATACACGAAGCCGGTGGCTGAAGAAATCACAAAAGATGGTATACATGGGTCACCAGAGGTGGCTCCCGCTACGTTACGCATTTAGAAGAAAGAAGAAAATTTTTAACGGTAAGAGAGAACTTCAGCCTGCTACCAAAGATTTGTCCAGAGATGAGGTCCACAATATGGTCAAGGACATAAGCAATGAGTTTGGGAAGAAAAGAAAACGTAGCAAGACAAAGGAGAAGGGTATGTGGAAGAAAAAATCCATATTTTGGCGGCTACCTTACTGGAAAGATCTTGATGTCCGTCATTGCATTGATCTCATGCATGTAGAAAAGAATGTGTGTGAGAGTTTGGTTGGCCTGATGTTGAATATTCCCGGGAAGACAAAGGACGGGTTTGAACGCGAGCCATGATCTACAGGACATGAATATTCGCAGTGAACTCCAGCCCATACAAGATGCAGAGACAGGTAAAGTGTACATCCCTCCAGCCTGCCACACACTGTCGAAGGATGAGAAGATCGCAATGTTATCATGCTTGAAGGATATTAAAGTTCCATCGGGCTATTCAGCGAGGATAAGTAAGTATGTTAAATTGGACGATCTAAAACTTGTTGGAATGAAGTCTCACGACTGCCACGTGCTAATCACACAAATCTTGCCAGTTGCTATCAGAGGCATTCTACCACCGAAAGTGCGTCACACGATCCAACGTCTGTGTGCCTTCTTCAATGCAATTGGACAGAAGGTTATAGATCCATAAGATCTAGTTGGGCTGCAGACCAATATTGTGAATACCCTCTGTCATCTGGAGATGTTTTTTCCACTGTCTTTCTTTGATATAATGGTTCATCTCCCTGTTCATCTGGTGAAGCAAACAAAACTATGTGGCCCGGCTTTTCTAAGGGAAATGTGGCCGTTTGAAAGGTACATGGGAGTTCTGAAGTCGTACGTTCGTAACAGAGCTAAACCTGAGGGGAGCATCATTGAAGGTTACACGACCGAGGAGGCTATTGAGTTCTGTGTCAATTACATGTCCGATGCCGATCCTATCGGAGTTCCCGCGTCTCGTCACGAGGGAAGGTTGTCAGGTGTTGGCACAATCGGAAGGAAAAGAATTAGGCCCGATCAAGCGTCGTACACGTATGCTTATTACGCTGTGCTCCAACATATGGCAGAAGTTGGCCCATACTTTGAGGAGCACTTAGCGAAAATCCGAGATGAGAACTTGGGGCGATCTGATGCATGGATTAACAGAGAACATAATTCTCGGTTCAACGAATGGTTCAAGAATCGTGTGACAATGTCCACGGATGTCCCAAATGAGACAGTACAGTTGTTGGGGATGGGACCGTCTTGGACCGTAGACACATGGCAAGGATACAATATAAATGGATACACATTTTAGACCGTCAAACAAGATGACAAAAGCACAGTGCAAAACAGGAGTGTCCGTATAGATGCATTCCAGGATCAAGTTGGGTCAAACACATACTACGGCCGCATTGAGGAGATATGGGAGCTAAACTACGTCAAGTTCAAGGTTCCTTTGTTCCGCTGCCGTTGGGTTAATCTACGCACTGGTGTCAAAGCCGACAAGAAAGGTTTCACTTTAGTAGATCTATCTAAGGTGGGATACGCCGATGAACCATTTGTACTTGCGAAACAGGTCGAGCAGATATTCTACATAAAAGACCCTTCAAACAAGAAGATGCACATAGTGAGGGATGGAAAGCGCCGAATTGTAGGAGTTGACAACGTCGTTGATGAAGAAGAATACAACCATAATCTTCATGTAAGACCTCACATTGACCTTGACGATGATCCCCAAGAGCCTGTGGCATATGCTCGTTCAGATGATACGGAAGGCATAACCTTGTGACTGATGCATTTGTACTTATCTATTGTAATGAATGAAGTATTTTGTTTTATTGCAAAGACTTGATATGTGTAGTCATTAATATGGCTAATTTTGTTTTATTACAAATGACCAAAATAAAAGTTGTAGATCCTGATGAGAGGATCAACTCTGTTGTTGACCATATTTCCATTTGAAATCATTTAGTATTTACAAATGCTGTTTAGATTTGTCATATTGTCAAAATCAATTTCAAGCTGTTGGGAAAAAAATTATATAGAAAAATGACCAAAATAAAACCAGTAGATCTTGAAAGGCTCTACAACTTTGTTGTTGACCATATTTCCATTTGAAATCATTTACTATCCGAAAATGTATTATGACTAATAAAATGAATTATTACACAGCAGCTATATATTTTGCACTCACAACAAATGAAAGATGGAAAATGAGTCATCGTTGACGGGCCAACGTTTACGGCCGATAGAGATTAATCTATCTCAATCGGGCTTTGCCGTAGGGCTCGTCACAGATGACTCATCGGTGACGGGCTCCATACTAATGCCCAATTGAGATGACATTCAGGCCCGTCACAGATGAGTCATCTGTGACGGGCCCAAAGATAATGCTTAATAGAGTTAGATTAATCTCTATCGGGCTTGAACTAAGGCCCGTCACCGATGACTATTTTTCCATTTTTCTAGATAAGTCTTTATATTTGTGAGTACAAAATATATAGCTGCTGTATAATAATTCATTTTATTAGTCATAATATATTTTCGGATAGTAAATGATTTCAAATGGAAATATGGTCAACAACAAAATTGTAGAGGTTATCAAGATCTATAACTTTTATTTTGGTCATTTGTCTATATAACCTTGTTTCCAACAGCTTGAAATTGATTTTGACAATATGACAAATCTAAACAGCATTTGTAAATACTAAATGATTTCAAATGGAAATATGGTCAAAAACAAAGTTGATCCTCTCATCAGGATCTACAACTTTTGGTCAAAAACAAAGTTATTTTGGTCACTTCTTCATCCGACAAAGTTGTTTAGATTTGTAAATAAAAGTTGTAGATCCTCATGAGAAGATCAACTTTGTTTTTGACCATATTTCCATTTGAAATCATTTAGTATTTACAAATGCTGTTTAGATTTGTCATATTGTCAAAATCAATTTCAAGCTGTTGGAAACAAAGTTATATAGACAAATGACCAAAATAAAAGTTGTAGATCTTGATAACCTCTACAATTTTGTTGTTGACCATATTTCCATTTGAAATCATTTACTATCCGAAAATGTATTATGACTAATAAAATAAATTAATATACAGCAGCTATATATTTTGTACTCACAAATATAAAGACTTATCTGGAAAAATGGAAAAATAGTCATCGGTGACGGGCCTTAGTTCAAGCCCGATAGAGATTAATCTATCTCTATCGGGCATTATCTTTGGGCCGGTCACAGATGACTCATCCGTGACGGGCCTGAATGTCATCTCAATCGGGCATTAGTATGTAGCCCGT
This sequence comes from Oryza sativa Japonica Group, assembly GCF_034140825.1. NCBI lineage: Eukaryota > Viridiplantae > Streptophyta > Magnoliopsida > Poales > Poaceae > Oryza > Oryza sativa. The sequence continues at coordinate 12,940,832 of NC_089044.1, read as the reverse complement.
CACCGATGAGTCATCTGTGACGGGCCCTACGGCAAAGCCCGATTGAGATGACTCATCACTCTACTATATCTAGGGTTTCTCAGATCGGATCGAAAATTTTTCTAAGTCCCACTACAGTTTCCCGCCTCCTTAGAACCCTAACTCTTACTTCGCCGCCGTCGTCCTCCCTCGCCGCCACCGCCACCGAGACCGCCACCGCCGCCACCGAGCCCGCCGCCGCCACCACCGAGCCCGCCTCCTCCACCGAGCCCGGCGCCGCCTCCACCGACCGGCGACGCCCTCCACCGAGCCAGGCGCCGCCACCACCGAGCCCGCCGCCACCGCCGTCGTCCTCCCACGAGCCTCTACACTGACCGGACAGGTGTTGGCCTTCCTTGTCGTCGCCGCCCGCGTCCTCACCGACGCACGTCGCCGACCCCCACCGAGCCCGATGCCGCCCGCCCGGCGCCGACCTACCCGACCGGCATCTCCACCGACCGGCGCCGCCCTCCACCGAGCCCGGTGCCGCCGCCGCAAACTCCTCCTTTGCCGAGCCCGCCGCCGCCGCCATCGAGACCGCTGCCTCCACCGAGCCCAACGCCGCCTCCACCGACCGGCGACGCCCTCCACCGAGCCCGGCGCCGCCGCCACCGAGCCCCACCGACCGTCCTTAGGTGAGCCCTCCATCGCGCCGCCCTATGCTAACTGTGAATGACATGTCATTCAAATGTGGATGTGGATGATATGTGATTGAACTGTGAGTGAGATATGTCGATGTTGGGATGAAATGTGGTGCATTTATGAATTTTGTGATAGATGATTGTAGTGATTGATGAAATGTGGTTCATTTAACTTTATTTATACGCAATGCGGTTCATATTGGGATGAAATGTGGTTTATTTATGTTGGGATGAAATGTGGTTTTTTATGTTGGGATGAAATGTGGTTTATTTATGTTGGGATGAAATATGGTGCATTAATGAAACTATTGTGAAATGTGGTTAATTTTATTACTGTGAGATGTGCAATTTCGTTTATTTATACATGGTGCATTAATGAATTTAGTAAATAGATGAAATGTGGTTCGTTTTATTACTGTGAGATGCGCAATTTAGTTTATTTATATGTTTCATTTATTTTTCTAAGTGACATTAAATTCATTGTAATAGATTGTAGCACTCAATTGTGTATTTTTGTTATTTAAAAAAAAAGAAGACGATGTCTCAGCAAGGCAAACCAATATCGACGACAACTAGTGGGTCCTCAAGGGCACGTACTCCTAGGACAGGGAACAAAATCCCTAAGGAACGGTTCCGCATAATAGCGGTGGACGCCGTAGGGTTGCCGACATCTCCAAGGAAAATATTGAGCCGATTTAGGTCTATCTGCGGGGTCATAGGGAGGCAGAAATTCAGTATTCTGCAAGATGACATCAAGCTCGTGCCGGCCGCAGAGAAGGACATTGCTTGGCTAACGTTCAAGGAGAGCTTTGATTATCCTGCGGAGCATGAGGACTATCTCAGGCGGGCTGCTTTCAAGGTTATGGGCAATGCTTGGAAGAACTTCAAGACTAAGCTAGTCGGCGAGTTCGTCTACAACCCGGCGAATCCAGATCCAAGAGAGAAATTTCCTTGGATCACGGAATAGGTCTGGGAGGAATTCCATGCGAAGAAGTTGACCCCCGAGTCTAGAGCTAGAAGCGAGGCATATCGCTTGCTCCAGACCAGGAACCAGCATCCGCACCGGCTTGGCACCGCCGGATATGCTGGTAAGGAAGAGGAATGGCAGCGTGAGGATGAAGAAGCGGAGGAATCGTGCACACCACTCGTGTTTGGCGATATCCCACACCCTCGGGCTAGGAACTGGGCCAGGGCCAGGTACCAGAAGAATGATGATGGCACAATCTTCATGCCAAATGCAGAAGATCAACGAGTATACGAAGCTACAGTAAGTGTCTAGTCAAACTAGATGTTCGCATTGTTTCCCATCGTGCAGTTTATTTAACCCCACTAAATTGTAATGCAGAAGGAGTTGGTTGTCGAGCAACAAGTCTCGCAAGAGGCCTGCTCTCAAAGACGCGAGGACGACCTCCTCACGAAAGCGTTGGGCAACAAGGAACACTATGGACGGACACGGGGCGTTGGGTCTTCTGTTCCCTGGAAGTATGGATTTCCAGACTACGCGTGGCAGTACAAGAAGCGGACTTCCAACAAGGCGGAGAAAGATGCACGCCTTGAAGCCAAGATCCGGGCGTCAATAAGAGCTGAGTTGACATCTGAATTCGACGAAAAGCTCAAGTCGATGAGGGCCAAGATTAGGCAAGAGATCCGAGAAGAGCAACAGAACCCCTAGGCCGCCGCTGCTGCTGCGCACGAAGAGTTAGGAAGTCCCACCTAAAAACGCAGCAGTTGTGCATCAACTGAGTTGGCGGAAAATCCAACATCGGTCGACAGCGCCGTCGACCACATAACGGTAACTGTGAACTTACTCAATACATGAAAGACTTAACGAATCCATATGATATATAATATTCTAAAAAAATTGATTAATCTATCGCAGGAACCAACGAGCTGCACCCTCACAGTTAGGGTGATGCCGACCTTCACGGTTCCAGCAGCCGAGGGACTTGCGTACAAGCCGACCCCAGAGACAAGAGTGCATGGAGCGCAACTCAGGGCCGACTGTGCAAAAGTTCAAGTCGATTCGGTGAAGCCCGAATACGAGCTGTTCCCTCTGAAGTATCCACCGAACGACGAGGTCCTCTCACTAGGAAATGCCCGTGGTACCTTCATCCAATGGCCCAAGGACCTCATTGAGATCAGGGTTACAGCGAGGCCAACCACTGCACCAGGCGGTCGTCCACCAAAGAGACCCGCCTCTGCTCCTTCAGCCCCTCCTGCTCAAGATCGTCATGCACAATCTTACGATGTGCAGTTGCAGTACGACACGGATTTTGGGGAGGACCGAACGGAGGCCGACAGCAAGGCGATTCATGAACCCCCACCGATGAAGAAGAGCAGGAAGGCACACTCTTCCCCTTAGAGAATTACTCTCGATAAACCCGAAGCAAAGGGGAGAGGAAGGGGAGGAAAGGTGCAGGCCTCGCTTCTAGCTCCAAGGAAGCTAGATCTGGGCAAGGGCTAGGAAAAGACTAAGGGCAAAGAGGTCAAGAAGAAATACATCGCTCCACAGGAGTTCCAACTAGGCATGCCATTGGTTGGAGATGACGTGCTTGCCGCAATGGGCACCGCTTGCAAGGACCTTCACTTATACTACATGGAGAAATCTAACGCCAGGAAGCCAAGTAAAGTTACCGATATCCTTGGAGAGCACGATGGAAAGCCATTCCTTGGTCCAACAAATTATATCGTGGTCGACTTCAAGGATCTTTTCGACCTCTACAGGCTCCGAGCGGTGGACACAAGCCTCCTTAAGTGCTACTCCTTGTAAGTATTGTCGCCCAACTCAATCTGGTAATAACAATCGGTTTAACTTGCTTACAAGATCGTTTATCCTGTGTGTAGGTTAAGTTGGCAATGGTGTCAGAAGCATGCACCGGAAGTTGCCTTCCTTGATCCACAAGTGGTCACTGTCACAAATCTCCAGAATGACCGTCAAGGAATGGTCAACTACATCTACGACACCTTGTGGTCCCGCCGAGACAAGGAGTACATTATGTGCGCCTATAATCAATAGTAAGTGTGTTAACTAAATATACACAACAGCATGACACATTCCTTGAGTACTTAATTAAGTTTCACTATATTAATGCCGTAGTGCCCATTGGATCCTTCTGGTCATAACACCTAAGTGGAGTACATGTCACTACCTGAACTCCAGAATTGATAAGAACGCATATGATTGGACCCCAATTAAACTAGCGATAGATGAAGCGTGGGCCCAATACGTGCAAAGAGGAGGCCTCAGGAAGACAGGACATGACACCCTCATCCACAAAAAAGACTTCCCGGTGAAGCAACAAATAGGTGACCAGTGCGGATTCTATGTGTGCCACAACATGCGCCTCCTGTATAGAGAAAAGGTGAAGACTTTGGCTGAGTTTGAGGTCGGTGGTCTCAATTGTGATAGACTAACTACATTTTAGTACTTATATATGATCGATCAACTAATCTGGAATTATGACAATGTAGGGCACAATAACCAAGTCTCTGCCTACCAGCTTTGAGGACGTTCGCGAGGAGATAGCTAGCTTCATCCTCTGCGAAATAATTAACCCCAAAGGAATGTTTAGGCTTAAACTAAAATGATGAACAATGTTGAACTTTTATGTTTAGGCAATGATGAACACTTGTTATGCAACTGTGATGATGTAACTGTGATGTTTATATTTATGTATATATTTCATATGTTTATGTTACGACTTGCTAAATAAATATTTGATCCAATTAACTCGGTTTTGCAGGTGAAACATGATAAATATTTGAATGGATGTGAAATATGTGAATGGATGTGAAATATGAGATGGCTGTGAATGTGTGGTTGTGTGAAATATGTTGATGTCTATGTATGTGAATGCATATGTATATGAATGGGTGATGCTGGGGAGCTGGGGATATTAGATATCTGTGTTTGTTTCTGTCATTTTTGCAGCGGGCATGGCTAGCAAAAGCCTAAGGCTAGCCAAAAAACAAAATTTATTTTTTTTTTGTATTATAGTCATCTGTGACGGGTCATAACTAAATGCCTGATTGAGATGAGATCATTTGTGACGGGCTCTAGTTTAGCCCCGATTGAGGTCAGTAGTCATCTTTGACGGGCTATAGTTTAGGCCCGATTGAGATGAGTATCATCTGTGACGGGGTCTAGTTTAGGCCCGATAAAGGTTAGTAGTCATCTGTGACGGGCGCTAGTTGTGGCCCGATAGAGATAGGTCATCTGTGACGGGCTGTAGTTTGACTGGTCGTCTGGGACAAAGCTATCTGTGACGGGCTTTACTCAGGGCCCGATTGAGATATATTCATTCGTGACGGCCGTTTGCCCGATTGAGATAACTCTTCACATCAGTGACTTCTAGCCTGTGACGGACGCTGTGCCCGATTGAGATGGGGCTTACCGCTCGATTGAGATGAGGGTATCCGTTCTAGTGGTTGTAATTATGTTGCTTCAATGTCAATTTCTCATCGAATGGAACTTGGTAGTTTAATATTGAAGGACTATATCTCAACTATGCTACAGATTGAATTAAATGGGGTAACTGCACACGGACACTTTACCTGCACATTTGACATTGACTCTTAATTCTGAAGTAGTTGGTGTTGCATAGTTTACTTATCATTTTATAAAGTAGTATAGTCCATATTTCCGGCTCTACAATATTATTGTCTTATTGATAATTTGACTCAATTTTTTTTTTGCTGATGCTGAATATATCATGGCGATCACAAGATATTTTGGTGTCATTTCTGTACAAAGGAAATGCTCCTTGCATAAGTAGATTTGCCATCTTTTTGTGTCATCAGGTAGAATGTACGGTTCCTCTTTTGTAAGTGGATTGTATAGCTATCCTATATATGTACTATACATGGCATTTCCAATTAGATGGAGATGGTATATTGTCGAAACAAGAATTCGGCAATAATAAAAGGGGTAGCGCACAAGACCTGAAAGTGGATGGATGCGGAGACAAGGATTTAGACAGGTTCAGGCCCTCTCGATAAGAGGTAATACCCTACTCCTGTTTGGAGATTTGAATCCGCCGGGTGTATTATAGATCTGATGATCTAGTTGTGTATCATGCCCTCTAGAGGGCTTCCTGCCCACCTTATATAAGATGGGGGTCAGGATTACAAGATAGAAACCTTAACCAATATGGTATCGGTTTTCTAAATCTACTTTACAATATTATCAAACCAGGACTTTAGGCCGTTCCATAATACATAAGGAAACGTAATACCTAAGTCATGATCCGTTATATTTCATAGATATAAGTTATCCCCTATAACTAGTCGGATAACCACGCCGTGTGGGTATGGGGTACCTATAATCTCCACGGTAGCCCCTGAGACCTTCACCGTCGAAAAGATAATCTTCTCTCGAACTAGATTACTCCAAAGCCGAGTGCTTCAATCATCTTCGCCATGGTTTCCTGAGTACTTTTACCAAATCCGAAGACTATGGAGGGCTGAAAAATAGCTGAATGTAAACTTAGGTGCATCGACTAGATGCACCTAATAGGTTTAGCCCCCGACTATACGGTTAGTTGAGCAAACTGAACATATAGTCAAGGAGTAAATAATCCAACCAACTGAGTGGTTTTTGATAATTATAGTCAACTAGGTGATTTGATAGCATATGCAGTGTGAATCCTCGAATAACATGATCCAAGTGATATACCGACTGCTTTGTAAAATATGACGTGTAACCTAAAGTTGACTTCATCATTGAAAATCCACATAGCAAAACAGCTATAAAGAAGCTTGTATGTTGTGAATAAAGAAATTTCCAAAGTATTGGGCACACACCATGCGCACACTGCTTTAACAGATCTGCTTAAGTCCCTAAAAGACACATGGTTTCACCACACCTGGAAATATATGGCATATGTGGTGTAACATCCTGGTGTAACATCCGAGTAAATAAACTCATAAAGGATTTACCAACCGCCTGGAAAATGACCACAATATATAATCAGCATAAGCCATAATATTGGTCAATAAAAGTGCACACTTACAAGGCAAAAAGCAATGATATTGTATCCAATCAATTGCTTTATTAACCCAAACAACGTCTTGACTGTATAAAAAAAGTCAGCGGGGCAGCTATGAAAAACTTCATTGTTGGGCTCCTTTTAAAATGCATTGTACCAACTCCTAAAAAGTTGAGTAACTGCGTATAAAAGGATTTTAAGGTATTGGCCACTTGATCACGCGCACTTTTACCTAAGCAAAAAATGCCTAAGTCCCTAAAAGAACGTGACAGGCCACACCTGAAAATATGGGCTGCAGACATATTAGGCCTAGACCTAAAGTATGTCTACCGATACACTTAAAATGTGTCGTATCGAACACGCCAATTGATATGATCCCCAATGATAAATCTCCTAGGTGATGTAGATCAAGCGTATGTCATCTGAGTGGCTTCTGATCCGAGTAATTATCCCTCATGGAGAATACCAAAGTAGATGTGAAAATCAAATCCCGACTGGCGCAAGAACTCAGCTGATGGCTGTAACACCCTGAAAATTCGACTAACGAAAAATCAAAACTCTAAAAATATAGGCCTTCAAAAACTTTTTAAATAAATTGCATCATGCCGATTTTCTCCGCCTATTTCATTGGAATTTGGTTTCGAAGTTTATCAATAGCGAATAAGGAATAATTAATTAGGAATAAAACCTAAAATTAAATTGGCAAAAGAAATAATTAAGATATAATTTAAAATAAAGATGAGGTGAGGATAGAAATGAATAAAATATTATCGCGACCATATTTGTATCAATTAGATTTAAATGCGATTGAATAGGAATTTACTCTAATTAAATTCAAGTAAATTATATAAAAATAAAATATCGGTAAAATAAATCTAGAGTGGATCCATTGGGTGGAATAACACAAATATTGAATAAACCACATTGATGCAAAATTTAGGATTTATAGAATCAAATTTAAATAATAAACAGGCTAAAATCGGGTTAAATAAGACAAGACACTGTTCATTGCACTCTAGGTGCTCGATGAGGTCCCTAGCCCTAACCCCTCACCTACCGCACACGCCTGGCCACCCCTAGCCCAGCGCCGCCGTCACCGTCGTTTCCGTCGCGTCGCCGCGCCGCCGTTCCCTCACCTCGAGCCCCACGCCGCTGTCGCGTCGCCGTCGGCCGTCCCGTCGCCGCGCGCGTCCCATCGTCGCCTCGCGCCCCGCGCCGCGCCGCCGCCGTCGCGTCGCCGCTGCCGCCCATCGCGTCGCCTTGCGCCCCGTGCCGCCGCTGCCGCGCCATCGCCATCGCCCCGAGCCCCGCGCCCGCGAGCCGCTCGCCCGTCACGTCGCCGCCTCGCGCTTCTCGCCCGCGCGCCGCTTACCCGTCGCGTCGCCGCCTCGCGCCCCGCGCCGCGCCATCTGCCCATCGCCATCGCCGCCTACCGCGCCGCGTGCTGCCGTCGCGTCGCCACAAGGCTGCCCGCCCCTCTCCCGCGCCCTATATAAGCCCCTTCCTCCATCCCCTTCTCCACCCCACACACCTCCCCCATCTTTTCCCCTCCTCCTCCACGTGCCGCCGCCATCGCGTCGCCGCGACCGCCGCCTTCGTGCGCCGCGCCGTCGCCTCGAAGCCGCCGTGCCGCGCCCACGCTGTGCCGTGCGTCGCCGTCTCGCGCCGCCGCCGCTGCGTCGGTGAGCCGTCTTTCCCCCCCCCCTGCGTTCACCGCCGCCGCCGCCCGGACGGGCAAGAAGCCGAGAGAGAGAAAGGGAGAAAGAAGCCGAGAGAGAGAGGGGGAGAAAGGAGCCGAGAGAGAAAAAGAAAGAAAAGAGAGAAAGAGAAAGAAGGAAAAAGAAAAGAAAAAGAAAAGAAGGAAAAAGAAAAAAAAAAGGGAGAAAAAGAAAAGGAAAAATAAATAGGAAATCAGGAGGAGATTTAGGATATTTAAAATATTAGGAATTAATTATAGGATTAACTAAAATGTAGTATTTGCAAAATAATACTATAATCATATATTATTATAGATCATTCTTGGTAATTTCTATAAGAAATCAATTCGCAATAGTAATTTAGATATAATTAAGAACTAAACAGTTTGATGAATTCTTATAGATTATTATAGATTATTTTTGGTAATCTCTATAAGTAATTAATTCGTGGTAGTAATTTAGATGTAATTAAGAACTAAACAGTTTTATGAATTCTTATAGATTATTATAGATTATTTTTGGTAATCTCTATAAGTAATCAATTCGCGGTAGTAATTTAGATGTAATTAAGAACTAAACAATTAGACAAATTCTTAGGACGTAATTTCAAATCACAAAATGACTTAGGTTAAAATGACCCAACAATTCGAATTGAGCGATTCCGCGAACTTTGTTGTCAATTTAGAAAGGGTGTTTCGCGTTCGACGTTTGTGTGAATTATTTGGATTTCATTTGGATTCTAATTGAATTCAAATTGTTCCTTCGCACGTAATTATAGAGCCCGAGGGAGTTGCGGATCCAAGCAAAGGTCAAGACCCGCAAGACTTTGAGCAAGGCAAGTCATCACTATTCCTTGAACATGTTGATCCCAAATGCGAAATTATTTTGTTTACAAATAAAATTGCATGCAATGATGAACATCCTACTTGTGGTTATGCCATGCCTTGATTATTGTTTACCCCTTATTCCTTCGTAACCATGTTTACGTATGAGTCCTTAGTCAATTATGACAATTGCTTAGAAATGCTATTCTAGAATCATGCATACTCATATTTATCAAATGCTATATGCTTGGGCTATTATCCTTGGGAAGGAAATTGGGATGCAGCATGTGGAGACATGAGCGCCACATTGCCATGATATGATGACATGATTTGTAAAAGTAGGAATAAAATTAAACACTTGTTTTAGACTGGGGTGGACGTGGAAATTGGGTGGTATCTAGGGAAGGCTCCGATCAATTAAGGACCAAGCCATGAAGTTAAGCATGAAACGACCCCGTACAACCGCACTTCTCGTATGGGGATAGACCTAGCGGAGTAAATTGCTTGGCGGAGGCAGTATCCATGCATAGTGGTTTCTTGAAGTGTGAGGTAGGGGCTCTACAGTGGTATCGCCATTGGTAGGACTGCCATGTGATAATTTAAACATAATTATAATGCATGTGTGTGAGTCTTCTCTTCCCGGGTGCGCCAGAACTCCTCTCACTGCTAGAAATTGTGTACGCCTAGAGTGCATGAGGGTGAAAAGTTCATGGAGCGGGTACTGCCAATGTGAGGTTATCGAAAAGCTTTGCCGTGACGTGTCTCATGTGTTGGGACGAGGCTCATGTGTTGGGCAGTCGCGGAGTGCGGGTAAAGTGTACATCCACTGCAGTGTGAGTAAACCAAATCTATTCGAATAGCCGTGCTCGCGGTTACTGAGCACCGGGACGTGTATTACACTTGGCTAGACTCTAAATTCTTAACTTGTGTGGGATGGGATATTGCATGATGATTTTTATGCTGTTGGAGCCACTTCCTGAGAGGCGGGAAGGTGGACGTCCTCAGAAAACCATGACGACTCAATGGCGGGAAGCTATCCTTGGGATCACAATGGATGGTGGACAGAACCGTTGTTGTTTAAATGTGAACACTGGTACTAAAATTTGATTAGTCAATGCTAGATCTTAGGCTTGTGAAAAGAATTACAAATCTGGCTTTGCGCAAAAGGACAATAGCCATCCTTTGAATACCCCTATCATGTGCATTGTTGCTGTGATGGCTTGCTAAGTACGGTTGGTACTCACCATTGCAATTATAAACTTAATCAGAGGTTGGAGACGAAGCTTCGGAGGATCCCTATGCCTATTACCAGGAGGGTGATGAAGACGATGGCGCTCAGTAGGTCTTAGTTACGGTCGTTGCCTGTGGCAATGGCGTGCGGCTGCTTTAACTCTGCTACCTTATCTACCTCTGCTTTTGGAATGTATTCCGGACCGCTCGGTTCGATGATTTAAGACTATGCCTGCGGGCTTATGATGTAATAATTCGCACTAGACTCTCGTGTATGTGCATTTCGTATTTCAGCTATGAACTCATAGGGAATAATGAGTGGTCCAGTCGTTGAGCATGAGAAATCGACTCATGACCATGAATCCATGTTAAATGTATCCGGAATAAGTCCAAATTGAAGATATAATCCTCGCGCTTGTGTCGATGAGTCCTTAAGCATGTAGCTTATCCTTCTATTGTAGTCACAATTGTCCATTGATGGTAGCTGATGCAGTCGGCATGGAGACGAAATGACCAACATGAAGATGATATCACCCATCAAAGTTGATGAAAATTTTGGTGGTGGTAAAGACAATGACACCCATCGAAGGTGATGAAGTCGCATAGCCATGGAGGCGAAGAAACCAATCGGCAGCAGACAAGTCAGCCAGTAGTGAAGACGAAGGCGCCCAGCAACGGCGACAGAGTTGTGCAGCCATGGCAACGATATAATCAGTCGATAACAGACAAGGCGACTGGTGAAGAAGATGAAGATGCCCATCAGTAGAGGCATAATAAGCCAGCCGGTGGTGAAGGCGTAGACGCTCATCAATGGTAATGGCAAAATCCATCAATCATGCAAAACAAGAAAGCAATTGGTAACAGCAGACGCAACTAGCGGTATTGATGACTGACGGCAGCAGAGATAGTCGGCTATGAAGACGAAGTTGCCTATCAATAGCAGTAGAGTGGGCTATGTTGAAGAGGCTTGACAAGATGTTGATGAAGATGACGATGCCGGTGATCCAGTCAATAGCAGTGTAGCAGCCGATGGTAATGACAAAGACGCTCAACAGCGTTTGCATAGTAGGTCAACCGTGAAGGCGAAATAACAAGTTGGCGATGAAAGTCGGTGATGACAGAAGCAACCGAAAGCGAAGATGTAGGCACCCCTTAGCAACGACGGAGATGTCAAGGCCGATGAAGTAGAGGTGCTGGTGATGATGTCGGTGATAAAAATCCACCAAACTGCTGAGAAGATATCGAAGCTCGAGCAGTTTCCTTGGTGCGAGCGTGTGCATAGCAAAGATTGATGCAATGCCCCTTGATTTATAAAGATGGCAGTAGAACTTGGTGTTATAGCTATTGCAGAAGCTTCACTTGGGGGAAAATAGATGATGTTGTCCAACTCATTGAATCTGAGTTGATTGATTGAACTCCAAACTTCCGAACATGTAGATTAAATCTAAAACTTGATACTTGAGAAATTTGGAGTAGACTGTAGCATCAGCGGAGAGCCAAAGTTGTTGCTCAAAATGCTGGAGTTGCTGAAGTAGAAAGCTTGCTCTAGAGCGAGGACAAAGATAATGACTCCTGGAGTAGATTCCATAGAACTTGTTGGCTGATTAATTAATTGCTTCATCTTGACATAAGCTTGTCGAATTTTGAGTCTTTTATTTGTGTAGCCCCCGACTCTTTGGTTAGTTGGGAAACAACTGAACATAGAGTCAAGAACTATAGCTTGTCGTCGAGTAGCCATCTCTTGAGTGAAGATATGTGTTGAGGATGTCCGAGTAGAAATATTGAAGATTGGAACACCACTTGTTGTAGTAAAATAATATGGCATCATATGTGGTGACGCATGCCGAGATGTCGAAGCTCTTGTAGACGTCCTGGCTGGTGAAGTAGCAAAACTTGCGAAGTAGCAGCAATAGAGTTTGCCGGTGCAGAAGACAATGAAGATAAAGTCGCTCCACCATGGTGATAAAGTTTCATAGTTGTGATGAAGTGAACATGAGTCGGCAGCAACAGAAGCGAACCGGTAGCGAAGACGCGTAGTTGTGAAGATAAAAACGCCGGTCGGCGGCATAACCAGTTGGCTAGAATGATGACGAAAACGAAGACGTCCTTGAACAGCGGCAAAATAGGCCAGCCATGAAGACGATGACGTCCATCAGTAATGGTAGCAGTATAAACCAGCCGTAGAGGCGAGGACACCAGTTAACAGCAGACGAGACGACCGGCAGTGAAGACGATAAGGCCAATCAACACTAGCAGAATCATGCAGCCATGGAAGTGAAGAAACCAGTCGGCAGCAGACATAGACAGCTTGTGTTGAGGATGATGATGCCTATTAGCGGTGGCGTTGACGTGGCCAGCTGTGAAGACGACAACACCAGTTGGCGTCATACGGACGGCCGGTCGGTGAAGATGTAGACGTCCAACAACGGCGGAATAATAAACCAGCTATGCAGGCGGAGACACCAGTCGGCGGCGGCGAAAGCGAGCTGGCGGTGAAGACATAGATGCCCAACAACGGTGGCATAATAGGCCAGATGTGCAGGCGAAGACACCAGTCAGCGGCGATGGAGACGAGCCGGCGGTGAAGACGTAGACGCCCAACAATGGTGGTGTAACCATCCAACCGTATAGGCGAGGACAATGGTCAGCAGCTGGTGAGGCGGCCGGTCGGTGAAGACAACGACGCTCAACAACGGCGGCATAATAGGCCAGCTGTGTAGGCGAGATACTAGTCGGCAACGGCGAAGGCAAGCCGGTCGGTGAAGACGTAGACGCCTGACAACGGCGACATAATAGGCCAGCCGTGTAGGCGGAGACACCAGTCAGCGGCGGCAAGGGCAAGCCAGTGGTGAAGACATAGATGCCCAACAACGGTGGCATAATAGGCCAGCCGTGCAGGCGGAGACACCAGTCGGTGCCGGCGAAGGCAAGCCGGTCGGTGAAGACGTAGACGCCCAACAACTGTGGTGTGACCAACCAACTGTGTAGGCGGAAACACTAGTCGGTAGTGGACAAGGCGGTCGGTCGGTGAAGGAGTAGACGCCCAACAATGGTAGTGTGACCAACCAACCATGTAGGCGAGGACACCAGTCGGTGGCGACGACAACAAGCCAATGGTGATGTTCTGACTGATCCATTTCTGAAGCGTAGGAGATAAGCTTAAAGCCATGAATCCCTATTATGCATATCTGGATCTGGTTCCTGCAGAACAAACATATAGAATGAGTAGTATCTGATGTAAATACAGTACTTGAGAAAAATTTAAGTATTTTAAAATGTTTATAAATATGTATTTCTCCTCTTGTCAATTTTGATTTCCCCGAGCGGATGACTCCTTATGTTTAAACACTCTGCCCGACTAGTCATAGCTCCCGCACACCGGGAGTCAGCCTAGGCACTTCCTAAACATGCATACGAGTGACATGAGTTCATCATTAATGGAACAAAGTTTCACGGATCAGAGTTTACTACTCGGGTACTTTTGCAATTGTTAAGAGCAAAAAATAAATTATCTTATCTCTATGCTTTTGATTTCTTCCAGGTAATACTTAGCACCTTGCATTACTCGGTCCATCCAACGAGCCTCCGGGTGCTAGGAATTGGCCCAAAGGCAACTATCCATCGGGAAACCAAACGGAAAGCATAGGAAGATAGAACTCTATAACTTGATAGGCACTTTTGAACTCGAATTATGTCGCAAGCAATCAAGATAAACATTATGAAAAATGTTGAAAAAATATGATAACATCTGTAGCCCCGACTCACTAGTCAACAGCGAACCAGTTGATTTAGTGAGGCAGAGGAACGAGGAAAATGTCATATAAAAAAGAAAATTAATGATGACTTAGCTTTGTAATATTTCCCTTAATGGTAGAGGTGGCCGATGTGGAAACAAAGTCGTCCATCAATGGCAACAAAGACACCAACCATGGAAACAGCTGATGCGGCCGGCGGTGAAAACGTGGACACCCAACAACGGTGGTGTGACCAACCAACCGTGTAGGCGAAGACACCAGTCGGCGGCGGCGAAGGCAGGTCAGTCGGTGAAGACATACATGCTCAACAACGGTGGCATAATAGGCCAGTCGCGTAGGCGGAGACACCAGTCAGCGACGACAGAGACAGAGACAGGCCAGCGGTGAAGTCTTAGACGCCCAACAACGGCGACATAATAGGCCAGCCGTGTAGGCGGAGACACTAGTTGGCGGCGGTGAAGGCAAGCCGGTCGGTGAAGATGTGGACACCTATGAACGGTGGTGTGACCAACCAACCGTATAGGCGAGGACACCAGTAGTCGGCGATAGAGGCAGGCCGGCGGTGAAGTCGTAGACGCCCAATCAATGGCAGCATAATAGGCTAGCCATGTAGGCGGAAACACCAGTCGATGGCGGCGAAGGCAAGCCGAACGGTGAAAACGTAGACGCCCAACAATGTTGTGTAACCAACCGGCGGAAACACCAGTCGATGGCGGCGCTAGAGGTAGGCCGGCGATGAAGTCGTAGACGCCCAACAAGGGCGGCATAATAGGCCAGCCGTGTAGGCGGAAACACCAGTCGGCGGCGGCGAAGGCAAGCCGGACGGTGAAAACATGGACGCCTATGAACGGTGGTAAGACCAACCTACTGTATAGGCGAGAACACCAGTCGGCGGTGGCAGAGGCGGCCAGTCGGTGAAGATAATGTCGCCATCAGCAACGGTGATGGAGTACACCAACCATGGAGGCAAAGAAATTAGTCGGCAAGAGCAGCGATGGCCGACACGGGTACATGCAAAATAAATCAATCAACATATCATCTGCTTAGTACCACATAAAATAGATGTAGGTATAAAGAAACTTGTGCAGGTATGTTTGCATATATCAACGCATATATGCGGCTTGTATATATTGTTTAATTATTAGCCAATTAATCTCCTGTGGTATGAACGCTTAGATGCATTCACACATGCACATCGTTTGATTGATCCGTGGTCCTGCATATAGATCGCAAGTACGAGTCCGGGTCGAATCCAAGTCGGAGAGAATCAGACTTGGGGCAGCCAAGGGCATGCAAAATAATAAACCACAGATCGAATAGAGATTAGTACCAGAAACAAATAAAAAAGTATAGATGATTATGGATATTAATCGATGCATGTATGTTTGCATGTAGATCGATTTGTAGAAGAAGTCGGCGTCAGCCATCTTGCCAGGGGTGATTAAAAAATTAACCACCACCACATATGTGCATCCGGCCCTGTAGCCAATGGCTATCTTGATGGTCCTTCAGCACGACATCGTCATTGAAGGTAGCCGGCGGATCTCATCAACAGCCAGGACATGCATGCATACAAAAATTTGGGCCACACATCAATCTGTGTATTAGAAATTGGTAAATAATAATAGATTGGAAATTAAGGAAAATCCCACAGCACGGAGAATGTATCCATCGAATTCGACGAGATTGATCCTCCCGGTTGAGTTGGATCTTGGACCGAAGACCATGCCGGTGATTTCTAAGATTAGTTCCATCACACTTTTCGATGAGAAACTCGACACTCCCCTACCTGGCGCGCCAACTGTCAAAATAAGAATTCGGCAATAATAAAAGGGGGTAGCGCACGAGACCTAAAAGTGAATGGATGCGGAGACAACGATTTAGACAGGTTCAGGCCCTCTCGATGAGAGGTAATACCCTACTCTTGTTTGGGGATTTGAATCCGCCGGGTATTATAGATCTGACGATCTAGTTGTATATCATGCCCCCTAGAGAGCCTCCTGCCCAACTTATATAAGATGGGGGACATGATTACAAGATAGAAATTTTAACCAATACGGTATCGGTTTCCTAAATCTACTTTACAATATTATTAAACCAGGACTTTAGGCCGTTCCATAATATATAAGGAAACGTAATACCCAAGTCATGATCCGTTACATATTTCATAGATATAAGTTATCCCCTATAACCAGTCGGATAACCACGCCGTGCGGGTATGGGGTACCCATAATCTTTACATATATTCAGTACTGGTGTATGTTGATGCATGAGAATATTGACTATATAGTGGATCATTAGGACACGGGTCCTTGAAACTAATTTTTTTAACCCCATTCAAGGCACTCTAACAGAGTATCTGTCAGTAAAAGTGATATCTGCAAACTATTTCTCTGTCAGTTATTCATTAACAGTCACTAAAGGATTACCTGTTGGTAAATATTATCAGTCGGCAATTGTAATGCAGAACTATCAAATTATCTATCAGCAAAAATTTATCTGTCGGAAAAGACTTTTGCTGGCAGCACTTGGCCTGCAGACCTTATCTGTCGGGAAAACCTTTGCCGTCACATAACTTGTCAGCACATTGATGGTTTGCTGACAGATTCTAAGACAGTTACTCCCTCCGTCTCAAAATATAAGCATTTTTAGCTATGAATCTGGATTATTGCGTGTCCAGATTTATAGCCAAAAGTTGTTATATTCTGGAACGGAAGTAGTACTAACTTGTAATTACCTGTCAACCAGCGGGAGCTACCAACCAGCGGGCGGCAAGAGGAACCAAGATTTTTGGAGTACTACGTACTCCCTCCGTATTTAATGCATGACGTCGTTGACTTTTTAATCAACGTTTGACCATTCGTCTTTGTCCAAAATTTTTGTGTAAATATAAAAATATTTATATCATGCTTAAAGAACATTTGATGATAAATCAAGTCACGATAAAATAAATGATAATAACATAAATTTTTTAAATAAGACGAATGGTCAAACGTTGATTAAAAAGTCAACGGCGTCATACATTAAAATTAAAATAGAGAGGGAGTATATAGTTATAGTACGTGTCTGAATCAGCATGAAGAGTATACGCACGTGTACACATATTCGTGACGGCCGCACAGATGAGCACGTGTGCGACGGCGCCCCAATAAATAACCGTGTGGAAATTAATCGATTTCGTCGTCGATGGAATGTAGTATTGCGTCGTTGGGAATGTCTTTGCTGGGGCCTGGGTGGAGCAGTGTGTTGACTGCATGCATATGATTGCTTGTACATCTCAGGTTATATGGTCACGAAGAACCTAGTTAGCTAGCGACGACTCGTAGGAACGGAGCGCTCTTGCCTGCACAAATACATCACTTTCCGGTCGGTGACATGTCGTATCTCTCCGAATTCAATTGGGAAATTCTTTTCCTCCTCCCCAGCCGTGACTATTGAAAGAAACTAGTATATGAAGTCGTGCGTTTTCACGAGCATTGCATTGGTCATCCTGTTATGAGTCACGTGCAAGAAAACTTTCGGATGAGCTATATATGTGTCGCGCGTTTTTTTCCCTAAAAAAAGTCGGATCTCTGGCCGTTGATGTTTTAATGTACCGTGGGATAAACGCTTGATTTCGTTACCGGTGGGGTTGCATCTTTCCTTTTTATCGTTAATCCCTTGCCTTTTTTTTATTAGATCGGTTTTTTTCCTGTATGTATGACGATATGTTAGTTATATCATAATTAATTACATCCTACTTACAATATAATTATATACTAATTACATATGTAATTTTGAAACTTGTGTAATTTTGGGATTTACATATCTAATTTTTTGGACTTACATTGTATATACACTAAAATTACAAATGTAATTTATGAAATTACAATGTAAATACATACTGACTATTTTTTGTGAAAAATATGGCACCACAAATATAGCTACTCCCGAAAACTTTTTAATGATATCATGTACTTGAAGAATTAGTTATGGAAACATATAAAATATAGGTCACCTTTAAATAGCAAAAATGGGAAAAACAGAAGAATAGGAATAACATAGGAATCTGATAGGATCTCAAATATGTAAAATTGATGATTGCAAAATACAGGAAAAACATAAGAATGATTGTTTGATTGAACCACATGAAAAACAGAGGAATTGGATGAGGGAGATAGACTTAAAGAAAAAAATTCAAGAGGTTGAAGCTCTTGTTAAATCTTCTCCGAAATCTCAATAGGATTGTCCATCCATATAAATTTCAAAGAATATGATAGGATTCAATCTTTCAAAGGTTTTCATATGAAATTTTTCTACAGAATTGAAATCACCTAACATTATATTCCTATGTTTTTTCTACAAATCAAAGTGGTCCTATATATAGTGTTTAATCTATTTACGAAACTAGGTACAATTGATCAAATAGTCACACGCAAACTCACCCTATCAACGCTCACACCCACACCTTATCCTATAAACACCTCTAAAGACCGAGCCGACATATCTTTATATCAATGAACTCTATAAAAATAGAGATGGATTTTTGTCATCGAGGTTGTCGGAGAATGAACTCCTCCACCAGGGAACCGTGAGGCCCCCCTTTATGAGTTCGGCCGGGGGCAGCAGGTGAAATTCGAGGGCTTGGTGAGCGAAGCTGTATGATCTTAAGGGGATTCAATCCCTCAAAGACGATGAGACAAAAGGGGTTTATACAGGTTCGGGCCACTGAGAAGCGTAATACCCTACTCCTCTGCTTGATTGATCTTGTGAGAAATTACAAGATCTCCTTGTTGGGTTAGAAGGTGTTGAACCTGAGGGGCAGAAGCTCCCCCCCTCCACCACTAGGCCTAGACCTACTTTTATACCTCAAGGGGTTACCACATGGGCCCAACAACCTAACCTAGCTCCCGTGGAGAAGTATTATAATATTTGCATTAAATGCATGTCTTGTCTCTTGACTTGGGAAGCCAAGAGCACGTCGTCTTGATAATGGGGCCTGTCAAATCTTGTCGCCTGATACGGGGGGTGCCCCTGTCAGTCACCGTTTAATGGGTGAAGACTTCTGGGCTCCTATTACACCGGGAAACGTGAGCCTTGCTTTGACCAGAGCAGGAGGACCGACTGCGGCTGGGATAAGAGGATGAGAACCTCTCACCATCATTATTTGATGGGATATGTCGGGCTGCACGTCGCTTGACACACGCGATGGTGCGCCTGACATCCTGGGTCCCATCAGTCATTCGACCGGTCACAGACCGGTTGAGTGCACTACACACCGCATTAAATGCGGCGTGGCGCGACCGCTCGGGTCGCCATAAATTTGGATAGGTGGGCACCTAGAGGCGGACACCTAACCCACCGTATGTGGTGACCTAGAGAGGGGGTCGACGGAGCCCGACCCCTAGTCACAGGAGGGGGCGGCCGCCGCTCGACCTCGGGCCCGATCCCCCCTCGGGAGGGAGCCACGTGGCGCCAGGCGGCCTTCTCGCTCTAGTGTCGGCCAGGGAGTGGCCGCCGCCCTACCTCGAGCCCGACCCCCCTCAGGGGAGGGCCACGTGGCATTGGAGGGCAGCCTCCTCCATCCAGTCTCTGGGAAGGAGTGGCCGCCACGCCACCTCGGTCCTGACTCCCCTCGGGGGAGGGCCACGTGGCATCGGGGGGTAGCCTCCTCCGACTAGTCTCTGGGAAGGAGTGGCCGCCACCCCACCTCGGGCCTGACTCTCCTCGAGGGAGGGCCACGTGGTATCGGGGGGCAGCCTCCTCTGACTAGTCTTTGGGAAGGAGTGGCCGCTGCCCTACCTCGGGCCTGACTCCCCTCGGGGGAGGGCCACGTGGCATCGGGGGGTAGCCTACCTGATACCCCCGGGGCCCATATCACCGACAGTAGCCCCCGGCGTTAGCCCTGACCAAAACCTTCCCCAGGTGGTCAGGGTTGACGCCACTTTCCAAGTCTGATGATATGTGGGCCCGATCTCTTCTTCTTTTTTTGCTGGCACTAGAACCCATGCGCCTTTTTCGCCCCAGCCTGAGGGCGACTCGCTAGCCGGCACCTTAGGCCATGAACTTATTTTCTGTATATATTTAGCAAACGTTGTTAGATTCTCTCGGGCCCGTGACCTTACGCCGCGTACCTCGCTTGCCCCTACCATTTGTTAACCTCTGTTAATGTTCTACTTCATCTATTCAAACGATATTTTCGCGAGCGTGAGGACTGAACTTTCCATAGCCAGCAATCTTCACCCGCGATCAAGCTAAGCTGGGCGCCGTAGCCAGCCGGCGGGGCCAAAGCCAGCCGCTACGGAAGAGCTAGCACAGGGGGCCCCGGGCGTTGACGGTACCAAGAGTTCGACGCAGGGCTAGGATAGAGCTAGGAATCGTAGCCCCCGCACTTTAAGCAAAGAATCATTTGAATGGATGAAGGGAATACAAACTTTTTGTTACCAAGGGAGGCAAGCCGGCGCGCGACACATGGGTACCGCGGGACCGCGAGGAAGAGATGGGCGAGAGATAAATAATAACTTTGCTAATAAGCATGAACAAAGAAGATATAAATTTAAAGGAAGTATTACAAATGCTATGCTCAAAAAGAGCCCCCGGCCAACGCTGAGCTTTCCCAGAGAGGTCTGCTTTGGTCCAGATATTGTAATACCTCCTTTGTTACATTTGTTTATCCTTGTTTGCACATCGCGACCTTTCTAACCTTTAGCTCAAAGAAGGCCTCCCACCATGGGCTCCGAACCATTTTGGGTAGTCTGCGACCACTTAGCAAACAAGGTCAGGTTCCCACGAGCCTGTGGCCCCACGCTACACATTCTGTTTGCTCTTTCCTTTCGGTGGCCTCCTTCCAATATCTCTCCCTTCTACACGGATGACTACCTTTGCACGAGTGTGAGAGCTGAAAAACTCTAGAGCCAGCGATCCCTTTCCATAGTTGAGCCGGCCGGGCACCGTAGCCAGCCAGCGGGACCAAAGCTAGCCGCTACGGAAGAGCCAGCACAGGGAGTCCCGGGCTTCGACGGCACCCGAAGCTCAACTTAAGGCTGGGATAGGGCTAGAAAACATAGCCCCCACACTTAGCGAAGATCCGTTCATGTAGATAGGAGAGAGGTTGGGCTCTTATCACCGAGGGAGCAAACAAATATGCAACACGCGAGCCAAGCAGGGCCATGAGAATAAAATGAGGGGAAAATATAAGATTTCATGCTGTATTAAGCTGATGAATTGAAAAATTGAAAATACTTGAAACTTGAAAGGACGATCAGTTGAGCCGGGCCGGGCGCCGTAGCTAGCTGACGGGACCAAAGCTGGCCACTACAGAAGAGCCAACACAAGAGGTCCCGGGCTTCGATGGCACCCGAAGCTCAACTGCAAGAGTCCTCCCAGGAGTAGACTGAGGCAGGCGGCATGTCCATAAGTGTACCCTGCACTTGGCCCTGGAGGGCCATGGGGAAGAGGTTCGCCTTGACCCGGTCGTCACCCCCCACCGCCTCTATGATTGTCGTGTAGATCTGGAGGGACTCGGAGGGGTTAACGCTGCCGTTGCACATCTCGGTGAAGTTGGGCTGGAACTTTGGGGGCCATCGAACATTCCGCAGACTCGCCACAAAGATCTGGCCGTGAGGCTGGCCAAAACTTTGGGGGTCATCGGATATTCCGAAGACTCGCCACAAAGACCAGGCCGCCAGCCTCACCCGATGGGGATGTTGGGGGCCTAGCCCCCTGCCTAGGGTGGCGCGGCACTCCTGAGAAGGCTGCGCCTTCCCCCGCATCGGCGACGCGACGCTAATCACGCTAGCGCTCGAAAGAACCTCAAAAAGCACGAACGTGCCCCCTACCTGGCGCGCCAGATATCGGACAATGAACTCCTCCACCAGGGAACCGTGAGGCCTCCCTTTATGAGTTCGGTCGAGGGCAGCGGGTGAAATTCGAGGGCTTAGTGAGTGAAGCTATATGATCTTGAGGGGATTCAATCCCTCAAAGACGATGAGACAAAAGGGGTTTATGCAGGTTCGGGCCGCTGAGAAGCGTAATACCCTACTCCTGTGCTTGATTGATCTTGTGAGAAATTACAAGATCTCCTTGTTGGGGTAGAAGGTGTTGAACCTGAGGGGCAGAAGCTCCCCCCCTCCACCACTAGGCCTAGACCTCCTTTTATACCTCAAGGGGTTACCACATGGGCCCAACAACCTAACCTAGCTCCGGTGGAGAAGTATTGTAATATTTGCATTAAATGCATGTCTTGTCTCTTGACTTGGGAAGCCAAGCGCACGTCGTCTTGATAATGGGGCCTGTCAAATCTTGTCGCCTGACACGGGGGGTGCCCCTATCAGTCACCATTTAATGGGTGAAGACTTCTGGGCTCCTATTACACCGGGAAACGTGAGCCTTGCTTTGACCAGAGCGGGAGGACCGACTCCAGCTGGGATAAGAGGATGAGAACCTCTCACCATCATTATTTGATGGGATATGTCGGGCTGCACGTCGCCTGACACACGCGATAGTGCGCCTGACATCCTGGGTCCCATCAGTCAGTTGACCGGTCACAGACTGGTTGAGTGCACTGCACACCGCATTAAATGCGGCGTGGCGCAACCGCTCGGGTCGCCATAAATGCGGATAGGTGGGCACCTGGAGGCGGACACCTAACCCCCCCGTACGTGGTGACCTAGAGAGGGGGCCGGCGGAGCCCGACCCCTAGTCACAGGAGGGGACGGCCGCCGCCCGACCTCGGGCCCAATCCTTCCTCGGGGGGAGCCACGTGGCGCCTGGGCGGCGTTCTCCCTCTAGTCTCGGCCAGGGAGTGGCCGCCGCCCTACCTCGGGCCCGACCCCCCTCGGGGGAGGGCCACGTGGCATTGGAGGTAAGCCTCCTCCATCTAGTCTCTGGGAAGAAGTGGCCGCCACCCCACCTCGGGCCTGATTCCTCTCGGGGGAGGGTCACGTGGCATCGGGGGGCAGCCTCCTCCGACTAGTCTCTGGGAAGGAGTGGCCGCCACCCCACCTCGGGCCTAACTCCCCTCGAGGGAGGGCCACGTGGTATCGGGGGGCAGCCTCCTCCGACTAGTCTTTGGGAAGGAGTGGCCGCCGCCCTACCTTGGGCCTGACTCCCCTTGGGGGATGGCCACGTGGTATCGGGGAGCAGCCTCCTCCCTCTAAACCTGATACCCCCGGGCCCATATCACCGATAGAGGTGATACCGTCACGTTTCTTGAATGTCATTATAGGAATTTTTAAAAACATTTAACAATATAGGTTAATATAGGATAAATCACACCATAAACATGCATAGTCTAATTCAGCTCCTATTATTTAATTACAAATTAATGCCTTACTAGTTTGCATACACCCATAGTTATTTCTGTTTTTTTATTACAACTTATAGTAGTTGAATTGAAACAAAATGTTTGTGAGTGATATATCATATATGAATATATCATATACTTATTATAATTATTTACAGGAAACATAAGAATATCTTGAAACAAGTGGACATTCCCTCGAGGGAAATTTTTTTTCCATAAAATATACATAGGACCCATGTGCACTGTACAATAACTAGTTCACAATGTTATCTCATATGTTTTTGAAGTGCATAGAAAATCAAAATAAGTCGCATAGTCCATTGATAGCTAAGTCATAAGTATATCATAAATCATCGTATCTAAGGCTATCCGTAACATCCTTTACTCCCCTTAATTAGGTTGGGGCCTAGTCATTGCTGGCACAAATCTTTGTTTTTAAAGATGTGCACCATGCTAAATATTTGGATCATGAAACATATATAACAAAACGTTTCCCACCGTTGCATAATGAAGGTTGTGAGGGAAGTGGTGAAGAAAGGAGTACACAATCGGCATTAGTAGTTTAGCACTACAATGTGGTCTATTTTACCTCACTCATCGGCATAGGTGCACATCTTTAAGTCCTAATGATATTGCACATGGCTTATATGAAGGGATGCAAGTGGGAAATCCCTTACCCCAAGATAACCCATTTTGTAGTTTTTTTTTCCGCTTGCTATTAGGTAGTTAGTTGTTGGAGAGTTACGGTAGCTATTCAATTAACTATGCAATGTAAGTTTGATCCTATTTTCTTTTTAAAATGGGACATCTTCTTTTATATAAAGCATCGGTAACGTTAGAAAGTTTTCCACTTGTAAGCAGGGGTGGATTCAGCATAGGGACGATGGGGACTCGAGCCTTCAGTATTGGCTTGAGGACCATATGGGAGCCCCATGAAGCATCCGCAAAATTAATTGCCATACATAGATGGAAGAGGGAGTTGTAGCTTTGTTCTAGTTTGTTCAGACCCTTCTGCTATTTCTTCCGGGATCCATCACTGCTTACAAGTATAAAGTAAAATGTAGAAGAGAAAATTTGTTAAATAGAACTATTGATAAGCCCGCTTCCTCACTTTGCATCCCTACTTATAAGTGCGTTAACAGTACTATAGACGGGAGTAGATGTTTGCATGCATGGCACCAGCAAGAGCAAAGGCCCACAAAAACAGAATTTTTGTCTCTGTTTCTTATGTGTGTTATAAATAATCTACTCACCCTAATTTAAATAACCTGTCGCATTGTCTTAAATTACATTCATATTTTTAGAGCAAACTGCACCACGATATATAAATTTACACCGTTACACGGTGGATGCAAATAGATAAATAAGTTGCAAATTACTCATTTTGATACAGTAACTTGACTAGTCCATGCGAATTAGACCGAAATGATCCATGCAAACAAAATTGTGATGTCACAAACTGGTGAGATGACAACATAATTGGACGAAATGGGAAGAATCCCATAATATAAAGTGCCCTGTATTTCGTAATCTTAACTAGTTATTTTATTTTGAATGCAAAGGAAAAACAATCTTAGCTAACTATATCATAAGCACGAATTCAAACTTCGTCATATAACGAGCCGACACGAGACCATGGCAATTTCATTGTATGTAGAGCAGAAAAAGTTTACATCTCCTAAGTACAATTGTTTCATAGGGACTATACATGTAAGTTGATCACCTTAGAGAGATGTTATGCCTCCGCATGCAAGGGTCCAAAGCCTAACCCTCCTCCTTGATCATGGCTATGAGGCCTGATGTGGAGATTCATATATAAAAGGTTCTCCTGTCCCGTTTCTTCCAGACTCCCTGACCATGTCGCTTGGGATGTTTGTCATCAGTTCCCACCACTCTCTGACCGTGTCGCTTTGCTCCCAAGCCTTTGGCGGCAGGCTGCTCTGTTGCAATCAAGTTACAACCCCAACCATAGACTAGATTCTTCTTGTGTATTTGCACATGACAGAAATTGGCACGATGTTTTGTCGGTGTGTGTGAGCATAACGGGCAAAGTTTGTTGTGCGGCCAGCCCCTCGTCGCTGGTCCATCAGAAGTCCATGCTATGGTTTGCACTATAAACAATGCGAAGAACTTGCATTTCGTTGGCGCTCAAAGCTTGCAGATCATGAATTCGTGGGCAGTAATGGATAACCCTAGGAATTGAGCTTTGTAAGCATAGGAGGTCATGTATTTGCCACGGCTTGTGAACTTCCAAGTTATCTTGCTAGGTTGGCCAACATTTTTACATTTTAGACCTTTTTAAAAACTTATTTTACAAATAGACCCTCAAAAAAGCTTGTTCTAAGAATGGACCCTTTTCTCGGTGCCAACGTCATTAGTGTTGTAGTCCAACATGATGGCGCTAGTGACATTGGCGCTATCCCCTTGCCCACCATGGAAGCTAAGTCACTGATGTGAAGGGGGGACAATGCCATTATCATTGAGGTCGTGGTCCTATTTGCAAAAAAAATTCTGAAAATGACTTATTTAAAACAAATAGGTTCTTGGTGTTAGTGTTATTGGTGCCAAGGATCTATTTGTAAATATCTTTTTAACAAATTTGTCCTCAACGCCAATGACATTGATGTCATTCCCTTCTTCGTATTAGTGACTTCCATGAGGGACAAGGAGGACAACGTAAATGTCACTGGCGCTGTCATATTGAACCATGGCACCAAGAGAAAATGGTATATTTTCCTAATAAGTTTTTCAAAGGATGAGTAAAATAAGTTTTTGAAATGATCTAAAATGTAAAAAAAAGCCAGTCAGGTTGTTTACTGTACCTGAACTTCGTCATATTGTCGTTTGTACAATCACTAAGGTGTTCGAATTTTGAGACGAGCTGGGATATGGATGCTCTTTCATGCTTGCACGGCGTCCGTGAAAATAAAGCGGCCCGGACGGCAAGAAAGGATGCCTGAAACTTGTTCACCTACCGCATTCGCATATTAACATTGACCGTTCATATCTCAGCAGTAGTACGTGTAGTAGCAGGCCAGGCCGGCATCTTTGCCTGCATTTGAATTTCTAGCTGACAAGCTCGTTTGTGATCGTACGCTAGCTCTCTCGACGATGCCTGAATTTCGTAGAAACAGATCGATCATCTACTTGCGTTGCGTACTTGATCGATCGGTCTGATAGAGCAGACACATTCTCTCTCGCTCTCTCTATCTTTTTTTTTGAGAACTCTCTCTCTCTCTCTCTCTCTCTCTCTCTATCGATTGTCATAAAATTTCATAATTGTATGCATGGTCACCGGTCGCTATAATATAAGTACTGTTGGATTTTTGTTTTTCTTTTGTCTTCGACCGATAGCCAGCTTAATTTTCCAGAAATAATTGTACTCGATCTTTGGAAAGACCAGCTATGGCGGTTGAGATTATATTTGTCTGAGAAGGAGCAAATAAAACAAGTTGCCAAGTGGCTGTACGAAAAATGAAGATTGAGTTCTATACATTTCCATAGAGGCAAGCCCTGCTTACCGCCAGTCCAATGATTCTCTCTAAGAGATATTCTCGCTAAACCCCTCAATTAGCTAGGAACCTTCCATATGCTAAACGTTTCGTCTGGTCAAAAAGAGAGATGATTAATTGCACATTTGTTTGTTTTATGTTCGATTAGTCAGTAGTCACACCATGGAAGACTCTTTTGTTTCTGCCGTTCCAAATATTCCAACGTTTGAATCGATCGGCACGTGGTCGAGAGAGAGGCATCTACGTACTCCACCCTGTATAAATAGATGCTGGAATGGCTTCATATCATATCAGATCAGATCACTGGCGCTAGCAACTTAATTACCATCTGCAATAGCGGCTGATTATCCGTTAACCTAGCTATCTAAGCGCGGGGTTAATCGATCGATCAATCGTTCTCACACATGGCACCTGCACCCTCGCACTGCCACGCCACGAATGGCAACAATGGCGCCATCGCCGCCTCTGATACGCCGGTGAAGACACAGCATTGCGCGCGGCTGCTCGACGCCGACGAGTTCCGGCGTCAGGGTCGTCTGGTTGTCGACCTTATCGCCGACTACTACGCCGGCATGGGGGAATACCCCGTGCACCCCACCGTCAGCCCTGGCTTCCTCCGCCACCGCCTCCCGGCGGAGCCGCCGTCCCGCCGGGAGCCCGACGCGTTCGCCGCGGCGATGCAGGACGTCCGTGACGTCATCCTGCCGGGGCTGACGCACTGGCAGAGCCCCCGCCACTTCGCGCACTTCCCGGCGTCGAGCAGCACCGCCGGCGCCCTCGGCGAGGCGCTCGCCGCCGGCATCAACGTCGTTCCCTTCACGTGGGCCGCCTCGCCTGCCGCCACCGAGCTGGAGATGGTGGTCGTGGACTGGCTCGGCAAGGCGCTCCACCTGCCGGAGCGGCTGCTGTTCGCCGGAGGCGGGGGCGGCTCCATCCTCGGGACCACCTGCGAGGCCATCCTCTGCGCCCTCGTCGCCGCTAGGGACCGCAAGCTGGCGGCGATCGGCGAGGGGAGGATCGGCGACCTCGTCGTCTACTGCTCCGACCAGACCCACTTCGCGTTCTGCAAGGCCGCGCGCATTGCCGGCATCCGGCGCGAGCATTGCCGCGAGATACCGACCTACCGGGACGACGCGTTCGCGCTCTCTCCGGCGGCGCTGCGGGCCGCCATGCGGCGCGACGCCGACGCCGGCCTGGTCCCGCTGTTCGTGTGCGCCACGGTCGGGACCACCCAGACCACCGCCGTGGACCCCGTCGGCGAGCTCTGCGCCGCCGCGGCGCCGCACGGCGCCTGGGTGCACGTCGACGCGGCGTACGCGGGGTCGGCGATGGTGTGCCCGGAGCTCCGCGGCGCGGTCGCCGGCGGCGTCGAGGCCGTGGACTCGTTCAGCATGAACGCCCACAAGTGGCTGCTGGCGAACAACGACTGCTGCGTCATGTGGGTGAGGACGCCGTCGGCGCTGGTGGCGGCGCTGGGCACGGACCAGGAGTACATCCTCAAGGACGCCGCGGCGGAGACGGCGGCGGCGGACGGCGGCGAGGGCGTCGTGGACTACAAGGACTGGGGCATCACGCTGACGCGGCGGTTCCGCGCGCTCAAGCTGTGGCTGGTGCTCCGATGCTACGGCGTGGAGGGCCTGCGCGAGCACATCCGGTCCCACGTCGGCATGGCCGCCGCGTTCGAGGGCATGGTCAGGGCCGACGCGAGGTTCGAGGTGGTGACGCCGAGGCGGTTCGCGCTGGTGTGCTTCCGGCTCCGGTCACCCAACAAGAAGACGGCGAACGAGCTCAACAGGCGGCTCCTCGAGGAGGTGAACGCGGCCAGCTCGGGACCGTACATGAGCTCCGCCAATGTCGGCGGCGTGTACATGCTCAGGTGCGCCGTCGGCAGCACGCTCACCGAGGAGCGCCACGTCCGGGAAGCCTGGAAGGTTGTCCAGGATCGGGCTACGTCCATCCTTTCGAAAATGGAGATTATTATGTAGAGCGTCAATAATATCACTACAAGAAAAAGCATTTCCCAGGCGGGGAAATGGATCTTCCCAGGGGAACGCCGGCTCCGCCTGCACCCAAGCACAAGCATCATACTACGCCTCATAAAATGTTAAGCTTATTTATACTCACAAGCATCATACGCGGCAAAATAATGCTGCTGCATGCGCCTCATACAATCTCTTTGATTTTCACACAATTTAGTTATATATAAGAAAAATTTTGTAATCCTTGAAAATGTACCTTGAGATATCTAAATTTTATACTAATTTTATTTTACCTCAAGTTACTTGCTACCTGATATATGGAGATACCAAATTTTATACTAGAAAGTGTGATACCTTACGATACATTTTCAAGGATGATAAAATTACTCTATATATAGTGTTCCAGGAAAAAAAAAAGAGAAAAATTGAATTGTACTAAGCTATACGGGTACTTGTTGCGGGAAAAGATATTCTCTTTACACGTTTGATAATTGCGCTTTTGCAATTATTTTTCCCTTTTCAGGTTCTCAAAATTGAAGTGCACTAGCTAAAAGGTGCAAGCTAGGTCCCTTCCAGATTAATATATATTAACTTTTTAAAGAAATAGAAAAAGGAGCCTCCACGTTCGCTTTCACGGCCTAGAAATTCTCATATTAATCGGAGAAGAAGAAAAATAGAGTCCATATAGAAATACAATTTAGAAATAGTTAAAATTCGGAATTAAAAATAAGGAATATTAGAAGTAGAGTATAGAGTCAATATATAAATACAATTAAGAAATAATAGTAAATCGAAATTAAAAATAAGGAATATTAGAAGTAGAGTATATAGTTCATATAGGAATTTAAAACTAACTAAAATTCGGAATAAACATAATAAAATTAAAAGTAGAGTTTAGATTTCGTATAAAAATACAATTTACAAATAACTAAAATTAAAAATTAAAAAAAGGGAAGAAGAGTCTAAAGTCAATATAGGAATACAATTTAGAAGTAACTGAAATTCAAAATTAAAAAATAAAGAATATTAAAAGATGAATTTAGAGTCCACATAAAAATACAATTAGAAATAATAAAAATTTATAATTAAAATAAATAATATTGGAAGAAGAGCCTAAAGTCAGATAACGAAAATTCGGAATTCAAAAAATATTGAAAGATGAGTGTAGAGTCTATATATATATAGGAATATAATTTACAAATAACTAAAATTTGATATTAAAAATAATTAATAATTAAAACGTATATAAAATACAATATGAATATTACACATTAGTAGTTTCATAAATTTAGTACAAAATTTAAAATTATGTTGCTATTTTAATATATTTAATAATACATTGAGAAAACATATATGCTATTATAAGAGAGAGAATATAATGATGTTAGCAGCGTAACCTGCGCGGGTCACCATGCTAGTTGTATTAATAATGAGAGTTTTATCGTGTATCTAAATTGTATATATATGAATGCTCCAGAAAGATGTATAATTTGTATATGCATGCATGCATTACCCGCTCGTAAATACAAGCTATTTTATTTATCCCCATATGTTTGGAGCGGCCAATTTTTTTATCTGTTAACACACAGCAAGGGAACTAATTCCGGTAAAATATCTATGTAATCTTTTAGAACGTACAAATGAGCACGAGTGAAGCAAGGACTGCTCCATTTTAACTTGTTCTCCCTCCGTTTTTAAAATGATATTGAATTATTCTTAAAAAAAAAACAAGTCATACTCAAAATACTTTTGAAAGCAAAAAAAATAATTACATAACTTTTTCAATAAGATGAATAGACAAACATATGTTAAATAGTGAATGAAAAATTTTAATAATTATTTAATTGCTAGTGCAAAATTGATTCATCCATATGAAGTATTTCATACTTACCGGATTAATGTAACACCCCAATTTTTGCTCCCGTTTAAAACCTATTTTAAATACCAGTTTATTTTCAATACTTTGGTTCTTATTTGAATTTTGGGTTGTGCCATTGAAGATCTCAAAATCCGATCACGTGAATTCCTATCTAGAAGAAAATTCCTAAATCTATTATTAACTCCACAGTCTCTTTACAAATTTGGAATCCAAAGTCCAATCCAATTCAAATCTCCTTCAAAATCCCAAAATCCGAATTCCCACAAAAATACAAAACGCCCTGTTCCTGTGGGCTACTCCTTTTCCTCTTTCTTGAGCCAGCCCACTTCCATCCCCAGGCCGGCCCATATCCCCTGCCCATTTCTAGTCGGAATAAGTTCACTTGGTGACCCTCAAAAGTGATTGAAATCTAATCCGTGGCCCTAAACCACAAAACCGGATATCTTGACCCCAAACTATGAAAACCGGTGCAATTTGACTCCCTCGGCGGTTTTGGAGGGCGGTTTCGCTGACGTGGCGCTGACGTGGCGGTATTGACCGGGTCTCCTTTACACATGGCGTTTAGGTGGTATTTAGAATTAAAAAAATGTATGGGACCCATTTGTCATTGACACCAAAAATAGACTATGGGACCCACATGTCCCTTCTCTCTCCCCTCCCTCAGTTCCTTCTCTCTCATCGCCGCTCCCTCCATTTCTCTCTCTCCCGCGGTGGGTGGAGATGGCGGCGAGCAGCGGAAGCGCGGCGGCGGCGCCCGGGCTGAGCTCCACCGCGGCGAAGACGGAGGAGACGACAGTGGCGGCGGTGGGACGCACATGCGGCGGGGTATGGTGAGCTTGGCCGCCATTGACCAGGTCTTCGACGCCATAACCGGCGGGTGGGAGCCGGCGGCGGCGGCGGGAGGGTGGGCGGGTGAGGGCGGCGGCTCGTGGCAGTGGGGCCGGCAGGCGGGAACCGCCGGCGGGTAGCGGTGGCTTGTGGTAGTGGGAGGACGTGGGGAGCCGGAGGCGGCGGGAGGGCGGGCGGGCGAGTGCGGCGGCGGCTCGTGGCAGAGGGAGGACGAGGGGAAGCGGCGGTGGCTGCGACCGGATGATGGGCCTCTCTCGATGGACAGCCGCGTAGGGGGGATGACGGCGTGAGGCGACCTCCTCGGCCGTGTGCTCTCCCTCCTCCCTCTCCTCGAATGGTTCCGCCTAGCCGTTCGTCGCGCGGTTTCAAAGTCGCCGCCGCGGCTTGCTTCTCCCGCCCGCGGCATGCCGCCGGCGCCGCTCGGCCGCCGACGACGTCTCGATGCCGGCCGCCGGGTGGTGCGGGTGGTGGTGGTGCGAGAGGAACGGCGAGCGGCGCGACATGGACTCCAGCCTGCCGCCACTCTAGCTAGCTTCTGCCGCCGCCGCTGCCGCTCGCTCCCCGTGGACGGCCGTAGGGGAGAGGGGGAAAGAAAGAGAGAAGGGAGGAGAGGAAGAAGAAATGGGGAAGATGGCAGGAGTGGGCCCCACAATTGTGTGTGAATGAAAAATGGGTCGAACGTATAACTTTTTAATTAAAATGCCACCTAAGCACCACGTCAGCACATAGACTAGGTCAATAACGCCACGTCAGCACCACGTCAGCGAAATCGCCCTCCAAAACCGCCGAGGGAGTCAAATTGCACCGGTTTTCATAGTGGGGGGGTCAAGATATCCGGTTTTGTGGTTTAGGGTCATGGATTAGATTTCAATCACTTTTGAGGGTCACCAAGTGAACTTATTCCTTTCTAGTCTGGCCTAGGCCAGGTTAGTGTTAGCAATGACAAAGCGCTGGATGTGGAACAGGGGCAAGCAGAGAGGGCTAGAAAGTCTAAACGGGCCAAGCATCCGAATGTTCGAATTGGTTGGCCGGAATGGGCCGTGTAATAGGTGTAGTAGTTGGCATGATAGTTGGAGAGAGAGACGTGTTAAATATCACCTTGTAAGAACCATATGCTTTGGCTTGAATGATATTGGCGGCGATTGGCGGTGGAGGCGCAATCCGGTTGGATTGGCGTGCTGAAATCTTGTTGTTCTTCTAGATCTTGGTCCAAATCATTAGTTAGCTATCAATCTGATATCAGAGCTTCGTTTCACCTGGGAATATCTTGATTTGGCGGTAAATTTTTTTTCCGTGGCGGGGATTGGAGCATCCTTCGGATTGTCTCCGCGAAAAGGCAACTAGCCTTGCTCGGTTCGCTGAATTCGGAGGAGGTGACGAAGCGTAGGAATCGATCTGGAGAAACCTAGGTATGCCACAGAACAAGCGCTCAAAATCATGGCCAACGAGGAGAAGTTGGACCTCTTCTTGAAGAAAATGGTGGAGGAAGCGGCACAGAGAGTGGAGGCGGAGCAAAGGAGCATATCAGATCTTCTCTCCTTCAAGGCGACGGTAGAGGCATGGATTCCTGAGGTGGAGTGGAAGGTGGATTCCCTTAATTCGTCGGTAGTGTATTTGCAGAACAAGCTGACACTGATGGAGAAGAAGGGGGCCGCGGCAGTGGATGTGGCAGCAGTGACAAGGAGGCATGTTTAGCTGATGAGGCATGTTTAGGGTCTTCTATTCCTTGATCTATTTAGTCCATATCCGATTTGGTCTAACTACGGGTGTGTTTGGTTGACCTATGGCTTTTGAAAAAGTAGCTGTGGGCTGTGGCTTTGTGAAAAGTAGTTGTACAATATGTGCTGTGGCTTTTGAAAAAGCTCGTTTGGTTCAACAGTTGTGGCTTTTGAAATAACTAGTCCCGCTTACAAGCGGGCCCCACATGTCACAAACATTAGGTCTTCTTCTTCCTCTCACCACCATGCCTGAGCTCGCTGGAGCTGCTTGGTCGGGGTGGTACGTCGACTGGCGAACTCCCTTCCCAGCGCGCGGCCGGCCGACTCGTCCTCCTAGCGCGTGGCTTCCCAGCGAGCCCCTCCCCCCATGTCCGACAGGCCGATGAGCTTCTCTCCTTGCGCGCAACCTCTCAGCGACATCCTCTCCTCGTGGGCAGCGGTGGTGAGGGAGGGGGGCATCGGCCGACGACGGTGGTGGCGGATTGGAGGGGGAAACGCGGCGATGGAGGCAAGCTGACAAGCTCCTCTCCCTACACACGGCCTTGGCGAGATCCTATCCCCGTGGGTGGCGGCAGCGGGTGAGGGGGCATCGGCACGACGACGGTGGTGGCAGATTGGAGAGGGAAACACGGTGGTGGTAGTAGGCCGGCGAGATCTTCTCGTTGTGGGCGGCGGCGGTGGGGAATGAGCTCGTCGAGAGGTCACGGCCGGCAGGCTGCAGGAGAGGGGCTCGCCGGGAGGCCACGGGTTGTGCAGGGGAGGAGATCGCCGGCCAGGCGTGGGGGAGGAGCTCGCTGGGAGGAATGGCGTAGGGGACGGAGTCGGGGTGTCACGCCCTGAAAACTGCCTAATTTAATAATTCATTTTTAATGCATTTTTAGAAACTATTTTAAAAGCTTACAAGTTAAATTCTAATAATCTAGGAAAAATTTCAACATAAAAGTGAGCTAGATAAAATTTCATTGAATACTTTGCTTGTTTATCTATTTTCTAGATTTTTCTGGGAATTATTATAGCAAGGGAAGTATTTTTAATCAACGAAATAGCATTTCATGAATTATTTAAATAAGAAAAAGTTTCAAAAACCCTCCCTGAGCTGTTGGGCAGTTTTCGGCCCAACTCCTCTATTCCTCGCTCGTGGCCGTGCGGCCCAAGCCGTCCCAAGCCGAGCCGCCGCCCCTCCCTCCTCTCAGCCGCCGACATGTGGGGCCCACATGTCGGGGTTGTCTTCAACCTCCAACCGGCCAGCCGTGCCCGAGCGCCGCCGCCTCTCCTTCGAATCCGCCTCCACCGGTTGCTTCCGAGTCCGATTGATTGAGAGGAAATTATCTCCTCCTTATCCTCTTCCTTTCCCCTAAAGTTTCGGAGATCAATTTTACCCGGATAAACCAAATTGAACTCGTTTTGATTTTATCTCTCCAAACTAACCCTAGGATTTTCCGGCTTCGATTCCTCTCATTTGGAGTCCGATCTCCCTCACCCATGCCTATATAAAGCATCCACTAGTCGTCCTCTTCTGTTTGCCTCAAGTTCTAGCCGCAGCTGTTGCCCATAGCGGTGCCGCCACGCTAGCCCTAGCGCCGCCGCCACCGACGCCATTTCAGCCGCGCTGCACCGCTGCTGTGGTCGTCGCTGCCGCCTTCTGTCGCCACCGTTGGGTTCGCCAGGAGGAGGAGCACCCCATCCGCCCCATTGCAGCTGCCGAAGACCGCCGGTGCGTCGTCGCCGACGTTGATCCGAGCCGAGCTGCCGTCGGACCTTGTCGCCGGCCGTCGTTCGTCGTCGTCCATCGTTGTTCGTTGTGTCGGTGAGTTCGCGTCGCCGTCCTCTTCGCATAGGTGTCCTCGGATAGCCCGGCCGAGCCCTCTATCGCCGGTGGTCGTGTGGAGCCGAGTCTAGGCCGGCGATGATGTCGTGATGACATCATGTTTCTTTTGTTTTAGTTTTTCTGTATTAGATGAAAAATTGATTAAACTTCGGAAAATCATAACTAAATCATCGTAACTCGGATTCAAGTGGTTCAAGTTGCTAAATTCATCTAAAATCGAGGTCTACAAGTTAAAAATATCCACATGTACTGTTTATGCTTGTTTTTGTACTGTTTTGTTGATTTTGTTTATTTGCTTTAGTTTCCGACGTTCCGGAGGAGAGCGTTTACGTTGAGGAAGGTTCAGAAGCGTTTGAAGAAGCTCAAGGCAAGTCACACAGATCCTAAACAACCCTTTGAGCATGTTGAACCCGTTTCAAGATAATGTTTTATTTCAACTTATGCATTATTTTCGAATGTCATCGGGTGGTGAGCGTTTCCCAATTAATTATGGCCGAAGATGACTTTACTTTTCCTATGGGTAATAAATTGATTAGCTTGGACCTTATATATTGGATTGGTTCAGCTAAATGCTATATGTATAATTGCTTAGCCATGCTTAGAAACATTAGCTCATTAATGGGATGAATCACACTACATTATTACTTATGGTTATATTTAATGTTAGCCCACGATGGTTAATCTGTGTTTTGATAATTACTTGGTAATTAAAACCTGATAAAGGTGGGTTGTGAGTACATGGTTTTGATGGTCGTGTTCATGACAATTAAGGACCAGTTCGCGAGCTACTGTTGTGAAACATTTACCATGCCAAGCACAAGCCAGCGTGGGCAATGGCTTTACCTTTTGTATAGCATGGTTCATTACGGGGTGCCAGACTGAGAAGCGGCGAGAAGTCCGTGGGGGTCATTGGGGAGTCCATGCCTCTGGTTGTAGAGGGGGTGATTATGATCCAGGTATGGTGCACTGTGGTGAGTTGTGTTGTGCGAGGGGTATTGTCACAGGTCCTTTCTGAGGTACCGTGGTGGTATTGAGGCGCATGGTGACATGTCGTGGAGCTGTGTCTTGTGGGTACAGTGGTACATCTCTGGCCAGAGTAAAACTATTGGAATAGCCGTGCCCGTAGTTATGGGTGGGTCTAACAATGTTTTTCAGAGTAAAATAGGACTGCTCTTCTCTATTCTCTTACAAATTAATTAAGTTGGCAGCACATGCAAGGTTATGTAACAAATTTACTAAAACCAACTTTACCAAAACAGGAAGCTGTTCCTTTCTATTTTTTTTCCTTCACTGTTCAGGGTATTAAATAGTTTAATTTTATGAATTTCATTGGTTAGTCGGCACTGTACATCCATTATAGTATCGATTCAATCAAGATAGCACTAGTACTACTCATCCTTGTTAATGGTGAACACTGTACCGTGCTTATAGTAGATCCTAAGTATTTTAGTTTTATTTTATTCATTTGTCTAAAGCATGTTGTCTCTGTCCAAAGTTGATTTCATTTTCCAAACAAAAACTTTGTTTAGTTCTGTTCCCGCGAGTACTGTACAAAAAAAATTCTTTTTGTTTACTTCCAAAGTCTATGCCCCTGTTTAAATAAAATTTTCGAAAAAAAAATTCTGAAAAAAAACGAATTGGTTTCTGAAAATTTATGTTTCGGTCAGAAAAGAAAAATTCGAAATTTAATTAAAAAAAGGAAAAAAATAGTTATGTTTGCTCCTTTTCTTTTATTTTTCTTTTTGGGTCAAATTAATTAAGTCTTGTTTGTGCAGCTATCTTGAACATATGCATTAATTCCTCTTTTCTGTGTTCCGTTAGATGCCGCCTCATCCGCTGGAAAGCTTGATCGATGTGGTAGGATTCGTCAGGTAGTTGAGAATGATGGCATTTAAAGCAGCTCATGATAGAGAAAACTGGAATGGGGGCAGGATTTGCAAGTTGGAGAGCAAGGTGTACCATCTGCAGAAGGAACTGGCCGAGCTTAAGGGAGAAGCACCACCGCCAGCACCCAAGCTTCGTCTCACCGTAAGGAAGAGAACCCGTCCTCCACCTCGTATCCAGTTGGCTTCAAAGACTCGTGTGGTGGGAGATGTTGCGCCTGATCATGCTGAACCTGTCATCCATGTTAAGTGATGATGAAGAGGAGGAAGACCCAGAAGAAAGAGTGCCTTCTACTCTAGAGGAAGAAGATCCATCTCTTTGTTCTGACGCAAGGCGGGATTAGTTGTCTAGTTAGACCGTTGCTGTGGTTCACTGTGTTAGTTTGCTTGCTTAAGTTTGCTTGTGCGTGTGTGGATTTAGCGTGTTGCTTACATCATTGGTGGGATGTAACTGCATGAGTTTAGTTCTTTTGCTTGTTAGAGAGTAAGTTAGCTCGTGAGATAGTGTTAATTCAATTTAAATGTAATCATACACAGTTAAGAGCAATATAGAATTTAAATTAATTAAAGTTCTCCGTTCTAAGGGTATCTCTCTGTCGTTCTTTCCTTTTGCCCGTGTATTTCTTCAGATGGTGAACACCCGCACTGGAAGTGGAAGTGGAAGTGGAAGTGGTCACAATGAAGGAGATCCCACACTTGCTCAAGTTTTGGCTCAGCAAACCCAGTTGATTAATTTACTAGTACATCAAGCGCAGAACCAGCAAGCAAATAACAACAATCAACCACCACCTCCACAGAACAAGTTGGCAGATTTTCAACGTGTGAGACCACCTACCTTCTCAAGCACCACTAACCCACCTCCACAGAACAAGTTGGCAGATTTTCAACGTGTGAGACCACCTACCTTCTCAAGCACCACTAACCCAGTAGAGGCAGGTGATTGGCTGCATGCTATTGAAAAGAAGTTAGATTTGATTCAGTGCACCGAGCAGGAGAAGGTTTCCTTTGCTTCGCATCAGTTGCATGGTCCTGCTGCTGAGTGGTGGGATCACTTTCGTCAAAACAGAGCTGTGGGAGAGCCTATCACTTGGCGGGAGTTTACTGCTGCTTTCAAGAAGACACATATACCATCAGGTGTTGTGGCACTTAAGAAGAGAGAGTTCAGAGCACTCAATCAGGGATCCTGTTCTGTCATAGAGTACCTCCATGACTTTAATCGCTTAGCTCGTTATGCCCCAGAAGATGTTCGCACTGACGAAGAACGTCAGGAGAAGTTTTTAGAGGGACTGAATGATGAGTTGTCTTATGCATTGATGGCTATGGAGTACCGGGATTTCCAGCAGTTGGTGGACAAGGCGATTCGTCAAGAAGACAAGTACAATAGGATGGAACAGAAGAAGCGTAGGGCTGCTCATTTCAAGGCTCAACAGGGTAGTAGCTAGAGGCCGCGCATTGCTATGGGACCTGAAGCTGCACCATATCCACAGGGAGGATGCTCTTCAGTTGCTCGCCCTCAACGCCAGTTCTACAACAACAACACTGGTAATCGCAGCAATGACAATCGTAATGTGGTCACTCATCCTGTAGCAGCTCCAACTCAGAATCAGCCTGTCAGGAAGGAACAGGGAAGCAAGCCAGGGGTGTGCTTCAATTGTGGTCATCCAGGACATTATGCTGATAAGTGTCCAAAGGCTCGACGTGTGAAGAATGCTCCTGTCCAGAACAACTCCAATGCTACAGCACTGAAGGCTCGTGTTAATCACGTTGCAGCTGCAGAAGCCCAGAATTCACCTGATGTGGTTTTGGGTACATTTCCTGTTAGCTCTGTACCCGCAACTGTGCTTTTTGATTCCGGTGCTACACATTCCTTTTTGTCTAAAAGTTTTGCGAGCAATCATGGGATGGAACTTACTAGTCTTGGGAGGCCTTTACTAGTTAATACCCCAGGCAATCAAGTGTCCTCAATGCCGTACTGTCCTTCCATTACTATAGAAATAGAAGAAATTCCTTTCCCATCCACACTTATCTTGCTAGAATCCAAAGATCTTGATGTTATCCTAGGGATGGATTGGCTAACCTGCCACCGAGGAGTTATAGATTGTGCTAACTGAAAGGTGACTTTAACCAGTAGCAATGGGCAAACAGTGTCTTTCTTTGTGTCCTCCCCTAGATCTCATGGTTTGACATTAAATCAAGTTGCTTTGCAAGAGATCCCAATAGTACAAGACTACCCAGATGTGTTCCCTGAGGATTTGCCAGGTATGCCACCTAAGAGAGACATAGAGTTCCAGATAGACTTAGTACCTGGAACCAACCTTATCCATAAGAGACCATAGAGAATGGCAGCTAATGAGTTAGCAGAGGTAAAGAGACAGGTAGATGATTTGCTTCAGAAAGGATATATCAGACCTAGTACGTCGCCATGGGGAGCACCAGTCATCTTCGTGGAGAAGAAAGATCATACCCAGAGAATGTGTGTGGATTATCGAGCATTGAATGAGGTCACTATCAAGAATAAGTATCCTCTACCTTGGATTGATGACTTGTTTGATCAACTGGAAGGTGCTACAGTCTTCTCCAAGATAAATCTTTGTTCCGGATATCACCAACTCCGAATCCGTGAGGAGGATATACCAAAGACCGCCTTTACAACACGGTATGGTTTGTTCGAATGTATTGTTATGTCGTTTGGACTCACTAATGCCCCGGCCTTTTTCATGAACTTGATGAACAAAGTGTTTATGGAATATCTGGAGAAGTTTGTCGTGGTGTTTATTGATGACATCCTTATCTACTCCAAGACTAAAGAAGAGCATGAAGAGCATCTTCGTCTTGCTTTAGAGAAACTACGTGAGCATCAGCTCTATGCCAAGTTTAGTAAATGTGAATTTTGGTTGCCCGAAGTGAAGTTCCTTGGTCATGTCATCTCAGCTGGAGGAGT
The DNA here is from genome assembly GCF_034140825.1 of Oryza sativa Japonica Group. NCBI lineage: Eukaryota > Viridiplantae > Streptophyta > Magnoliopsida > Poales > Poaceae > Oryza > Oryza sativa. Next base: position 12,900,808 of record NC_089044.1, on the reverse strand, counting down.
TGCCGTGGATCCAAGCAATGTGGAGTCAGTGCTAAATTGGAAGCAGCCCAAGACGGTTTCAGAGATTCTCCTTGGTCTTGCGGGGTATTACCGAAGGTTTATTGAGAACTTCTCAAAGATTGCTAGACCAGTGACTCGACTGCTTCAGAAGGATGTGAAGTATAAGTGGACGGAAGAGTGTGAGCAGAGTTTTCAAGAATTGAAGAAAAGGCTAGTGACTGCGCTAGTGTTAGTCTTGCCTGATCCAAGGAAAGGTTTCCAGGTGTATTGTGATGCATCTAGACTTGGTTTGGGTTGTGTTTTGATGCAAGATGGGAAGGTGGTGGCCTATGCATCTAGGCAGTTACGCTCTCATGAGAATAACTATCCAACGCATGACCTAGAGTTGGCAACTGTGGTTCATGCATCGAAGATTTGGCGTCATTACCTTTTTGGTAACCGTACGGAGATCTATACGGATCATAAAAGTTTGAAGTACATTTTCACTCAACCTGATCTAAACATGCGTCAACATAGATGGCTAGAGTTGATCAAGGACTATGATATGGAAATTCATTATCATCCAGGTAAAGTAAATGTTGTAGCAGGTGCTCTCAGCAGGAAAAGCTACTATAATATGACAGAAGGATGACATCTACCTTGGGAGTTATGCTAGGAATTGGAAAAATTGAACTTGGGAATAGTCAACAAAGGTTTTGTTGCCGCTTTAGAAGCTAAACCTACTCTGTTTGATCAAGTTAGAGAGGCTCAAGTGAATGATCCCGATATCCAAGAAATCAAAAAGAACATGAGAAGAGGAAAAGCCATCGGTTATATAGAAGATGAGCAAGGAATTGTGTGGCTAGGAGAAAGAATTTGCTTGCCCGATAATAAGGAGTTGAATGATACTATCATGAAAGAAGCTCATGAAACTTTGTATTCCATTCATCCTGGGAGCACTAAGATGTATCAAGACCTGAAGCAACAATTCTGGTGGGCCAGCATGCGACGAGAGATAGCGGAATATGTGGCTTTATGTGATGTGTGTCAGCGAGTCAAGGCGGAGCATCGGAAGCCAGCCGGTCTGCTGCAACCGTTGAAGATTCCAAAGTGGAAATGGGAGGAAATAGGAATGGATTTTATCACCGGTCTACCCAGAACATCGGCAGGACATGATTCTATTTGGGTAGTGGTTGACAGGCTTACTAAAGTCGCTCATTTCATACCTGTCAAAACAACTTACACGGGAAATAAGCTTGCAGAGTTATATATGGCAAGAGTTGTATGTTTACATGGTGCTCCCAAGAAAATAGTATCAGACAGAGGTAGTCAGTTTACTTCGAAGTTTTGGCAGAAACTACAAGAAGAGATGGGTACTCGTTTGAATTTTAGTACTGCTTATCACCCTCAAACTGATGGTCAGACAGAAAGAGTAAATCAAATTTTAGAAGACATGTTGAGAGCCTGTGTTCTAGATTTCGGTGGAAGTTGGGATAAGAATCTGCCGTACGCTGAATTCTCTTATAACAACAGTTATCAAGCTAGTCTTCAAATGGCTCCATATGAAGCATTGTATGGTCGGAAGTGTCGTACACCGCTCCTTTGGGATCAAATCGGTGAGCGTCAAGTTTTTGGGACAGATATATTGCGAGAGGCAGAAGAAAAAGTGAAGATTATCCAAGAAAGGTTGCGTATTGCCCAGTCGCGTCAGAAGAGCTATGCAGACAATTGTCGTAGGGATTTGACTTTCGAAGAAGGGGATTATGTATACCTATGGGTTACACCGCTGCGGGGAGTTCATCGTTTTCAGACCAAAGGGAAATTGGCACCGCGATTTGTGGGACCTTTTAAGAGAGAGGTGAAGTAGCTTATCAACTAGAGTTGCCTCCGTCAATGGCGGGAATACATGACGTGTTCCATGTGTCACAGTTGAAGAAATGTTTGCGTGTACCTACGGAGGAAGCAGATCCTAAGCATATAGAGCTTCAAGAAGATTTAACTTATGTTGAGAAGCCAATCAGAATTCTGCAGGTGAATGAGAGGAACACCAGGAATCGCGTCATACGGTTCTGTAAGGTTCAGTGAGCAATCATTCAAAGGAAGAAGCCAGTTGGGAGCGAGAAGATGAATTGAAGTCAGCTCATCCTCATCTTTTTGCTAGTTCTTCTGAATCTCAAGGACGAGATTCCGTTTAAGGAGGGTAGGTTTGTCACGCCGTGAAAATTGCCTAATTTAATAATTCATTCTTTAATGCATTTTTAGAAACTATTTTAAAAGCTTACAAGTTAAATTCTAATAATCTAGGAAAAATTCCAACATAAAAGTGACCTAGATAAAATTTCATTGAATACTTTGCTTGTTTATCTATTTTCTAGATTTTTCTGGGAATTATTTGAGCAAGGGAAGTATTTTTAATCAACGAAATAGCATTTCATGAATTATTTAAATAAGAAAAAGTTTCAAAAACCCACCCTGAGCTGTTGGGCTGTTTTCGGCCCAACTCCTCTCTTCCTCGCATGTGGCCGTGCGGCCCAAGCCGGCCCAAGCCGAGCCGCCGCCCCTCCCTCCTCTCAGCCGCCGACATGTGGGGCCCACATGTCGGGGTTGTCTTCAACCTCCGGCTGGCCAGCCGTGCCCGAGCGCCGCCGCCTCTCCTTTGAATCCGCCTCCACCTTATCCTCTTCCTTTCACCTAAAGTTTCGGATATCAATTTTACCCGGATAAACCGAATCGAACTCGTTTTGATTTTATCTCTCCAAACTAACCCTAGGATTTTCCGGCTTCGATTCCTCTAGTTTGGAGTCCGATCTCCCTCACCCATGCCTATATAAAGCATCCCCTAGTCGTCCTCTTCCGTTTGCCTCAAGTTCTAGCCACAGCCGTTGCCCATAGCGCTGCCGCCATGCTAGCCCTAGCGCTGCCGCCGCCGACGCTGTTTCAGCCGCGCTGCGCCGCTGCTGTGGTCGTCGCCGCCACCTTCCGTCGCCACCGTTGGGTTCGCCAGGAGGAGTAGCACCCCGTCCGCCCCTTCGCAGCCACTGAAGACCGCCGGAGCGCCATCGCCGAAGTTGATCCGAGCCGAGCCGCCGTCAGACCTTGTAGCCGGCCGTCGTTCGTCGTCGCGTCGTTGTTCGTTGTGTCGGTGAGTTCGCTTCTCCGTCCTCTTCGCATAGGTGTTCTCGGATAGCCCGGCCGAGCCCTCTATCGCCGGTGGTCGCGTGGAGCCGAGCCTAGGCCGGCGATGATGTCGTGATGACATCATATTTTCTTTTGTTTTAGTTTTTCTGTATTAGATGAAAAATCGATTAAACTTCGGAAAATCATAACTAAATCATCGTAACTCGGATTCAAGTGGTTCAAGTTGCTAAATTCATCTAAAATCGAGGTCTACATGTTAAAAATATCCACATGTACTATTTATGCTTGTTTTTGTAGTGTTTTGTTGATTTTGTTCATTTGCTTTAGTTTCCGATGTTCCGGAGGAGAGCGTTTACGTTTAGAAAGGTTCAAAAGCGTTTGAAGAAGGTCAAGGTAAGTCACACAGATCCCAAACAATCCTTTGAGCATGTTAAACCCGTTTAATGCTAATGTTTTATTTCAACTTATGCATTATTTTCGAATGTCATCGGGTGATGAGGCTTTCCCAATTAATTATGGCCGAAGATGACTTTATTTTTCCTATGGGTAATAAATTGATTAGCTTGGACCTTATATATTGGATTGGTTCAGCTAAATGCTATATGTATAATTGCTTAGCCATGCTTAGGAACATTACCTCATTAATGGGATGAATCACACTACATTAATACTTATGGTTATATTTAATGTTAGCTCACGATGGTTAAATCGTGTTATGATAATTACTCGGTAATTAAAACCTGATAAAGGTGGGTTGTGAGCACATGGTTTTGATGGTCGTGCTCATGACAATTAAGGACCGGTTCGCGAGCTACTATTGTGAAACATTTACCATGCCAACCACAAGTCAGTGTGGGCAACGGCTTTACCTTTTGTATAGCATGGTTCATTACGGGGTGCCAGACTGAGAAGCGGCGAGAAGTCCGTGGGGGTCGTTAGGGAGTCCATGCCTCTGGTTGTAGAGGGGGTGATTATGATCCAGGTATATGGTGCACTGTGGTGAGTTGTGTTGTGCGAGGGGTATTGTCACAGTTCCTTTCCGAGGTACCGTGGTGGTATTGAGGTGCATGGTGACATGTCGTGGAGCTGTGTCTTTTGGGTACAGTGGTATATCTCTGGCTAGAGTAAAACTATTCGAATAGTCGTGCCCGCGGTTATGGGCGGGTCTAACAATATTTTTCGTGATTAGTCTCAAACTACTCATTAATGATATTACTATGATCATTAATTCGACTCCTGGTTTGGAATGGTATTTTCCTGGTATGGAGGTTTGATTTGTACAACTGGGGTTAGTTGTTCAGATGAGGTTGGGCCTATGCAACACGGGTGTGTTGTATGGTGTTTATTTAATATTTCTTAATTACTTAACTGTTTTACTATTCTCTCAAATGTTTATTAAATGCTGTTTATGCAAATAAGCTATACTATGCCATCCTTTGTTATCCTGTGCACTTGTATATTTGCTGTGTGGCTTGTTGAGTATGTCATATGCTCATTCTTGGAATATTCATTCATCAGAGGAGGAGTATTTCAGTGAAGGTGATGATCTGGAGCATTACGCTTTGTTCGGGTCAAGTTGCTTGTGGAGTGGAGTTGCCATAGCTGTTTAGTCTTTTGTTTTTATTTCCGCTGCGTAGAATTTTATTCTTTTGAGAGGAACTATCCACCTGTTGACGAAAAAATCGAACACACCGGCTTGGGAGATCTGCTTAGCTCCAGTGCAGGTCCAAATATGATGAGATGCGGGCGTGCCAGTCAGTTTGATCCTGCAACTCACAAGATATGCAAATAGCAGATCAAAACAGCCGATCGGCTGACAAGCCGATGGAGTAGTTCCAGCCGATAGCCGATAATAGCCGATAGCGATAAGGTTTAAGCAATCGGCTATATGTCCAATGTAGATTCTGATACTTGATGTAAATAATAATATAAAGGCGATCGGCTGATGATAATACAGTATAGCAATAACATAATCCAATATAAACCAATCGGCTAGCAATGATAAGATAGAATAAGCACTGATCCGAAGGTTAAAGTATACATCGGCTGGAGGTCCGATGTCATAAAATCCATAGATTAGATTAAACAGTGAAAACCTTGTCGCCATTGGCTAAATCCAACTTATATATTTATGTAATCCTTATAAGCCGATGCAACGTCTAGATAACTCACCGGCTGAAACATCGATGAAACCCTTATTGGCAATCAAGAAGCAGGCTAGAGATTATGGTTCTAAGCACGACTTAGTAGATCAAACTTAACTGATACAGCACTACGTATGAAAAGAAACATAATATCTAGACAATCAAGCCATTGACTGAGTTTTCAGGGTGGTAGATGTCTAAGCTAATCTAATCTAGTAACGCGATTTAGCCGATACCGGCAGAAACTCTAAAACGAGAAGCAGTCGATAGAGCTAAATTGATATGCTAAGACTAGATTAACAGAGACATATGATAAATAGATAGGCAAATATATCATCCAAACCAGAGCAATCCAAGAGGTCGAATATACTGATGCAGCCTTGAACGATACCGACGTAAACGATACAATTGCCTGGGTCGGCGGAACATTGGACTTACCCCTTCGCCGGAGATCGAACACCGATGCAGCCCCGCGTCAGGTGCCAAGTCCCACCGGACGATAAAATAAAGTAGAAAAGGTAAAAGGTGGTGATGCGCCGAATTGTATTGATCGTGAAGATAGATTACATAGACCCCGGGCGTACATATTTATACCCATGGGTTGATACAAGTCCTTGTCGGACAAGAAAGAAACTTTCTTAAAGTTAAAGTAAAAGATAAAGTCCTTATAGGACACTAAACACACTTTCCTAAAGATAAAAGGAAACTAACAAACTATTCCTAATTAATAGATAACTTGCCATGCCGCATTTTCTTTGAACTCGGTCTCTTCTATATAAGCTTCCTTTAGTAGATCAATTTCCTTAATAGAATATAGCAAGAATCCGACAACTGACGACTTGACAACTCTCATCGGCTAATCTCAGGACTTCGAAGCCGATGCTGACTCTAAGCCGATGACAACTCTGGGCTTACCAAATTTCACTGTTAACACATGCCCCCCAGTTTTGGAGGATGAGAATTCATGCTTCAAAATTTCTTGTCTTGATAACTTCAAAACCAATCTTCCTTTGCTTCATGCAATCGACTTTTCATGAGCCGATACTGATGTGCTCCACCATGCTGAAACTGATGCGCTTGCCCCCCGAGCCAATATTGTTGTTCCTCCGTTAAATTCTCCATAGTGACCATGATCTTGGCATTGACTTCTTCTTCAGACATGTGGATATAAAATTCGTTGTCCCACCAGGCGTGCCAAAAGTGTGTTGACGAAAAAATCGAACACACCGGCCTGGGAGATCTGCTTAGCTCCAGTGCAGGTCCAAATATGATGAGATGCGGGCGTGCCAGTCAGTTTGATCCTGCAACTGACAAGATATGCAAATAGCAGATCAAAACAGCCGATCGGCTGACAAGCCGATGGAGTAGTTCCAGCCGATAGCCGATAATAGCCAATAGCGATAGGGTTTTAGCAATCGGCTATATGTCCAATGTAGATTCTGATACTTGATGTAAATAATAATATAAAGGAGATCGTCTGATGATAATATAGTATAGCAATAACATAATCCAATATAAACCAATCGGCTAGCAATGATAAGAGAGAATAAGCACTGATCCGAAGGTTAAAGCATACATCGGCTGAAGGTCCGATGCCATAAAATCCATAGATTAGATTAAACAGTGAAACCTTTGTTGCCATTGGCTAAATCCAACTTATATATTTATGTAATCCTTGTAAGCCGATGCAACGTCCAGATAACTTACCGGCTGAAACCCCGATGAAACCCTTATTGGCAACCAAGAAGCAGGCTAGAGATTATGGTTCTAAGCACAACTTAGTAGATCAAACTTAACTGATGCAGCACTAAGTATGAAAATAAACATAATATCTAGACAATCAAGCCATTGACTGAGTTTTCAGGGTGGTAGATGTCTAAGCTAATCTAATCTAGCAACGCGATTTAGCCGATACCGGCAGAAACCCTAAAATGAGAAGCAGCCGATAGAGCTAAATTGATATGCTAAGACTAGATTAACAGAGACATATGATAAATATATAGGCAAATATATCATCCAGACCAGAGCAATCCAAGAGGTCGAATGTACTGATGTAGCCTTGAACGACGCCGACATAAACGATACAATTGCTTGGGCCGGCGGAACATTGGACTTACCCCTTCGCCGGAGATCGAACACCGATGCAGCCCCGCGTCTGGTGCCAAGTCCTGCCGGACAATAAAATAAAGTAGAAAAGGTAAAAGGTGACGATGCGCCGAATTGTATTGATCGTGAAGATAGATTACATAGCCCTTGGGCGTACATATTTATACCTATGGGTTGATACAAGTCCTTGTCGGACAAGAAAGAAACTTTCTTACAGATAAAAGGAAAAGATAAAGTCCTTATAGGACACTAAACACACTTTCCTAAAGATAAAAGGAAACTAACAAACTATTCCTAATTAATAGATAACTTGCCATGCCGCATTTTCTTTGAACTCGGTCTCTTCTAGATAAGCTTTCTTTAGTAGATCAATTTTCTTAACCGAATATAGCAAGAATCCGACAACTTATGACTTGACAACTCTCATCGGCTAATCTCAGGACTTCGAAGCCGATGCTGACTCTAAGCCGATGACTACTCTAGGCTTTTCAAATTTCATTGTTAACACCACCTCCGTAATAATTGATTATTTTGCGAATATTAATTAGTAGTTTGATAGTACTCTATTATCAATTTGTTATTGTATGTCTCGGTTGATTCCTGGACGAGGATTTAACGCACATATAAGCGTTTGGAATTTTGGATAGAAATTCCAGGTGTGACACGGGGGGAGGGGGCGGTGGGAAGGGATGGGGAAGAAAAAAAGGACCCAAAAGCATTTGAAAGCAGGGGGTGGATGTGCTTTCAGTTTGTACTAGAGAAAAATCAACTTTTGGGTAGAAGCAGCTATGGCTTTTGTGCCCTTTGGTTGGCTTTTGGCTTTTGCAAAAGCAAAAGTAGGTTCAAAAGCCCAACCAAAGGCACTCTACATCGGCTGACAGCCAACGATATGCTATCGGCCCATCCGCCCATCGGCTATCGGCTGACTAGCTCTGCTTATGTCTTTCTTGCTGATTGCAGGATTAAATCAGCTGGCACGCCCTTGACACACTTGAGGCTAGCCTAGGACCTTCACTGAAGTTAAGCAGATCTCCTAGGCTGCCGTGTTTTCCATCAACAATTGGTTGTCACTTAAGAGAACCGCTTGCGAAAATAGATTATTTTCGCTGGCTGCTGCTAAGGACCACCGACTGCAAAAATTTTTTTCACTATATTAAAATTTCACATGACAGATACGCCCGAACTCCATCTTATCTTGACCAACTCCATCTCCTCCTCTCCTCCTCACCCCCTCTCCCCCTCCACCATGACCAAACCTCTCCTCCTCCTCTCGATGGCCAAGGCGATGGCGAGACAGCGACGCGCATGAGGTGTGCGTGGGGGGAAACTGGCCGTGGGATGGGTGTGGGCCTCCCTGTGCGCTCCAGATTTTGTGGAGGTGGGCCTCCTTTCTCCTTCCTACTCGTCGAGCCACCGCAGTGACTGAGATGGACCCTTGGTCTCCCTCTTCGGTCCAGATGGTGGATGGCATCCTTCCTCCTCATTGAGCCACTGTCATGGAGCCGCATCGACCGGCGTAGGAGAGACGCGGGCGGCAGCGGATTCGGTCGCGACAGAGGCATGGGCGGCGGATCTGGCCGTTGGATTGCCACGGGAGGGGCGCTGGTGTTGACGAAAAATCCACGCTCGGTCGATAGTGCCGGAACTGTGTTGGCGCGAACTAACAAACTCTTCCTAAATAATAGATAAACTGCCATGCCGCATCCTCCTTGAACTCGGTCTTTTCTGGATAAACTACCTTTAAGTGATTAATTTCATTAACCGAATATAGCAGGCATCCGACTATTAGCGACTTGATAATGACCCTTGGCCGATGATGACTTCGGGGCTTACCAAATTTCACTGTGTTGATGAAAAAAAACACACACTGGCCTAGGAGATCTGCTTAGCTCCAGTGCAAGTCTAAGATGTTGATGAGATGCGGGCGTGCCAGTCAATTTGATCCTGCAACTGAGAAGATATGTAAACAGCAGATAAAACAGTCGATCGACTCACAAGCCGATGGAGTAATTCCAGCCGATAGCCGATATTAGCCGATGCCGATTCCAGCCGATGTCGATAGGGTTTTAAGCAATCGATAGGGTTTGCCAGAAAAGACAGTACCACAGGAGTACTGCTACACACGGCTGCTGCCATTTCCTCAACGGAGTAGGAAACCGTCAGTGGACGAGCAGTTCGCTCACTTTGTTGAAGTAATCCAAAAGATCCACATTGACGTGCCGTTGTTGGACGCTATGCAAGTGCCGACATACGCCTGTTATCTGAAGGACATACTCAACAACAAGAGACCACTCCCAACAACGGAGGTGGTCAAGCTGACGTTACAATGCAGCAATGTCATACTCCACAAACTCCCGGAAAAGAAGAAAGATCCGGGGTGTCCCACGATCACCTGCTCGATTGGGGCACAGCAATTCGACCAGGCCTTATGCGACCTTGGAGCCAGCGTCAGCGTCATGCCAAAATACGTTTTCGATAAGCTCAACTTCACGGTGTTGGCACCAACACCGATGCGCCTCCAACTGGCTGACTCGTCAGTCCGTTACCCGGCAGGGATAGCGGAGGATGTGCCAGTCAAGATACGGGATTTCTTCATCCTGGTTGACTTTGTGGTGCTGGACATGGACACGGGAAAAGAGATGTCGATCATCTTGGGGCGTCCGTTCCTTGGCACCGCGGGAGCCAACATTCACGTGGGAACGGGGAGCATCCGTTTTCAATATCAACGGGAAGGAGGAAAAGTTTGAGTTTCAACTGAGGACGGAACAGTGCTCCATGGTCAGAATTAAGTACGGGCCAAACCCGCAGAATATTCAAGAGGTCGAAGTGGAGCCACCCAAAACGGATAGCCTGGTAAAATTCATGCATAATTTCTTGGAGAAGGAAACAACGATGCCCAGGAACCGTTATTGGAAGACGCCGGTAAAATCACCCATACCGGCCAAGAAGCTAGAGCAGCCGGCTCAGAAGAAGCCGTCTTCCACACCTAAGCCAAGGAAGGTGTGGAGGAAGAAGCCAAATCCCGCTCCATCACCCCCGGAGACGGGTGGAAAATCCGTGAACTGAATCAGAAGGAGGTACGGTCTTGCACGTCGGACTTTAAATGACGTGACCTTCGCCAATAGGTAAATTGGTATGTATCCGCATATTTGCTTTCAACAATTTGAATTTTTGCATCACCACATGTTTGAATTTCAAAATTGCATTTAGGATTTTTGAATTTTGAGAAAATTCTTCAAATAAATTTTTCAGAGCAAACCAAAATAAAATTTTCAACGAAAATTCACTATGCCATGACCACACTAACCATTGGAATCCAACGGCCGAAAGTGGGGCCGGTTGGGCCCACCAGGGGTTCGGCCAAACCCACTAGTCCAGCCGAACCGGCCAAGCAACGGCTACCTGCCACTTTTGGCAGGGCAACAGCTAGTGGGTCCCATATGTCATTTCTGACCGTTGTGGATACCCTATAAGAGCCAACCGGCCGAGAGAGGGAATTCCACCCCATTTCAACACATTTTCATTCCCTCTCAAAAGTTTGCTCTCAAGTTTATTCAAGCTTTGATAGTTTCCCTCAAATTCAAACACTTAGTTGTATATATACAAGTTGCTTTGGTGAAACTAACCGGCGGGTGAAATTCTTGTCATTCCTAACCCCCGCCGAGTTAGTCCGTTCTTGCTCCATTGTGCAGAATGAGAAAGCGATTGTCTCGTTTGTTCAAGGGGTCTGGCTCTTCACCAAGCCATCATGACGAGTCTAGTACTCGTTCATCAGCTGATGTCTCGATGGAAAACACCGAAGCTCCGCGACAACTCTTGAGGGACATCGACCTCGACCTTGTCAGTGATCAGGAGAGGCAAGCCTACTACATGCTGAGGGACCGGGAGTATCCTCACACGCAAGAATACTCACCGGAGCTGCTGAAAAAGATAGGTATGGATGCTGAATTTGGTTCTATTTGGAAAGCTGTTGGTTGGCAGCCATTTGCTGTGGTAGATGAGCATGGTTCTCATTTGCTTACTTTGCAATTTTTGTGCACTTTGAAAGAAATAGAAGATGGTATTTCCTTTTGCTTTTTCCATAAGGAGTACGCACTTACATGGAAAGGCTTAAGTACACTTCTTGGTTTTCACGATTCCTATAAAATCGATCTCCAGAAAGGAATTTCTGGGTTTGAGAAAAATAGGCTTTGGGAAGACATTTCTGGTGCTCCAATTTGCAAGAAACCTGGAACGAATGATATCCATAATCCTACACTTAGGCTCATGCACAAATGGATTGCTATGACTTTGTTTCCTAGATGTGATCATTAGGGGGGATGAATTGATTATTATGTTTGCCATGGTTAGAAAAATCAAAATTGCTCCTGTGAAATGTATGATAAGGCAATGGTTAGAAAGTATAAAGTTCTCTGCTTCTGTTGAGTGCACTTCTCTGATTACTCGGATAGCAAAAGGGCTAGGGGTCGTTAGCGACCAAATTGCTTTTATCTCGGCCGCTCGTCCATGAATTGATGAGGCTTATCTAGTGCAAGGGCATATTCTGAAACATGGAGTAGATGGATCTTTGATATACCTTTTCCCCGGTAGTACAAATGAAATTCCGCTGCCAAATGCGGGGTATCATTTGTACAACTGCCGTGAACTAACCATTCCCCTGCAGACAATAGAAGAAACTCTTGCAGGTGGAATATACAGGGAGACGCGCAGCATGACAAGGAATGAACGAGAAAGTTCATCATCCTCAACACCTGTGCAGATGTATGAGGCAGGTTGGGAGCCAACTAAGGATGCACCCGGATGGACCCAAGCTCCACGTCACTGTATTGGAGTCTCAACCTGGGCAAGTGCCAGTGAGGACCGGTGGCGTGCGCCTCATGACATCCGCTGGGGGGACAACCAACCCTCCAGATCAAGTGGTATGCCTCCATCTCCAAGTGAATGGCGCTCAAGTTCCTCTCGTTGGGACTTGTGTAAAATCACTAGGAGAATGGACACCCTTGATATACAGACAGGAGAGATCCAGTACAACTGCACGGAACACATAGCTCAAACACAAGAATGGCAACAATCTATTGATGTGCAGTTCACCAACTTCAACAACATGATGCAGCAACAGCATGATGACCTTCAAGCGTACTTTCGCTTTCAGGGGTTCAATCATTATCAACGACCCTAAGCAAAAGCCAAACTTGGGGGGAGACATCGCTCCCCCCACTGAAGTAACTTGTATCACATTGCATATTTCCCTTTCCAATTGCATATTTGCTTTCCAATTGCATTTTATAAAAATGAAAACAACATAAAAATTTGCAAAATAGAAAAAACCAAAAAGATAGGATAGATTTGAGTCATGCTAGGTAAGACAAGCTAGTTCTCTTTGTGGAAATGATGAATAGTTGCTCTGTTTTATATCTCTGATATACGGGTTTTTGGTAAATGCTCTCTCAAAGGTTAAATATAAGTAGCCAACAATTATCCGGGAACCTGAGGTAAATGAGCTGCACTTGCTGATCTAAGTCAAAGTTGTTGTGAGATATGAGATAGTAAATATGAGTTGCTATGATCCTGATACTAGTTTGACTTGAATTCCGGATGTTTTGTTTTTCGAAATGATAAATTGAGAGTTCCTCATTTGATATAAATTCCTACCAGAGCCAAAAAATGTGCCATCATGATTAAACTATATACATTTTGGTTACTTGTCATTCCATTGAGCTTTGTCAAACTCCTTTGACTTGTGTAGATACTTCTCATGCTCTATGATCAATATCATACACCCACATATATGCACATGCCAAACTCCTACACTGGGAGCTAAGCAATATTCCATTCCATTTCCATATTACCACCAGAATAAATTCTCCATGCTTTCATGTGCTTTCTTCTCCTAAAAAGAAAAAAATCCTTTTGAAAAAAAAATTGGAAAGGGAGGGAAAGTGTCACGCCCAGAAATTCACGAACCAGAATTTCTATGCTGAATGTGCATTAAACCTCTATCCAGGACCAGCCAGGGTACACAAACGACAATTGTTGACATACAGATCCACATCTTACAAAAATATAAAAGATTACAAATGCAGCGGAAAAGATAAAAGCGAGCTAAGCCTGAAGACTTGACTCCTGCAGCGGGCGATTGCATTCCACAGGCAATCCTTGACGGCAGCGACGAAACCAACCTCTCTGAGATGGCTCCATCTCAGAAGAACTTTAACTCTGGTGTGGGGGAAAGGAGAACAAGACTGAGTACTACCTACTATACTCAGCAAGTCATACCGAAAGGGAAGGTATGATGCAAGATATAACCAAAAGAGGCTAAAGGTTCTTTTGCATAAAGCTAGCATTTAAAAGCAGTAGTTGAAAGTAGTAAAACAGTTGTAGTAATTAATCCATATTAACCAATCACTGCTCAACGCTACACCACGTTGAGACAGGCCCAAACCACCACCTGAACTAACCAGTTCATTAGCTAACTAAGGGTGAGACTAATCATGGTGAATCTGGTCGACTGCCCATAACCGCGGGCATGACTATTCGAATAGTTTTACTCTGATCAGAGGTGTACAACTGTACCCACAAGACACAGCCCCACGACACGTTTCCGTGCGCCGACATGTCACCACGACATACCGGAAAGAGGCCGTGACAGGACCCTTCACAAAACCCCCTCTAACTGATCGCACCACACCTCAGGGTTCGCCCCCGTCCCCAGCAGGCAACGGGCAGCCCCCCACTCGTGCCGCGGTGAATCCGGAAGCCGATCAACCGGACACCCCGGCCGACCCAACTCCATCACGCCCTCCCTCGCCTGGGTACGTCGGCTAGAGAAAAGCTACACTACAAGTCCAGCCGTTGTCCACGCTAGCTTGTGGTAAGTACGATAAGTTCTTCCAGGGCATCCCGCGAACCGGTCCTTAATCGCCATAGGCACGACTAGCAAAACCATGCACCCACAGCCCACCATGTAGTGTATTTTAATTAAATAACACCATTACGATGGCACTAATCCAAAGCTATACCAATAATCAAAGTCTATATATTGATGTAATTCCCCCATTGTGTACTAGTTGAACTAAGCATGGCTAAGAAATCCCTAATCCATCATCTAATCATTTTGATACCCAAGTTATCAATGTCATAAGGTAAACAATATATGGCTGAGTAATAGGACCCATCCCACATGATATTGTAAAACATTGCAACATTTAATAGAAATGCGGGACATTTGTATATTGGGTACAATATGATCAATCGTAATGCATGACTTGCCTTGCTTTCACACTGCTGAGACCACAGCAACGTCTTCGAAAAACCGTGGATCGACGAAACGGCCGAAATCTACGTGACAAACAAGGCACACAAGCAAAACATGCTATAAGTCTACTGAAACAGGAAACAAAACCAATTTAGTGGATTCTTTGCATTTTTATGAATTTACTGAGACTTGAATGGACTTAAACGGAGGTCTGATGAATTAGATATGATTTTTAGAAGATAATATGTGTTTATTACTATAAAAGAAAAACCCTTAATTATTTTATTGCGCAATATCTCATCCCATGGCTGACGTCACCCAAGGGGGGGCGCCGACATGCAAGACCCACGGGTCAGTGACACAAGAGGAGGAGGAGGTGACCGGGCGGGTGGGTCCCACCAGGCAGCAGCTCGAAGGGAGGGGAGGTGGCGCCTGGCTCGGCTCGGCTCCAAGCCGGCTGGCCATGGAGGGGCGGCGGCGCGCGCGGAGCTGGCGGCGGTAGCTGGCGGCGACCGGCGGCATGCGGCGACGCGGCGGCGTGACGGTGAAGCGCCGGACGGCGACGGCGGCGCGGCTCGGCGCTAGGAGGGAGAGGAAGGGGAAAAACGGGGGAGGAGCGCCTCACCGTGAGTTGGCCGGCGTGGGGGAAGACGACGGCGAACGGCGACGGCGAGCGACCTGGGAACAGCGACGATGAGCGGACGAGCTCCGAGACCTCCTAGGGAACAAAATGAGAGGGATTAGAGGGAGAGGGGTGGTCCTCGGCGGGCGGCAATAGTGGTGGTGCTCACCGGCGCGAGGTGGACGGCAATCTCCGGTGACGGATTATGACGGACGAGGGGTGGACGAGGCAGACCTAGGCCGCGCGAACCCGACGACGGTGGCGGCGTGGTGCGGCGGCGGCCCTAGAAGCTACTAGAGGCGGCCGTAGCGGTGGCGATGGCAGCGGCGGGTGGGCGCACGGTGCGGGCGTGGTGGAGAGCTCAGGAACAGCTGATGGAAAAAGGAAAAAGGAAAAAAGGAGGAGGAGAATGCGGGGATGGTTTATATGGGCTCGGGAAGGGCGGACGAGGACGTGGGGGATGGAGAGAGAGAGAGAGAGAGGGAGATTCGAATTCGAATCCCTCTGTTGTGGGGTGCGCGCGCGAGTGGGAGGAGTGGGGATGGTGGGCGGCGACGTGGGCGCGGGGCGCGGAGTGGGGCGCGAAAGGCGGGGGAGGCGGGCGGCGAGTGCGGCTCGGCGGTTGCCGGCTTGGGGAGCGGCGGTGAGAGGTGGAAGAAGGGGCCGACAGGTGGGCCCCACCTGTCGGTGACCCGGAGGGAGGATGGAGGGGACGTGGGCCGGCCCAGCAAGGAGGAGGGCGGCGCGGGAGGAGTGGGCCCAAAGGAGGAAAAGAGGAAGAAGAAAAGAGGGAAACACGAAAAAAGATTTTCCTGGGATTTAAATATTGCACTTTGCTTATTTTAATTGATTAAAATTATTTCCAATGCTCTGAAAACTCCACTAAAATCCTGTTAGCATATTGTGACATGTAGAATCCAAGAAAAATTAGGGATTCATCTCTAGGTTACATTGAATTATTTCTTCGGATGATTTATTTTATGAATTTTAAAGCAAAGAGGGGAACTTCAGGGCGTGACAGAAAGGCATGGTTATAAAAAAAAAATAAAGTTATGCTCCATCAAGCATGAGCATGATGTTGAAAAAAATGTAGCCATGCCCTGTCCTAATCAATAAAAGAAGGATTTTTTGGAGAAGAAAGTAAGCACAAAGGAGAAGCTTTTTCTTTATTTTCCTTCATATACCATTTCCACCATATACCACACACTTTGCACGATCTTGATCTTGAGTATGTTTAGTCATCTGCTTTAGTCTAAGTTTTTGACTTAGTAATAAATGTGAATTCAAGTATGCCATATTTGATCCCTACCGAGCTCCACATATCAAACCTTAGGGTAGGAATAAAAAAGGCAACATTTGGTGAGGAATTCAAATTGATACACTTGGACAGACTGAGTGAATCAATTGAGGAACTTGTTTTTCTTTTTCAAAATCATTTGAAAACTTCCGGAATAAGAAGTTGAATAAAGATTGGGTGATTGGTGCTCTAATTGCTGTTCTGTTTTTCAACCGCCCAAGCGGCAAGGAGAAGCAGTGTCTCGTGGGAATTAGGGGTAAGGGTAAGCCACCGTGCCAAATATTATTTAATCTGAGAGAGAGTACATATACCTTGCACCTGTATCTTTGAGATATGCAGCATACTAGCAATTCCTGATCAACAGCCAAGTCTTTGTTTCCTTTCGTCCTTCTCTCGGGACGAGTAAAGGTTCAATCAATTTCGACCATCAATATTACCAAAATAGAAGAGAACTAGTGATGCTTGTAATGCATAAATATGTTAGAATAATAATATTCCACTAGTATTAGGTATACTAACATTTTGCAGAGAATAACACTAAAGTGGAGGAGAATCGACATCAATATAGAAGATAAATCAGTCGGACGATGATGAGAATCAGACTTATGCATGAATGGGCCAAGAACTCAGAATTGACACGACACACTGGGCCAAAATTCACAAGTCTACAAAAAGGAGCAACAGAGGAGGCCGCCAGCCGAAAGGTGGGCTGGTTGGGCCGGCCCCTGGTTCAGCCGAACCTCTCCTGGTTCGGCTGAACCTCCCTCGCCTCCGTTGGATCCAGCTTTTGGCTAGATGGTTGAGATGAAGCCCGAATGACGGTTGGAGGGTATTACCGACCATTCCAACCGTCACAACCATCATAGTTCAGCTATAAAAGAAGCTCCTCTTCTCACTTCACTCACACACCTCAAGCAATAGCTTTCTCATTTTTCTCAAGCTTATTTTACTAGATCTAGCTGGCGGAATAGAAATAGAGTAGAAATCAGGAGTCCAGAAGCCTTCGGAAGAGTTCGGGTATGGCTCTAGTAGCTTTTCTCTTCTCTTTTGTAAGCTTTGTACTTTTACTATAATACTCTTCTAAATACATTTATGGTATTGAAATACTTTCCGAGTATATGAATGCCTACTTTACATTATGTTCTTGTTATACTGAATATACGGCTAGCTTATCTGAGAGATGCTTTGGTGCGGGTATAATGTTTGAATATACAATTACTCTATGTCATGACGATGATATTAGAGTAGTATCTGGTAATTTAAGCGTGGTGTCTAGATTACGGGATATCATTATATATTGCGGATGAGAGGTGGGCCACTGATGGTGACAGCTCAGTACGGGTATTCCTCCGCGCCGGTATATAATCCTAAGTTAATTTCCTGGGGAGGGTATTCCTCTGTATTTAGCCCCGGTTGTATGGTCATGACGGGCTGTCATAAGGAACTCGACAGTTAGGGGTGGCTTCTCGAAGTACCAGGAGGGCATCGGATAGAGGGTATTAGCCAGTATATCAGTTAACTAGAATGTATGTATATTATGTATATTAGAAGTATAAGAATAGATTATCTTTCTCTTTTCTATCCATTTAGCTTAGATGATATATTATGAGAATGAGTAGTTAATGCTTGTGTGTCACTCTACCCTTGGATTATCTTAACCCCTACTTAGAATATGATTATCACAAGTAATATATAAATTATTAGTCGAGTTCTCTCTACATGATCTTCCCACGGGATAAAATAAATACGATACCCTTGAAATACTCTCGGGTGAAATGCTACAATGGTATATCCGTGCGCTTGCGAATGAACTTTGTAACCATAATATACCAAAAGTATTTCTGCGCCATTGCTGGGAATTATATTTCTAGTAATGTCATTAAGAAATACCAACAATGGAAAATCGGCTGATGATAATAAAATATTAAAATATAACAATAATATAATCCAATATAAACCAATCGGCTAATAATAATATGATAGGATAAGTACTGATCCGATGATTAAAGCATACATCGGCTCAAAGTCCTATGTCATAAAATACAATCGATTTAGATAAACAGTGAAACCTTTGTTGCAATTGGCTAAATCCAACTTGTATGTAATCTTTATAAGTTGATGCAACATCCAGATAACTTATCGGCTAGCATCCCAATAAAACACTAGCATGAACTTATCGGCTTAACAAGATTTATATTATCAACAACAATCTGGTAGGTCGGACCTGACCGATGCAGCACGAAATTATATATGATAATCTAATACTCGATGAGCCGATAGATCTGTCAAATGTGATGGATATAACAAATCTATTTATAACAACATTGTAATTGTAGAGATATATCGGCTAAGATAGAAGATCAGACCTAACAGAGACAGTCCCAACTAAACCAATGCGTCTCCAAACACAATGCAATTAGAGATAGAATTGAGAAATTAGGTAGGCAAATATATCAACCAAACCTGAGCGATCCAAGAGATTGAAGCGATGCAGCCTTGAACAACACCAATGTAGCCGATAGATTCACCAGGGCCGATGGAACGTAGGACTTAACCCTTCGCCAAAGATTGAACTAAACCGATGCAGCCCCGCATCAGGTGCCAAATTTCGCCGGTTGATAAGTAAAACCTCATAAAAAGAGGCACCAAGAGTAGTATTGATCGAGAGATAAATTACAATGACCCCAGGTGTACATATTTATTCCTATGGGTAGATACTAGTCCTTGTAGAATAAGAAAAAAAACTTTCCTAAAGATGAAAGGGAAACATAAAGTTCTTATTGGACACTAAACACACTTTCCTAAGGATAAAATGAAACTAATAAACTCTTCCTAATTAATAGATAAACTGCCATGCCGCATCCTCCTTGAACTCAGTCACTTCTGGATAAGCTTACTTTAATAGATTAATTTCCTTAACTAAATATAGCAGGAATCCGACTATTGGCAATGCGATAATTCTCATCGGCCGATGCTAGGATTCTGAAGCCAATACGAACTCTAGACCGATGATATCTTAGGGCTTACCAAATTCACTTTTAACACACGGTTAACACTAGGCAGCAGAGGGAAGTGCGCAGGCGGCGAGAGGGGCGTGGATGACGGATTCGGCGTGGGGAGGGTGCAGGGTTCGCCGGGCGGCGGTGGTCGCAAGTGGGCTTCGGCTCGGGCGTTGGCTTTGGCGGGCAGAGATGACGGCGACCGCATTGGCCACGGTGACATCTGCCTCTGGCCCTCGGCTGCCCTGAAGGGGAGGGGTCAGAAGCAGGAGCTCGACAGCGGAAACTCGGTTCCCTCCCTCGCCGACGGCAACTCGACGACGCTTAAAATATGTATTGTGAATTGTGATCGGGGATTTGGGTCCATGATTTGGAATTTTGGCAGAATAATTTGGAATATGTGATTTTCAACCGGCTGTTTGGACCTGAATTTTCTTTTTTTTTTCTCCAAAAAAGATATTCGCTGGCGGGTCTCTTAACATTGACGCGAGGGCAAACTGATTTTCGCTGGTGGCTATTTTAGCTTGGCCACGAGCGAAAATTGATTTTCACTAGCGACCGTCTTAGCTTGGCCGTAAGCGAAAATCTATTTTCGCTGGCGGGCAGTACTTTCACCGGCCTTAAGTCATTGGCGGCACATCCGGCCACCAGCAAAAAACCTATTTTGGCCATCAGTGAAAATCAGTTTTTAGTAGTGTATTTCACCTATGACGGCTGCTGAAAAATGAAAGTATATCGCAGTGTAAAGTGAAAGTATGTCTTAAACCCGGTGCAAAGCAAAAACAAGATACATTTTATCTTGTGTAATGTGCAATTTACTCTATGTTTACTTTGAAAAATAACACAATTTTGTACAATACTATATTTTGAAGTATAGATCAATTTTTTTCAGGCGCTGAGCGAGCAGCCGAGCAGGAGATACAAACCGATCACGGCAGTGCGAGCAGGACCGTGCGGCTAGCAGGACGGCGGGCGCCGGGCAGATTGTTCAATCAGCTTGCTCTATGGTAGCACGAAAATTGTTCGACTGTGAGGACTAGGTGGCGGTGTCGAAGCTCTTCCACGCGGCTGCTTGGTGGCATCGTGGGCGGGCACTACTAATCCAATCAACCTCATTGTGAAGACACACCGAACCGATTTTGTTCGGTCTTCAGGCCGATTTTTTTTTCATTTTTTTTTCTCACCTTGTGCTTAGAATAACTGATGCATAAGAAAAGCTTAGAAACTGACCTAATTAATCCAAGGAAATCGAACGCACATCCCTAGATTTTACAACTATTAAACCTTCTTGAAATCTGGATGAAAAGCTAATTGTTTGAAAAAACTTCTAATTTTGAGTGAAGCTGTAGCTACTTATTTTTTAAAAAAAAATTAGCAACCGTTACAACATTTGGCCAATAATTAAATTAGCAATATATATCTCTAGTATTTAGTATGATGTAGTGTCGTTAGATTTGTATTTTAAAATACATTTGAATGATTCTTATTTTTAAAATTATTGTTAATATATCGTGATGGAAATTATTGGTAAAAGCTCTAAGAAATAATAAAAAATGTGTAAAAAAATATGCGTTACGGGATGGAAGGGGTGCGTAATTTGGTCCCTTCGATCGATAGTGCGAACCGATCGAATGAATTGGCCAGAAATTGCCTCCAATTAAAGTCGTCGGTCGTCTTAATGTAAAAGTGATCTTGCACTTGAGACCAATAGATGATCCGGTATAAAAAAAATTGTAGTAAGATAGATTAATATTTGCTTTTCACCGTTGGATTGAACAGAAATTTTCTGGAATTTTAACAATGTTGGAATGTAAATGTTTTGCCCTTGACCGGTATATATAAATTTCTAGCAATATGTTTCTAGCATCAAAGAAACAAGGAATGTGACTGATGTGGTGGCTGCACAAAAGATGAATCAAGGTTAAAGCGAGAGCTTAATAAAGTTTTGTAAGTTAATCTTCTTGTTTTCTTTTGTGTTTTGTTGTGTCACTCAATTACGAGGTTTGAAGTATATGTACTTATATATATGTGCACAAGGACAAACCAATGTGCACGAGTTTTGAAAGTACACACCAAGGCAGCAAAACCGTGTACTACCTTGTTGCTTAATTTCTATGGGTTGGGCGCATTCTGGTCTTTGGTCTGAAAAAAATCGTACTACTTAATAGTAAAACAGACCATAAACGTAAGACGAGTTGTATAGGAAACGAGGAAAACACAGAACCACATTTTGATTTTGGTAGAGGCCACGTTTCCACTGGTCGACATTCTCCTTGATGTGAAGCAACACTTGCTGCCATCGGGGCCCTCATTTTGGAAAGCTCCTTTCAAATATTCCAACATATGAATACCTAATTTAGCTGGCGTCGCGTGTACAAACTTTGAAAAATTATTTGAATTCATTATCCTTGTTGTCTAGCAGAGTGGACCAACCACCTTCCAGCCAATTTTGAAATGTCGGCACCCATTCCAGTGGCGAAGTTATAGATTATTGTAGGTTAAATACCATTGCTTCATATTTTAGTACAAAATTTTAATAGATTTACATGCAAATATTCTTGAGAGAAATTGAGAAGCAAGGAGTGAGAGGGAACAGACGACTACGGCTGTGTTCTACTAATCATCCCTATTTCATTATCGATACTATGATTGGTGAAAAAAAATTATTTTCAGACAAATAGAAGGAAAAAGTAAACTTATTCTTAATAGGAGTAGCTAGTAGCATGTATGCATGCATGATTGGTTGAGATTAGATATCGTTTCGTGGTTGCAGGGCATCTACAAATATACGAATCATCGGCGGAAAGAAATCGTCATGCCCCAACCGTGATGTCAAATTGGGGAATTCTTCTAGCAATTTTGATGTCACAAAATTCACCAGTTTATTTCTTGCGATTTTGATGTCAAATTGGGGAATTCTTCTAGCGATGCGTGTGTCTTCTACATGTTCGCTCCAGTTACAAAAGAAGTTCGCTGAAAAATCCCTATTCCATATGAGTGAGTTAAACTAGTTTTAAATTTTTAAACTTTATTTTCCATACGGCTCCTTAAAACGTCCGTATGGAAGTGGTCTACATAGGAAAATCGATTTTTTTATACGGGCATCTTAAGGAGCCGTATGCGAAAATGCCGCTCGATTTTTTCGACGCGGCAAGTTATGGTCGGTTTATAAAAAATTATTGGGTCTCGTAAAGTGTAGTAGTGAAACAACCCTATTTCATCATCGATACTATTGCTGAAAAATAAATTTATTTTCAGATAAATAGAAGGAAAAAATAAACTTATTCTTAATAGAAGGAGTAGCTAGTAGCATGTATATATGCATGCATGAGAGGTGGAGATTAGATATCGTTTCGTGGTTGCAGGGCATCTACAACAATACGAATCATCGGCGGGAAGAAATCGTCTTGCCCCAACCGTGATGTCAAATTGGGGAATATATTCTTTCTCATGCAAAATTTGCTATAGGACTGTCAAGAAATGTGTAATTGGCTGAGAGACACCGCAAAAAACGAGACACGGCTGATGGACACTACAAAAATTGTGTAATTAGCTATAGGACACCGAAGACAATATTTTATAATATCCGGATCAAAACAGGTGAGAAATTTTTTGAAATGGCAAGATTGCCCCTGGCTCCATCTTCTTCCACCTGAAATCACACCCAAAAAATTTAGCAGGGAGCAGCCGCCGGCGAGGTTGTACACGGCAAGGGAGCGGGTAGCGGCGACCGCGTGCTAGGAGCGGCCGACGGCGCGGAGGCAGACGCAGTCGGGGAGGGAGCGTGAGGACGGCGGCGTGGAGCGCAGGTGGCGGAACGCTGGCCGTGGAACGTGGAACGCGAGGCCATGGAATGCTGGCCGATACAAGGCTCAGAACTACTCGATTAACGCCCAGGCTCAGCCGGAGGTGGAGTAGAAGGGCGTCCACGGCGGCGGCGGCGGTGGCGTCGCCGGAGCGCAGGTGGAGGCAGCGCTGAACCGCAAGAACGTGGAGACCCTACCAGAGGACGAGATGGTGGAGGGCGGCCCGGAGGACGCGTGGGTGCCCGACCATAAGACCAGCATCTTCGTCCCCGCCGACGAGGCCGCCGTCTCCGGCACCGAAAACCACGACCACTGCGGAGCGGCGGCGACGGCCGGCGGCTCGCCGTCGGTGCTTGACCAGGCTATGTTCGTCTGCGAGGACGACATGGAGGACGTCGAGAGGCCGGCCGTCAACATGGCTTCAATCACAAGCCCAAATGAGCATCAACTTCTTGCAGTAATAACCAATAAATCCAAGAGCCCCACTCCGGTGCTTTCTACTTGTAGTAGAAAGTAATCTGAGCCGTTGATTGTATTTAATCGTAGGGTTGAGATCTCGTTCTACTCCCACTAGAGTTAGTGGTAGTAGAAATGTGGAAGGGTATATTTGTCAAGAGATAATAATTTTCGTAGGGTATTATCGTAATTTATCAGTATAATTCCTTTCCATCCCTCTCCTTCGTCGGCCGATCCCCTCCATTCCACCTCCGTCGCCTGTCCTGGTGTCTCCTCCCCATCCAGCGTCGTCGCCTCCCCCGCCCTCGCTGCCTTCTCCAGCTCGCTGACTGCGTCCATCTCCGCGTACAGCTTCGCCGTCGCGGCCACGTGCCGCTCCATCTTCCTGAACTGCTTCGTCGCGCTCCTGTAGAACCCAACCGTCGCGTCCAGCCGCGTGAGTCCGTTCCCCCGCTTCGCCTCGGCCTAGACGCGGTCGAAAATCGTGCAGGAACGGCGCGCAGCGCAGCACCGCGTCCCGAACCGCGTGGCGCTGCCGGCGGCACAGTCGAGGTCCGCCACGACCTCGCCACACGCGAGCCAGAGCAGGAGCGACTGGTCCGTGGATGTGACGCGCGCGACGCCCTCGGCGAGCAGCGCGTCCACGCGGAGCCTCCTGTCCTCCACGTCAGACAATGAGCAGTAGAGCGACACGAGCCGCGACATGGCTGCCGCCACCTCGAACGCCAGGATCTTGAGCCCCGTCTCCTCCCTGGCGCCGCCACCGCCGCCGAACCGCACACGCAGCCACGCAGGTCGGTGAGCCATGACCTCGCCCCAGTGGGCATGCCAAAAACCTCACACCCGACACGGCACCACTTTACTTACCAAGCTCAAGAACACCCAACGTAACGAGCAGACGCGCAGGGCAGATCAAATATCACCGGTACGAAATCTGAGACAGGATAGCTCATGCGGATTATGCGTCTAAACAGCTCAACTTGCAACGACAAGCTGATACGCGAGCTCAGCTCATAGCGATAACCTTTTTTTTACGGGGAGTACCGATAGCTGATGCGGCGTCGGGGACTCGGGGCAACGCAACCTGATGCGAACAAGCGACCGAGAAAGAGAAACATCACATACCAAAATTACCCCTAATATATATTAAGAGATTACTAATCTACCCTTTAAAATATACGGTTGAGATTAATTCTACTTGCAGTAGAATACTGCAAGTAGAAAGCACCGGAGCGTCACCTTAAAGCCAAATAATGCCTTCTGAAATCTCATGTACAACTAGAAGTAGAAAATTTCTAGTGGAAATCTTGCATCCGTGGTTCTATGAATCTTGTTATCTACAGTGATCAATCGATCAATCGGATAACCTGTTCTTTGATGAATCTTCTTGAGTTTTTATCGGATGGAATTTGCTGGGATTGCTTTGAATTCGTGCACAACGCCGTCGATCTCGATGAGGCTGCAGCCGGGGACCTTGTCGATCTCGTTCCTCCTCATGGCGTCGAGTTGCTGGAGCCCCTCCTCGATGAGTCCGGCATGACAGCACGCCGTGAGGACGCCGAGGAGGGTCACCTCGTTCGGCGTCACGCCGGCTCGTTGCATGCTGGCGAATAGAGACAGGGCATCCTCGCCGCGGCCGTGCATTGCGAGACCCAGGATCATGGATATGTAGGTATACCGGCGAGACCCAGCGACCAGCGGCCGCAGCAAGCCTCGTACCGGCCAGCGTTCAACAGCCTTCTCGCGCACGGCCACATCCTGCTCGCGCTCCGCACCGCCGTTGCCGGCCTTGCGCGCAGCCGCCTCCTGCTCACGCTCCACGCCGCCGTCCTCGCGCTCCCTCCCCGACCGTGTCCGCATCCGCGCCATTGGTCGCTCCTGGCGCGCGGTCGCCGCTACCCGCTCCCTTGCCGTGGACAACCTCGTCGGCGGCGGCTGCTCCCTGATATTTTTTTTTTTTGGTGTGATTCAGGTGGAGAAAGATGGAGCCAGGGGCAATCTTGCCATTTCGAAAAATTTCTCACCTCTTTTGACCCGGATATTATAAAATATTGTCTTCGGTGTCCTATAGCTAATTACATAATTTTTGTAGTGTCCATCAGCCGTGTCTCGTTTTTGCGGTGTCTCTCAGCCAATTACACGTTTTTTGAGTGTCCTATAGCAAATTTTGCCTTCTTCGAACGGCGGGAAGAAGTTTGCTTTGTAATCTATATAGTCAACACATACTAAGTTTGATCGTAATCATTGCTTACACAGGATTTGGTCACATTTATGAAAATGACAATATAGCCATATTTGTTAAACAAAGGAATTAATAATATTGTGCTCACGCAACTCTTTTTGATTTATGAAAGAAAATCAAGTGGATAAAATTATATCTTCTTGACTTTGATAATTCTAAAATAACATTCTTTTTCTGACCAGACACTACTAGATAGTAGATACTCGAAGGAACAGGCCAAAAATACATGGTAACGATGTTACTGGATGCTAGTGCACGGTAGCAGGCACATGACGGCTTATCGGTTTCCCATGCACATGTCCCAGGTGTTTTACAATATTGCGCACAGGATGGCCAAAACCATACTGTTGCTGAATCACACTATAAGGCTGCCGTGCGTACGTATCTAGACTCTCGGTAGCATTCTTGTATAACGGGGCTCCCAACACGCAACCCTCTAAACGTAAAACATAAAGTTAAACATACAAATCAAATGTCATTATTGACTAAGAATAATTACATATCAAAACTCATACAAGCATACAACATTCTCTATATTTCTATAAATCAACATGCAAAAATATTCAATCACACCTCACATATCATTTCTATTATATTTCAACACATTTATCCATCATTTTTATAATAATTAATATATATTCATCCATTGGTACTAATAAACCGTAAGTATTCATTAGGTTTTTCTTGTTTTCTATTTCTTGCGATACAAATATTAAACAACAACCAAATATTTCATCTACAATAGATTGATGATTCACAACTACATAAACGATTTTTCAATGAGACCCCATAATTTTTGCAAATGGACCATAACTTGCCGTGTCTGGAAAAATCAAGCGGCATTTTCGCATATGGCTCCTTAACAAGCCCGTATGAAAAAATTGATTTTCCCATGCGGACCTCTATGCAAAAATAAGCTCCTTTTTGCATGCGGACCACTTAAGAGCCCGCATGGGAAAATCGATTTTTCCATATGGGCGCCTTAAGGAGCCGTATGCGAAAATAAAATTTAAAAATTAGAAACTAGTTTATCTCACTCATATGAACTTCAAATTGGATGATTCTTTTTTCTAAATGTTTCGCAAATCATGCTCTAACATGTTAATGTTATTGTGTTCTTACTGCTATTATTTTGGCCATTTTTTCTTTATTTTGACTGAAAGTACTGCCAGGGCTTTGCCCAGCAGTTTAAATTTTATAAAATAAAGATATGTACAAAGTTACAGAGGGAAAGTAAAACAAAAGTGCTACAAAGTTTGTATCCAATCAGAAATGGATTGCTTGAGAGGATCTTTCATTCTACACATATCAATGTTTGCCTAAACGGCCACCTAGCCCGTCTAGACGGTGATTAATCGCTAGTCGGTGACAATTTGTCCAATTTACACCCCAGGCAATGAATTAGTCGATTTACCGCCTAGACGGTCCTAGTCGGTCCTAGGCGGCCTGGACAGCCTAGACAAGACGGTGCCTGGGCGCAATTAGACAACAGGACAGTGCGTCTAGGCGGTGACTAGGCGAAAGAGATCAAAATTTGGGCGTGATAAAATTTAGAAGCGCCACGCGGGACCGACTCGGTATAGAAGGGGATTTAGGTTGCCTTATTTGAGAGCCTGGAGAGAGAGCGCAATCCCTGCCTACCCCTTTTTTCACACTGCCACGAGCGACGGCTCCGTCGCCACGCCTATCGATCTTCCACTGTGCCGCTACATTCTTCCCTCTCCTCCTCTGCTGCTCCACGTTCTTCCCCCTCCTCTGCTACTCCTGCTCGCCCTCTCATCCTTCATCCTTGCCGTCAATGGAAGGTGGCAAACACACCAATTGAAGCAGTCAAGCACAGAACCACTCAAGCAGCATACGCCAACCCTAGATCAGGCCATCACGGGATCAGGCTCCCCTCCACCACCTCACCTCCTCTGTTCTTTCAGTTCCAGATAAATTTTTCTTCCTCTCCTAGCTCCAGCCCCTCATATCTATAAAGTTATGATTTATAAATTATGATGTGCATGTACAGTGGCTATACTGATGTGTTTGCTATCCCTATAGATTTGTACTAAACCCAATGCTTCGTGTGCAGTGTCAGTGCGTTGTATGGACTTGATGATTTCTGAATTTAACTATGATTTATGCTATTTTCCTAAATGCCTATATTTACCGAGTACCGAATGTCTAGAATCAATATTTTTGTGTGAAAGAAATAGAAAAAACGTCTAATTCGCCTAATCCGTCTAGTCGCCGCCTAATCAGCCTAGTCGCTAGTCAGTAGGTGGCCGTCTGACTAGCGTTTAGCGACTAGGTGAACACTGACACATATGCAGAAGAACTTCTTTAACAAACATAGCTTTCCATGACTGAATTGATGGCTGGACAGATTGAAAGATTAATCCATTCCTTTGCTTCTAAATATGCCATGCTGCCATGAAAAAAACTTCAAGGAAACCCTTTCGAGCAAATCTGATTCTCGCCAAGACAAGCATTTGGAAAAACTCCAAATTACAATTCCAGCAAATGCCCATCTACTGCCAACAAGCCACACTGAAGGGACATGTAAAAAAGAGATGAAGCCTAGTCTCTCTTTGATGTGTGTTGCACAAAGCACATGTGAGATCATCATCCTCTTTTGCACAATGTCTTCTGTCAAGCATGTCCTTTGTGTTGAATCTATCACAAAATAAAAGCCATGCAAAGACTTTTATCTTCATGACACATTTGGTCTTCCACAGCCAAATCATGGGTCTGGGAGGATGCAGTGTGGAGAAATTAAGATTATAAAATCTTTTCGCTGTGTATACATTTGATCCCCAAATGAAGCTCTAAACATCACCTCTTCCTGGCTGAAGCTACAGATGATTTAATTCTTCTTGTAGCTGCAAGAACTCTCCATAAGCTGCATCTGAGAGGGGCAAGATAAAAGAATCTTCCAGTGGCCATTTTTGGCCATTTTTGAAATTATTTTGGCCATTTTTTCTTGTGACTATGTTTTATCAATTAAAAATTTGAACTTCAAAAAATGACAACTTCAAATAATATTTTGAAGTAGTAAATAATTTCAGCTGAAAAAGTCATAAACATAAAAGTTCAAAGTTCAAAACTCATCAAGATATATAACTTTTATTTTGGTCATTTCTTCATCCGACAAACTTAGTAACATTGTTCACAAATTTACATATCTCTCTTATAATTTATAAAATCATATGAGAGATATGTAAAATTCATGAACAACATTACTGTCACTTTGTCGGATGAGAAATAACCAAAATAAAAGTTATATATCTTGATGAGTTATACAACTTTGTTGTTGATGAATTTTTCAATTGAAATCATTTAGTATTCGAAAATATTGTTTGAAGTTGTCATATTTTGAAATTCAAATTCAAACTGTTGAAACAAAGTCGTATAGATAAATGACCAAAATAAAAGTTGTAGATCTTGATGTGTTATACAACTTTGTTGTTGACAATTTTTCCATTTGAAATCATTTACTACCCGAAAAATTATTTGATTTTCTTATATTTTAAAATTCAAATTTCAGATAGCTCAATCAAACTCGTACGGAGAAATTACCAAAAGAAAATTGGTGGATCTTAATGACTTCCACAACTTTGTTTTTAACAACATTTTCACGTGAGTTCATTTAGTATCATAAAATTTGATTCAAAATTCTTATATTTTTAAATTATTTTTAATGACTATTTTCGCATACGGACTCTTAAGTGGTCCGCATATAAAAAAGCTCACTCCGTTTTTCTCTCCTCCTCCCTGTTTCCCTCCTGACCACTTCAGTTTTTTTCCTCTCCCTCTCCAGATATTTCTCCCTTTCCTCTTTCTCTCCTCTCCTCCCCTCTTCCTCTTCGAGCGGTTGGCGGCGGACGGGAGGGGCATACCTTTCCAAGCATGCAGGCCCGCTAATCACATGCAAAGATCGATTTTGCCCACATGCAAAGATCTCTTTCGTAGTAGTGATTACTTACTAATTTCCGAAGCAGTAAAAGACAAGTTTAATGAAAAAACAAGTGTTTGAAGCAGTAAAAAACAAGTTTAATGAAAAAGCGACTGTGAAACACATTAATCAATTTCAAAAATCAAATGCTGAATTGAAATAGCTCAAAGAAGCACGCCCCGTGCATAAATTCTACAAGTGCAATGCGTTTCCCCGAGTAGAAATGTTAGGCCGGGAAGCGTCAACATCGGCTCGACCCGATCAAAAATGGCACGTCCGTCTTCTTTCTCCCGACTAGCTAGTTGCAATGGTATAGAAAGAATCCTTTGGACTTCGGCTGAGAAAAATATCGTATCCGGGCTCATCGTCTAACAACCCACCAGAAACCTCGGAAACGGTCTCGATGCACTGCATTACATATGTGGTGGCATGCAAGTTGACTGGATTGCTTGATAAAAAAAAAAGGAAAAAAGAAAAAGGAAATTCACTACAGAATTCCATTGAGTTTCATTAATTTCAAATTCAAATTCTCCCATTTAAATTCCTTTTAATTTTATAAACCTTTCGATTTATTTTTACCGAAAACCTATCTTATTAAAACGTGTTATCCTACTTCCTCTGTTTCATAATATAAGACTTTCTACCATTATCCACATTCATATATATCTTAATGAATATATACATATACTCCATCCTTCTTTAAAAAAACCCAACCTAGGATGTGATGTGACATATTGTAGTATAACGTATTTGGAAAGTGCTCTGTCTAAATATATTGTACTAGAATATGTGTCTTGGTCTGTTGACGGTAGTTAAGTAGTGTAAAATTAACCCGTCGACTCTGCATAAAATAACTAATATACAATATTATATATCAAAGATTGTTGTTGCCTCTTGCTGCCTGTCTTTGCATGCAAGGATTGTTGTTGCCTACTTGCTGTCTGTCTTTGCATGCGAGTGGCTATGTACATGCACTCGATTTTCAGTGTTAAATCGAACGCTTGACAAGTAGTTACGTCCTTTTTTTTTAAGCGTTAAAAGGGCTGAAATTTCTCCCGAAAATGCTTCATATCGAGCGCCCGGAGCGGAGAAAAATATTGGACGGAAGCGTTGGGGTGGGGCCCACCATAGATTCAACCCCCCATGCATCGGGCGCTGCTGCCGCCGATGCCCACCATGCCGCATGCTGTACCGTCCACGTCTCTCGGCCCACGTGCGCCCTCGTGCTGCCACGTGTCCCTACCATATATTTCATTGGAAACAAATCACCCACATATTTTGGAAACTCTCTATTAAGGTAATCCGTTTCATTTTTTTTTTCACTAAAAATATTTCACATAGTGTACTTACAATGTTTCACTATGTATAGATGTAATGCTGCAGTAAATTGAAACATTCTTCTGCAACAAATCACCCACATATTATGAAAACCCTCTATTAAATTTGTTTCATTTTTTGTTCCACAAAAAATGTTTTACCTAGTGTACTTATAATGTAGTGACTTGAAACATTATTTTGCTATTTGCTGAAATATTGTTTTTATATAAGGTGAAACAACGCCTGATTTAAACGATTGAAACATTTTCGATCTAACTAGTGAAACAATTCTGATATACTTGGTGGAACAACATGCAAGATTTAAAAATAATTCAATAATAAGCTAATTTTTTTCATCGGAATATATCCATGTGTGGTCTTGTTTTTAAGATTTAATTGCAACGAATTTAATAATGCAATCGGATCGTGATTTTGATAAACAATTTAAGAGAAAAATAGTTTAAAATAGTTTTGCATGCATGCATGCTTGATGACGTCATGCTGACGTGTGCGTCCGAACGTCTAATTTGTAGCAGCCTCCAAATCCTTCTCATGTATCATCAAGATGGAAAAGGGAATAATTATATATAACCTGTTGGGATATGCGGGTATAGTGTAGTCCCTCCGTTTCACAATGTAAATTATTCTAGCATTTTCCATATTTATATTGATTTTAATGAATCTAGATAGATATCTATCTAGATTCATTAAAATCAATATAAATATATTTAGATTCATTAAAATCAATATAAATATGGGAAATGTTAGAATGACTTATATTGTTAAACAGAGCAAGCACTTTTTTACTCGTGTATTCATGCATTGGGGTGATGGTTCTCCTGCAACGCATGGATCCAACGGCGAACAAAACCACTGACGTCATACGCACCAAATCATATATGCTGTCCTTTAACTCTCGAATCCTTTTATAGAAATTGATTTTGAGCCCTGAAAACTTCTCAAAAATAGAGAGTAACTACTTCATATATATTTTTTTAGCTTTCTCTAAATCATTATATATAAAAATTAATATATATAATCCAAATGCTGCAATATAGATAAGTCATGGCGAATAAGATATGGCACAACTTGGCAATTTGGCCATCTTATTTTAGCACGTTTAATTACGATACCTAACATATATCAACTACTTGCATATATAATAAAGGAATTGATCCATTAGATTGGGGGAATAACGTTTGGGAGTCCGAATTACCAACTTCACTCTCTTATTTTTCATGCTCAAAATTTTCAAAATGCTAAATGATGTTTTTTTAAAAAAAAAGATATATAGAAATGTTGCTTTAAAAATAATATTAATATTTAATATATTTTTAAGTATTTTATCTAATTCTTCATTAATTATACGCTAATCCATCTAGGATTAGTTCCTAACCCATGCTAAGAACATAATCTAAGTATAGAACAAGCAAACTAAAATAAAGATGTGTATGTAGTCCGTTTATTTTAACTTATTTCATTTTATTTTATTGAGAAACATAGTATAAACATAGAGACTCACGACACACACTCCTATAAACACCTCCAGAAAGCTTTTTACATAAATATACACACAGCAATTAAATTACCATGTGTCAAGGAAAATACTGAAAAGCCAAAAATACAAAGCTAAGCTTTATTAATTTGACAAAATAAAAAGAAAAAGAAAAATCGTAGAGCCAACAAGGGACCATGAGGAGATCAACCAACTCAACAGTACAGATATCTACGCTTTTAAAATATTTAACGCAGTTAACTTTTTTAAATATGTTTGAAAAAATAATAAGAAAAGAATTAATAATTAGTAACAGAGAGAGTATATGACAGGTCGTAATTGACTGGCTAATCTTGCAAATATGCACACAATTCTTGTACTTGTAACAAACTATAACAATATATTATAGATACAATACTTTTGTGAAATATATTCGCTTGATCAGTCCATGGAGTAGCAGATTTGCCTGAAAGCCTCGACATGAACGTCGTCGAGCGCCATGAACATCTCGACGCCACCCTTCGCCGCACACGACGGCACGAAGATGAGCAACCCCTCGACGGGCACGTCCGGCGGCAGGAACGCGCACGGCGGGCCACGGCCGAAGTCGAGGTCGTGGAACCTGAACCCTAGCCAGCTGTCCACCTCCAGGTCCGGGCAGAACACCGTGCCCGGCGGCGCCGCCGTCGGCGTCAGCTCGTCGCCGGCGGCCACCTCCCCGAAGTCGACGAACGACTGGATGTACTGCTCGTCGACGCGCGCCACGGCGTTGCGGATGACGCCGACCACGGCGGCGTAGCTGGAGGAGAGGAGGTCCCGGACTCTCATCCTCGGGAACGCCCAGAGCACCATGTTGCCGAAGTAGTCCATGGGCACCGCCGGGCTGGCGCGGCCGCGGCAGTTGACGGCGACCCTCACCTGCGTGTACTCCTCCGGCGAGAGGTCGCGCGCCGCCGTGATCTTCTTCCACGCGTGCGCCAGGAGGCACTGGAACGTGCTGCACCGGGCGCCGACGTGGGACTTGAGGCCGGCGACGAACTCGTCCGGGAAGTGGACGGCGAGGTTCCTGATCCGCTCCAGGGGGAGGGAGCCGTAGGAGTGGGTCCAGCTGTGCTCGCCCTTGAACTCGATGTTCCGGTGGTCGAACGCCGGCGCCGGCGGGCCGCGGGGAACCGCGATCGCCGCGCGGTCGACGAACGGCGTCGGGAGGGTGGCGCCGGCGCTGCGCACGGCGGCGGCCCACGCGACGTAGAAGAAGCTCATGGACTGGCCATCGGAGACCTGGTGGTTGCACGCCGTGCCAATCACCAGCCCGCCGCACGCGTACCGCGTCAGCTGCACCTGGAACACCGGCTCGTCGGCGTTCTCCTGCAACATATGCAAAACACACGTGTCAAAAAACACGTACAATTAATTCCATAATTGAACATGTCACGTTGCTCTATCTAACTAGCTATGTTTATACCATGTCGGCCTTGGGGTAGAGCTCGTTGACGTGAGCGGCGACGTCGTGCGCGAGGGCGTCGGCGAGGTCGGCGGCGACGGTGGCCTCGAGGACCCTCACACCGGCGTTGTTGAGGTTGAAGCACCTCCGGCCACGCTCGTCGACGTCGAACCTCCCGGCGAGGTGCGGGTACCGGGCCAGCACGGCGGCGAGGCCGCCCTTAACCTCGTCGTTGGACGGCGCCGCGGCGCCGTCCCACGCGAAGACGGCCGGGATGTACCAGTCCATGGCTGCACGGTCGAACACGGTGAGCTGGCTCCTCTTGCCGCCGCCGCCGGCCGCCAACGTCTCCGACGGCCTGAGCACCTCGCTCCGTGTGATCTCCACCGCCACAGCCATGGCCTTGCTACCCAAGCTGCCCAAGCTTCTGATTAATTACTAGGTGTTTGTGTGTGTGTCAGTGTACTTAGCTTAATTAATTAGCTTAGCTATCAGGTGGTTGTTTGTGTGGATTGGTTTCCGAGTTAGTAGGTGTATATATAGGGTTTAGAGTTAGTCGCGAGGAAGAAGACGAGTAGAGAGTACCAGCTAGCTAGTGCCACCAACCATGCATGTATGCGTGTGCATGCGCGGCAACAGTGCGGCGTGGTCAAAGATAGCGTCAGCTAAATGTTTGACTCTTCGTCTTCGAATCAGCAAGCTTAGCTTAGAATTTTATCACATGGAATTATAAGGGAATTTCACTGTATCCTTGGGAGCTAAGTCATTCTAAGTTGGAGATTTGCTGCCCGGTCCAATTTTATTTACCTCGTCAAGTCATCAAAATATATTTTGTCTACACCTAAGTGCCATATCACCTATGCATGTAATTTAAACAGTTATATAAAAATTTCATAAAATTTGATAAGATAGTCCATGATATAAGACACTATGCAAACATACAAATTTCAATCGATATATAAAGAAACCAAAATAACAAATTTTATTTGCACTATACGGGTATTATTCACTGTTTGATTTTATTATTTTTTTCTCTAGTTATAGATCAAATTTAGTCCTGCATGTTTGTGTAGACTTGTATCATCACAAACGATGTTACTAAATTTTTTTAATTCTTTCTATAACTATTTAAGTCGCATGTAAATGATAGGTGCCATAGCACCTAGGTGTAGATAATCCTTGTCTGTCAAGTCATGTCAACCTCAACTCGACTTGCTCTACCCCTAAAATTAACTACAGTTAGTTCTAGCTTTTACTAATCGTTAAACTATACTGTACATTAATTCGTAGAGTTATATTATTGTAGTATTTTATATATTTCACTATATATGTATAGAATCCTTACAAATGTCTTTCTAGTACGTAATCCACTTCCTTCTTTTCCCTACTCTATCATGTTCTCTCATGTTCTAGTAAAATTCTCGTTTACCTTTTGGCTAATAGTTGATGTTAACATCGATTTTCTTTCCTCCCGTCGTGTCAGCTGAGATTGATGAGGTGGGCATGCAGCTGTAAAGGATCAGCTTTTTTGGTTTTGCACATGTCTTATATGTCACACCCTGAAGTTCTTTCCCAAGCCTAAATTGAAGTTATAAATGGTCTCAAGAAAATACCGGTGTAAAGCAAGAGTAAACCCTAATAAATCAATGCAATTAATAATCAGAATTGGCATGTGGAATTTTTCTTGAGTTCTACGTGTCGAAATAGCTAATAAGATTTTTAGTGGAATTTTCAGAGCTCTAGAAATAATTTTAACCAATTAAAATTGAGCACAAGTAATATTTAATCCCAGGAAAATCCATTTCCTTCTTTTTCCTTTTTCTTTTTTCCTTTTTCTTTCGAATGGGCAGCCGGCCCATTCCCTCTCCGTCCCCTTCCCGCTGGGCCAGCGAAAGGCCGAGGCCCAGCCGAGCTGAGCCGGCCGCCTCCCTCTCTCTCCCGGGGTCGCCGACAGGTGGGCCCTACCAGTCGGGCCCGTCTCCCTCCTCCAGCCGGCGCCGCCGTGCCCTGCAACCGTCGCCGCGCCCGCTCCCGCGTCTCTCGGGGCACGTCACCCACGTCGCCCCCGCGCCCACTTCCCCCTCTCTCTTGCCCGCGCCCGCGCTCGAGACGGCCAGGATTCGATTTTCGAATCCCGCCTCTCTCTCCTCTCCCACTCCCCCACGTCGGCCGGCGATTCCTGCCTCTCCCGGCCACGTCTGAGCTCCCTCTCCCCTATTTAAGCATCCCCACTCTCCCCTCTCTCTTTTTCCCTATTTCGCCAAGCGCTCCCGTGCCCTCTAACGCCCTAGTGCCATCGCCCTCCTCTCCGCCGCCGCCGCCACCGCTCCGGTCGCCGCTAGCCGCCGTGCCGAGCCACGCCGTTGACGCCGTCGCGTTCGCCGTCGTGCGGGCCGTTCCGTCCACCCCTCCTCCGTCGGAATCCGCCGCCGGAACCCTCTCCGCATCGTGCGCCGGTGAGCACCGCCATGGCCGCTGCCTTTGGCCGGCACCCTCACCCTCTCCCATTTCCCTCTCTCCCTCTAATCCCTCTCACCTTGTTCGCTAGGTGGTTCCGGAGCTCGTCCCGCCATCGCCGTCGCCATCCGTCGCTCGCCGTCGTCAGTCGTCGTCGGTGAGGTCCCTCCTCCCCCTCCTCTCTCTCTCCCACGCCACTTAGCCGCCGCGCCGCCGCTTAGCCGCTTAGCCGCTGCTTAGCCGCCCGCGTCGCCGCGACGCTGCCGCCCCCCGCCGCCGGCCGGTCGCCGCCTCGCGTCGCCGCTGCGTGCGCGCTGCGCCGCCGCGCGCCATGGCCGCCGGGCCGGCTTGAGCTGTGCCCGCACGCACCGGCCGCGAGCCGCACCCGCCGTCCGATCTACCGGGCGGTAGATCGGGGCCGTCGGTTCGGCCACCCGCGTGGCTGCCGCGTGTGCGCCATGTCGGCGCCACGTGTGCAACACGTGGTGCGCCGCTCCTCCCTGGTCCATGGACCCAGTCCACCGTGGACCGCCCTCCCCGAGTCACTGCCATGTGGGGCCCGCATGTCGGCGCCGTCTCTCTCTCTCGGGATTTATTTATTGCGCAATAAATCAATTAAGGATTTTTCTGTTTATAGTAAAAACACAGTGAATTTTCTAAAATTCATAACTAATTCATTTGAGCTCCGTTTAAGCCCATTCAAGTCTCAGTAAATCAAGAAAAATGCATAGAATCCATTAAAAATGGTTTTGTTCTCTGTTTCAGTAGTCTTATAGCCTGTTTGTATTGTTTGCTTTGTATGTCGCTTAGATTCCGGCTCTCCCGACGCTCCGGTGTACTTTGAAATAGTCGCCGAGGTTCCTCCAGCAGCAGAGCAAGGCAAGTCATGCTTGTCACTTCAACATGTTGATCCTAAATTGCAAATGCTCCATTGTTTTCCTTCAAATACTGCATTGTTTTATAATATTACCATGGGATATTTACCTACTGTTATAGCCTTGTTATTTTTGTACCATGTTCCTTTGTTAACCTGGGATATAACATGACTAGATATTGGACTAGGGGTTGCTTATCCATGCTTAGTTCAACTAGCAGACAGTGGGGAAAATATTAATGTCTAAACTTCAGGTTCTAGTGTTGATGTTGGATTAGAGCCACCGTCCTGGTGGCGCTTCATTAAAATATGTTAACTGGTGGGCTGTGGGTGCATGGTTTTGTTAGTCGCACTCATGGCAATTAAGGACCGGTTTGCGGGAAACCCTGGAAGAATTTATCGTGCTTACCACAAGCCAGCGTGGGTAACGGCTGGGCTTGTAGTGTAGCTTTCCTCTAGCTGACGCATCCAGGCAAGGGTGGGCGTGATGGAGTTTGGATGGGCCCTGTGACGGCCTATGCGGCTTCCGGATTCACCTAGGCACGAGAGGGGACTGCCCGCTGCCTTGCGAGGAGTGGGGGTGAAACCTGAGGTGTGGTTTGCTTGGTTAGAGGGGGTTATGCGAAGGGTCCTATCACGGTCTCTTTCCGGTATGTCGTGGTGCTATGTTGGCGCACGGAAACATGTCGTGGGGCTGTGTCTTGTGGGTACAGTTGTACACCTCTGATCAGAGTAAAACTATTCGAATAGCCGTGCCAGTGGTTATGGGCGGTCAACCGGATTAACCGTGATTAGTCTCACCCTAGTGTAGTCTGATGGAAATGATTAGTTCAGGTGGTTGGTTGGGCCTGTTGCAACGTAGTATAGCGTTGGACAGTGGATGATTAATATTGATTAATTATTACAACTGTTTTACTGCTTCCAACTTCTGTTTATAAATGCCCGCTTTATGCAAATAAACCATTATAGCTATCCTTTGATAATTCCGTGCATCATACCCCTTTTCCGGTATGACTTGCTGAGTACAGTGGGTAGTACTCAGCCTTACTCTTTTTTCCCCAAACCCCAAAGTTTGAGTATGCGTCAGATGGTGGCTTTTTCGAGGAGTAGGCTTCGTCCGTGCCGTCGAGGGTACCTGTGGAGTGGTGTTCCCGCTGCAGTCCAAGTCAAGGCTTAGCTCCAGTTATCTTTTAAGTTTTCCGCTGCATTTATGTAAGACTTTTATAATGTTTGTAAGACGTGGATCTGTATGTCAACTTTGTCGTTTGTGTACCCCGGCCGGTCCTGGACGGGGATTTTAATGCACAATCTGCTTGGAATTCTATTTGGGAATTTCTGGGCGTGACATTATATCACAAGAATAATTCAGAATTATTATCCTAGCAGAATGATTCAGTATAGAGTTATAGAGATGATTAAGTATCACACGAATTAATAATTACCCTAGCAGAATGATGATTTTCGCGTGCGGTGTAACACCCGCATTGAAAAATAACAATTTTCGTAAACACTTTCGGATAGATGAACGGCCTACCACACGTAAAAATAAGTTTTGGTCGCATGTAAAATATTTTTTAGTTGTTTGGATACTAATTGGTAGTTTCGTAAAAAAAATATGTATAACGATTCTACTATCACACATATAGTGATATTTGATGATTTTATCACAAAAAAAATGTTTAGTGACTCTCACTAACATATATATAATCAAAATAAGCAATGATAACTTTTAGTATTATATACTACTTCTGTATATACTCCCTCCGTACTCGTAAAGGAAGTCGTTTAGGACAGCGACACGGTCTCCAAAACACAACTTTGACTCCTTGTTTCTATAAAAATATTTATTGGAAAGTGATATATGTATACTTTTATGAAATTATTTTTCAAGACAAATATATTTATATAATTTTTATATTTTTCAAACACAACAACTTAAGACAACTTAAGAGTTATTCATGATTTATATTCCCAAGGTTTGACTTAAATATTGTCATAAACGACTTTTTTTGCGAGTATGGAGGGAGTATGTACTACGGAGTATTAATTGAAGACCATGTCGATATTTCCACAACATATAAAAGAAAGAGCCAGCGCAATTATCTATGACTACTATAAAGTCCTAGCTTAATGGCATCTTTCAATTAGTACAACTGTACGAGTAGAGGGCGTGGAATATAATGGTCGTGGACTCGATTTAGTCATCGGGTCAACTAGCTATGTACACATATGATTTTGTATATATACGCACATATATAAATAAAATAAAATTATACATGTATACATATGGAATTTATACATAGAAAATATAAAGTTTTATACCTATGAGAACAGATACAAAGTTATATGTATATGTACAAACTTTATATTTAGTTTATACGTCTATATATAAGATATAAATTTTACAAGCACGTTTAGAAGACGAACCGAACATCCGCGAGGCATGACCACTACGCAGAGGAGCCCCCTGCAGCTAGGCATAGGTAAAAAGGTCGTAATATCTACAGCACATGACCCAACGACCCAACACGACCAACTTAGTTAGATTAGATAGATGACCCAAAAGTAAATTAAAAAACACTAAGGAAAAAGAAAAAGCAGATCTTAAGCGATGGCCGATATATATCGATAAATTAAGCTGCTGCTGACTGGCTATAGCAGTACAAGTTCAGTGATGACCGTGTGTGATTAATTACTTTACGCAATATGATTTAGGGGCATTTGCGCATTTGAACCTCTTTTGAAAGCTAACTATCAATTTGACCATCTTTTATCAATTTTGCTTATTTGACCCTTCTTTTCAAAATTGAAGATATGGTATGACCCTATTATGTTAAGGACTTCTAACGGTGTTAATTGGAGCACAAAATGTCCTTTTTGCCCTTACTCATTTGACCCTATTACATGTGGGACCCACCCGTCAGTTCTCTTCTCTCCTCACCTCCTCTCTTCTTCTGCGACGCCTCCTTCCTTCCTCCGCGTGCCCGGCTCCCCAACCTCCGACACTGGCCACCGCCGCCAGGCCCGGCTCCCCTCCCTCCCTTCGCCACGCGCCGGCCTCCGCCTCCCTTCCCGCTGCGCATGCGGACGTCACCTCCGCCTCCCTTCCGCGCGGTAGTAGCCGACGCTGCTGCCCCTACTCCTCCCTCCCTACCCCTGCGCGGCAGCAACCAGCGCCGCGGCCTGGCCGCCCCTCTGCACGGTAGCAGCCTCACCGCCGCTCCCTCCCTCTGCTCCGAGCCCGACAACCACCGACGCCGCTCCCTCACTTCGCTTCGAGCACGGCAGCCGCCGACGCCGCCGCTCCCTCCTTCCGCGCGCGGACGCCAACGCTCCCTCCTCGTGTGGCCGCCACTGGTCCTCTGACGCGCGGCCAACGCCGATGCCACCACCGCTCCTTCCCTCCTCGTGTGGCCGCCTCTACTGCTCCCTCGACGTGCGGCCAACGCAGCCGCCGTCGCCCCCACGCAGTCGTCGTCCCCTCGCAGCCGCCGCCCCCCTCGCCGCAGCCTCAGAGTGCCGCCGACGCCGCCCTCCACCTCCACGAGCGGGCGCCGTCGGGGCTCCGCTTCACGCCGCCACCGCCCCCACAGATCGGCGCCGCACGCCTATCTCGCTGCCGCCGCACAATAGAGAGAGAGAATCTTGGCTTTTGGATAGGGTTTGGAGGGCATCTTGGGCATTAGTAATATTAGAAATATTTTCTTTTTTTAAAAAAATCCAACCCTAACGGAGTTAGCGAATCGGGGTCAGACGGAAGCTTCACTTTTGAAAAGGAGGGTTAAACAAGCAAACTTCAAAAAGTAGGATCAAATTGGCAGTTACAGTTTAAAACGGGGTCAAATAAACAATTATCCCTATGATTTAAATTATTGAGTGGATTGTTATCTCAATAATCTATTTTGTAGGGAATAAAACATTTTTAATAAAAACGTAATAAATAGCTTAAATTAAATAACCGGGTAACCATGCATGCATGCATGTATCAGTAGTAAAGAAAGGTTTTAAGAAAACATATATTTATAACCAAATATAATTGGTTAGAATAGTCTAGTGAATAACTTGAAAACTAACAGCGCCCTACTGATACTTGCTTGCAATGTTCCGACGCTACACTACTATAACAATGCTTATCGCTAGCAGTCAAAACAGATTTTTCACCGGCCGCCAAGAACTGGCGACCAGCCGCACCACCAACGATTAAAGGCCAGTGCAGTGATTTACCACTTGCGAAAAACTATTTTCACTGGCGAATATCTTATGAGCACCGTTTGGTAGAACGCTTAATTAAGCTACCCGTCACAAAAAAAATATTTTTTGTGCAAAAAAAAAGCTAGTGATCCAAAATCCCCCACCCCCTAATCCAAAATTCCCCGCCACCTAATCCATTCATCAATCACAAATCCATTCGTCAAGTTATCAATCACAAATTAATTCATCAAGGATCACAAATAATCATAGTCCATTCAACAAATTCATTTGCAATCCTCATAATCCATTCACAAATCAAAAGTTCATCACAAAGAGAGACTAGAAAGAGACATGAAAAAAAATTAATTGCGTGAATGGAAAGGGGAGCGGAGCTGAATCTACAGCCCTCTGTTGTCTACTTGGCCATCACCGTCATGGCCACCCTCTAGATTTGGAGTTGCTTGCACTGATCTCCCACAGCCGCCACATTACTCCCTAGGGTTTCTATAGGAAACAACCGTGCCGTTGTTCCTAGTCCCCGTGCCCACACTTGAGCTTTGGCGATGAATTGCCGCAGCAGCTGGATCAGCTGCACGTGACACCTCGCCATCGGATCTAGTCACTGCCTCCGCCGCATGCCTCACCGCTGTCGGATCGGCCCACCGAGAGCCTCGTCTCCACTAGATCTTGTCGTCACCGCAAATCCCTGCATCGCCATCCTGAGGCCTGCTGATGGGAGGGCAGAGGGCGGCAAGGGAGGACATAGGTCGCCACTTGCGGAATCCGTGCTCGTGAGGGAGAACTCATCTTGTCGATGGTGGATGCGCCGCTCCATGGCCCGCTTACGTTGAATCCACTTTCCGGAGGCTCGCGTCACGGCTTGAATCAAGGCAGAGGACAGGGCGGATCTAGGAGAGGAGAGGAGAGGTTGTGGAGAGAAAGAGGAAAAGTTGAGGGTGGAGAGGAAAAATCTATTACCTAAGTTTATGACTCCTATGATCTTTGATGACTCCCACGATCTTTCCATCGGTGGTGGACCGTAGATCCCACTAGTAAAAATCTATTTTCACAAGCGGGGTCCTAAGAGCACTTCTTTTAAAAATAACTCTAATTTTTGGAAGCGATGCTCTTAAAACCTGCTTATGAAAATAGATTTTTACTAGCTCGGCTAGGTTTTCAATGTCTTATGTTATTTTTACAAGCGAGTTTTTTACAAGTCCGTCAGGGAAAATAATTCAAATCCCAAGTGTCATGGAATAAAAATTCATTTTTTATAGTGCTAGTTGATGAAACCCGGTCTAAATTATTTCGAACATAACCCACTAATTAACTAAGAAGTCAAAACAACTGGGATAGATATAGACCATGTCGTAATTTAACAAAGTTGAAAATCTTGCACGCATGTGATCGATAATTAAGTCAAGCTTAATTCCAGTTAAGTTGTCAACAAACTGACCCCTGATGGCGAGGCGTGGCCTGCTTGCATGGTCCTACATTTCAAGGCCACAGTTTCTTGCCTTAGCTTGTCTAATGTGTAGCTAACATTTTAATAGCCATATGGTTAGGTATGGGAAAGTTAGCAATGCTTAAAATATTTACCTAAGAAAATATATGGCCCTGTTTGTAAGATTAGCCCATGGCTAATTTTGAGAGCTAATGTTTAGTCATGAATTGGTAGGCTAAACATTAGCCTAGGGTGGTATGTTTGGATCTATGGGCTAATTCAAGGCTAAATGATGGAGAGAGAGAGTAGAACGAGAGGAGAGAGAAGAAGAGGGAGAGCTGTTTTTTGATGGTCCCCACATAAAATTAGCCCCATTAGCACTCCTTGGAGGGGCTAATGTTTTGAGGGGGGCTAATTCACATTAGCTCAAAATTAGCCCACCTGTTTGGATCCTTAAGAGCTAATTTAAGGCTAAAAGGTGAGCGCTAAACATTTGCCCATTTAACTAAACAGGACCTATATCGCCTAAAGTACCTTTAACAACATAATAAATTACAATAAGACAAAATACATATGTTTAGGTAGTTTTTCTAATAAAAAAATTATCATAAACATCATTGATCAAGCGTTGAAATGTCATACATTTAAAAACGAAGTGGTAACACACAGACTGAGGCAGGTGATAGAGGTAGTACCTTCCTGCCAAATACTAAACGAATTATTATAAATAATAACAAGACTGGCTAATCTTCTAAGTACAGTCAATCCATGACAAAATATAAGATGCAATTACTTTTTTTATATATTTCATAATAAAACATGTGAATATATGCATGTAATTAACTAGCACATCTCTCATCCCTAAATTCGTTTTTTTAAAATCCACCATTCCTAAAATTTCTAATCTTATGAAACACATACGTTCTATTTATTGAGGTGGTGATCCAAATGAGGTGATAATAATGTTTCGTTTGAGTTTACGATGGTTGTGTTTTACTATATTTTATATTTTATAATAGAGGAAGTATATATATGATTAGTATGACCCTAAAAGAAAAGATTGACTAGGCAAATCCAAATCATTGTAAGTTTTAGAAAGAGAACATATCAAAAGTTGGTTGTTGCGGCAATTGCCGGTGTTATAATAAAGAAAAATTGCCTTATTTCAAGGAGAGAACGAGGCGCACGTCTTCCCTGTATTTGTGTGCTACAAGATTAAAAATCTACAAGTAGCTTGATTGAGTCTAACTAATTAGCTTTTTGAACTATTAATTAGTAGTAGTAAGGGTTAAGATTCCTGCACTTGGTCAATGGTGACGACCAAATTTACCCCGTCTTAATTAGTTCTTACTGAACAGATTAATTAACCACTGAATAACGAGCCACAAAAGCGCTCGATGGACAAATTCGACACAGACGACGCGAAACATGCAAACACAATGTTCTCATTATTTTGGCTTTTCCTATTTAAATGTATTCTATTTTATTTAAACTATACTATTATCTCGAGCGCTACTTTGTAATAATTGGCTATAGCCTCTTGAGTAAAGGCCGGGATATTATATTTCATTATTAAAAAAATTAATTTGTCCGTGGCAGGGTGTGGCTGCAACCGCAAAAAGCAGGATGACCAGATTCATTTCTCACTGTTGAATTAATATATAAATAACGGAAGTCATGAGCATTAGATTGCTAATAAATAGTGCTCCCTCCGGCTGATAATATTAGTTGTTTT
This sequence comes from Oryza sativa Japonica Group, assembly GCF_034140825.1. Lineage (NCBI taxonomy): Eukaryota > Viridiplantae > Streptophyta > Magnoliopsida > Poales > Poaceae > Oryza > Oryza sativa. Next base: position 12,855,867 of record NC_089044.1, on the reverse strand, counting down.
GAACCAGACTAAAGTCAAACTTTAAAATCTTTGACTACAAATAATTTCTAAAATATTTATTTTAAAAATATGGAAACCATATGTGTAGATTAGTCTTAAAAAGTATTTTAATAAAACCATATATTTGTTGATATTTCTATATATGTTATAATAAAAATACTTGTCAAAGTTATTTTTTTTAGACCGTGCTCTTGTCCAAAACGATAATTACTATCAACCCGGAGGGAGTACTAGTTTCGAACTTCAGCAACCCTATCTTTTTAACTTTTAACTACAGCTGACTATAGTCTGTAAAAATTATTATCAAATAATTATTTATAAAATTTATATGATAAAAAATTTAAAGTAATTTTAAAATTCAAATTTTGAATCCGTACGTAGAGATAAAGAGTACTAGTAGTACTATTACTATGTCCTGTCACAAAAGAAAAACCACTCAGATCTGTGCAGTTACAGTCAGTAAATGTTTTTGTAAGATCTATATATAATGTGGTTAATGCAAGTTAACTTTTACTATAACTATTATTTGAATTATAGGTATTGGTGATATATATATATATAAAAGTTATGTATAACTAAGATTGTCGTAACAAATTATTTCACAATAACCACACCCACACTGTTGTAACTTTTTTTCGTATTTATGTACACGAATTCAACAGTCAAAGTTCTGAACTTTTTTTGATCGGGACCAAAGTTGAGAACTTTCGACAGTAAAAGGAAAAAAACACTCCTTTTTGACTGGAGGCAATACAATGATGGTCCTGCACCTAGAATTTAAGGTAAAAATAAACTTGCTTAACTAACTGATCATAAGTTAGCAACAACTGAAAATTCAATAAAATAATTAAAAATGCTACTAAATACAAACTAGCTAGGCAGATGTGAACATAAATTTGACCACAAAAATTGTTTGAAAAAATGGTAGTTATGGCAACAAGTTTTGCTGTCTTGGGGTCTGGTTAGGTACAACTACCGAATGCATCCGTACAATTCATTCTAAAAAAAATAAATTAAAAATTCATTCTAAAAAAATGCATCCATACAACAGATCTACATTTCCTCCACATGCATATGTGCTGAGATGCTGACTAGCTAGTGAGACCATCGGCTAATCTTTTTTTCCTTTTTCTTTTTCTGAAACCTGCGTCGTCGTCAGCTACTCCTTGGACTTGGAACGGAAAAATTCCAACAACCAACTGGCTCAACTTGATATCAATTATCAAAATGCGACAAATTCACGCTATATTCGTCGATTTCCTTATCTTGCAAGTTATATTAATTTGCCTATATATGCCACTTGCAGTACGACTGAATTAATGGGCTGTACGCGTGAGAGAAAGTGTGTTATGATAGTGGAAGTTCATTTTTGGTATTTATTTTGGAAGTACTTTCCGTAAGTTAAAATCTTAATTTTAAATGTGTAAATTTCGCTTTGGACCATTTTTTTCTTATCTATATTTCGGTTTGGATCACCCTTTAACAATGTTTTCACTTTGAATCGGGTATTTTCACTCGAGATCATACATATCCTTGAGTAGGGGTGGTCTGTCACACCCGGAGTTTTCCCTTCCCTTACATTCCAAATCGCTAATAAATGGTTTATAGAAATTGCTTTGGTTAACCAGGAGAAAACCCTAGCTAACAATATATTTAATAATCAGAATTGTCAGGGAGAATTTTATTCGAATTCTGTTTGCTCTAAAAATCATTAATAGGACTTTAAAGTGTAATTCTCAGAGCACCTGAGGCAGTGTTGCTAAGTTTAAAAGTGTCAAGAATCCCTCTAATAATAGTTTCTTCCTTTGCCCTTGGTCATGAATTGTGCTCAATTCACTCCCCTCTCTGTCCGTGGTTTCGTTTAGCATGGCCAACCGTATCCGTTTCCGTTCGCGAGACCGTTTCCGTTCTTTTCCTAAAACGGCACCGCATTGATTTTCTTTTTTAGGAAAGTCCTATCCTTTATTTTTTTTTCCTTTCTTTCTCCCCCTCTCCCCCTCAGCCGAGCGCCGCGCCTCCCCCTCTCCCACGCGCGCCTTCCCCTCCCCTTGTTCGAGACGGCTTCCCTCCCCATGTCCCAATCCTACTCCCACTAGGATTCCACCTTTCCTAATCTAATCATCCCATATATAAATAATTCCTCCCCTTGTTCTTTTCCTTTCCCCAATTAATAGCTCTAGCCTCCACCCGAGCCGCCGCCCGCAGCCCTAGCCGCGTGTCGCTGCCGCCGCCAAGCCCCTGTGCCTCTGTCGCCGTGGCATCACCGGTACTCCGTTCTCCTCGTCCATTGGTGCATTTGATTATGCAATCATCAATCTAGGAACCTAAGTTGTTCCGTTTTTGTTTCCTACTAGCGTCGTCGTCGATCCTGGGTGTTGCCGCCGGAACCGCCACCGACGCCGTCGTCGTCCCTCTCCGGTTTTCGCTCCCTAGTGAGGAATCCCTCCTGTTTTTAAGGTTTTGTTTCCGTGTGTCGTAGTTTAGTTGAGTCGTCGTCATACGTGCCCTAGAGCCGAGCCGTGTCGCCGCTGCCGCGCCTTGCCGCCGCGCTGTCGAGCCGCTACCGCCGCTGCCGCACTCCTGCCGAGCCGCCGCGTCGCCTCTTCTGAGCCGCCGCTGCCGCTGTGCGTCGTCGTGCGCCGCCGCCGCCGCCCTAGCCTTGCGCTGCCACTACATCCGAGCCATCGCTGTGCCATAGCGCTATGCCGCCGAGCAGAGCCGCCGCCGCTTAGCACCACCGTGTCGCAGCCGTGTGCCGCTAAAACCTAGCCGCCGCTTCAAACCGTTGCTCGGTAGTCGAGTCGTCTAGCCACAGGTGCAATCCTAGGTTCCTATCGGCCTATCATTTGCCGTACCGAGGCTTTACCATGAATCGTGTCTAGCCTACCGGTTTAGCCGCAGCTGTTGTTGAGTCGTTCGCTCGTTCGTTCGAACGAGGTCGTCCGTGTGGAGTCGTCCTTTAGCTTAGAGCCGTTCAGAGCCGCCGGTTCCGTTCGCCGGTTTCGGTTGATCATTTGGATGATCCCGAGTCATGTAGAATTGACTCGTTGAGTCGATGTCTCGTGAGGCTTCCTTGCCAAACTCAATCTATCCTTTGATCTTATTTCCTTCTGGGCAATAATCTATGACAAATGATTAAGGTTTTTTGGTTATTAGTAATAACACACAGCATTGTGTAAAATTCATATCTAATTCATCTAAGCTCCGTTTTAACCCATTCAAATTGCAGTAAATTCATTAAAATGTTAAGAATCCATTAAAATTGGTTTCTTTTGCTGTTTCAGTAGATTTTAGCTTGTATTTATTGTGTGCCTTGTTTGTCGTTTAGACTCCGGCAGTTCAGACGCTCCAGTTTACTTCGAAGTGGTCGCCGAGGTTCCGTTAGCTTAAGAGTAAGGCAAGTCATACGAGTATCATTGATCATATTGAGCCTATTTGCAAAATCCCTGCTTTTCTCTTAAAATTGCATTATTTAGTAATGTCATGTGGGATGGAATTTACCTGTTCTCAGCCTTTTGATTACCCTGATTTATTAATAGCCTAGGATAATAATTTGACTAGATGATTGGTTTAGGAATGCTTAGCCATGCTTAGATCAACTAGCTCACAATGGGATAAACTATATTATAGTTCTTAATGTCTATGTTGATGTTATACCATCTTGTTATATGGTTAATTAAATTGGTGGGTCATGGGTACATACATGATTTGATTGGTGGTCGTGCCCATGACAATTAAGGACTGTTTCTCGGGAACCTGTGGAAGATATACTCGTACTAACCATAAGCCAGATGGGCTCCAGGCTAAATCTTAAGTATAATCTTTTCTAGCTAGCACACCATAGCAAGGGTAGGCGTGATGGAGTATGGATGGACCGGGAGGCGGTCTATGTTGCTTTCGGATTTGCCTAGGCACGAGCAAGGACTGCCCATCGCCTGTATAGGGATGGGGGTGAAAACCGGAGGTGGGTGTGTTGGTTAGGGGTGGTTATATGGATGGTTTTGTCACGATTTCCCCCTTTGCAGTATCATGGCGGTACTTTGGGGCATGATAACATGTGTGGAATCGTGTCTTGTGGGTAAAGTTGTACACCACTGATCAGAGTAAAACTATTCGAATAGCCGTGCTTCAGGTGGTTTGGGTTGGGCCTGTCACAACGTGGATTAGCGTTGGACAGTGATGATGTTAATACTACTTAATTATCTACTGTTTTACTGCTTTCAACTTATGATTTGCAAATGCTGCTTTTTACTGCAAATATCCTATGAGCCATTCCTTTGAATATCCTTGCATTATACCTCCCCCTTGGTATGGCTTGTTGAGTACGGTGGTTGTACTCAGTCTTGCTTTATTTTTCCCAATCCCCCAGAAGAAAAGAATTTGTCGGATGGTGAGTTCTATGAAGATTAGGCTTGTGCCAGACGTCGAGATTTTGCTTGTGAATTATGGAGGAAGCTTCGCTTTGCTGAGAAGATTAAGTTTAGATGGTCTTTAGTATTTCCGCTGCTTTTATGAGTTTATTTTATATTTTTGTAAGACGTGGTGTATCAAATTATCATCTATGTACTCTGGTTGATGTCTGGGCAGAGGTTAAATGCACAGATAGCCGGTGATTTGGGTTATCAAATCTCTGGGCGCGAGATAGTCCAAAGTGAAACACAAGTTTACCCGATCCAAATTGAAAACATTGGTTAAAGCGTGGTCTAAAGTAAAATACGGGTAACAAAAGGTGACCCAAAATAAAATTTATTCTTTTTAAATTAGTCTTACGTATGTTCGGTACTCTTTTTTTAAGACTTCTACTCCCTCGTTTTCAAGACGCGCGCTTTTCGAACTATAAAATGGTGTGTTTTTTTTAAAAAAAATCTATAGGAAAGTTATCTTTAAAAATCATTTAAACTTTTTTTTCTAATATTTAATTAATCATGCAGTAATGAGTTAGTTTTGCGTAGCAGGAATTAGTTCCTAACCCTTCATGATGAACGCAGCCTTAGCAGCCAAAGTTGTGAACAGTTTTTTTATCCAGGACGACCAAAATTGTGAACATTATCCAACAGTAAAAAGAAAAAAAAAGACATTCTTTTTTGACTCGAGACAATAGAAATATAGAATGATGGTCGTGCTCCTAGATATTTAAGATAAAATTAATAAACAAACTTTGTTAACTAACGACTGACCATAGGTTACCGTCAGCAATAAAAAGGAATTTAAAAGCCAATACCCAGCTAGCTAGCTCAATCGCGGGCAGGAGAGGATGCACTGAGCAAACTAAATACAATTTTTTTTTGGTGAACTAAATACAAATTAGCTAGGCAGCGGAACATAAATTTGACTAAGAAAATTGTTTACTAAAAGATTGCCGATTTGTTATTGTACTAGGTTTTGAGATCTTATAAGTCGAGTACTACTATGTCTTAAAAAAAAATCAAACCATAGGTTTAATTTTCGGACGGAGGGGTACACCGCTATAGAAAGAAAGAGATATATATAATTAAAGAAAAGTACGGTTGGTTGGCTCTTATATAAAAAGCTAATTAACTCTTGGCATGCTGTAAGGTAGATTTGTTGAATATATATACTCATTCAATCGTATGACTTACCTATTGTATATTACTATCTATATTTTATTAGCTCTAATATGTATTTATATATAGCTGGTACGTAGTTGGCTAAACTTTGCTCTACGCTGAGTTGTTGATTAGTTAGTGATATCATTACAAACCGTCTGATTTTCTTTTTCTTTCTTCCTTTTTCTGAAAAACCTTTGTCGTCGCGCAGCTACTCGATCGTTGGACTTGGAATGGAGAAATTCCAACTACCAGCTGGCTGAACTTGATATCAAAAGTGGGACAAATTCACGCAATATTTTTCAATGTGCTTGTCTGGGAAGTCTTATTGATTTGTCTTTATAAATGTTATATCCCGTCTGAAACTCTGAATGGGAAAGCAAAGCACACTTGGTCATTTTTCCGCATCACTATTAATTTTATGTACGCTGAAAGGCGACCACGCCGCACGTGTCAGCATCGATTTTGGACTAGTTAATATAATAAGTCACTTTCTAAAATTTGATTTTGGACTGATTTTAATAACTTCCTGTCACTTTCATTGCCCAATTATTTTTTTTTCAAAGACGAGTGAAAATCTACGTACCTAATTAAAGCTTATGATCTATAGATTCAAATTTTAAATTTTAAAATCTGATTAAGATTATTGTAATCCACAATTGAGCCAAGCTGCTCTGGAAATAGAACTAGCTCGACTTCACGCGAGAGAAATTTAATTTGCCCTTTTAAGGACCAATAATCGGTCTGTAACTAATACACGGTCAATTTGCCTCAAAAGTTCGTCACCTTGCTTTAGCTAATGATCCATGCATGCTTTGCTACTAGCTAGCTACGAACTTACCGACTATTATATTAATTTTCTCCTATATGTAAATGTGTTGTTTTATGAATGTCAACAAAATATTTTTTAGAAATGTAATTAATTATTTTCACATTGAAAATATATACTAATATATTGATTTATAGAGAGACTTCTAGTCAATAGTTTGAATCAATCATCTCTTGATAACGTTGGATGTAGGGCCATCTTCCTTTTTCCCCAAGCCCAAACCAATACCCCCATCGAGTCCGTTTTTTTACAAATTGACCATTTTCAAAAATTTATTTCGAAACTAGCCTCTGTCAAAAACTTCAACTAAAAATAGGCCGTCGGCTCAGCGCCAACCACGATGGCGCTGAGATATAACGTCCCAGCGCCAATAACTTTGGCGCTGAGACCGCGTCCGAGGTGGCACGAAGTCGCCACGTCAGGGGAGCTCAGCGCGATAGTAGTTGGCGCTGACCTCTGTACCAAGTATAACTTATGCACAGAAATAGTAAGCAACAAAGGATTGCTAGCCTGCTGGTAGCGTATGCTTTTTCTCTACGTGAAGGTACTGAGTTCGAATCACAGTTCCCACACCCATTACCATACTTTCTTCCCTTTTTTTTTTTTCAACTCTACCTTGTTATATTGTTTTTCTTTTAAAATATCATATGTTTTGTTATTTTACTTTAAATTTGGGCAAAAAATTGAGAAGTTATATTATGATATTAATCATAATTTAGCTCACTAGCTAAAAAAATGTGATTTTTTTTAACTTGGAAGGACCACACATTTTCCTTTATTTTTTTAAAAAAATAATAATTAGTTTAGTAATAATAAATTTGCATATTTTCAGTCTTAATCTAAAAATAAAACGAATTTAAAATACACTTCAACTTTGAAAAGAAAATTGAAAGAGCAAGTTGGAAAAACATGGGGGGAATGACTCGAACCCGCGACCACATACATGCATGTCTCAAAAACCTGCCACCAGGCTAAGCCTTGGATGCTGTTTGGAATCTCTTCCGCGCTTATGTATCCTAATTCCCAATCAGCGCCAGCCTGGCTGGCGCTGATTTCTGTTGACGTGGCAATTTTGGGCCACCTCGGAAACGATCTCTGTGCCAATAACCTTGGCGCTGAGACGTTATATCTCAGCGCCATTTACATTGGCGCTGAGGTCACGGCTTATTTTTGGAATTAGTTTTTGACACAGGTTATTTTTGAAATAAGTTTTATAAAAGGGTCAATTTATCAAAATTTCAGCCCCATCGAGTGAGGCATGTGTCAATCATTAAACAGCGATTGAAATGATTAATTAATTAGTTACTCCTTCCCTATAAAAAAATATATATGTCATATATATTTTAATCATCGATAGGACAAACTTTGAACAAAGTACAGTTACTCACGAATAATATATATAATTTTATCACAATTCGATATATTATTAGATTTGTACTTAATTGTTCGTTAAAGCAACACCCTACTATATTGGCATCCATAGTAAGTATTATCCTTTCACGCTTTTTAGCTTCATTTGACGACTATCTTGTTTTCATGACTTGATCTTAGTGGGTTGTTAGCGAAAAGACCGGGTTGATTAATTGTGCATTGACGACTGGTTATTCTATTCGATTGTACTCATTAGTCGGTTCACCTGATATAAACCTAAACATCAATTGATTATAATTAGTGGGTTGTTAGCGATAAGACCGGGTTGCATGACGGAATTTTCTCAGTCCTTATCCTATTGGATTGTGCATTATTAGTCACTTCTTATATAAGCCTAAACAGTAAGAATGCAATATTTAGGAATGCAAGTGAGTAAGCGGGTAAAAGGGACTAATTTATTAGTCAAATTAATGTTGTCCAAATGAAATAATAATTAAAATATGCCTTATAGTTTTATAGGGAGGAAGTAACTAATTAATCATGCATATCAATCACTATTTAGTAATTGAGAGACTACCTTGCTAGATTTGTTATCTGTTATTCGGTTCGGGCCAGGGAAAAAGGAAAATGGCACTTATCAATGACATCGAGAAAGGATGGACATAACTTGTGAGTGATATGCCCTAGAGGCAATTATAGAGATGATTGTATCACATACTATGTTTACATATTTATCCGACATTGTTCTTTGAAATAGATAACTTCTTATTGGTTAATGAATATGTGATTCTTTCATGAGACTCTTTATGTTGTTTGTTACTATTTCTAAAGGATCCCTGATCAAATATCATATGTGGAACAAATATGTTTATATGATCAGCACATATATTAATTGATGATCATGTCTATGGATCATGGTATAGCGATACCAAATTAATAATGTAGACACATGTTGATGAACATGTTGTTGGATAGACCCAACATGAGACACTGCAAGAGCCATATGTGTTGTGTCATCAGTGATCTCATTGAGTGTTAGTGTTGAATCCTTAGACCTGAGATTATCATGGTTCTCAACATATGTAGTAGCTTACTTAGGGACTGCTAAACGCTACTCCGTAATTGGGTAGTTATAAAAGTAGTTTTCGGGTATGCTATGAAACATGTAGTGGGATATAAATAATCAAGATGGGATTTGCCCCTCCTATGGAGAGATATCTCTGGGCCCCTCGATGTTGTAGATTATATAAGTGCATGGCCATACCAAAGGTGATTGAGGAGTCAATCACAAGTTATATAATCTATCAACAGGTTCGAGTGAATGATTGAGCTATTAGAGGATGGCACATATCTAGCCTTGAGCTTAATCGATATCGTGAGGCCTAGGATTCATACAAGTATACACTAGATGTTCAGCCGATATGATCTTTATGTATGCCTGATGGGTCAATACGTTCTGCTAGGGACCGCTGCTGATGCGTGGACCGAAAAGGAGTTTTCGGGTTACAGCCAAGTAAAGTATATATGAACCTACAGGGTCGCACGCTTAATGGGCCGGAATAAGGGGATTGGATGGAGATCCAACATGAGCTTACTTCGGATAGGGATCCGAATAGGAGTCCTACGGGCCTTGGAGGTCCGAATGATGGATCCTATATATTCGTGAGGGATGTGACCGGCGGAGGCATAACATCACGTGAGAAACCCTAGCCGTCACTTCCCTCCCCAAGCAAAACCCTAGCCGCACGCGGGTGCTAGCACATCTGCACGTGGCATTCCGTCCCTGTACATGTGGATATCGGTAGAGGCGCCGCTGGTTTGTGGTGCTGATCGATGTGGGAGTACGGCGAGGAGAACGCACGAGGAGGAGAAGGTCGAGCCGGTGCGATCGACTACTTCCTCTATATCGACGCGCGCTACTTCGCGAGAGTTCCTTCGACTTCTCAGCGTCTTCTTCCGCTGCACAGCGTGTCGAGTGGTAACGATTTGTGATCTAATACTTACATGGTTCCTGATTTACGCGATAGAAAATTTTGATTTATGCTATCGTAGCCTACGCGTATCCCAACAAAACTATAGTTTTGAAATTTTTCTATTTACTCAACATAGATGATACTACTCCGTGACAAACGTGCCCGTCTTATATAACCTCATATTTGACAAGACTAAAAAAGGCCGGCAGTGGTGGAGCCACGTACAAACTGTGGGGTTGATGGCCATAGCTTTTTCACTAAAACCTTATAAGTACTATTTTTTCCATTTCAATTCACTAAATTTTACGTAAATGATCCCACTAAAATATCAAACAATGATACTCCCTCCATTTTTTAATAGATGACGCCGTTGACTTTTTCTCACATGTTTGACCATTCGTCTTATTCAAAAATTTTATGCAAATATATAAGATATAAATCACATTTAAAGTACTATGAATGATAAAATAACTCATAATAAAATAAATTATAATTACGTAAATTTTTTGAATAAGATGAATGGTCAAACATGTGAGAAAAAATCAGCGGCGTCATCTATTAAAAAACGGAGGTAATAATTGATTCCACATAGTAAAATTGCTGGGTCCACCACGGAAGGCCGGTCCGAGATGAGGCTGGGTGGTAAGATCTGTCATAGTTGTATTGGGAAAAATTAATTGCATTTCTATATCTTTTAATTTTTAGACGTTAACACATTTGAGTGAATATAATAAAGAAAAAAGTTCATTTTACTCATGAACTATTTCACGACATCTTTTGACCCATAAGCTATTTTTTTTATCATTTTGTATCCTGAAATATTGAAAATGGTCATCAAACTCTTGAACCACTCGTTGAACTGGCACCCTTCTCCTCGTTGGCCTGCAGGATTTGCACAGTGCGACAGAAGACGCTTTGAGTAGAAGAAGTAGGAAACGATGAGGATCAGTAGGTTGAGAAGTGGCACGGGCGACAAACCTGGAAGAGCGGCTTGTCTCGCTGGGCGGTGCTGTCGTCAGCCCGCTCCCCTCTCGTTCGCTTCGCCTCGTCAAGCTACCGAAAAATTCCCCCCACCTTATACCACGGCGCCAGATTTCAGCGGGTTCCTCTAAGGCTTCCGATTCCAGACTCAGCGAGTAGGCAATAGCAGTGTTACCAGGTCCTCGGACATGAAATTGACGAGGCGGATGGTGGTCGGCATCGCCAGCAGCAGCTTGAAGCCCGATGTTTTCTCTTCCCGAACCATTACTACTTCTCTTGCCGGCGTAGCCACTGCTTCTAGGGCTGGGTGGAGCCACGTTGATCAGTATCTTCGAGGTCGTCTTTCTAGGCGGCGGTGATGGAGGGAAGAGGTGCTGAGGGAGAGGGAAGGTAGCCTCTTCTCTGGCAGTTCCGATGGGGGGTCGGAGGAAGTCGAGGGGAGGCGGCGGTTGGGGGTAGGTTAGTGCGTGTCATTTTGCAAAAAAACCCTCGACTTAGACATTTTAGAGTGTAGTCCTAATTCGCTATTTTTCTCACAATAACCAGATTTTTAAATGGCATGTGCGTAAAATATCAGCTCACAGAAATTGTTTTCTAAGGAATTCGATCAAATTACATAAAATGCGAAGGGCTTTTTCGTAAAATTCCACCTCGCGCGCAATGTTCCTCTCCGACATGGCATCGCCCAGCCGCCGCCCCATCCGCGCAACATAAGGGTTTTGAATATTAATTCAACAGTGAGGAATGAATCTGGGCATCCTGCTTTTTGCGGTTGCAGACACAACCTGCCACTGACAAATAATGACTTATCATTGTGTTCTTTTTGCCAACCGGATTAACGAGCAAGGCAATGTTAATTATGACGGAAACTGACGCCAGTTGGTTTGTTACGCGACCTTTTCACCGTCCTACGACGCATCGTCTGTGTCGAATTTGTCCATCGAGCGCTTTTGTGGCTCGTTATTCAGTGGTTAATTAATCTGTTCAGTAAGAACTTATTAAGACGGGGTAAATTAGGTCGTCACCATTGACCGAGTGCAGGAATCTTAACCCTACAACTACTAGTAGTTAACTAGTTCAAAAAGTTAATTAGTTAGACTCAATCAAGCTAGCTACTTGTAGATCTTTAATCTTGAAGCACACAAATACAGGGAAGACGCCTCGTTCTCTCCATGAAATAAGACAATTTTTCTTTATTATAACACCGGCAATTGCCGCAACAACCAACTTTTGATGTGTTCTCTTTCTAAAACTTACAATAATTTGGATTTGTCTAGTCAATCTTTTCTTTTAGTCATACTAATCATATACTTCCTCTATTCTAATTAAAATACAGTAAAACACAACCATCGTAAACTCAAAAGATCAACAAAACATTATTATCACCTCGTTTGGATCACCACTCAATAAATAAAATGTATGTCTTCGATGGGATTAGAAATTTTAGGGATCGAGGATTTTAAAAAACGAATTTAGGGGTGGGAGATGTACTAGTTTATTGCATGCATATATTCACCCGTTTTATTATGAAATATATATTAAAAAGTAATTGCATGTTATATTTCGTCATGGATTGACTGTACTCAGAAGATTAGCCAGTCTTGTCATTATTTATAATAATACGTTTAGTATTTGGCAGGAAGTTACTACCTCTATCACCTGTCTCAATCTGTGTGATACCACTTCGTTTTTAAATGTATGACATTTCATCACTTGATCAATGATGTTTATGATAATTTGTTTTATTAGAAAAACTATCTAAACATATATATTTTGTCTTTTTATATTTTGTCTTATTGTAATTTATTATGTTGTTCAAGGTACTTTAAGCGATATTTTCATAGGTAAACATTTTAAGCATTGCTAACTTTCCCATACCTAACCACATGGGTATTAAAATGTTAGCCACACATTAGACAAGCTAAGGCAAGAAACTGTGGCCTTGAAATGTAGGACCATGCAAGCAGGCCAGGCGTCGCCATCAGGGGTCAGTTTGTTGACAACTTAACTGGAATTAAGCTTGACTTAATTATCACATAAGCGCAAGATTTTCCACTTTGTTAAATTACGACATGGTCTATATCTATCCCAGTTGTTTTGACTTCTTAGTTAATTAGTGGGTTATGTTCGAAATAATTTAGACCGGGTTTCATCAACTAGCACTACAAAAAATGAATTTTAATTTCATGGCACTTGGGATTTGATTTATTTTCCCTGATGTATCTTAAAAAAAACTCGCGTGTAAAAATAACATAAGACATTGAAAACCTAGCCGAGCTAGTAAAAATCTATTTTCATAAGCAGGGTCTTAAGAGCATCGTTTTAAAAAATTAGAGTTATTTTTAAAAGTGGTGCTCTTAGGACCCCGCTTGTGAAAATAGATTTTTACTGGTGGGGTTTGTGGTCCACCATCGATTAAAAGATCATGGGAGTCATCAAAGATCGTAGGAGTCGTAAACTTAGGTAATAGAATTTTCCTCTCCACCCTCAGCTCTCCCTCTTTCTCTCCACAACCACTCCTCTCCTCTCCTAGGTCCGCCCTCTCCTCTGCCTCGATTCAAGCCGTGACGGCAAGCCTCCGGAAAGTGGATTCGACGTAAGTGGGTCACGGAGTTCTCCTTCATGTATCCACCATCGGCAGGACGAGTTCTCCTTCATGAGCGCGGATCCACAAGTGGCGACCTACGTCCTCCTTTGCCGCCCTCTGCCCTCCCATCAGCAGGCCTCAGGATGGCGATGCAGGGCTTGGCAGTGACGACAGGATCTAGTGGAGACGAGGCTCGCGGGGGGCCAATCCGACAGTGGTGAGGCATGTGGCGGAGGCAGTGGCTAGATCTGATGGGGAGGTGTCACATGCAGTGGATCCAGGTGCTGCAGCAATTCAGCGCCAAGCGTGAGCGCGGTGACCAAGAACAGCAGCTCGGTTGTTTCCTACAGAAACCCTAGCTAGGGAGTGATAGGGGCAACTGTGGGAGGTTGGTGCAAGCGACTCCAAATCCAGAGCATGGCCATTACGCTGATGGCCATAGTAGACAACAGAGGGCTCTAGATCCAGCTCCGCTCCCCTTTCCATTCACAGAATGGATTTTTTTTTCATGTCTCTTTCGAATCTCTCTTTGTGATGAACTTTTTATTTGTGAATGGATTATGAGGATTACAAATGAATTTGTTGAATGAACTATGATTTGTGATCCTTGATGAATGAATTTGTGATTGATAACTTGATGAGTGGATTTGTGATCGATGAATGGATCAGGTGGCAGTGAATTTTGGATTAGGGGGTAGGGGATTTTGGATCACTATCTTTTTCCCGCACTAAAAATACTTTTTGTGACGGGTGGCTTAATTAAGCGTTCTACCAAGCGGTGCCCTTAAGCTATTCACCAATGATAATAGTTTTCCGCAAGTGGTAAATCACCGCACTGGCCTTTAATCGTTGGTGGTGCGGCTGGTTGCCGGTGAAAAATATGTTTTGAGCGCCAGCTATTAGCATTTTTATAGTAGTGTAGCCGCGCAACATTGCAAGCAAGTTATTAAATGTGGATAAGATTGATAGAGCGAAAGGGATTGAGCGAGAGAGAAAATGGCACACAAGAATGTAGGGAATGAAAAGAGCGGATCCTATATTGATAACAGTGTTACAATATATAGGGGGGAGAGAGGCGGCAACCAGAGACGCGATGGTTTGGGAACCATCGCGTCCGTTGCTAGAATCACCGTGAGGCGAGAAGAGGTGTGGGGCACGACCAACCGTCATGTCCCAGAATTGATTCCTGCTCTATCCATATAGATGGATGAGATTACCCAAATATTTCATAACACTCCCCCTTGATCGAATCTAGCTTTGATCATTGCTCTTTCACTGTTCCAGATATCTGTAAAGATAATCTTAGAAATAATTATACTTAAATACATCACGTAAAACTCCTCGAAAACCCAGTGGGAAAAATAAGGAGAGAACCGTGATATATATTATTGACTATTTTAGATCTATGAGTAAAGCTCATAGTATGATCCAAAATAGTATAATGTCTACAGTTATCATTTAGTAAAAACCCTAGTGGGGAAAAGCCAAATGATAAGACATATAATTTATATTGATATTACCTCGTTAAAAACTTTGGATGAGAAAACCTAAAGGGTAAAACTCATACAAAGGAAAAGAGCATAATATGACGAAAATAGGTTATTTTCCAGAGGAAGATACTCCCCCTGAATCCTGCAAATTTTTAAGTCGTCTCATACCGATTCCTTCGACACATTTAAAGAATGTGGAGTATGGTAGAGATTTTGTGAATAAATCAGCAAGATTATCACATGACTTAGTTTGCAAGATGTTTATCTCTCCATGTTGCTGAAGCTCATGAGGATAAAATAATTTAGGAGCAATATGCTTAGTGATGTTGCTCTTAATATAACCAGTTTCCATCTGAACAACACAAGCGGCATTATCTTCATAGATAATGGTAGGTGATTCCAATGAACCAATACCACAAGATGTTAATATGTGGTTAACCATTCTGCGAAGCTATACACATTCACGTGATGCCTCATATAATGCAATTATTTCAGAATGATTTGTGGAAGTGGCTACCAGAGTCTGTTTAGAAGACTTCCATGAAATAGCAGTTCCACCTTGTAAAAATACGAATCCTGTTTGTGATCTAACATTGTGGGGATCAAATAGATAGCCAGCATCAATATACCCAATTAAAGTCGAATCCTGGTTCTTTTTAAAGAAAAGTCCAAGATCTCTTGTGCCATTAAGATATCGAAAGACATTCTTAACTCCAGTCCAATGGCGTTTGGTAGGAGCGGCGTTGTATCTTGCTAATAGATTTACCGAGAAAGCAATATCCGGCCTCGTACTATTTGCAAGGTACATAAGTGCGGCAATAGCACTAAGATATGGAAAATCAGGTCCAAGTACATCCTCACCATCTTTCTTTGGTCTAAATGGATCTTTCTCCACGTCTAGAGATCGAACCACCATAGGGGTTTTGAAAGGATATGACTTGTCCAAATTAAATTTCTCCAAAATTTTCTGGGTATATGCACTTTGGTGCACAAGGATTCCAGAAGGTAAATGCTCAAGTTGTATAGCTAAGCAAAATTTGGTTTGACCCAAATCCTTCATCTCAAATTCCGTCTTTAAATGATGACGTGCTTCATTAATATCTTGTGTATTACCAATGATGTTGAGATCATCGACATATACCGAGATAATACAAAATCCTGTGGGGGACTTTTTGATAAAGACGCACGGGCAATCATCATTTTTAGTGTATCCCTTTAGCGAAAGGAATTCACTTAATCAGTTGTACCACATCCTGCCCGATTGTTTTAAGCCATAAAGTGACTTCTGCAACTTAACACAATACATGTTACAATTTACCTTCTGATTCGGGATGTCGATTCCGTCAGGATCCTTCATGTAAATATCATAATCAAGTGACCCATAAAGATATGCTGTCACTACGTCCATCAACTGCATAAATAGACGATTTTGTACTGCCAATGATATTAAATATCGGAAAGTTATACCACTCATAACTGGAGAGTAAGTTTCGTTGAAATCAACGCTAGGTTTTTGCGTAAAACCTTGTGCTACAAGCCTTGCTTTATATCTCACCACCTCGTTGTTTTCATTCCGTTTCCGGACGAAAACCCATTTGTATCCCACAGGAAAACTACTACGAGGAGTAGGCATTACAGCCGAGAATACATCTCTTTTGTAAAGCGAGGCTAATTCTGCATCAATTGCGTCCTTCCATTTGTTCCAGTCATAGCGCTTTTGGCACTCTTTTATATACCTAGGTTCTAGATCAATTTGGAGGCAATTAGCAATTTGTTCAGAAAAATTAATGTCGACAATTGTAGCTCTTCTATCAAAAGATTCTCCAGTTTCAGAGTAGTTGATGGCAATTTCATCAACCCTTATAGACTCATTGTGATCTCCCAAAACAATGTGTCTATGATCTTCCGTATTCCTAGTCTCAGTATTGTGCACCACCGAGCTAGGTTGCAGACTATCACAATCTGCTTGATATATAGTATCAATTTGGTGTGTATCAACTAAAGGTTGGTTTGCATTTACCGTCTTTCTTTGCTTATTAGCAATTGTTTCTCGCTGAGTGGCCATACTTCTTCCTCACTTTTTAGTGAGTGGAAGTTGAGTGGTTTTATTAGGTACCTCCACTATTTCTGGCGCATTCTGAGCGGGAATGAAAGATTTAGTCACACCTTTATAATTGGTAAATGCATCTGGCAGGTTATTTGCAAGTCTTTGCAAATGTATAATTCTCTGAACTTGAAGTTCAGTTTCAGTAGTACGTGGGTCTGAGACGGGAATACCTTGGGCATCCCAATCAATTTCCTGGCATTCTTTCTGGTACTTGAAGTCTCCCCCTAATGCCGGGAAATGTTCCTCATCAAAGATAGAGTCAGCGAACCGGGCAGTAAATAGATCACCTGTTAAGGGTTCTAAATACTTGATGATCGACGGAGATTTGAATCCCACATAGATCCCCACTTTCCTGTGTGGGCCCATAGCGGTACGCTGTGGTGGTGAGATCGGTATGTATACAGCACATCCGAACTTACACAAATGGGAAATACTTGGAGGATTTCCACGTACTAACTGCATTGGGGAAGTTTCATGATATGCAGTTGGTCATAGTTGTACAAGGTCAGCAGCGTGCAGAACTGCATAACCCCAACACGACGAATGTACTTTGCAATTCATCAATAATGGTCGAGCAATAAGCTTAATTCTTTTGATCAATGATTCAGCCAAACCATTTTGTGTGTGGACATATGGAACAGAGTGCTGAACTTGAATTCCCAATGCCATACAATAATCATCGAAAGCATGGGATGTAAATTCGGCAGCATTGTCCATACGGATTGATTGAATCCTATGTTCAGGGTAATTTGCATTCAGCCTTATAATTTGTGACATTAATTTGGCAAAGGCATGATTTCGTGTCGGTAGAAGACACACATGAGACCATCTAGTAGATGCGTCAATCAAAACCATAAAGTACCTGAACGGTCCAGATCTTGGCACAATAGGGCCACAGATATCTCCTTGAATGCATTCAAGGAATTTAAGTGGTTCGGCTCTAATTTTGAGATAAGATGGTCTCAAAATCAGTTTCCCAGTAGCACATGCAGTGCATACGAAATCAGAGGATTTGGGAAATTTGTCAGTGATCAAATGATGACCAATAGAGTTGCCAATAATTTTTCTCATCATCCCGATACCGGGGTGCCCAAGTCGATCATGACAAGTGTGGAATGCATCAACATTTTGAAAAATTACTTTGTACGCAACATGTGCAATGGGCTTAATGTATGTATAGTACAATCCCGATGTGAGAGATGGAATTTTCTTGCAAATGCGTTTGCCATATCCGTTTTGTTTGGTTAAGAGAAGAAATTCTTCTCGATTATCCATATGGGTTTCAATGTGGAACCCATTTTGATGGATATCTCTATAACTTAGTAGGGTACGGGTTGAATCGGGATACAATAAAGCATCCTCGATTGTAATTTGTGTACCCATTGGGAGTGTAATAATTGCTCATCCTGAGCCAATTATCACAGTATCGCGCCTAGCGATAGTCAAAACTTTGCCTTCTCTCTTTTTGAGAGTTTGAAAGTATTTGATCTCCCTAAGTATAGAGTTCGTGGTACCACTGTCCACAAGACATAATTCCTCTCCAATCGGAGCGATATCCTTAGACATCTATAATGAAAGAAGAATTGCTTGATTAAGAATTCTTTATCCAATATATATACATACATACAGTAATTAAAACATCAAATACATAGTATGACGTTTACATATGTTAATAGTACATACTCTAATGACTAGCAAGCCGTGGACCCCCGTTTTTATAACAGGGATCAATCGTGTAAACAGTACCATTTCCCTGGATCAAGTAGTTTGGTACACATGAGTTCGTAGCTGAAATACCAAATGCACATACACGAGAGTCTAGTGTGAATTATTACATCATAAGCCCACAGGCATAGTCTTAGATCATCGGACCGAGCGGTCCGGAATACATTACAAAAGCAGAAGTAGATAAGGCAGCGGAGTTAAGGCAGCGGCACGCCATTGCCACAGGCAACGACCGTAACTAAAACCTACTGAGCGCCATCGTCTTCATCACCCTCCTCGTAGTACGCGTAGGGATCCTCTGAAGCTTCGTCTCCGGCCTCTGATTAAGTTTATATATTGCAAGGGTGAGTACCAACCATACTCAGCAAGCCATCACAGCAACAATGCACATGATAGGGGTATTCAAAGGATGGCTATGGTTCTTTGCGCAAAGCCAATTTTGTAATTCTTTTCACAAGCCTAAGACCTAGCATTGACTGATTAAATTTTAGTACCAGTGTTCACATTTAAACAACGACGGTTCTGTCCACCATCCATTGTGATCCCAAGGATAGCTTCCCGCCATTGAGTCGTCATGGTTTTCTGAGAACGTCCACCTTCCCGCCTCTCAGGAAGTGGCTCCAACAGCATAAAAATCATCATGCAATGTCCCCTCCCACACAAGTTAAGAATTTAGAGTCTAGCCAAGTGTAATACACGTCCCGGTGCTCAATAACCGCTAGCACGGCTATTCGAATAGATTTGGTTTACTCACACTGCAGTGGATGTACACTTTACCCGCACTCCGCGACTGCCCAACACATGAGCCTCGTCCCAACACATGAGACGCGTCATGGCAAAGCTTTTCGATAACCTCGCATTGGCAGTACCCGCTCCATGAACTTAAATCCTCATGCACTCTAGGCGTCCATGTTTCTAGCAGTGAGAGGAGATCTGGCGCTCCCGGGAAAGAGAAGTCTCACACACATATTAAATCATGGTTCAAGTTAAGTTCTCTCTCTCACACACTCATGGCAGTCCTACCAATGGCGACACCGATGTAGGGCTCGCCTCTCGGCCCTACCTCAACGGCTGTCCCACCGTAGCGCACCTGCCTCACTCAGGGGTGAACCATCTATGCAGAGATACTACCTCCGCTCGGCTATCTAGTCCGCTAGGTCTATACCCATACGAGAAGTGCGGTTGTACGGGGGTCGTTTCATGCTTAACTTCATGGCTCGGTCCTTAATTGACCGGGGACGGTACTAGCTTTTTCCAGATACCACCCAAATCCTCCGTCCGCCCCAGTCGAAAACAATTGTTTAATTTTATTTCTCCTTTCACAAATCATGTCATCAACATCATGGCAATGTGGCGCTCATGTCTCCACATGCCGCATCTCAATTACCTTCCCAAAGGTAATTGCCCAAGCATATAACATTTGATAAATATGAGTATGCATGATTCTAAAATAGCATTTCTAAGCAATTGTCATAATTGACTAGGGACTCATACGTAAACATGGTTACGAAGGAATAAGGGGCAAACAATAATCAAGGCATGGAATAATCACAAGTAGGATGTTCATCATTGCATGCAATTTTATTTGTAAACAAAACAATTTCGCAATTGGGATCAACATGTTCAATGAATAGTGATAGACTTGCCTTGCTCGAAGTCCTGTGGGTCTTGACCTTCGCTCGGATCCGCAACTCCCTCGGGTTCTACAAGTACGTACGAAGTATTGATTTGAATTCCATTAGAATTCAAATAAAATCCAAATAAAATCCAAATCGAAAAGCGAGCGCGAGGGGCAAATTTTTAAATCAACTATATTACTCGCGAAAGAGGACTATCCCTCAACCTAAGATATTTTATGTCTCCTAAATAAATTACTAAGAATTCGACACATTTAGTTAGTTCTTAAATAAATCTAAACTCCTACCGCAAATTAATTACTCATAGAGGTTAAATTTCGAAACTTTACGACTATAATTAATCTATACTTAAATCATTAACTATTTTAAATTTTCTATTTTTATTAACCTCCCTATTCTATTTTCCTTTTCCTCTTTTCCTTTTCTCTCTTTTTCTTTTCTTTCTTTTTCTCTCCTCTCTTTCTTTTTCTCTCTCTTTTTCTCTCCTCTCTTTCTTTCTCTTTCTTTTTCTCTCCTCTCTTTCTTTTTCTTTCTTTTTCTCTCCTCTCTTTCTTTTTCTCTCTCCCCGGCTTCTCTCTTCCTCCCTCTCTCTCTCGGCTGCGCTCCCCGGCAGCAACGGCGGCGAAACGAGAAGGGGGGGAGCGGCGGCCTACCGACAGCGGCGGCTGCGGCGGCGACGACGGCAACGGCGACGCAGGCGACGCGGCACCCAGCGTGGTGCGGCGTCACCGAGGGCGGCGGCGCGGCGGCTTAAATGCGGCGGCGCGGCGGCACAACGGCGACACGATGGAGTGGGTAGAGAAGAGGACGAGGGGATGGAGTGAGGAGAGGGGAGAACGGTAGAGCTTTTATAGGGGAGAGGGGGGAGTAAGGGGGAGAGGGAAGAGAGGGGGGGTGGGTGACGCGACGGCGGCGCGGCGGCGCGGGGCGCGAGGCGGCGATGGGATGCGCGCGGCGACGGGACAGCGCGGCAGCGGTGGCGCGTGGCGCGAGGCGGGACGCGACGGCGACGGCGACAGCACGGCAGCGGCGATAGCGACGGCGAGCGCCGACGCGACGGCGCGATGGGACGGCGGCGAGCAACGCGGCGTGGGGCGCGAGGCGGCGACGCGACGCGCGGGCACGGGACGGCGTGGCAACGGCGGCACGCGGCGCGAGGCAGCGACGGCGACGGCGGCGCGGGGCTCAGGGCGGCCGGGCGTGCACGGCAGAGGAGGGTTAGGGCTAGAGACCACAATCGAACACCTGGCGGCCGATGAATAGTGTCTTTTCCTATTTAATCCCCATTTTAGCCTATTTCTTGTGTAAATTTGATTCTATAAATTCTAAATTTTGCATAAATGAAGTTTACTCAATATTTGTGTTATTCCAACCAATGGATCCACTCTTGATTAATTTTACCCATATTATATTTTTGTATAATTTACTTGAATTTAATTAGAGTTAATTCTTATTCTATCGCATTTAAATTTAATTGATACATATATGGTCGTGATAATATTTTACTTATTTCTATCCTCACCTAATCTTTATTTTACATTATATCTTAATTATTTCCTTTGCCAATCTAATTTTTGGGTTTTATTAATAATTAATTATTCTTTATTCGTGATCTATGAGCTCCGAAATCAAAATCCAATGAAATAGGCGAATAAAATCGGCATGATGCAATTTGTTTAAAAAGTTTTTGAAGGCCCATATTTTTTTAGGAGTTTAGATTTTTGTTGGTCAAATTTTCAGGGTGTTACACAAGCCATACAACCTTACAATATAAGGGAGTTCGTACTTATCTACTTATTACAACCAATATTGTTTAGCAAACTTATAGGATATCAATATACTGTTTCAAGCACACTGAGATAAGAGCAGCTTCATCTCCAAGTGGGACGCACCGAGATCATTGCAAATCTCCAAGTGGGTCCGTTGAGCAGTATTCGATGAACATATCGTCCATCGCATAGAGTGGAGCGACATCTTCTGGGAGAACATTGAGGTTGCTCTCTAGTTTAATAGGAGCCTGGTGAAAACTTGCAACCTCAGGTCGCTCTTCATGTGTAAGATTGAAGTAGGCTTCAAATCTTGGGTTCTCAGAAGACTTTTTGTCCTTGAGGGATTTTTGGTACAAGAGAACTAGATGTTTCGGGATGCGGCAGTCTTTAGCGACATGAGTGTCAGATCCACACCTGTTGCAATGCTTGTTGCCATTGCTACGAGGTTGTGGTGCCTTACCCTTCCCTTTTCCTTTCTTCCGACCCTTGAATTTGTGCCTGTTGTTGTTGCTTTTGCGCTTTCCAGTCAGATTCTTAGGATTATTCGAAGAATTTCCCTTGAATCCTTTCTTATTCTCAGCATTATTCTGTACAATGAAGTGCACCTCAGGCAGGGGAGCAGAGCCCGGTGGGCGCTGTTGGGCATTCTTTAAAGAAAGCTCATGGTGTCTTTCTGCCTGAGTCAATGTATGTATAAGCAGAGAATATTTCTGGAAATTGTTAGCGCAATACTGTTGAGTCAGTATCCTGTCCTCCAGAAGCATAGTTGATAGAGTTTTTTCTATCTTCTCTGCCTCCGTTGGCTCTTGTTCGCAAAACTTCAACCTGGAAAAAATGTTATGAACAACATGGTTGTATTCTGCCACAGTTTTAAAGTCCTGTAGGTGTAAATGAACCCACTCATAATTAGCCTCAGGCCAAATGAATTCCTTTTGCTGATCATAACACTCTTTTAGAGCTTTCCAAAGGTTGAGAGGGCTCATCTCTAACATGTATTAATGTTTGAGATCCTTGTGAATGTAGAGTCTCAAAAGAAAAAGGGCTGTATTGAGCTTCCTGGGCTCAATTTCCAGGTCCCCATCATTGGGTTCCTCGATTGTATTTAAAATCCCCCGAGAGGCAAAATTGATTTTGATATCAGAAGCCCAGATGGGATAGTTAGTCCCATAGAGGGCGAGTTCGTCGAACTCTTTTGTTGCCATGTCCCTACAATCATGGTTAACATTATCAATTTACAGAGGTAAATTAATAAAAACATGATATTAAGGTTGTAATCTCAATGCGAAATGTAAAACTTCATATTTTGTAATGTTTCGAAAAGATGTAGGTAATAGACCTGACAATTTGAGTTAGAATTCGAAATTAGGTGGCACAATGTGGATAATCTCCAAGTAATTAAACAGTGGAGTAGATCTCTTAATAGCGGGCAAGTTATACTTGCTGCCTAAAACACGGTCTCCAGGCAAATATATTCTGGTAAATATACCGCAACCAATGTTTAGGACTCCACTACCTTGTTTTCAACCAAATTTCAAATAATCTCATTTTTCAAAACATATTCTTGGAAAATAACACATGTGGGTAATCATCGTGAGATGGGCGAGGTGCTCGCTGCTTAGGTTATGACCAGTGCGGCCAATTTGTAGGACTCCATCGGGTAATCATCTCAAAATGTAGACCACTTTATGATGGGCGAGATACTCGCTGCCTAAGTTATGGTCGCGATGACCAAAGTATAGGACTCCATCGACATGTGATTAATTTCCAAGTCAAAATGTGAAGTGGAACATGCATTAAATCCTCCATTAATCATGTTGTACATAATTAAGAGAATTTGCTAAATCAAAGTACAAAATTTATAGAATTTTGTAAATTAATAAAGCGAGAAAGTTGAGCGTGTCTTGAAATAATATGCAAAAGGCATGTTATTAAGACAACAAATAAATTTAGTCAAACAGGGTATTTAAATAAACACCTATGTTAATAAACACATAACATCAGTGATCTAAAGGACCATTACATAATTGTTTGTACAACTGATGAACTGCTTCGACTAAATTACATAAAACATAGGGACTAAAATGTAATTGCTGCTGAAAATAAAATTAAAAACTAAATTTAAATGATAAATTGGGTGGTGGGCCGAAATCTAAAGGATTCGGCCCACCACCGTGCGGCATTGGGCCGTCAAAAAGGGGCAGCGGGGGCGCTAGGGCGTGGCCCATTAGGCCCGACAACAAAAGGCAAGGGGGGGCGTCGGGGGGAGTTAGGGTTAGGACCCTAACCGCCCCCCGCGGGATTTACGCCGCCGCCACCGTGCATTTCGCCGCCGCCCTCGCCGTTCCGTTGCCGCCGCAGCTGTGGGGCATGCCGCCGACGCCGCCGTTGGGGGCGCGATCGACGCCGCCGAGGTGCGGCGCCGAGAGGGGGCGTCACCGACGGCGCCGTTGGGGGCGCCGCCGACTCCACCGCCGTCTCCACCTTCTACCGCCGGCTCCCATCCACCACCGCCTCCACCATCTGCCGTCGCCATCCACCACCACTGCCGCTACGGCCGCCCCTCCGTCCGCCGGCGGTGGGTGTCACACCCCGAAGTTTTCCTCCCAAGCCAAAATTGTAATTTATAAATGACCCTAAGAAAATACCGGTGCAGATCAGGAGAAAACCCTAAGAAAGTAATGCAAATAATAATCGGATTTGACATGTGGAATTTTTTTTCTTGAGTTCTACATGTCGAAATTCATTAACAGGATTTTTAGTGGAATTTTCAGAGCTCTAGAAATAATTTTAACCAGTTAAAATTGAGCAAGCAATATTGTAATTCCAGGGAAAATCCTTTTTCCTTTTTCTTTTTCTTTTCCCTCCCTTTTTCCTCCTTTTTTTTCGAATGGGCCGCCGGCCCATTCTCCCCTTTCCTTCCCCCTCCCCCTTGCTGGGCCGGCCACAGGCCGAGGCCCAGCCAGGCCGCCCGCCTCCCTCCTCTCCCGGGGTCGCCGACAGGTGGGGCCCACCTGTCGGGTCTTTCCCCTTCCTCCGGCCGACGCCGCGCCCGCAACCGCCGCACCCGAAACCGCCGCCGCGTCCACGTCTCTGCCTCCTCCGGGCCACGTCGGCCACGCCCGCGCGTGCGCCGCGTCTCCCGCGCCTACTCTCCTCTCTCTCCCGCTCGCGCCCGCGCCCGAGATGGCCGGGATTCGATTTTCGAATCCCGCCTCTCTCTCTTCCCCCACTCCCCCACGTCGGCCGGCGATTCCCGCCTCTCCCGGCCACGTCCGGTCCTCTCTCCCCCTATTTAAGCATCGCCGTCGTCCCCTCTCACTTTTTCCCCATTCCGCCGTACTCTTTCGAGCCTCCCATCGCTCTCGCGCCGTGCGCCCATCCGCAGCCGCCGTTTCCGCTACTCCGGCCGCCGCTAGCCGCCGTTAGGGTCGCCGCCAGGCCGCGCCATCGCCGCCGTCGGGTTCGCGTGGCCGAGATCCACCCCGTCCACCTCTCCTCCGTCGAGGTTCGTCGCCGGAGCCCTCGTTCCCTCGCACTCGGGTGAGCACCACCTCTACCGCCGCCTTCGGCCATGGCTTCCGGTCGCCGTGGCTCATCTCCCTCTCTCTAATCCCTCTCTCCTCCTTCCTTAGGGCACCCCGAAGCTCGTCCGCTCGCCGACGTCGTCCTCCCGTGGCTTGCCGTCGCCGTTCGCCATCGTCTTCCTCCGCGCCGGCCACCCTCGGTGAGGCATCCCCTCCCCTCTTTTCCCCTTCCTCTCCTCTTAGTGCCGCGCCGCGGCTTCAAGTCGCGCGCTGTCGCCTTCGACCGCCGCCGCCTCGCGTGCCGCCGGTCGCTGCCGTCGTCGGTCGCATGCGTCGCCGGCAACGCGTTCGCGCGCGCGTCGTCGCCGTCGCCGCGGTCGGTCGGCCGGCCTTGAGCCAAGCCGAGCCGCGTGCCACCGCCCTTTCTTTCCCTCTCCCGGGTCGCTGACCAGTGGGCCCCGCATGTCGGCGCCGCTCCTCCCCGGTCCGTGGACCCGATCCGCCGTGGACCGCCCTCTCCCGGGTCGCTGACCGGTGGGCCCCGCATGTCGGCGCCGCACTCCCTCCGTGCTGACGTCAGCCCTGGAATATATTGCGCAATAAATAGGTTAAGGTTTTTCTTGTATAGTAATAAACACAGTGAATCTTCTAAAAATCATAACTAATTCATCCGAGCTCCGTTTAAGCCCATTTAAGTCTCAGTAAATCAAGAAAACTGTGCAGAATCCATTAAAAATGGTTTTGTTCCCTGTTTCAGTAGTCTTATAGCCTGTTTGCAATGTTTGCTTTGTATGTCGCTAGATTCCGTTTCCTCCGACGCTCCGGTGTACTTCGAGATAGTCGCCGAGGTTCCTCCAGCAGCAGAGCAAGGCAAGTCATGCTTGTCACTTGAACATGTTGATCCTATATTGCAAATGCTCTATTGTTTTCTTTCAAATAATGCATTGTTTTATAATATTACTATGGGATGGTTACCTATTGTTACAGCCATGCTTTTCGGATACCATGCTCCTTTGTTAGCTTGGGGTTATAACATGATTAGAGTTTGGACTAGGAATTGCTTAGCCATGCTTAGTTCAAGTAGTTCACAACGGGGAAAATCATATTAATGTTTAGACTGTTGGTTCCAATGGTGTTGTTGGATTAGTGACACCGTTTGGTGTTGGTTAATTAAAATAAACCACATGGTGGGCTGTGGGTGCATGGTTTTGCTGGTCGCACCCATGGCAGTTAAGGACCGGTTCGCGGGATGCCCTGGAAGAACTTATCGTACTTACCACAAGCCAGCGTGGGCAACGGCTGGACTTGTAGTGTATCTTTCCTCTAGTCGACGCATCCAGGCAAGGGTGGGCGTGATGGAGCGGGGCGGGCCCTGCGACGGCCTCTGTCGCTTCCGGATTCACCTAGGCACGAGAGGGGACTGCCCGTTGCCCGCTGGGGACGGGGGTGAAACCTGAGGTGTGGTGTGCTTGGCTAGAGGGGATTATGCGAAGGGTCCTGTCACGGCCTCTTTCCGGTATGTCGTGGTGGCATGTCGGCGCACGGAAACGTGTCGTGGGGCTGTGTCTTGTGGGTACAGTTGTACACCTCTGATCAGAGTAAAACTATTCGAATAGCCGTGCCCGCGGTTATGGGCGGTCAACCAGATTCACCGTGATTAGTCTCACCTTAGTGTAATATTTTAATTTGGATAGTTTAGGTGGATGGTTGGGCCTGTCGCAACATGGGTTAGCGTTGGACAGTGGATAGTTGATGTTAATTAATTATTACAACTGTTGAAATATTTCAATTTCTGTTTATAAATGCTCGCTTTATGCAAATGAACCACTTCAGCTCTTCTTTGATGATTCCCTGCATCATACCCCTATTCCGGTATGACTTGTTGAGTACAGTGGGTAGTACTCAGTCTTGCTCTACTTTTCCCAACCCCAGAGTTCGAGTTCGGGTCAGATGAAGGTTTCTCCGAGGAGTAGGCTATGTCCGTGCCGTCGAGGATGCCTGTGGAGTGGTGTTCCCGCTGCAGTTCAAGTCAAGGCTTAGCTCCTGTTGTCTTTCTTTCTTTCCGCTGCATTTATGTAAGACTTTTATGATGTTTGTAAGACGTGGATCTGAATGTCAACATTGTCGTTTGTGTACCCCGGCTGGTCCTGGACGGGTATTTTAATGCACATTCTGCTTGGAATTCTATTCGGGAATTTCTGGGCGTGACAAGTTGGTATCAGAGCCGACCTTGACCGTAGGACAAGCCAAATGGAAAAACCTAAGAGCCCTCTGAATCCTTTTCATTGCATATGTTCTTTGCAATTGGATTTGTTCCGGGAAAATTGGGATCTGTTCTTGTGGTTCAAGGGAAAAATCTTGATCGCTCGTTTAAGTGAGATTCTTCAAAACGAGTCAGTCTAGGGTTTTAGTAAAACTATTGGGATTTATTCGTCAGTCAGTTGGGATTTGATGGGTGAAATGCATTAGGTCCTAGCTCAGTAACATGGGTTGCAAGGTATTTATGCTTTGTTTGTTATTATTAATATGTATCTAATTTCTCATTATTTTATCGTTATGTGAGTCGGTCTTATTTATTCGCTCTCATGCAAAATAATCTATGCATAAAATTTTCGCTCTTATTCGTTTCCCTTATTTGAGTCTTTTATTGCTTTATTTAAATTTGGAGTCTGAGCATGCATTGATCCTACTCCTTTGTCTTCTCTAGATGGCCGGCCACCCACCCAACCACCGCGGAGAAGGCATGATCGACTTTGTGGCAGAGTTGGCACGCATGACACTGGTGGTGGGCTACCCCAACGCGCCAGAGTACACGACAATTCCACCGCCAAGTGGCGAGCTTCCTCACCGTGTTCGCTTGGAGGTCCACGGCTACGTGGGTACCTGCCTAGCTAACATGGTGGTCGAGGCATCTGGAGGCACAGCAGATCACGCCTGTCAGGAGGCAGCCTACTTGATGATGGCCAGACTACGGGAGCGCCACAACTACATCTTCCACGACACGGCGTACCGCTTCCACCCCCGTCGAGCCAACGGTGATGACGTCAGCTCCTTCCGTCCGACAGCTGGCGAGAATGACACCACCTTTGGTCACATGTGTGCTGTGATGAGGGGATTGGACAGGATGCACTCGGACCTGCACAAGGCGACCAAGGCCTTGAACGATGGGAAGCTCATGAGGATCGTCGCTCTGAAGGACGAGATAGCGCGCCTGAAGAGGGAGAACGCTCAGCTAAAGGGTCTTCCAGCGCCAGGAGGAGTCCGGATCCGCACTACGCCCCGCAAGACGACGACGGCACCCGTGCGCATCCAGCTTGCGCCCAGGAACCCACCTCCATCCGCAGCTCCCGCAGCACCTCCAGTTCCGCCCGCAGCTTCGGCAGTTCCTGCAGCTCCAGCTCCCGCGTCCGCTCTCTCCTTCGCTCCCGCATCAGCCGCCAGGGGTCCAGCCAGTGGCAATGGAGGTTGGTTGTCTGCTACTCCCAGTGGCTCAGAGTCAGGCAGTGGCGAGACTTATCTGCCAGGCTCCGGGAGTCGCTCAGAGGGACCTGGTGACGAGCAGGAGGACGCCTTCGACTCCACCGACCGCAGGAGCCGTTCCGAGCATTAGGCTCGTTTTCCATTAGTTTATCGACTGTCTAGCTTCTGCTTGTTAATTTGTGTGTTTAGGTTGCTTGTTTGGGGTTAGTCGACGGTCGATATCATGTGCCTATGATATGGCTGTCTTAATAAGGATTTTTGCTTGCTCTTTAAGTGTTTTAATTCAGATCAGAACAATTGCAGTTTTAATTCCTTTGTAATAAAGCTTAGTTCCTGAGCATCTGTTTTTCTTCTTTTCCCCGTCTGCTTTTCCCTCCAGATGGTCTACACCAGGAATGGTAGCCGCGCAACAGGCGAGGGCAGCAACGGCGAAGAACGCGCTGACGGTGTGCACCCCAGCAGTGATTCCGGCAATGGTCCGCCACCACTTCCCGAGAATTCGACCCTTGCCCAAGTTATGGCACATCAGACTCAGATGATGGCAGCCATGATGCAGCAGATGCAGCAGCAGCACCAGCAGATGCACCAGAGGATGATGCAGCACGTCGAACAGCAGCACCAGCAGTTTGGTCCCCCTCCCCCTCAGTCCAAGTTGCCTGAGTTCCTACGCGTCAGACCACCCACCTTCTCCAGCACCACCAACCCCATGGAGGCGAATGACTGGCTCCATGCCATAGAGAAGAAGCTGAATCTCCTGCAGTGCAATGATCAGGAGAAGGTCGCTTTCGCCACACACCAGGTTCAGGGTCCCGCGTCAGCTTGGTGGGACAATCACATGGCCACCCGCCCACCAGGTACTGAAGTCACATGGGCAGAGTTCTGCCGTAGCTTCAGGAAGGCGCAGGTGCCAGACGGGGTCGTGGCACAAAAGAAGAGGGAATTCCGGGCACTCCATCAGGGCAACAGGACTGTGACAGAGTACCTCCACGAGTTCAATCGCCTCGCGCGATATGCACCAGAGGATGTCCGCACCGACGCCGAGAAGCAGGAGAAGTTCATGGCGGGTCTGGATGATGAGCTGACCAACCAACTGATATCCGGGGACTACGCTGACTTTGAGAGGCTGGTTGACAAGGCAATCCGCCAGGAGGATCAACGCAACAAGATGGACAGGAAGAGGAAGGCCGCACAGTTCAGGGCACCTCAGGGAAGTCACCAGAGGCCGCGCTTCGCTCCTGGGCAGTAGGGTGGACCTACCACCATGATCGTTCGTTAGCACCGCCCGTTCAACCCTAGCAACTTTCCCCAGGGTGCCAGTGGCAGTCAGAACCACCATGGAGGTCAGTCCAACCGCGGTGCAGCTTCACGCCCACCAATGGCACCGGCACAGTCAGGCCAGCCCGCGCAAGCCAACAAGGAGACTGGAGCAAAACCAGGGTCCTGCTTCAACTGTGGCGAGCTTGGCCACTTCGCTGACAAATGCCCGAAGCCTAGGCGTGCCGGGCCAAGGTTTATCCAGGCTCGTGTCAACCACGCATCTGCGGAGGAGGCACAAGCAGCACCAGAGGTCGTACTGGGTACGTTCCCTGTTAACTCAATCCCTGCAACAGTACTTTTTGATTCTGGTGCGACGCATTCTTTCATTTCAAAGAAATTTGTCGGGATGCATGGGTTTATAAGAGAGGAACTTAGCACACCGATGCGGGTTCATACCCCAGGGAATAGCTCCACTTCGGTTCAATTCAGCCCTTCTATAACAATAGAAATTCAAAGATCACCATTTCTAGCCAACCTCATTCTTCTCGAATCCAAAGGCCTAGATGTCATTCTTGGGATGGATTGGCTGACCAAGTTCAAGGGAGTCATCGATTGTGCGAATCGCACAGTCACCTTGACCAACGAGAAGGGGGAAACGGTAGTGTACAAATCACCAGACTCACCAAAGCAAGGAGTCTCCTTGAATCAGATTGAAGCGGAAATCCCAGAGGACACCGTGGAGAGGAATTTGAGGAAATTGGAAGACATACCCATAGTCTCCGAGTATCCAGAAGTGTTCCCCGAAGACCTCACTACCATGCCACCCAAGAGAGAGATTGAATTCCGGATTGACTTGGCACCGGGAACCGCTCCAATTTACAAGAGACCGTACAGAATGGCGGCCAACGAACTAGCAGAGGTCAAGAAGCAGGTTGATGAGCAGCTGCAGAAAGGGTACATTCGACCAAGTACTTCACCTTGGGGTGCTCCGGTCATTTTTGTGGAGAAAAAGGATAAGACGAAGAGGATGTGCGTTGATTACCGCGCACTCAACGAGGTCACAATCAAGAACAAATATCCTTTACTGCGAATCGATGATTTGTTTGATCAACTGAAAGGAGCTAAAGTGTTTTCTAAGATAGACCTGCGATCAGGCTACCACCAGTTGAGAATTCGGGAAGAGGATATTCCGAAGACGGCCTTCACCACTCGGTACGGGCTATATGAGTGCACGGTTATGTCCTTCGGACTTACTAACGCACCCACATTCTTCATGAATCTGATGAACAAAGTGTTCATGGAATTTCTGGACAAGTTTGTTGTGGTGTTCATCGACGACATTCTTATCTATTCAAAGTCCGAAGAAGAACATGAACAACATCTCCGTCTGGTACTCGAGAAGTTGAGGGAGCACCAGCTATACGCCAAGTTCAGCAAGTGTGACTTCTGGTTGACGGAAGTCAAATTTCTGGGCCATGTCATTACAGCTCAGGGTGTGGCAGTCGACCCATCGAACGTGGAGTCAGTTACCAAATGGACCCCACCGAAGACCGTGTCGCAGATTCGAAGTTTTCTTGGACTTGCAGGTTATTACCGTCGATTCATCGAAAATTTCTCCAGAATCGCCCGACCCATGACTCAGTTGCTTAAGAAGGATGAGAAGTTTAAATGGACAGCCGAGTGCGATAAGAGCTTCGAGGAGCTCAAGAAGAAATTAGTATCCGCACCAGTTTTGATTCTGCCCGACCCGATGAAAGACTTCCAAGTCTATTGTGATGCATCCCGTCACGGACTTGGATGTGTCCTAATGCAAGAGGGCAGAGTGGTTGCGTATGCCTCGCGGCAGTTGCGTCCACACGAAGGGAATTATCCAACTCATGACTTGGAATTGGCAGCAGTGGTTCATGCTTTGAAGATCTGGAGGCACTATCTGATTAGCAACCGCTGCGAAGTATATACGGACCATAAGAGTCTGAAATACATCTTCACCCAACCGGACCTAAATCTCCGACAACGAAGATGGTTGGAACTAATCAAAGACTATGACATGAGTATTCACTACCACCCGGGTAAAGCCAATGTGGTGGCAGACGCTTTAACCCGAAAAAGTTACTGCACTGCCCTATGCATCGAGGGCATGTGTGAGGAATTGCGGCAGGAGTTTGAGCATCTCAACGTGGGAATTGTTGAACTCGGGTTCGTAGCCGCTCTGGAGGCACGGCCTACGCTCGTGGATCAAGTCAGAGCAGCTCAAGCAAATGATTCTGAAATAGCAGAGCTGAAAAAGAACATGAGAGTCGGAAAAGCCCAGGATTTCCACGAAGATGAGCATGGCACAATCTGGTTGGGAGAAAGATTGTGTGTACCTGACGACAAGGAACTGAAGGATCTGATACTCACCGAGGCTCATCAGACCCAGTACTCCATTCACCCAGGCAGCACTAAAATGTATCAAGACCTCAAAGAAAGGTTTTGGTGGGTCAGCATGAGGAGAGAAATAGCTGAATTCGTCGCACTCTGCGATGTTTGCCAACGAGTGAAGGCAGAGCACCAAAGACCAGCAGGTTTACTCCAACCTCTTCAAATCCCGGAATGGAAATGGGAGGAGATTGGAATGGACTTTATAACAGGACTGCCCCGGACATCATCGGGTCACGATTCGATCTGGGTAGTCGTGGATCGACTCACTAAGGTTGCTCACTTCATACCAGTACATACCACATATACGGGCAAAAGGTTGGCGGAGCTTTACCTTTCGAGAATCATGTGCCTACATGGAGTACCCAAAAAGATTGTATCTGACCGAGGGAGTCAGTTCACCTCAAAATTCTGGCAGAAGCTACAGGAAGAACTGGGGACCCGTTTAAATTTCAGCACGGCCTATCACCCGCAAACTGATGGTCAGACCGAGCGAGTCAATCAAATCTTGGAAGATATGTTGAGAGCTTGTGCTCTTGATTTTGGTGGAGCTTGGGACAAAAGCTTGCCATATGCGGAATTCTCGTACAACAACAGCTACCAGGCCAGTCTACAGATGGCACCGTTTGAAGCTTTATACGGCCGGAAGTGCCGCACACCTCTCTTCTAGGATCAGACAGGCGAACGTCAACTGTTCGGAACAGAAGTATTAGCGGAAGCAGAAGAGAAAGTCAGAATCATCAGGGAAAGATTGAGGATTGCTCAGTCTCGACAGAAGAGCTACGCGGATAACCGTCGAAGGGAGCTCACTTTTGAGGCAGGAGATTACGTGTATCTTCGTGTCACTCCGCTCCGGGGAGTACACCGGTTTCAGACGAAAGGCAAGTTGGCACCACGCTTCGTGGGACCATACAAAATCTTGGAACGAAGGGGAGAAGTTGCTTATCAGTTAGAACTTCCATCCAACATGATCGGCATCCATGACGTGTTCCATGTGTCCCAATTAAAGAAGTGCTTAAGGGTACCTGAAGAACAGGCTGATTCGGAGCACATTGATATCCAGGAGGACCTAACATATGTGGAGAAGCCGGTTCGTATACTTGATACCAGCGAAAGAAGAACCAGAAATAAGGTCACCAGGTTTTGCCGAGTTCAGTGGAGTCATCATTCAGAAGAGGAAGCAACCTGGGAAAGGGAAGATGAGTTGAAAGCCGCCCATCCGCACCTCTTCACCAGCTCCTCCGAATCTCAGGGCCGAGATTCCGTTTAAGGGGGGTAGGTTTGTCACACCCCGAAGTTTTCCTCCCAAGCCAAAATTGTAATTTATAAATGACCCTAAGAAAATACCGGTGCAGATCAGGAGAAAACCCTAAGAAAGTAATGCAAATAATAATCGGATTTGACATGTGGAATTTTTTTTCTTGAGTTCTACATGTCGAAATTCATTAACAGGATTTTTAGTGGAATTTTCAGAGCTCTAGAAATAATTTTAACCAGTTAAAATTGAGCAAGCAATATTGTAATTCCAGGGAAAATCCTTTTTCCTTTTTCTTTTTCTTTTCCCTCCCTTTTTCCTCCTTTTTTTTCGAATGGGCCGCCGGCCCATTCTCCCCTTTCCTTCCCCCTCCCCCTTGCTGGGCCGGCCGCAGGCCGAGGCCCAGCCAGGCCGCCCGCCTCCCTCCTCTCCCGGGGTCGCCGACAGGTGGGGCCCACCTGTCGGGTCTTTCCCCTTCCTCCGGCCGACGCCGCGCCCGCAACCGCCGCACCCGAAACCGCCGCCGCGTCCACGTCTCCGCCTCCTCCGGGCCACGTCGGCCACGCCCGCGCGTGCGCCGCGTCTCCCGCGCCCACTCTCCTCTCTCTCCCGCTCGCGCCCGCGCCCGAGATGGCCGGGATTCGATTTTCGAATCCCGCCTCTCTCTCTTCCCCCACTCCCCCACGTCGGCCGGCGATTCCCGCCTCTCCCGGCCACGTCCGGTCCTCTCTCCCCCTATTTAAGCATCGCCGTCGTCCCCTCACTTTTTCCCCATTCCGCCGTACTCTCTCGAGCCTCCCATCGCTCTCGCGCCGTGCGCCCATCCGCAGCCGCCGTTTCCGCTACTCCAGCCGCCGCTAGCCGCCGTTAGGGTCGCCGCCAGGCCGCGCCATCGCCGCCGTCGGGTTCGCGTGGCCGAGATCCACCCCGTCCACCTCTCCTCCGTCGAGGTTCATCACCGGAGCCCTCGTTCCCTCGCACTCGGGTGAGCACCACCTCTACCGCCGCCTTCGGCCATGGCTTCTGGTCGCCGTGGCTCATCTCCCTCTCTCTAATCCCTCTCTCCTCCTTCCTTAGGGCACCCCGAAGCTCGTCCGCTCTCCGACGTCGTCCTCCCGTGGCTTGCCGTCGCCGTTCGCCATCGTCTTCCTCCGCGCCGGCCACCCTCGGTGAGGCATCCCCTCCCCTCTTTTCCCCTTCCTCTCCTCTTAGTGCCGCACCGCCGCTTCAAGTCGCGCGCTGTCGCCTTCGACCGCCGCCGCCTCGCGTGCCGCCGGTCGCTGCCGTCGTCGGTCGCATGCGTCGCCGGCAACGCGTTCGTGCGCGCGTCGTCGCCGTCGCCGCGGTCGGTCGGCCGGCCTTGAGCCAAGCCGAGCCGCGTGCCACCGCCCTTTCTTTCCCTCTCCCGGGTCGCTGACCAGTGGGCCCCGCTTGTCGGCGCCGCTCCTCCCCGGTCCGTGGACCCGATCCGCCGTGGACCGCCCTCTCCCGGGTCGCTGACCGGTGAGCCCCGCATGTCGGCGCCGCACTCCCTCCATGCTGACGTCAGCCCTGGAATATATTGCGCAATAAATAGTTTAAGGTTTTTCTTGTATAGTAATAAACACAGTGAATCTTCTAAAAATCATAACTAATTCATCCGAGCTCCGTTTAAGCCCATTCAAGTCTCAGTAAATCAAGAAAACTGTGCAGAATCCATTAAAAATGGTTTTGTTCCCTGTTTCAGTAGTCTTATAGCCTGTTTGCAATGTTTGCTTTGTATGTCGCTAGATTCCGTTTCCTCCGACGCTCCGGTGTACTTCGAGATAGTCGCCGAGGTTCCTCCAGCAGCAGAGCAAGGCAAGTCATGCTTGTCACTTGAACATGTTGATCCTATATTGCAAATGCTCTATTGTTTTCTTTCAAATAATGCATTGTTTTATAATATTACTATGGGATGGTTACCTATTGTTACAGCCATGCTTTTCGGATACCATGCTCCTTTGTTAGCTTGGGGTTATAACATGATTAGAGTTTGGACTAGGAATTGCTTAGCCATGCTTAGTTCAACTAGTTCACAACGGGGAAAATCATATTAATGTTTAGACTGTTGGTTCCAATGGTGTTGTTGGATTAGTGACACCGTTTGGTGTTGGTTAATTAAAATAAACCACATGGTGGGCTGTGGGTGCATGGTTTTGCTGGTCGCACCCATGGCAGTTAAGGACCGGTTCGCGGGATGCCCTGGAAGAACTTATCGTACTTACCACAAGCCAGCGTGGGCAACGGCTGGACTTGTAGTGTATCTTTCCTCTAGTCGACGCATCCAGGCAAGGGTGGGTGTGATGGAGCGGGGCGGGCCCTGCGACGGCCTCTGTCGCTTCCGGATTCACCTAGGCACGAGAGGGGACTGCCCGTTGCCCGCTGGGGACGGGGGTGAAACCTGAGGTGTGGTGTGCTTGGCTAGAGGGGGTTATGCGAAGGGTCCTGTCACGGCCTCTTTCCGGTATGTCGTGGTGGCATGTCGGCGCACGGAAACGTGTCGTGGGGCTGTGTCTTGTGGGTACAGTTGTACACCTCTGATCAGAGTAAAACTATTCGAATAGCCGTGCCCGCGGTTATGGGCGGTCAACCAGATTCACCGTGATTAGTCTCACCTTAGTGTAATATTTTAATTTGGATAGTTTAGGTGGATGGTTGGGCCTGTCGCAACATGGGTTAGCGTTGGACAGTGGATAGTTGATGTTAATTAATTATTACAACTGTTGAAATATTTCAATTTCTGTTTATAAATGCTCGCTTTATGCAAATGAACCACTTCAGCTCTTCTTTGATGATTCCCTGCATCATACCCCTATTCCGGTATGACTTGCTGAGTACAGTGGGTAGTACTCAGTCTTGCTCTACTTTTCCCAACCCCAGAGTTCGAGTTCGGGTCAGATGAAGGTTTCTCCGAGGAGTAGGCTATGTCCGTGCCGTCGAGGATGCCTGTGGAGTGGTGTTCCCGCTGCAGTTCAAGTCAAGGCTTAGCTCCTGTTGTCTTTCTTTCTTTCCGCTGCATTTATGTAAGACTTTTATGATGTTTGTAAGACGTGGATCTGAATGTCAACATTGTCGTTTGTGTACCCCGGCTGGTCCTGGACGGGGATTTTAATGCACATTCTGCTTGGAATTCTATTCGGGAATTTCTGGGCGTGACAAGTTGGTATCAGAGCCGACCTTGACCGTAGGACAAGCCAAATGGAAAAACCTAAGAGCCCTCTGAATCCTTTTCATTGCATATGTTCTTTGCAATTGGATTTGTTCCGGGAAAATTGGGATCTGTTCTTGTGGTTCAAGGGAAAAATCTTGGTCGCTCGTTTAAGTGAGATTCTTCAAAACGAGTCAGTCTAGGGTTTTAGTAAAACTATTGGGATTTATTCGTCAGTCAGTTGGGATTTGATGGGTGAAATGCATTAGGTCCTAGCTCAGTAACATGGGTTGCAAGGTATTTATGCTTTGTTTGTTATTATTAATATGTATCTAATTTCTCATTATTTTATCGTTATGTGAGTCGGTCTTATTTATTCGCTCTCATGCAAAATAATCTATGCATAAAATTTTCGCTCTTATTCGTTTCCCTTATTTGAGTCTTTTATTGCTTTATTTAAATTTGGAGTCTGAGCATGCATTGATCCTACTCCTTTGTCTTCTCTAGATGGCCGGCCACCCACCCAACCACCGCGGAGAAGGCATGATCGACTTTGTGGCAGAGTTGGCACGCATGACACTGGTGGTGGGCTACCCCAACGCGCCAGAGTACACGACGATTCCACCGCTCAGTGGCGAGCTTCCTCACCGTGTTCGCTTGGAGGTCCACGGCTACGTGGGTACCTGCCTAGCTAACATGGTGGTCGAGGCATCTGGAGGCACAGCAGATCACGCCTGTCAGGAGGCAGCCTACTTGATGATGGCCAGACTACGGGAGTGCCACAACTACATCTTCCACGACACGGCGTACCGCTTCCACCCCCGTCGAGCCAACGGTGATGACGTCAGCTCCTTCCGTCCGACAGCTGGCGAGAATGACACCACCTTTGGTCACATGTGTGCTGTGATGAGGGGATTGGACAGGATGCACTCGGACCTGCACAAGGCGACCAAGGCCTTGAACGATGGGAAGCTCATGAGGATCGTCGCTTTGAAGGACGAGATAGCGCGCCTGAAGAGGGAGAACGCTCAGCTAAAGGGTCTTCCAGCGCCAGGAGGAGTCCGGATCCGCACTACGCCCCGCAAGACGACGACGGCACCCGTGCGCATCCAGCTTGCGCCCAGGAACCCACCTCCATCCGCAGCTCCCGCAGCACCTCCAGTTCCGCCCGCAGCTCCGGCAGTTCCTGCAGCTCCAGCTCCCGCGTCCGCTCTCTCCTTCGCTCCCGCATCAGCCGCCAGGGGTCCAGCCAGTGGCAATGGAGGTTGGTTGTCTGCTACTCCCAGTGGCTCAGAGTCAGGCAGTGGCGAGACTTATCTGCCAGGCTCCGGGAGTCGCTCAGAGGGACCTGGTGACGAGCAGGAGGACGCCTTCGACTCCACCGACCGCAGGAGCCGTTCCGAGCATTAGGCTCGTTTTCCATTAGTTTATCGACTGTCTAGCTTCTGCTTGTTAATTTGTGTGTTTAGGTTGCTTGTTTGGGGTTAGTCGACGGTCGATATCATGTGCCTATGATATGGCTGTCTTAATAAGGATTTTTGCTTGCTCTTTAAGTGTTTTAATTCAGATCAGAACAATTGCAGTTTTAATTCCTTTGTAATAAAGCTTAGTTCCTGAGCATCTGTTTTTCTTCTTTTCCCCGTCTGCTTTTCCCTCCAGATGGTCTACACCAGGAATGGTAGCCGCGCAACAGGCGAGGGCAGCAACGGCGAAGAACGCGCTGACGGTGTGCACCCCAGCAGTGATTCCGGCAATGGTCCGCCACCACTTCCCGAGCATCCGACCCTTGCCCAAGTTATGGCACATCAGACTCAGATGATGGCAGCCATGATGCAGCAGATGCAGCAGCAGCACCAGCAGATGCACCAGAGGATGATGCAGCACGTCGAACAGCAGCACCAGCAGTTTGGTCCCCCTCCCCCTCAGTCCAAGTTGCCTGAGTTCCTACGCGTCAGACCACCCACCTTCTCCAGCACCACCAACCCCATGGAGACGAATGACTGGCTCCATGCCATAGAGAAGAAGCTGAATCTCCTGTAGTGCAATGATCAGGAGAAGGTCGCTTTCACCACACACAAGCTTCAGGGTCCCGCGTCAGCTTGGTGGGACAATCACATGGCCACCCGCCCACCAGGTACTGAAGTCACATGGGCAGAGTTCTGCCGTAGCTTCAGGAAGGCGCAGGTGCCAGACGGGGTCGTGGCACAAAAGAAGAGGGAATTCCGGGCACTCCATCAGGGCAACAGGACTGTGACAGAGTACCTCCACGAGTTCAATCGCCTCGCGCGATATGCACCAGAGGATGTCCGCACCGACGCCGAGAAGCAGGAGAAGTTCATGGCGGGTCTGGATGATGAGCTGACCAACCAACTGATATCCGGGGACTACGCTGACTTTGAGAGGCTGGTTGACAAGGCAATCCGCCAGGAGGATCAACGCAACAAGATGGACAGGAAGAGGAAGGCCGCACAGTTCAGGGCACCTCAGGGAAGTCACCAGGGGCCGCGCTGCGCTCCTGGGCAGCAGGGTGGACCTACCACCATGATCGTTCGTCAGCACCGCCCGTTCAACCCTAGCAACTTTCCCCAGGGCGCCAGTGGCAGTCAGAACCACCATGGAGGTCAGTCCAACCGCGGTGCAGCTTCACGCCCACCAATGGCACCGGCACAGTCAGGCCAGCCCGCGCAAGCCAAGAAGGAGACTGGAGCAAAACCAGGGTCCTGCTTCAACTGTGGCGAGCTTGGCCACTTCGCTGACAAATGCCCGAAGCCTAGGCGTGCCGGGCCAAGGTTTATCCAGGCTCGTGTCAACCACGCATCTGCGGAGGAGGCACAAGCAGCACCAGAGGTCGTACAGGGTACGTTCCCTGTTAACTCAATCCCTGCAACAGTACTTTTTGATTCTGGTGCGACGCATTCTTTCATTTCAAAGAAATTTGTCGGGATGCATGGGTTTATAAGAGAGGAACTTAGCACACCGATGCGGGTTCATACCCCAGGGAATAGCTCCACTTCGGTTCAATTCAGCCCTTCTATAACAATAGAAATTCAAAGATCACCATTTCTAGCCAACCTCATTCTTCTCGAATCCAAAGGCCTAGATGTCATTCTTGGGATGGATTGGCTGACCAAGTTCAAGGGAGTCATCGATTGTGCGAATCGCACAGTCACCTTGACCAACGAGAAGGGGAAACGGTAGTGTACAAATCACCAGACTCACCAAAGCAAGGAGTCTCCTTGAATCAGATTGAAGCGGAAATCCCAGTGGACACCGTGGAGAGGAATTTGAGGAAATTGGAAGACATACCCATAGTCTCCGAGTATCCAGAAGTGTTCCCCGAAGACCTCACTACCATGCCACCCAAGAGAGAGATTGAATTCCGGATTGACTTGGCACCGGGAACCGCTCCAATTTACAAGAGACCGTACAGAATGGCGGCCAACGAACTAGCAGAGGTCAAGAAGCAGGTTGATGAGCAGCTGCAGAAAGGGTACATTCGACCAAGTACTTCACCTTGGGGTGCTCCGGTCATTTTTGTGGAGAAAAAGGATAAGACGAAGAGGATGTGCGTTGATTACCGCGCACTCAACGAGGTCACAATCAAGAACAAATATCCTTTACCGCGAATCGATGATTTGTTTGATCAACTGAAAGGAGCTAAAGTGTTTTCTAAGATAGACCTGCGATTAGGCTACCACCAGTTGAGAATTCGGGAAGAGGATATTCCGAAGATGGCCTTCACCACTCGGTACGGGCTATATGAGTGCACGGTTATGTCCTTCGGACTTACTAACGCACCCACATTCTTCATGAATCTGATGAACAAAGTGTTCATGGAATTTCTGGACAAGTTTGTTGTGGTGTTCATCGACGACATTCTTATCTATTCAAAGTCCGA
This sequence comes from Oryza sativa Japonica Group, assembly GCF_034140825.1. Taxonomy (NCBI): domain Eukaryota; kingdom Viridiplantae; phylum Streptophyta; class Magnoliopsida; order Poales; family Poaceae; genus Oryza; species Oryza sativa. Next base: position 12,814,830 of record NC_089044.1, on the reverse strand, counting down.
AGAAGAACATGAACAACATCTCCGTCTGGTACTCGAGAAGTTGAGGGAGCACCAGCTATATGCCAAGTTCAGCAAGTGTGACTTCTGGTTGACGGAAGTCAAATTTCTGGGCCATGTCATTACAGCTCAGGGTGTGGCAGTCGACCCATCGAACGTGGAGTTAGTTACCAAATGGACCCCACCGAAGACCGTGTCGCAGATTCGAAGTTTTCTTGGACTTGTAGGTTATTACCGTCGATTCATCGAAAATTTCTCCAGAATCGCCCGACCCATGACTCAGTTGCTTAAGAAGGATGAGAAGTTTAAATGGACAGCCGAGTGCGATAAGAGCTTCGAGGAGCTCAAGAAGAAATTAGTATCCGCACCAGTTTTGATTCTGCCCGACCCGATGAAAGACTTCCAAGTCTATTGTGATGCATCCCGTCACGGACTTGGATGTGTCCTAATGCAAGAGGGCAGAGTGGTTGCGTATGCCTCGCGGCAGTTGCGTCCACACGAAGGGAATTATCCAACTCATGACTTGGAATTGGCAGCAGTGGTTCATGCTTTGAAGATCTGGAGGCACTATCTGATTGGCAACTGCTGCGAAGTATATACGGACCATAAGAGTCTGAAATACATCTTCACCCAACCGGACCTAAATCTCCGACAACGAAGATGGTTGGAACTAATCAAAGACTATGACATGAGTATTCACTACCACCCAGGTAAAGCCAATGTGGTGGCAGACGCTTTAACCCGAAAAAGTTACTGCACTGCCCTATGCATCGAGGGCATGTGTGAGGAATTGCGGCAGGAGTTTGAGCATCTCAACGTGGGAATTGTTGAACTCGGGTTCGTAGCCGCTCTGGAGGCATGGCCTACGCTCGTGGATCAAGTCAGAGCAGCTCAAGCAAATGATTCTGAAATAGCAGAGGTGAAAAAGAACATGAGAGTCGGAAAAGCCCGGGATTTCCACGAAGATGAGCATGGCACAATCTGGTTGGGAGAAAGATTGTGTGTACCTGACAACAAGGAACTGAAGGATCTGATACTCACCGAGGCTCATCAGACCCAGTACTCCATTCACCCAGGCAGCACTAAAATGTATCAAGACCTCAAAGAAAGGTTTTGGTGGGTCAGCATGAGGAGAGAAATAGCTGAATTCGTCGCACTCTGCGATGTTTGCCAACGAGTGAAGGCAGAGCACCAAAGACCAGCAGGTTTACTCCAACCTCTTCAAATCCCGGAATGGAAATGGGAGGAGATTGGAATGGACTTTATAACAGGACTACCCCGGACATCATCGGGTCACGATTCGATCTGGGTAGTCGTGGATCGACTCACTAAGGTTGCTCACTTCATACCAGTACATACCACATATACGGGCAAAAGGTTGGCGGAGCTTTACCTTTCGAGAATCATGTGCCTACATGGAGTACCCAAAAAGATTGTATCTGACCGAGGGAGTCAGTTCACCTCAAAATTCTGGCAGAAGCTACAGGAAGAACTGGGGACCCGTTTAAATTTCAGCACGGCCTATCACCCGCAAACTGATGGTCAGACCGAGCGAGTCAATCAAATCTTGGAAGATATGTTGAGAGCTTGTGCTCTTGATTTTGGTGGAGCTTGGGACAAAAGCTTGCCATATGCGGAATTCTCGTACAACAACAGCTACCAGGCCAGTCTACAGATGGCACTGTTTGAAGCTTTATACGGCCGGAAGTGCCGCACACCTCTCTTCTGGGATCAGACAGGCGAACGTCAACTGTTCGGAACAGAAGTATTAGCGGAAGCAGAATCGAAAGTCAGAATCATCAGGGAAAGATTGAGGATTGCTCAGTCTCGACAGAAGAGCTACGCGGATAACCGTCGAAGGGAGCTCACTTTTGAGGCAGGAGATTACGTGTATCTTCGTGTCACTCCGCTCCGGGGAGTACACCGGTTTCAGACGAAAGGCAAGTTGGCACCACGCTTCGTGGGACCATACAAAATCTTGGAACGAAGGGGAGAAGTTGCTTATCAGTTAGAACTTCCATCCAACATGATCGGCATCCATGACGTGTTCCATGTGTCCCACTTAAAGAAGTGCTTAAGGGTACCTGAAGAACAGGCTGATTCGGAGCACATTGATATCCAGGAGGACCTAACATATGTGGAGAAGCCGGTTCGTATACTTGATACCAGCGAAAGAAGAACCAGAAATAAGGTCACTAGGTTTTGCCGAGTTCAGTGGAGTCATCATTCAGAAGAGGAAGCAACCTGGGAAAGGGAAGATGAGTTGAAAGCCGCCCATCCGCACCTCTTCACCAGCTCCTCCGAATCTCGGGGCCGAGATTCCGTTTAAGGGGGGTAGGTTTGTCACACCCCGAAGTTTTCCTCCCAAGCCAAAATTGTAATTTATAAATGACCCTAAGAAAATACCGGTGCAGATCAGGAGAAAACCCTAAGAAAGTAATGCAAATAATAATCGGATTTGACATGTGGAATTTTTTTTCTTGAGTTCTACATGTCGAAATTCATTAACAGGATTTTTAGTGGAATTTTCAGAGCTCTAGAAATAATTTTAACCAGTTAAAATTGAGCAAGAAATATTGTAATTCCAGGGAAAATCCTTTTTCCTTTTTCTTTTTCTTTTCCCTCCCTTTTTCCTCCTTTTTTTTCGAATGGGCCGCCGGCCCATTCTCCCCTTTCCTTCCCCCTCCCCCTTGCTGGGCCGGCCGCAGGCCGAGGCCCAGCCAGGCCGCCCGCCTCCCTCCTCTCCCGGGGTCGCCGACAGGTGGGGCCCACCTGTCGGGTCTTTCCCCTTCCTCCGGCCGACGCCGCGCCCGCAACCGCCGCACCCGAAACCGCCGCCGCGTCCACGTCTCCGCCTCCTCCGGGCCACGTCGGCCACGCCCGCGCGTGCGCCGCGTCTCCCGCGCCCACTCTCCTCTCTCTCCCGCTCGCGCCCACGCCCGAGATGGCCGGGATTCGATTTAATCCCGCCTCTCTCTCTTCCCCCACTCCCCCACGTCGGCCGGCGATTCCCGCCTCTCCCGGCCACGTCCGGTCCTCTCTCCCCCTATTTAAGCATCGCCGTCGTCCCCTCTCACTTTTTCCCCATTCCGCCGTACTCTCTCGAGCCTCCCATCGCTCTCGCGCCGTGCGCCCATCCGCAGCCGCCGTTTCCGCTACTCCGGCCGCCGCTAGCCGCCGTTAGGGTCGCCGCCAGGCCGCGCCATCGCCGCCGTTGGGTTCGCGTGGCCGAGATCCACCCCGTCCACCTCTCCTCCGTCGAGGTTCGTCGCCGGAGCCCTCGTTCCCTCGCACTCGGGTGAGCACCACCTCTACCGCCGCCTTCGGCCATGGCTTCCGGTCGCCGTGGCTCATCTCCCTCTCTCTAATCCCTCTCTCCTCCTTCCTTAGGGCACCCCGAAGCTCGTCCGCTCGCCGACGTCGTCCTCCCGTGGCTTGCCGTCGCCGTTCGCCATCGTCTTCCTCCGCGCCGGCCACCCTCGGTGAGGCATCCCCTCCCCTCTTTTCCCCTTCCTCTCCTCTTAGTGCCGCGCCGCCGCTTCAAGTCGCGCGCTGTCGCCTTCGACCGCCGCCGCCTCGCGTGCCGCCGGTCGCTGCCGTCGTCGGTCGCATGCGTCGCCGGCAACGCGTTCGCGCGCGCGTCGTCGCCGTCGCCGCGGTCGGTCGGCCGGCCTTGAGCCAAGCCGAGCCGCGTGCCGCCGCCCTTTCTTTCCCTCTCCCGGGTCGCTGACCAATAGGCCCCGCATGTCGGCGCCGCTCCTCCCCGGTCCGTGGACCCGATCCGCCGTGGACCGCCCTCTCCCGGGTCGCTGACCGGTGGGCCCCGCATGTCGGCGCCGCACTCCCTCCATGCTGACGTCAGCCCTGGAATATATTGCGCAATAAATAGTTTAAGGTTTTTCTTGTATAGTAATAAACACAGTGAATCTTCTAAAAATCATAACTAATTCATCCGAGCTCCGTTTAAGCCCATTCAAGTCTCAGTAAATCAAGAAAACTGTGCAGAATCCATTAAAAATGGTTATGTTCCCTGTTTCAGTAGTCTTATAGCCTGTTTGCAATGTTTGCTTTGTATGTTGCTAGATTCCGTTTCCTCCGACGCTCCGGTGTACTTCGAGATAGTCGCCGAGGTTCCTCCAGCAGCAGAGCAAGGCAAGTCATGCTTGTCACTTGAACATGTTGATCCTATATTGCAAATGCTCTATTGTTTACTTTCAAATAATGCATTGTTTTATAATATTACTATGGGATGGTTACCTATTGTTACAGCCATGCTTTTCGGATACCATGCTCCTTTGTTAGCTTGGGGTTATAACATGATTAGAGTTTGGACTAGGAATTGCTTAGCCATGCTTAGTTCAACTAGTTCACAACGGGGAAAATCATATTAATGTTTAGACTGTTGGTTCCAATGGTGTTGTTGGATTAGTGACACCGTTTGGTGTTGGTTAATTAAAATAAACCACATGGTGGGCTGTGGGTGCATGGTTTTGCTGGTCGCACCCATGGCAGTTAAGGACCGGTTCGCGGGATGCCCTGGAAGAAATTATCGTACTTACCACAAGCCAGCGTGGGCAACGGCTGGACTTGTAGTGTATCTTTCCTCTAGTCGACGCATCCAGGCAAGGGTGGGCGTGATGGAGCGGGGCAGGCCCTGCGACGGCCTCTGTCGCTTCCGGATTCACCTAGGCACGAGAGAGGACTGCCCGTTGCCCGCTGGGGACGGGGGTGAAACCTGAGGTGTGGTGTGCTTGGCTAGAGGGGGTTATGCGAAGGGTCCTGTCACGGCCTCTTTCCGGTATGTCGTGGTGGCATGTCGGCGCACGGAAACGTGTCGTGGGGCTGTGTCTTGTGGGTACAGTTGTACACCTCTGATCAGAGTAAAACTATTCGAATAGCCGTGCCCGCGGTTATGGGCGGTCAACCAGATTCACCGTGATTAGTCTCACCTTAGTGTAATCTTTTAATTTGGATAGTTTAGGTGGATGGTTGGGCCTGTCGCAACATGAGTTAGCGTTGAACAGTGGATAGTTGATGTTAATTAATTATTACAACTGTTTAAATCTTTCAATTTCTGTTTATAAATGCTCGCTTTATGCAAATGAACCACTTCAGCTCTTCTTTGATGATTCCCTGCATCATACCCCTATTCCGGTATGACTTGCTGAGTACAGTGGGTCGTACTCAGTCTTGCTCTACTTTTCCCAACCCCAGAGTTCGAGTTCGGGTCAGATGAAGGTTTCTCCGAGGAGTAGGCTATGTCCGTGCCGTCGAGGATGCCTGTGGAGTGGTGTTCCCGCTGCAGTTCGAGTCAAGGCTTAGCTCCTGTTGTCTTTCTTTCTTTCCGCTACATTTATGTAAGACTTTTATGATGTTTGTAAGACGTGGATCTGAATGTCAACATTGTCATTTGTGTACCCCGGCTGGTCCTGGACGGGGATTTTAATGCACATTCTGCTTGGAATTCTATTCGGGAATTTCTGGGCGTGACAGTTGGCCGGCCGGATTAGGCCGACGGCTCTCGATCCTCGTCGGAATCGGAAGCCGGCCGAGCCTGTACGCCATTCCCCGGCACCCCGTTAGGTAGTGTACGGCTAGGAGAGCCATGGGGAACGGCGATGAAGGTGTGTCGAAGGCCAGGACGGCGAGCGGCGGCTTCACCGGCGTGACGACGAGACGAAGACGGATTGAAGAAGGGCGGCTCCCCCGTGCGCGCAGCCAGGGTACCGGTCCAGCCGGACTCCGGTGGCGCGGGCGTGGGGGAACGGCGTCGGCGTCGGCTTGGTGTCGGTGGAGGTGGTGGAGAAGCAGTTGATGGTGGCGGCAGCGACTCCATCTCCGGGGAAAGATCGCATGGTTCGCCGGGCAGTGTCACCACTACAGTCCAACCGTGGTAGGTGCAGTGCTGCACCCCCTGCACAAGGATCCGGCGAGGTTCTTCGGCAACCGGAGGCGGAGAAGGAGGCGCGACAGGAACGGGCGGGGGAACCACAACCGGAGTTGCAGTCACACGGCGGCGAGGGTAGTGGCGGCGGCCACCAACCCTAGCCCTGCCTCCGCGGGATCCCCGGTGCGTACTCCTCATTGGTCGGTGAAGAAGATGGTGGAGCCGGCGTGCGTGCTGATGGCGAGGGAGGCCGAGAACGGCATCCATGATCCAATGAAAGGTAGGCATCGTACCTTCTCTGATGATTCTTCTGTTCGCTTTTTTTGTTAGATCAAAAGCGATGTTTCTTCCTTCTTTCACTTCGCGATCTCCTTCGCGAGAGCGAAAGTGCTGATAACGTATTAAATGTGGATAAGATTGATAGAGCAAAAGGGATTGAGCGAGAGAGAAAATGGCATACAAGAATGTAGGGAATGAAAAGAGCGGATCCTTTATTGATAATAGTGTTACAATATATAGGGGGGAGAGAGGCGGCAACCAGAGACGCGATGGTTTGGGAACCATCGTGTCCGTTGCTAGAATTGCCGTGAGGCGAGAAGAGGTGTGAGGCATGACCAACCGTCGTGTCCCAGAATTGATTGCTGCTCTATCTATTTAGATGGATGAGATCACCCAAATATTTCATAACACAAGTATCAGTATGGCGCTGTTATTTTTCAAATTATTCACTAGACTATTCTAACCAATTATTTAATTATAAATATATGTTGTCATAAAACCTTTCTTTACTACTGATACATGCATGCATGGTTTCCCGGTTATTTAATTTAAGCTTTTTATTAAGATTTTTTTTAAAATGTTTTATTCCTTACAAAATAGATTGTTTGAGATTGTTATCCACTCAATAATTTAAATCATACTATTGCGTAAACTAATTAATCACACACGGTCATCACTGAACATGTGCTGCTTCAGCAGCAGCTTAATTGATCGGCCATCGCTTCTGCATTTTCTTTTTCCTTAGTGCTTTTTTTTTAATTTACTTTTGGGTCATCTATCTAACTAAGTTGGTCGTGTTGGGTCGTTGGGTCATGTGCTGTAGATATGCCTTAATTAGCTGCGGGGGACGCCTATGCGTGCGTGGTCAGCATCACGTACGGATGTTCGATCGGTTCGTCTTCTAAACGTGCATGTCAAATGTCACTACTACAAAAATGATTTTTCTGTACGAGGCCCCATCATTTTTCCATGCGGATCATAACTAGTGGCGTCTGTAAAAATCGAGGGTTATTTTTCCATACGGCTGCTTAAGTGGCCCGTATGGAAAAATCGATTTTCCCATACGGACCTCTTAAGAGGGCCGCATGCAAAAATGAGCTTATTTTTGCATGCGGCTCACTTAAGCGTCCGCATGGAAAAATTGATTTTTCCATACCGGCCACTTAAGCAGCCGTATGTGAAAATAAAAATTGAAAAATTTAAAACTAGTATATTCACTCATATGAACTCCAAATTGGATGATTCTTTTTCCTAAATGTTTCTAAAATCATGCTCTATCATATTATTGTGTTCTTACTGGTATTATATTGGCTATTTTTTCTTGTGACTTTGTTTTATCAATTAAAAATTTGAATTTCAAAACTTCAAATAATATTTTGAAGTAGTAAATGATTTCATCTGAAAAAATCATCAATAACAAAGTTGCATAACTCATCAAGATCTATATCTTATATTTTGGTCATTTCTTCATCCGACAAATTGATTTGTAAGATTGTTCACGAAATGTACATCTCTTATATATTCTATATAAGAGATGTACATTTCGTGAACAATCTTACAAATCAATTTGTCGGATGAAGAAATGACCAAAATAGAAGTTATAGATATTGATGAGTTATGCAACTTTGTTATTGATGACTTTTTCAGTTGAAATCATTTAGTATTTGAAAATGTTGCTTGAAGTTGTCATAATTTGAAATTCATATTCAAACTGTTCAAACAAAGTCATATAGAAAAATGACCAATACAAAAGTTATAGATCTTGATAAGTAATACAACTTTGTTTTTGATAACTTTTCCATTTGAAATCATTTACTACCTGAAAAATTATTTGAATTTCTTATATTTTAAAATTCAAATTTTATATAGTTCAATCAAACTCGGATGAAGAAATGACCAAAAGAAAATTGGTAGATCTAAACGAGTTCTACAACTTTGTTTTTGGCAACTTTTTCATATAAGTTCATTTAATATCATAAAATTTGATTTGAAGTTCTCACATTTTTAAATTAAATTTTTAATAACTATTTTCGCATGCGGTCTACCTAAGGAGCCGCATGTAAAAATCTATTTTTTCATGCGGCTCATTTAAGTGGATCGCATGTAATTTTTTCCCTCCTCACCACTTCAAAAAATTTTCTCACCCTCTCTTTGATATATATCTCACCCTCTCTTTTTCTCTCTTCCTCTCTCTCACTCTCTTTCTCTTGCTCTCTCTCTTTCTCTCCTCGATCTGCGCCCGGCTGAGGAACCGGCACCGGGAGCGGGCGGCGGGCGCCGCGACCGAGCAGCGGGCGGCGGGAGCCGCGACGAGAAGGCGGCGGTGGGAGCGAGCGGTGGCGGCAGATGGGAGCGAGCGGCGGCGATGGATGGTGGCGGGCGACGGCCGGGCGGCACGGATCCGGCGCAGGGGCCCTCCCTCGCGCGGATCTGGCGGCGGCGGCGTGAGCGAGCACCGGCGGCGGATGGTGGCAGGCGACGGCCGGGCGGCGCGGATCCGGCGCAGGGGGCCCTCTCTCGCGCGGATCTGGCGGCGGCGGCGGATGGGAGCGAGCGGTGGCGGCGGGAGCGAGCAGCCGGCGGCGGGAGTGAGCGGCGGCGGCGCATGGGTGATGACGTCGACGACGACGACGACGACCCCGACGACGACGACGAGTGGGCGACAACGATGACGTCGCGGGTGGTGGCGGCTGCGGCAACCCCGACGGCGACGATCCGGCGGCGGCGAGCCTCGTCCCGCCCGGATCCCGTGGCGGCGGGCCTCGTCCCGCCCAGATCCGGCGGCGGGAGTGGCCGGCGGGATCGGGGGCGGCGGGAGCGGGAGCTGGCGGCGGCGGCGGGAGCGGGGGCAAGTCGTGGGCTGCGGCTAGGGTTTGTTTGTTTTTTTGGAATTTTATTTTTTTTGGCGGTTTTTTCTCTTTGCATGCGGTCGGCTTAAGCGCGCGCATGCAAAAATCCGATTTTTGCATGCGGGTGCCCTGGCCGCATGGAAAGATGGCGATCTTTGCAGACGATTTCTCGCATGCGGCTGGCCCAACCGCATGCGAAAATCGTGTTCGCCCGTTTGCAAAAACCAATTCTGTAGTAGTGTGTATATCTTATACGTATAAACTAAATATAAAGTTTATATATAGTTAGTTGACCCCGATGACTAAATCAAGTCCTCAACCATTATATTCCATGCCCTCTAGCTACTCATACAATTGTACTAATTGAAAGATGCCATATATTAAGCTAGGACTAGGACTTTATAGTACTCATATATATATATATATATATATATATATATATATATATATATATATATATATATATATATATATATATATATATATATATATATATATATATATATATATATATATATATATATATATATATATATATATATATATATATATATATTTGCGCTGGTTCTTTCTTTTATATGTTATGGAAATATCGACGTGGTCTCCAATTAATAGTACATAGTGCATAGCATATAGTATATAATACTAAAAGTTATCATTGCTTGTATGTACCTCGTCAGCTTGTAGGTATATACGCATATATAGTTAGTTGACCTCGATGACTAAATCGAGTCCTCGACCATTATATTCCATGCCCTCTAGCTACTCATACAGTTGTACTAATTGAAAGATGCCATTAAGCTAAGACTTTATATAGTCGTATATATATATATATATATATATATATATATATATATTTGCGCTGGCTCTTTCTTTTAAATGTTAGTGAAATATCGACGTGGTCTTCAATTAATAGTACATAGTACATGTAGTGTATAATACTAAAAGTTATCATTGCTTATTTTGATTATATACTCCCTCCATCCCAAAATATTTGACGCCGTTGACTTTTTTAAAAATGTTTGACCGTTCGTGTTATTCAAGAAAATTAAGTAATTATTAATTCTTTTCCTATCATTTGATTTATTGTTAAATATACTTTTATATATACATATAGTTTTACACATTTCACAGAATTTTGAATTAGACGAACGGTCAAATATGTTTAAAAAAGTCAACGGCGTAAAATATTTAGGGAAGGAGGGAGTATATGTTAGTGAAAATCACTAAACATGTTTTTTTGAAAAATTTCATCAAATATCACTATATGTGTGATAGTTGACTCGTTATACATATATTTTTTTTGTGTACGAAACTACCAATTAGTATCGAAACTACCTAAAAAATATTTTACATACGACCAAAACTTATTTTTACGTGGGGTTGAGCCGTTCATCTATCCAAAAGTGTTTACGAAAATTGTTATTTTTCCATGCGGATGTCACACCTGCACTCAAAAATCATCATTCTGGTAGGGTAATTATTCATGTGATATTGAATCATCTCTATAACTCTATAGTCCCCCGGGCTAATAATACTTATCGTTTTAGATAAGGGTGGGGTCAAACTTTAGAATCTTTGATTATGAATCATTTTTCAAATATGGTGACTACATCGTATAGATTAGTTTTAAAAAGTACTTTAATAAAATCATATATTTACTAACACTTTATACATATTATAATGAAAAATAATGGTCAAATTTGTTTTTGGAGACCGTGATCTTGTCCAAAACGACAAGTATTATCAACCTAGAGTGAGTATATGATAAGCATTTCTCAACCCTTTGGTTTGCATAAAATCGTTTTTCTTAATTACCTCTTTTAAAACTATAGTGTACAGTTCCTTTTAATTATTTCACACTTAATTTCACACTGCAGATGAAAATACATTATTTCCCCAGAGAAAGGTTGCATGCAGAAATGTTGCAGGAAAGAAGAAAGTTTGACTGTGTTTAGATCCAGAAGCGTAAAGTTTTGTCGTGTCACATCGGATATACGGACACATTTCAAGTATTAAACGTAGACTAATAACAAAACAAATTACAGAATCCTCTTGTAAACTGCGATACGAATTTATTAAGGGCCCCTTTGATTTGTAGGAAAAATATAGGAATTTTGGAGGATTTCAATCCTATGGAAAAAAAATCCTATGGAGGCCTTTGAAACAAAGGATTGAATCCTATCCAATCCTTTAAAATTCCAATGAAATGGGTAATCCTATGCACATTTTGGAGAAAAGTTAGCAAGAGGTCTAACCTCTTGGAATATTTCCTCTGAGTCTATCTCTCTCATCTGATTCCTGCGTTTTTTCTGTGGTCCAATCAAACGCCCATTCCTATGTTTTTCCTGTGTTTTGCAATCCTCTGTTTTACAATTATATTCCTGTCAGAATATTGTGTTTTTTCTATTCCTCTGTTTTTTCATTCCTACGATTCAAAGGGGCCCTAAGCCTAATTAATCCGTCATTAGCAAATGTTTACTGTAGCACCATACTGTCAGATCATGGAGTAATTAGAATTAAAAGATTCATCTCGCAATTTACACGCAATATGTGTAATTAGTTATTTTTTTGTTTAACTTTAATACTCGTTGCATGTGTTCAAACATCGATGTGATATACTCCCTTCGTTTCTAAATATTTGACACCGTTGATTTTTTAGTATATGTTTGACTATTCGTCTTATTCAAAAATTTTTGTGAAATATATAAAACTATATGTAAGTATATTTAACAATGAATTAAATGATAGAAAAAGAATTAATAATTGCTTAAATTTTTTTGAATAAGACGAATGATCAAACATGTTTTAAAAAGTTAACGGTATCAAATATTTAAAAAGGGAGGAAGTATATATAGGGTGAAAAAATTTACCGGGATCAAAACAGGACCTTTGTTATCTATATGGTATATATCCGAGCATTGATCCGGTTGGTGGCTCGGTGCACATGTCAAAATTAATAAACTTCCGCGCGCGGACGCCGTCGCCGTGCCACCGTCAAACATCGACCTCATCTCATCTCACGAAGACATGACAATATGATATATACACGTTATGACCAAGATGCGGTATAGTTGGGCAGATGTGACTAAGATATATTAATTTTTCCCGACTTTTTGAAAAAAAAAACGATGAGGTTGAAAATGACTGCTTTTTCTAAAAGAAAAGGAAAAATAGAAAGAGCACGGACAGAAGAATGAACGTGCTCATTAATTTAATTGCTGGCTCGCAATTGTACAAACCATATACAATTATCTAATTCTTTTAACTTGTGATTTTCTTAAATAGTTGTCTCTTTATTTTATAAAGAGTAAATTTCACAAAACTACATATTTTGTGGTTCAAGTTGAAAAAAACCACACACATTTTGACACTTGGCACTTAAGTACATGTATTTTGGTTATGTAGTTTCACAAAACTACACTATCGATGTATAGATTCACTCGCGAGATGATGTGGCTGTTTCACCTAGGACGAGGACATGGCATCCTATTATCAGCCATCGGACGAAATTAATATGATGCCACGTCCTCAGACTAGATGAAACAACCACATCATATCACGGATGAATCTATTCATCGATAGTGTGTTTTTGTAAAACTAAACTACCAAAATATATGTGTGGTTTTCTACAACTTAAACCATAAAACATGTAGTTTTGTGAAATTTACTCTTTTATAAAATTATGAAACAACAACATGATTATATTGGTTCTAAAAATCACAACACCGTCCTTTACTCCATTGCCGTCCATTTATTATTTGTTTGTATGGTCTGCCACAACTTATGTTTATCCTCCCTAGGATCTTTACATAATTAATAGAGTTCATCGTCTCGTCGTGTTTCGGTTTTTATACCTTTTATTAGAAGTCCCACCAAATGCTCTCATTTTACTCTTTACAACCAGCCTGCCACCCTCGTATTTATTATCATTAGGATTTTAAAAATCAAAAATAATCAACGTTGGATTTTCTTTAATTTTCTATAAGTCCTGTCAATCGCCGCAACCCTACTAGTTCACGACCTGTCTACCGCTCCTACTCATCGTTATTAGAATTCTAAAAATCGAACCTAATCATTATTTTGGTTTTGTTGAATAGTTTCTAGGTTAGATGTCCTATTAATTGCCACCACCCTACTTATTTATGGCTAGCCCGTTGCTTCTTTCTTTATTATCTATGATCATTGTGTTCTGGATAAAATGTTCTTTCAATATTTCATTTTTTTATTATGAGTTTTTATTATCTCTAAATTCTATTCCAACTTTAACTCTCTTTTTTATAATTCACAAATTTAATTTATTTTTAATTAATTGTATTATGTTATACATTGTTTGTTCTTTCATTGTTCCTTATTTTTTATTCCAAATTTTAATCATTTCTAAATTTTATTCCTACCTCCGGTTTTTTATTTTTCTAATTTCACCAATGATTTTACTTTTTATAAAATTTTAATTAATCTCGTGTTGTATTCTACATGGTCTCTTCCTGCAGTACTCCTTATTTTTATTCTATGTTTTAGTTATTTCAAAATTATTTTCCTACTTGAATTTTCTATTTTTCTAAATTATTTTCAATACTCCTTTTATTAATTTCAGAATTTATTTTACTTCTGATTTTGAATTCTAATTAAACTCATATTATCTTCGACATGAACTACTCTTTTGAAATTCCTTATTTTTTATGTCAATATTTAGTTATTTCTAAATTTCATTTCTACATGAGCTTTTATTTTATTTTTATAATTTCAGAATCTACTTTATTTTTAATTTCGAACTTTAATTAATCTCATATTGTGTTCTACCTATATTGTTCTGTAAATATTTTTAATTTTTATTTTTATATTATTAATTATTTCTAAATTGTATTTATATTTTATTTTTTTTATTTTTTTTCCAATTAATGTGGTAATTTCTAGTCACCACATCTAACGTGGTGTCTTCATTTAAGGAAGTTTTAATAATATAACAGATACATAGATAGATGGGATTTGTTATGGGTTTTTTTTTTGTTAATTTTGTTTGCTCTTGCTAGCTACTCCATATGTTATATATATTATGATCTTGTTAAGGTTGTTTTAGAAGAGTAACTATTTATATAAAGTGCTCGTTTCGATGGTATGCGGTGTATACTACTGCATGTTAAAATCAAAACCCGAGGAACATATATAGATCATTGAATAGGTTTTGGTCCATCCAAAGAAAGCATGACAAGAAGTATCGCCGTGATAACATGACATGTTTAGAACTAATTATTAATGCTGCATGTCATCAACAGTTAATTCTCTACACGCATATAGGGGAACAAGATCGTCTACAATATTACAACTCCAGTACGTCAAACTGATATGCAGGTCACACTTATTTTAGGGGCTTTTCATATGTTAGTGACTCTTACTATAGATACATAGGGTGTTTTCGTTGCCATTTTTTGGGTTGGGGCTGCAGCTGTGGCTAGTAGCCGTTGGCTGTGCGCTGCAGCCGTGTGCACTGCGTACAGCAGCTGCTGCTGTTAGAAAACTTGCAGCCAAACACACCCACATAGAGAAAAGTATTTTTATTCCTCAAGAGAAACGGATGGAAAAGTGTTTTCATCCCTCGAGAAATCCATGAATAGAAGATTGATGGAGAAGGTGTCAGTGGCAAGACATGATGAGTACGTTAGGGGGAAGGCCGATGTCTAGAAGAAGTTTATTAACACATGCTAACAAACGTGCTTTTAAATTGGTGCCGGTTGGAAAACGGCCGGCATATATAAGGGATTTTCAACTGGTAATTATAGGGTGCTTTGTGGTAGTGGATATATACGTAATATATAAGACATGTGCAAAAAAAAAAAAAAGCTGATCCTTTACAGCTTCCCAATTGATCAATCTCAGCTAGCTGACACAACGGGAGAGGAAAGATATCGATGTTAACATCCAATATTAGCCAAAAGGTAATAAACGAGAATTTTACTAGAACATGAGAGAGTAGGGAAAAGAAGGAAGGGGATTACGTACTAGAAAGTCATTTGTAAGGATTCTATACATATATGTGAAATATATATCATAATACCATAATAAATCTACGAATGTACAGTATAGTTTAACGATTAGTAAAAGCTAAAACTAACTATAGCTCATTTTAGGGGGTAGAGCAAGTCATGGAGAGGTTGATAATTAAGTGACTTGACGAGGTATAAATAAAATTGGACCGGGTAACAAATCTCCAACTTATACTGACTTAGCTCCCAAGGCTACAGTGAAATTCCCTTGTAATTGCTATCAAATTCTAAGCTAATCTTGCTGATTCGAAGACGAAGAGTCAAACATTTAGCTGACACTATCTTTTGACCACGCCGCACCGTTGCCGCACACACGCATACATGCATGGTTGGTGGCACTCCTAGCACTGATCTACTTGACTTCTTCCTCGCGACTAACTCGGATCAAAACCCTATATATACACCTACTAACTCGGAAACCACTCCACACAAACAATACAACCATCTGCTATAGCCAAGCTAATTAATTAACCTAAGCTAGTAATTAATCTGAAGCTTGGGTAAGCTAGGCCATGGCGGTGGCGGTGGAGATCACACGGAGCGAGGTGCTCAGGCCGTCGGAGGCGTCGGCCGCCGGCGGCGGCGGCGGCAAGAGGAGCCCGCTCACCGTGTTCGACCGTGCGGCCACGGACTGGTACATCCCGGCCGTCTTCGCGTGGTACGGCGCCGCGGCGCCGTCCAACGACGAGGTTAAGGGCGGCCTCGCCGCCGTGCTGGCCAGGTACCCGCACCTCGCCGGGCGGTTCGACGTCGACGAGCGTGGCCGGAGGTGCTTCAACCTCAACGACGCCGGTGTGAGGGTCCTCGAGGCCACCGTCGCCGCCGACCTCGCCGACGCCCTCGCGCACGACGTCGCCGCTCACGTCAACGAGCTCTACCCCAAGGCCGACATGGTGTATACATAGCTAGATATAGCAACGTGACATGTTCAATTATGGAATTAATTGTACGTGTTTTTTGACACGTGTGTTTTGCATATGTTGCAGGAGAACGGCGACGAGGCGGTGTTCCAGGTGCAGCTGACGCGGTACGCGTGCGGCGGGCTGGTGATCGGCACGGCGTGCAACCACCAGGTCTCCGACGGCCAGTCCATGAGCTTCTTCTACGTCGCGTGGGCCGCCGCCGTGCGCAGCGCCGGCGCGACCCTCCCGACGCCGTTCGTCGACCGCGCCGCCATCGCGGTGCCCCGCGGCCCGCCGGCGCCGGCGTTCGACCACCGGAACATCGAGTTCAAGGGCGAGAACAGCTGGACCCACTCCTACGGCTCCCTCCCCCTGGAGAGGATCAGGAACCTCGCCGTCCACTTCCCGGACGAGTTCGTCGCCGGCCTCAAGTCCCACGTCGGCACGCGGTGCAGCACGTTCCAGTGCCTCCTGGCGCACGCGTGGAAGAAGATCACGGCGGCGCGCGACCTTTCGCCGGAGGAGTACACGCAGGTGAGGGTCGCCGTCAACTGCCGCGGCCGCGCCAGCCCGGCGGTGCCCATGGACTACTTTGGCAACATGGTGCTCTGGGCGTTCCCGAGGATGAGAGTCCGGGACCTCCTCTCCGCCAGCTACGCCACGGTGGTCGGCGTCATCCGCGAGGCCGTGGCGCGCGTCGACGAGCAGTACATCCAGTCGTTCGTGGACTTCGGGGAGGTGGCCGTCGGCGACGAGCTGACGCCGACAGCGGCGCCGCCGGGCACGGTGTTCTGCCCGGACCTGGAGGTGGACAGCTGGCTAGGGTTCAGGTTCCACGACCTCGACTTCGGCCGTGGCCCGCCGTGCGCGTTCCTGCCGCCGGACCTGCCCGTCGAGGGGATGCTCATCTTCGTGCCGTCGTGCGCGGCGAAGGGCGGCGTCGAGATGTACATGGCGCTCGACGACCTCCACGTCGACGCTTTCAGGCAAATCTGCTACTCCATGGACTGATCACGACTGTCACAAAAATATTACTCCTATGTGTACCATATTGTTAGTTTGTTACAAGTACAACAACAGCGTGCATATTTGCAAGATTATCCAGCTGCCGATTACGACGTGTCATATATATATATATATATATATATATATATATATATATATATATATATATATATATATATATATATATAGAGAGAGAGAGAGAGAGACACACACACGGAGTATATATCTTTTGGAAGCAGTGTAAAATCTAAGTCGCTTCTAAACATGTATGACTTTCTCCTTCTAATATATTCGGCAAGTCTTTTGCCGCTTTTCGTTTCAAAAAGATATATATATATATATATATATATATATATATATATATATATATATATATATATATATATATATATATATATATATATATATATATATATATATATATATATATATATATATATATATATATATATATATATATATATATATATATATATATATATATATATATATATATATATATTTGTAAAAATACATCATTTAGTGTTTCAGAAAATGTGCGCGTGAAAAATGAGAGAGTAAAGTTGGGAATTCGGATTTCCCCCCCCCCCCCCCCCCCCAATCAAATGAATCAATTCCTTTATTATATATGCAAGTAGTGTAGTAGGTATCGTATGATGTCCATAGGAGTATTTATGTTAGTAGCTGATATGTTAGTATCCTAATTAATTAAGCGTGCTAAAATAAGATGGCCAAATTGCCAGGTTGTGCCATGTCTTATTCGTCATGACTTATCTACATTGTAGCATGTGGATGATATATTAATTTTTATATATAATGATTTAGAGAAAGCTAAAAATATCTATGAAGTAGTTACTCTCTATTTTTGAGAAGTTTTCAGGGCTGAAAAACAATTTCCATAAAAGGATTCGAGCGTTAAAGGACAGTATGATTTGGTGGGTATGAGGTTGTCAGTGATTTTGTTCGTCGTTGGATCCATGCGTGTTGCAGGAGAACCATCACCCCCCATGTATGAATACACGAGCGAAAAAGTACACTACCCGGATATCCCAACAGGGTATGATTATTTCCCTTTTCAATCTTGATGATACACGAGAAGGATTTTTGAGCCCTTTGACGCTAAAAAATATAAGAACGTAACTACGGATCAAGCGTCCGATTTAGCACTAAAAATCGAGTGCCTAAACCTGCAACACAGCAGCACAGATCCTGTATGCATCCACAGATCCACTCTCGCATGCAAAGACAGGCGCAACAACGATCCCTGCATGCAAAGTAGGCAACAACAACCTTTGATATAATATTTTAGTTATTTATGCAGTTGACGGGTTAATTTTATGCTTAACAACCGTCCACGGAGGCAGTTGGCTCGGTTAGGCCTTGGTTTCGTTGGTCATGGCCTAGCTGGGCCGTGTGAGGAAGAGAAGGCCAGAAGGGCCAGAAAGCAAGGGGATGAAATCAGACTAGGCAGGAAAAAGGGTGGTGGAGAGGGAAAGGAGGAGGAAAAAGTACACTGGATGTCCCTCATCTTATCACCGAATTACAAAATCATCACTTAGTCGAAAAGTCAGATATATGATATCCCTCAACTTACAAAACAAGGTCACCCTATATTCTTAGGCGGTTTTGTCCGACGTGGCAGCCAAGTCGGTGTGGGACTCACATGTTAGCGACTACTTCCCCTCCCCTCACCACCTATCTTCCTCTGTCCTCCAGTCCTCCCTTCGAGGACAGTGCGTTGGTGACGGGCGGGGAGAACAAGAGGCGTGCGACGCGACGGCAGCGGTTGCTGGCAAAGACGGGTGGTGGCCAACGGAGAGGAGCTACGCATCGGTGGCGGTGGCGACACCGAGCTCGACCAGCCGTCCCCATGTTCTTGGTGATGGTCGACGGGGAGGAGGACCGGCGTGACGGCTGACAGGGGGAAGAGCACAGTGGTGTCTCCTGGGCGCTCCAACCCCTGCTCAGCCACGAGCTCGCCGAGGTCGAATGCGGCCTCCAGCTCAAGGTCGTTGCGAGATCCTGATTCACGAGCTCGGTGACACCTCCATCGACGCCCAGGTCCTCTCCACCAGCAGCCGCTCTTTCCCAATGTCACGCTGTCACCACGCAGCCTGGGTTGCTCCTCCTCGCTTCGATCTAGAGCTGTGTCGGTCCCAGAAGCCTATTGTCTCTGATGGCGTGATACTGTCATCCATGGAGCTAGCCAATGAGCCGGAGATTGGCGCGGAGCTTCCTCCACTCTCTCTCTCTCTCTCCCCTCAAACTCTCCCCACCGCCATCGCCTGGCACTCCAATCCCCAGCGATGCTGCAGTCGAGGCCACCTCCCACCGCCATTGAGGTCTCCCACAGCCACCGAAGTCGCGCCCACTCCTCTGCCTTCCTCCCTGCCTAACGCAAGAAAGAGAGGCAGAAGATAGAAAAGGAAGGAGAAGGGGATCTGACTAGCAGGCCCAACTTTTTTATTATTTCTTTTCCGGATCAAACTACCATGTAAGTAAAACATCAATACCACGTGGGATGAATACCTAGTCGAAGGAGCCACGTACGCGCCACATCAGCCAAAACTGGGGACAATACCACGGAGGGACCACGTTTCACTGGTTTTAATTTGGAGTTTGAATGACGCATTATATCTTTTTTTTTTGTTTCAAGGAGGATTTTGTAACTCGGTGATAAGATGAAGGATCTCAGGTGTACTTTTTCCATAGGAGGATGAACGGTTGGAGGGATTCTAGCCCAAAAGGAATAGTAGAGTTCTATGAATTTCTGGAGGGGATGATTTTGATAGAATCTAAAAGAGATGTAATTCAAAAGAATTTGTTTGTAGACTATTTGAAATTTGAAGATAAATTTTAACAGGTAGTTCATGTACTCTATGCATGCATGTTGCGGGGAGGGGGAGGGTTATTTTTGGAAATGGAAGTTTAAAGGGATTTAATTTTGGGGATATTGGTTTAAAGGAGGAATATTTGAAATAGTCCCGGTTGAATAATTGGGACAAAAAACAGTTGCCACCCGGTGGCAAAGATCAGTTGTGCAGCAGTGTAAAATCTAAGTCGCTTCTAAACATGTATGACTTTCTCCTTCTAATATATTCGGCAAGTCTTTTGCCGCTTTTCGTTTCAAAAAGATATATATATATATATATATATATTTGTAAAAATACATCATTTAGTGTTTCAGAAAATGTGCGCGTGAAAAATGAGAGAGTAAAGTTGGGAATTCGGATTTCCCCCCGCCCCTCCCCCCCAATCAAATGAATCAATTCCTTTATTATATATGCAAGTAGTGTAGTAGGTATCGTATGATGTCCATAGGAGTATTTATGTAAGTAGCTGATATGTTAGTATCCTAATTAATTAAGCGTGCTAAAATAAGATGGCCAAATTGCCAGGTTGTGCCATGTCTTATTCGTCATGACTTATCTACATTGTAGCATGTGGATGATATATTAATTTTTATATATAATGATTTAGAGAAAGCTAAAAATATCTATGAAGTAGTTACTCTCTATTTTTGAGAAGTTTTCAGGGCTGAAAAACAATTTCCATAAAAGGATTCGAGCGTTAAAGGACAGTATGATTTGGTGGGTATGAGGTTGTCAGTGATTTTGTTCGTCGTTGGATCCATGCGTGTTGCAGGAGAACCATCACCCCCCATGTATGAATACACGAGCGAAAAAGTACACTACCCGGATATCCCAACAGGGTATGATTATTTCCCTTTTCAATCTTGATGATACACGAGAAGGATTTTTGAGCCCTTTGACGCTAAAAAATATAAGAACGTAACTACGGATCAAGCGTCCGATTTAGCACTAAAAATCGAGTGCCTAAACCTGCAACACAGCAGCACAGATCCTGTATGCATCCACAGATCCACTCTCGCATGCAAAGACAGGCGCAACAACGATCCCTGCATGCAAAGTAGGCAACAACAACCTTTGATATAATATTTTAGTTATTTATGCAGTTGACGGGTTAATTTTATGCTTAACAACCGTCCACGGAGGCAGTTGGCTCGGTTAGGCCTTGGTTTCGTTGGTCATGGCCTAGCTGGGCCGTGTGAGGAAGAGAAGGCCAGAAGGGCCAGAAAGCAAGGGGATGAAATCAGACTAGGCAGGAAAAAGGGTGGTGGAGAGGGAAAGGAGGAGGAAAAAGTACACTGGATGTCCCTCATCTTATCACCGAATTACAAAATCATCACTTAGTCGAAAAGTCAGATATATGATATCCCTCAACTTACAAAACAAGGTCACCCTATATTCTTAGGCGGTTTTGTCCGACGTGGCAGCCAAGTCGGTGTGGGACTCACATGTTAGCGACTACTTCCCCTCCCCTCACCACCTATCTTCCTCTGTCCTCCAGTCCTCCCTTCGAGGACAGTGCGTTGGTGACGGGCGGGGAGAACAAGAGGCGTGCGACGCGACGGCAGCGGTTGCTGGCAAAGACGGGTGGTGGCCAACGGAGAGGAGCTACGCATCGGTGGCGGTGGCGACACCGAGCTCGACCAGCCGTCCCCATGTTCTTGGTGATGGTCGACGGGGAGGAGGACCGGCGTGACGGCTGACAGGGGGAAGAGCACAGTGGTGTCTCCTGGGCGCTCCAACCCCTGCTCAGCCACGAGCTCGCCGAGGTCGAATGCGGCCTCCAGCTCAAGGTCGTTGCGAGATCCTGATTCACGAGCTCGGTGACACCTCCATCGACGCCCAGGTCCTCTCCACCAGCAGCCGCTCTTTCCCAATGTCACGCTGTCACCACGCAGCCTGGGTTGCTCCTCCTCGCTTCGATCTAGAGCTGTGTCGGTCCCAGAAGCCTATTGTCTCTGATGGCGTGATACTGTCATCCATGGAGCTAGCCAATGAGTCGGAGATTGGCGCGGAGCTTCCTCCACTCTCTCTCTCTCTCGCCTCAAACTCTCCCCACCGCCATCGCCTGGCACTCCAATCCCCAGCGATGCTGCAGTCGAGGCCACCTCCCACCGCCATTGAGGTCTCCCACAGCCACCGAAGTCGCGCCCACTCCTCTGCCTTCCTCCCTGCCTAACGCAAGAAAGAGAGGCAGAAGATAGAAAAGGAAGGAGAAGGGGATCTGACTAGCAGGCCCAACTTTTTTATTATTTCTTTTCCGGATCAAACTACCATGTAAGTAAAACATCAATACCACGTGGGATGAATACCTAGTCGAAGGAGCCACGTACGCGCCACATCAGCCAAAACTGGGGACAATACCACGGAGGGACCACGTTTCACTGGTTTTAATTTGGAGTTTGAATGACGCATTATATCTTTTTTTTTTGTTTCAAGGAGGATTTTGTAACTCGGTGATAAGATGAAGGATCTCAGGTGTACTTTTTCCATAGGAGGATGAACGGTTGGAGGGATTCTAGCCCAAAAGGAATAGTAGAGTTCTATGAATTTCTGGAGGGGATGATTTTGATAGAATCTAAAAGAGATGTAATTCAAAAGAATTTGTTTGTAGACTATTTGAAATTTGAAGATAAATTTTAACAGGTAGTTCATGTACTCTATGCATGCATGTTGCGGGGAGGGGGAGGGTTATTTTTGGAAATGGAAGTTTAAAGGGATTTAATTTTGGGGATATTGGTTTAAAGGAGGAATATTTGAAAAAAGGAATAGATATTTGAATTTTGAGGAGAGTCTTTGGCATGAAAAACTTAGAATATCATTGGAGACAAAATTATGGAATTTAGATAAAAATGATAAATGGCGATGGCTAAAAGAATAGGTTTTAGCTAATAAAATAATGATTAGAGACATTTATAAAATAAGGGAGGGACATGAACAAAAATATATATATGTTTGGCTTTAGAATATTTTTGAGAATAGGACTTAACCAATGGTGAGTTTGGAAGAAAGAAACTAGAGCAAAGGATGTTTAACGAATGAATGGTATATCGAGAAAATTTTTATATGGGGAATTTGGATTTGGAGTTTATAAAGGTAAAACAAACGGGAATTTTGGGTAACGGAAATTTAATAGAAAATACATGTGTTAATAAAATAGGGTTTCGGTAAAAATAAAGTGAAAGGTTTATAAAATAAAAAGGAATTTAAATGGGAGAATTTGAAATGGAAATGAAACTCAATAATGGAATTCTGTAGGGAATTTTTCGTTTTACTTTTTCTTTTTTTTATCGGGCAATCCAGTCAAATTGCTTGCCACCACATACATATGTGACGCGGTGCATCGGGACCGTTTATGAGGTTTGTGGGTTGTTGGATGGTGGGCCCGGGTTACGACTTTTTTCTCAGCCGAAGTCCAACGAATTCTTTCTACACCATTGCAACTAGCTAGTCGGGAGAAAGAAGACGGTACGTGCCATTTTTGATCGGGTCGAGCCGATGTTGACGCGTCTCTGTGCACGCGTGCATGCATTGCACTTGCACTTGCACTTGTAGAATTTATGCACGGGGCATGCTTGTTTGAGCTATTTCAGCATTTGATTTTTGAAGTTGATTAATGTGAAATTCATAGTCGCTTTTTCTTTAAACTTGCTTTTTACTGCTTCAACCACACGTGTCTTCTACTCAACTAGAACTAGATATGATCGCGATTTGCTTTGGAAATTACTAAGTAATCTTTGATATATTGTAGTCTTGTAGATGAAATATTTGGTTGTTGGTTAATATTTGTATTGCAAGAAATAGAAGGCAAGAAAAAACTGATGAATAGTTTCGGTTTATTAGTACCAATCATGATCAAACAAACGTTTTGATCGAAATATACGGATGAATATATATTAATTATTATAAAAATAATGGGTAGATGTGCTGAAATATTATAGAAATACTATGAGAGGTGTGATTGAATATTTTTGCATGTTTGATTTATAGAAATATAGAGAATGTTGCATGCTTTTATGAGTTTTGATATATAATTGTTATTAGTCAATAATGACGTGTCTGATTTGTATGTTGAACTTTATGTTTTATGTTTGGGACAATTGCGCTTTTGACTCTATTTTAAAATCTACTCTCTCCATCCCATAAAAAATCAACCTAGTACCAGATGTGACACATCATATATATGTCTAGATTCGTAGTATCAGAATATATCACATCGGGTCATACATTCGTTTTTTATGGGCGACGGTCGGGAGCTGGCGGCGGCGATGGCGGCTTGTGCGCCTCGGGCAACGGCCTAGAGCTCATGGCGGCTAGGGCGGCTCGGCCGCCTCGGGCAGTACCGCCCTACACGGATCCGGCGCCGGCAATGACGGCGGGTGGTAGGGCAGCTGATCCAGCGTCGGCATGGACTGCGGGCAGCAGGGGCGACGGATCCAGCCCCGACGATGACTGTGGATGGTGGGGACGACGGATTCGGTGCCGGCGACGATGGTGGGCAGTGGGGGCAGCCAATTCGGTGCAGGCAACGACCGCGAGCGGCTGGGGCGACGGATCTAACCCCGGCGATGAGTGTGGGCGGTGGGGCATACGATCCAACGCTGACGACGACTACGGGCGGTGGATCGGACGCTCCGACGGCGTGTGACGGGCTCTGGCGGTAAGGATACGGCGCTCTGGCGGCGGGCTATAGTTTTGGGGGATTTTTTGTTTTTATTGTTAACTGAATTTATTTTCGCAAGTAGCCGGTATAAGCGATCAAATGCGAAAAACCCATTTTCGCATGCGGTTGCGCTGGTTGCATACGAAAATCGTGATTTTTGCAGACCTTTTGGCGTATGCGGTTGGTACAACCGCATGCAAAAATCCTTTTGGCCCGTTTGCAAAAAGGGTTTTCGTATTAGTGTTTAGTATAACACAGCCATAGTTGTCTGTTCCCTATCTCACACCTTGCTTCTCAATTTTTCTCAAGAATATTCGCATGTAAATAGATTAAAATTTTCTATTAAAATATGAAGCAAAGGTATTTAACCTACAATCTATAACTTCGTCACTGGAATGGGTACCGCGACATTTCAAAATTGTCTGGAAAGTGGTTGGTCCACTTTGCTAGACAATGGATAATGAACTCAAATAATTTTTCAAAGTTTCACTACTAGAAATAAGATTTTTCAAGGCGGCCCAAAACCATTTTCGTAGGCGGGGGAGAGGACCGCCGCTACCATCGCGCCTGTGAAAATAGACCTTTTTCCGCAGGCGGACCTGTGGCCCGCCTGCGGAAATCATCTCAGAAAAATAAAAAAAAACACGGGGCGGCACCACAGGCCTCACCACGGCCGCCGCCGGCCAGGGCTCCCCGGCCTCCGTCCGCTGTCGTCAGCGCCGTCGTCATCGTCGTCGTCACGTCGACGAGGAGAGCCGGCAGCCGGATGCGAGCCGTCGTCGTCGCCCATCGTGGCCGGTGGCGGAGGCGGCGAGGAGGGAAGCCGGCGGCGGAGGAGGCGAGCCGTCGTCGTCGTTCGTCGTGGCCAGCGGCGGAGGGGGCGAGGAGGTGAAGCGGCCGGCGGAGGCGGCGAGGAGGGAAGCTGGCGGCGCGCGGATCTCGATCTGGAGCCGGCGGCGCGCGCGAAAATAGATTTTCACAGGCGGACAACGAACTTCACCCCGATTTATATTTATGTAGACAGTCATTTGGCTCCAAGAGTCATATCCGTCTGTGAAAATAAGACCCCTATACGTAGGGGAAAATGCTTTTTTCAGTAGTGTTTGTACACGCGGCACGAGCTAATTAAATTAGGTATACATATGTTGGAATATTTGAAAGGAGCTTTCTAAAATGAGGGCCCCGATGGCAGCAAGCAAGTGTAGCTTCACATCAAGGAGAATGTCAACCAGTGGAAACGTGGCCTGTTTTACTTTGTTTCCTACACAAAACGTGACCACACAAAATGTGGTTTTGTGTGTTTTCCTTGTTTTCTACAGCTCGTCTTACATTTATGGTCTGTTTTACTATTAAGTACGTTTTTTTCAGACCAAAGACCAGAATTCGCGCGCCCAGCCCATAGAAATTAAGAAATCAACAAGGACGGTTTTGCTAGCTGCCTTGGTGTACTTTACGTTAAGTCATTCCAAGTTAATTAGAGTAGAAGCTTACACTTTGCCGATCGATTGTCTGTCTTCTAGGCCGAGAAAATTGTGATTTTGCTATCGCAAAAGAATGGTTTCGCTGGAATACTATCCCTTCAAAGTGATTCATTAAAATGCTATCCTAAAGTAAGGGGTGTTCACTGAAATACTATTTTGGATCTTTTTGATTGCTAGAAATGATTTACTCTATTTTAAGTTTTGTTCTGACCAAAATACCCTTGTGTCCTTGTCTCTATTATGTTGTGAACCATGGTGCATGTGAACCACTGTTATGTTGTGAACCACTGTTATGTTGTGAACCATTGTTATGTGAGGTATTTTGTGAACCACATGCTATTCAATATTATGTCTACATGCTATCCAAATTTGTTCTATTTTGTTTTTACAATTTTTTCATGCCCAAATTTTATGGGTTAAGCTAGTTTCTCCATTATATCTTTATAACTTGGAGTGAGAAAAATCTTGATGTGTATGCGCGCTTGTGGCTGAACTGGACTACACACCATTTTTATTGTACAAATGTGAAAGCAAAATATATTGCTCTAGTAAAGCATGTGTCAAAACCAGAGAGGTGCTGTTTGACTTTCAAACCAGTGCACTAGAGCTTTTGTATTAGTGTTAATGATCAATTAGTATATACATATCACCCAGCGGAGCGTGAGCCGTGCATAGGTTTCACAAATATATAGCAATATATTTTGCTAGAAGCATGTGTCAACCTGCCATTATCCTGGGCGAAAGGAGAACATAGAGGCGAGGGCATTTTTGTCCGGAGAAAAACTAAAAGAGAGTAAAAACATTAGTACTAACAAAAAGATCCAAAATATACGATGAACTGTAGGAAATTTGCATGGTAAATAAACTTTCTGGTTTAGCAACTAGACCGGACGAACCGACGGTTCGACCGGAGAGCCGGTGAACCAACTCTTTAAACGGGTCGGTGACCAGTATAAGTTTTTATACTATGCACCAGAGTGGTCGTTGGCGATGGTGTCCATCTCCTTGGCGACACGCTGGTGGAGTCACGCCTCAAAAGAGATGTAGTCTGCGATGGTGAGGGTGATGAGTGGGGCCCACAACAGAGATGGTCGGGGGGCAGGACAAGGTGGTGGAGACGAGGAGGGCGAGGAGGTAGGCGTTGACACGGCGCAACTCCCCCTATCGAGTTTAGGACGCCGCTTCCCTCCGTAGATCTCGACTGCAGTGTTGTCTTCCCCGCCTCCCGATGCTGCTCAGCTCCCGTAGTCGGATTCGGCCTCGATGGTGGTGGGAAGCTACAGATCCAGCCATCATGTTGGAGGGGGACATCCGGATTCGGCATCGGCGGCAACAGAGAGTTGCAGTTCCGGCATCGGCAGCGGCGGGGAGCAGCAGATCCCGCCTCGATTGCCTCCTTCCCAACACCACCTCTACCTCCTCCCCGCATCGGTGACGCCTCCCTGCGTCAACCCCAATATCGGCGCCACCTCCCACCATCGACACCAAGCCCGGGATTGCTGAGCCCGTTTACCCCAACACCTCGACCCTGGCAGCGCTCATCCCGTCCATCCCGATCGTAGCGCTGCCTCCCCGTGTGAGCACTGGCTACTTTTTTTTTGGATTTAACCTACAGACCGTTATAGATAAATCCCCGTATCAGTAACCAAAAGGTTGTGATGGCTTGGCCAGCCGTTACAGATGAGAATCTCGATCGCCATTACAGATTAGGGGTTCTGTGCTATTGCGTCATTGCGAGGTATTCAATCTGAAGTATTCAACATTTTAAAAACAGCAGTCGCGATCACCACAGTGCAACTAGTCGGGAGAAAGGACCCGCCAAATGCCAATACTACTTTTGATTAGGTCCAGCCGACGTTGACATCTCTATGCATGTGTGCACGTGTTTCGAAACATTGTTTTTAATTTTTTGAAATTGATATCCTGCAATTTTTTTAAAAAAAAATGATAGTGTTTCATGGTCGCCTCTTGCATTAAATATTGCTTCAGCCATGCAAATTAATTATAAGATCGCACTGTTCATGAAAAAAAAATCTGCCTTTGAAGCAGGCTAGTAACGTTTTTCATCTTTAAAATCTGAAAGTAATTATAATTACCACCTCTGGTAAAAAAATTGATATATTGGAAATTTCAAAATCAATAGGACATAACTTTGACCCCTTAGATTCTTTTGCTTGAATTGAAAATTAGTTCCACGAGTATAATTAATATTATGAAATATCTTTTGATTAATAAATGTTATATATGCTACTTTCGTACGTATGTGCAAAACCTGTAAGCAATAACTACGATCTAAGTTCTATCTATGCTGACTATATATATAGATTATACAAAGCGAACTTCTTTTGCAACTGGAGCGAGCATATATATATCTTCAAATCTAAAACTAACATACATATGTGAAATGTGATAGATGGCAGCAATCAGTTTAAAGAAAAAAAAAACACACACACACACTTCTCGCTGGATTGCTGTGAGTTGTGTAGCGTAAATACTCCCAAAAGAACTCGCTAGTTAATTTGACATGGAAATTGCAATAAAGAACTAGAGAAGCTGGTAAATTTTCTGACTTATGATCATGAGGTTGGTGCACGTCCATTTCTTATCGCCGAAGTTTTATATTTGTTGTAGACGCCGTGCAAACATGAAACATCTTTTATCTCTCCACGTCATGCATACATACACGATTCTAACATACACTTGCTTCATGCACTAACTAGCTTTTAGAGTAACTGCTTGGATTAATTCTCATTTATCTGTGCTTTTGTTAAGCAACGTTAGGAGTTGGTCGCAAATTGGATCATTAGATGGCTGCCAGTGGCACTATATATATAAGGTTGTTGTGGTGTCAACTGACCCCACAATCTTTTCGCAAACGTCCTTTACATGTAAATAACATTAAAGTTTTCCAATAAAATATGAAGTAATGGTATTTGATCCTATATAGTAAAGCTTCTAACTTTGTCATAGTTGGCTACCAACATTTCAAAACTAGTTGGCCCGCGCTTTCCTACGGGATATGTTAATGAATGTATGTTATCCATTATAGAAATGGTAAGTGTATAGTTTAAATAATATGAAGAATGATGTGGAGATAATGATTTGACATTACTTGCATGTTGAGTTCTAAAAATACAACAAAATTGTAAATGATATATCATGTATACATGATATTTAAAATATTATAGATAATAATTGCTAGTGAGTGATGATGTGGCATACTTGCATGTTGAGCTTTACGAGTTAGTAGGCATCAATTTATTGTAAGATATATAGGACTAACAAGAAGGTGGTTGGTTGACTTCGCTAGGCGATGGACCGCGAATTGAAACAAATTCTCTCCCATCTCGTTTACTTTCATACTGCTACATGTCGACACCACTACCACCTCCCCTGGCTTCATTAGCTAGGCGTCGCTCAGCGCTTGCTGCTTTTCCTGGCCCATTCGATCCCCCTTCTGATTGTCCGTTCCGTGGTGTCGACGGTAGGGGTTTGAACCCTAGCCGACTAGCCCCTCCTACTCCCATGGACTTCCCGCTGGCAACCCCGAAGAAGAGACTCACTTCCCTCTCCTCACACTGCAGACCTTATCTCAGACTTCGCCACTGGTGAGACCAAACAGGTCGTCGACGACAAAGGCTACCTCACTGTCATTTCCAGAGGTAGCAGCATCAGCAGTGAGGCTATATCGATGACACCAAGGACGACAAGGACCCGGATAGTGTCCATCTATATATACCCAACAGCAGCAGCTATGCTGGTGAGATAGGCGGAACACTAGTAGAAAACACCACGTAGAGACCAGTCTTAAAGGTGTCGGTTTTCTTAAAACTAGCACCTATAAGATGTTTTCCACGTAAATAAACCTGCACATATAACCATTCATTTGTGCTGGTCCGTAAAGAAAATGGCATGTCATAAACCCATCAAGCATAGTTGTCTGTTCATATAAAAATCGGAACCTATGAGTACAGCGGAAATGACGTTCTCTAATGGTGGCTGATCCCTATTTTGATAACCCCCCCCCCTCCATTTTTTTCTTGGTGACATATTGAAATTGAAACTTTATTTATGATTTTCTCCTATATTTGAAATGTAAGTTGTGTTTTTTGACATGAAAGTTTCAAATTCCTCGTTTTCTGCTCACACGCTTTTCGAACTGCTAAATGTTGTATTTTTTTAGAGAAAAATCTATAGAAACGATGCTTAAAAAATCATATTAATCTATTTTTATATGTTTTAAAATAATGAATACTCAATTAATTATGTACTTTAATGGTCCATCTATCTTCTAAATCTTCTTCTTTTCCCACACGTCAAACACAGCCAGCTACTTTTCGTATGGTTTTTGAGAGGTTTTGCTGCCCAGCTCATAGAAAGCAACAAGGTAGTTCGGGGTTTGACTACCGAGTTGTACTATTCGTTATAAGTCGTTCCAACTTAGAAGCTTACCCTGCCGATCGATTGTCTTGTAACCACATGTATATGCATATATGTTCGTAAGATTTTTCATTCTAAAAAAAATGTATGCACATGCACAAAGCAATGTGCACGTTTGCCAGCTCATATACCGGTCAAGTGCAAGAGTCATTTTTGCATACATTCGAACGACGTCAATTCCAGGCAGGTTGTGGCCAATTAATTCACTCGATTGATCGGTACGTAATATTCGGCAAACTATTTTAAACTCTCATACAGTATCCGATTCTCTGGTTATTTACATCTTATTCAAATAGTTGTATTTTTTTTAAAAAATAACAAGATAAATCACTTCACAAATAGTGGTGGAGCCAACACTACCGTCGTTAAGCCCAAAGTGACTAGTAGCATTTTCCGATAATCAACAGATTTTTATAGGTGTTGATGGCCAACAATAGTGAAGATGGTAAAGGCGGAGACGGGCAAGGTGGCCGCCGACCTACCTAGGAGCGGTGTCCATCACTATCGATAAATATGTAAGCTTGGGCCTCTTTGAATCGCAGCAATGAAAAAACAGAGGAATAGCAAAAACATAGGATTCTAAAAGGAATACAATTGTAAAACAGAGGATTGCAAAATACAGGAAAAATATAGGAATGACCGTTTGATTGAGCCGCAGGAAAAACACAGAAATTTGAGGAGAGATAAAGACTCAAAGGATTCTTAACATGAGGTATAACCTCATGCTAAATTTCCTCCAAAACTTGCATGGGAAGAGGCATTCCATAGAAATTTCATAGGATTACATAGGATTCATTCCTTTGATTCAAAGGGCTATATAGGAAAAATTCCTATAGGAATAAAATCCTTTAAAATTTCTATGAATTTCCTTTGAATCAAAGGGGGCCTAAATAAGTTGTAATGGAAAACAAGGATATTTTTTAAAAAAAGAAGATATATGGTAGTGCGTACGTGATATGGTGTTTTCTGTGTGTATAAGAACAAATGTTTTAAATAGCGGCTAAGGCATTTAGCAGTTAGCTTCTCAAACAGCTATAGCGGCAGTTATAGCGGGCTAAATGCTTATTGGCTAAATTGTACATGAGAGCAAATAGCTAGAACCTTTTTAAACAGCTATAGCGGGAGATAATGGTAGCTATAGCGCGAGATTTAAAACCTGATAAGGACCCAAATACATAGGCACACGTGCGTAGTTACATTTGGACTTCTCTGCGTTTTTTTTTTCAGAGCAATTTTTTTTCAGAGCAAAGACCAGAGATGGTCCAGCTCGTAGAAAAGCAACAAGAGCTAGTACACGGTTTTGCTGCCTTGTTTTACTATAAGTTAAGTCATTCCAAGTTTGTAGAAATTAAGATGGTGACTATCAAAGACTTGTCTCTTCGAAGAGGAACCACATGTTAGATAGCCACAAGAACAAGGAATTTGCATGTGCACATGTACTTAAAGTTTGGCAAAATGGCACCGCATAATGCTAGTCAAATGCAAGACTTTTATATTCGAACAACATTAAAATTCCATTCAATTTCATATGGTCGACATATTCAAAAGTTTTCAACGGAAAATGGCTAAAATTTAAATTTCTAAATACTTCCCCCTATCAAAATATTAGCATTTTTAGTATAGTGGCAGGTCAAACATTTTTAGCTTTGACCATTAATAGCAAAATAGAAAAAATCAATCATATAAAATTAATGTTACTAGATTTATTATTAAACAAACAATCATAATATGCAACTATTTTTATTTAAAACATCTTACTTATACAGATATTGTTGATTAAAGTAGTATTTCGGAGACAGTGTCAAGATAAAAGTGGTTATATTTTAGGACGGAGAGAGTATAATTGTGCATGCTTACGTCGGTACGTATATATGTATTGACCCACGCTTACGTGTAGGGCAGTACTGCCTATAATTGTAGAAGGGACACGGAGCCGATCGATCCATCCGTAAAGTAAAAAAAAAAAAAAGCAGCCGATCCAGCAGTCAACGCTAGCTACCTACCCGTTGTTGACCAACGCTAATTAATCTTCTCGCCCAAGCTAACTTCGCTCATGTACAAAACCCTATATATAACCGACCCAAGCTGCCAGCAGAACACACAGTGACACATTACACCACACACGTAGCAAAACACATCGTACGTACGTACACCAAGATCTGATCGATCGACGACGGCGGCGATGGCTGCAGTGACGGTGGAGATCACGCGGAGCGAGGTGCTCAGGCCGTCGCCGGCGTCGGCCGGCGGCGGCGAGATGGTCCCGCTCACCGTCTTCGACCGCGCCGCCACGGACGGCTACATCCCGACCATGTTCGCCTGGGACGCCGCGGCGGCGGCGGCGCTGTCCAACGACGCCATCAAGGACGGCCTGGCCGCCGTGCTGTCCCGGTTCCCGCACCTCGCCGGCAGGTTCGCCGTCGACGAGCGCGGCCGGAAGTGCTTCCGGCTAAACAACGCCGGCGCGAGGGTCCTCGAGGCCTCCGCCGCCGGCGACCTCGCCGACGCCCTCGCGCACGACGTCGCCGCCCACGTCAACCAGCTCTACCCCCAAGCCGACAAGGTAAGATCGATCAGCTACTCCGACGTTTTGACATTAGTTAAATTTAAACTATTTCGAGTTTAACTAAGATCGTAGAAAAATATAGTATTATTTACTTAATTAGTTTTATCAAATTAATAGTTAAATATATTTAATTTTATAATAAATCGTCTTGTGTTGAAATTGTTATTATATTTTTCTATAAATTTAGTCAACCTCAAAGCAGATTAACTTTAACCAAAACCAAAACGGTCTAATAACCTAAAACGGGAGGGATTAGCTAGCTTCAGTTCGACACGTACCAAACACTAGCTAGCTTTTACGTACGAAACGTGCATGCGATCATGCACGCGTGTGCAAGCGTACGTGACGTGATGTATTTCAAGTTTGACACGTATCGTTTCCGTCCGTTTGCAGGATCGTGTGGACGAGCCACTGTTGCAGGTGCAGCTGACGCGGTACACGTGCGGCGGGTTGGTGATCGGCGCGGTGAGCCACCACCAGGTCGCCGACGGCCAGTCCATGAGCGTCTTCTTCACCGAGTGGGCCGCCGCCGTGCGCACCGCCGGCGCCGCCCTCCCGACGCCGTTCCTCGACCGGTCGGCCGTCGCGGCGCCGCGCATCCCGCCGGCGCCGGCGTTCGACCACCGGAACGTCGAGTTCAGGGGCGAGGGGAGCAGGAGCCACTCCTACGGCGCCCTCCCGCTGGAGAGGATGCGGAACCTCGCCGTCCACTTCCCGCCGGAGTTCGTCGCCGGCCTCAAGGCCCGCGTCGGCGGCGCGCGGTGCAGCACGTTCCAGTGCCTCCTGGCGCACGCGTGGAAGAAGATCACGGCGGCGCGCGACCTCTCGCCGAAGGAGTACACGCAGGTGAGGGTCGCCGTCAACTGCCGCGGCCGCGCCGGCCCGGCGGTGCCCACGGACTACTTCGGCAACATGGTGCTCTGGGCGTTCCCGAGGATGCAGGTCCGCGACCTCCTCTCCGCCAGCTACGCCGCCGTGGTCGGCGTCATCCGCGACGCCGTGGCGCGCGTCGACGAGCGGTACATCCAGTCGTTCGTGGACTTCGGCGAGGTGGCCGCCGGCGACGAGCTCGCGCCGACGGCGGCGGAGCCGGGCACGGCGTTCTGCCCGGACCTGGAGGTCGACAGCTGGATAGGGTTCAGGTTCCACGACCTCGACTTCGGCGGCGGGCCGCCGTGCGCGTTCCTGCCGCCGGACGTGCCCATCGACGGGTTGCTCATCTTCGTGCCGTCGTGCGCGGCGAAGGGCGGCGTCGAGATGTTCATGGCGCTCGACGACCAGCACGTCGAGGCTTTGAGGCAGATTTGCTACTCCATGGACTGATTGTTAGCTAATATACGAAAGTAGATACAGACATACAGTACGTGCATGCAAGGGTTGCATAATTAATTGCATGCACATCAACGAACTTGTTTTTTCTTTATTCCTTGTCAAAGGAGTTAATTAAGCTAATGCAACGAATGTATGATTTCAATAGGAATTACATTGTGGATGTGTGATATACATGTGTAAGCCTTGCTAGTGTAAATATTTCAGTAAGGAATAAAAGTATATGTGTTCGTGTGTAAAAAATGAATAAAATAATAGATTCTGATCATGACAACTGTCAAGATAATAACGAATATATCTTACAGACAGAAAACTCTATTCATCTCTTAAGAGGATATTCCCTCGTTTTTGCATTTCACGTAAAAAGTCATTGAAAAATTTTAAAAAATTTAGTATGATAGATCAATATATGATATGTTACTTCACAAACATGCATATTCAAATTTAACTTATACAAACAAAAATAACAAATTTGACTACGAATTGAACACGTAATTCACGGTTTGTATAAGTCAAATTTTAACTTTCATGTTTGCGAAAAGATATAGATCTATCTTGACTTTTTTTTTCAAATATTTTGATAACTTTTTGAACGTCATGCACAAAACGGGGGATGCCTCCTCGAGGGACAAAAATCCACTTCCCTTACAAGCTATGGCTGTGTTCGCTAGTTCCGGTTGGGAACCCATGTCCCACGCACGGAAAATGGAGCGGTCCATTATTTTTCCAAAAAATGGATTAATTTGATTTTTTTAAAGCAACTCTTATATAGAAATTTTTTTGCAAAAAAAATGCACCATTTAACATTTTAAAAGCGTATGCGCGGAAAACGAGAGAGGGGAGTTGGGAACCTGGGAGAAAGAACTCAGTCTATATATCGAGTTGAACTCAAAAAAGATAGAGTACTTTGATAAGCATGTGCCCTATGTAGGCGTGAAACTCTAGTACCTCCAGTCATAAATATGTATATACTCTCTCCAATCATAACTATCATAGGTTGTACGTACGTGTATCCGTTGGCCGTGTTTAGATTCAATTTTTCTTTTTCTTACCAAAAATATCACATCGAATGTTTGAATACATACATTAAACACTAAATATGAACGAAAAAAACCAATTGCAAAGTTTGCATGTAAATTGCGAGACGAATGTTTTGAGCCTAATTACGCTGATTTGACAATGTGATGCTACAGTAGACATTTGCTAATGACGGATTAATTAGGCTTAATAAATTCGTCTCACAGTTTACAGGTGGAATCTGTAATTTGTTTTATTATTAGTCTACGTTTAATACTTTAAATGTGTGTCCGTATACTTAAAAAAAATTTAGCCAAGGAACTAAACACGGACGATGTTCTATAACTCGTCCGTTCAAACCTTAAAATCGTAGATCATTTAATAGATGCAAAAACTAATATAAGGATCTACTACAATATGCAAAAGACATATCAATCGGTTTTGTCATAAAAATCACTTTCATATATATCTTTAATCATGTAAGAAAAATGGTATTTAAAGCTTGCGACAAAGTCTTATGATTACTTACATGCACAAAGTGATAATTAAACAGATGCACAACTCAGGAGAAGCATTCTCCCAACTATCCTAGCTATATAATCTATATTCTCGGTGAATTCTTATTTGAAAATACATTATATCTAATGCCGTTGTGATTACCTCAACAGGTAGTCTGCATGACGCCTAGCTAGCTAGCGTGCACACCGGGAAGATGCATGAAAAATATAATCAATCAATCTATATATCCCTTTTCCATTCAGATGAATAACACGTACGGACAAATAGTGAAAGTTAGATACGCACATTGACAAATGTATCGCTAATTTGTCACGTTCTGATTATCACTATTGAGTCAGTTGGCAGCTGGAATTTCTTGTAATGCATCCCATGCATTTGTCAATGAAGAGGTAATCCACGCAGGGATATACTGTAGCTGGATATATAAGTTGTCGAGATCCCTTTGCCTTGAGAAGAAGAAAAGCTATAGCGCATCCGTTTCGTACTCTAAGTCGCTCTAATTTTTTTTTAATCAACCTTTTTAAAAGTTTAACCAATCTTATAAAAAGTATAGCAATATTTCCAACACAAAAAATATTTGATCATATTAAAAGAGGATATAATAGAGTGGCTCATGAATTAGCTCAATTAGCTAGAAGGACGAGGCATAGTTCAGTGTGGAGACTATACTCGTTCGTCGAGATTGTAAATTTAATGAATAAAATCACCCTTATCTCGAAAAAAGAAATTTCAACACAAAACAAACATATTATCAAAATATATTCAATACTGCATTTAATGAAACTAATATAATCTGATGTTATAGATATGGCTAAATTTTTCTACAAACTTGTGAAACCTTAAAAAGTTTGAGAAAATATTAAAACGGAGGGAGTAGTCATTAAGAAATTTTATTCTTTCTTAGTATAACGTTGGTAATTAATTAATTATCTAGATAATTTTTAGGACTAACTAACTATATATATCTGCTGTACATTAATGTTCAATTCATGGTGCGAATACCTTTTTTTTTGGCAGATGCGTGCAACATCTTCTGATGCCATTGGTCAGTCGTTTTTCCTCCTTTCTACCGAACAAAAGCAAGGTACATATATACCAACGTAACTAATTAATTATTTTTAGTACACAGCAAGAAAAATGTTTAGATATGATTAATTAATTAGTTATAAACCAGGCAAGTCGTTTTTCACCTTCGTACGATGACTAAACTGCCTATAGTACTACGTTATGACTTAATCAAGCTAGCATGAAGTGGGTTGTTAGCGCGATAAGACGTACCTGCAGGTTGATTAGTTCGTAATTAAGCTTAGTTAGTTACTACTAGATCAATTCAAAAAGCACAATTAATGTTTTGCATCTTTCAATGTTAATTCTGTAAGCATGCACGCACTGAACGCACAATTTGGTCGATCCACGGCGTTTGCTTCCTTTGAATTTTGTCTTTCATGCGTACTGCATCCTAAATCGTCATGATCGATCCCTTCCCTCTCACAAACTCAACAGTAAAAACGAAAAAGGTGATGTGCTTAAAGCTATGCTGAAATTGAATATTCAACAATCCAACAGTTAGAATTTAAGACTAATTAAGTGGCGTGATCCATATACTGAGGGGATTTTTGACACAGCTGGAGATTAGCAAAAGTATCTTTTTACCTCCTCCAGACTAATTCAGTCAGCCTTGCATTGATTCTTAAGTGTGCACGCAATGTTAGACCGTCCGGACTAAAGTTGGTATGCAACATACGAGCGCACAATCGATGGGCGTAAGCATAGCAGCCGGCTTAATTATTATTGTCAGCTGTTTTGATATTGTTATTGAATTAATTAATTAGTGATCTACACAGGAGATATAAAAAGATATGAACATGTCGTCGGGAAAAAAAAAGTATACGAACAAGCGCATACATGAAAGGTATGTTATGGCCGGCATATTTAGTTCGAGTATCAAGCTAATTTTTTGCCACATTTTGTGGCGAGCTAGCATGTTAATTTGGCAAATAATCGAAGCTAGTGTTTGGTTTAATATAATGGGATGCATGTGCCACGCCTTTTGAAATTCAACAAATGCATTCGTCATAAATACCTACTTTTATCAGCTATACATGCGGAATTTGGATGTTCACCTTGAATCCAGTCACTACTAAAAAAAATGGTCACGACCGGAAATAACCCAACATTCCGTTTGTGCATGCATTAATCCTCGTCTTAGAAGGCGAGGTATATAAACTTTGATACGAATTAGAGTTTAATAAGTGGAAGTGTATATAGTATTTATTATATGGGCGACAGACAAAAGGTCAAGAGGGAGAAAGGATTTTCTTTTAGGTTTTTGATTTAACAAAAGGCTGTTAAAAGTTTTTATTGCTTAATAATTTTTATTTGTGTTCTGAAAATTCTACTAAATCTTGGTTAACCATATTAAGCTACCAGGAAATATACGTAAAATCCTCCTTTGAATTTTAAATTGCACATTTTTAATAGTGACGGATTTAAAACCAAGTTTTACCTTTTCTAGGAATAAAAAGGTGCATTTTAGGGTGAATTTTGGACGTGGCAAAAACTATTTCTTTCATGCGGTCAAAATAGATTTTCACATATGGGTGGATAGCCCGCTTGTACCCATATGTCTGTGAAAATCAGTATTTTCACATGCGGGTATAGCGACCGCATGCGCTTAAGTCGTCCGACTGCAAAAAATAATTTTGACAAAAAAATAAAAATTTCAAAAACCAAAAACCCTAACCCTAGAACCCAAAAGCCATTGTCGTTCGCGCCATCCTCGCCGGCCGAGATCCGTGAGGAAGGGGGACCGGGCGCTAGATCCGCACCTGCGTAGGTCGCTACGCTGGATCCACAATCGCCGAGGTCCCCCATGCCGGATTCGCCGCCAACAAGCTCCCTGCCACTAGATCAGTCACCGTGGAGCACCCCACCGCTTGATACGCCGCCAACGAGCTCTCCACCACCAGATCCCGGTCGGCCACTCCCAAGCTCACCACCGCCAGGTCCCGAGCTCGCACCGCTACTCCCCCCTCCCTCCTCCCCCCTCCCGAGCACAGGAGCAGCGCCGCCGCTGCTCCCGTGCTCGCGCGATGGAGCTGTCGATGCCGCCGCCGCTGTCTTCGCCACCTCCTGGAGTGCCCTCATTCATCGAGGAAGTCCAAAACTTTACAAACAACGCCCCAAAATCCATAAGATAATATAAAATCCCCACCCATGTCTTGCCTATAAGGGGCCCGCTCCTCCCCCCTCCCCCGACACGCTGGCGTTATGCTGTTGTCCTCGTCGTGGGGCAGTGCCCGCAGATGGGGAGTTCGGGGGTGGCATGCGAGGATAGGGGAGAAGCTCGGCAGATTCATATGGCGGATAGAGGAGGAGCTCATGGCGGTGGCGGATCGAAGAAGTGGCTAATGAGAGATGGGGGAGGAGCTCAGTGGTGGCCGTAGATTGGGGATGGGGATTGAGGTAGATCGAGGTGTTCCCTCTTCTTCCTTGCCAGCGAGCGCAAATCGAGGAAGTGTGGATGGACCAACAAGCTAAGGAGGTGATAGAGCGGCACTAATGCAGCGGATTCAGTACAATAGGTGCACACAGGTTTGCCCACACTGCCTCTTTCTTCTCTTAGGGTTTTCTTGTTTCTCCCCTTTTTTCTAACTTATGTTCCCTCGTTTTCCGTGCGCACGCTTTCCAAATGGTTAAACGGTATGTTTTTTTACAATAAGAAAGATGCTTGGAAAAATCATAGTAACCTATTTTTGATTTTTTAACTAATATTAAATGACTCGATCTGTTTAACATGCGCGGGATCCCCAAATTACCCTGCGCAGGTTAAGCAGCCAATCTGCTCTTTTTCTCCTCTCTCCCTCTCTCTCCTATACAGCAGCTCGGCGCCAACATGGATCGATCACTACTAGAAAAACCATTTCCCCAGACGAGATACCTATAGGTTTTTTCCAGGCGTACAAAAATTTTGCCACCACCGATCTGCATGCAAGATGGGAAAGGGGGCTAAATGGCCATCCTCCAGCGAAGATCTATCTTTAGAGGCGGACCATATAAAGGTGTCGCCTGGGAAAATTCATTTTCGCAGGCAGACGGCTTAAGAAGTGCTTCTGTAAAAATACCTTTATTTTTACAGGCGGACCTCAAGCTATCGACCTACAAAAATTGGTTATGGCATTTAAATAGACGCAAGAGTAAACTCAAACATAACATATTTCTAAGTTACAGCTCCCCCTCTCCTCTCCTCTCCTCTCCTCTCCCTCGGCTTTCCTCTCCCTCAGATTCGAAGGGCGGTGCTAGTGGCGGTGGTGGGAAGGGAGTTACAGCGGCGCTCCGACGGCGACGTACAGGGACAGTGAATCCGGCGACGGTGACGCGCGAGGGCGGTGGATCCGGCGACGGTGAGACGGGGGTGCACCCTGCTCGTACTGCTCCAACTTGGAGCATTGGGCATGACCTTAATGGCTTGGAATATTTGGAATGAAAGAAACGAAAGAGTCTTTCATGCTGACTAATCGAACATAAAACATGTGTGCAATCATCTATTGGACGAGACGAAACTTTTAGCACATGGAAGTTTGTTTCCTAGCTAAGGGGTTTAGCGAGAATTAATATCGCTTTGAGAAGATCATTGGAGTGGCGGTAAGCAGGCTTGACACTACATATGGATGTATAGAACTCAATCTTCATTTTTCATACAGCCACTTGGCAACTTGTACTTGCTCCTTCTAAGACAAATTAATAGAATTAATGTCAGCCGCATATAGTTGGTATTTCCAAAGATCGAGTACAATTTCTTCTGGAAAAGCTGGCTGCCGGCCGAAGACAGAAGAAAAACAAAAGGCCAACAGATTGTTACTTATATTAGCGACCGGTGACCATACACACGTGTGGCAATCGATAGAGAGAGAGAGAGTTCTTAAAAAAGATAGAGAGCGAGAGAGAATGTATCGGATCGATGTGTTTCTACAAAATTCAGGCTAGTACTATCACAAATTAAGAGGGTGTTTAGAAGAGAGGGACTAAACTTTAGTCGTCCCAAACACCCCCTAAACGAGACATAAGACTAGCTCGTACGATCACAAACGAGCTAGAAATTCAAATGCAGGCAAAGATGCCGGCCTGGCCTGCTACACGTACTATACTGCAGAGGTATGAACGGTCAATGTTCATACAACTTGGCGAATGCAGATTGGTCGGTGGACAACTTGGCATCGCTTTCTTTGCCGTCCGGGCCACTTTATTTTCGCAGACGCCGTGCAAGCATGAAAGGGCATCCATATATGACTATATATATCCCGGAATATATCCTATACATATAAGCTTTTCGTACACACTCCATACACTCCAACTAGCAAATTTCATTAAAAAATATAAAAAATTAGACATTTTCTTCTAATAGCCCTACACATATCCGTAAAGTCTCATATTCAAATTCATTATATATATATTAGCCTGAGCAAAAAAGTGAAAAATCTAAGAGTTTTAAGGGTAAAAATATGTCAGAATTTTGTTTTTTTACGGCTAAAATATAATGAATTTGAATATTTCATACATAGGTGCAATACTATTGGAAGTATGTGTCTAATTTTTCTAGAATTTTTTATGATATTGCTAGTTACGGTGCACGAGAAGCTCGTCCCAAAATTCGTACAACTTAGTACAGTAAACAAATACTTCCTAAAAACTTTGTTTTTAAAAACTTATTTTACAAATACTTCCTAGTCAAACGACAATACGACGAAGGTTAGGGACTTTGTTTTTAAAAACTTATTTTACAAATATTTTACAACTTAGCACAAACGACAATACGACGAAGGTCAGGTACAGTAAACAAACAGGGTTGGCTTATTTTACATTTTTGAAATTTCTAAAAACTTATTTTACAAATACTTCCTCCGTTTCATATTATATGTCGTTAGACTTTTTCCTAGTCAAACTTTGTTAAGTTTGACCAACTTTATAGAAAAATTTAGCAACATCTAAAATATCAAATTAGTTTCATTAAATCTAACATTGAATATATTTTGACAATATGTTTATTTTGTATCGAAAATAATACTACTTCTTTCGTTTCATAATGTAAGTTTTTCTAGCATTTCCCACATTCATATAGATGTTAATGAATATAAACATATATGTGTGTCTAGATTCATTAACATCTATATGAATATGGACAATGCTAGAAAGTCTTACATTATGAAACGGAGGGAGTATATTTTTCATAAGCTTGGTTAAACTTAAAGGAGTTTGACTAGAAAAAATTCAAACAACTTATAATATGAAATGTAGAAAGTAGATCCTTAGAAAAAACTTATTTAGGAAATATACCCTTTTCTCTTGCTCCATGGTCCAATATGACAGCGCCAGTGACATTGACGCTGTCCTCCTTGTCCCCCACGGAAGTGACTGATACGAAGGAGGAATGACATCAATGTCATTAGCATTGAGGACCAATTAGTTAAAAAGTTATTTACAAATAGGTCCTTGGCACCAATGACCCTGACACCAAGAACCTATTTGTATATATTTTTATTTTAAATGAGTCCTATTCAGAAATTTTTTTTTGCAAATAGGTCCACAGCCTCAATGACAATGGCGTTGTTCCCATTCACATCGATGACTTAGCTTCCTCGGAGGGCAAGGGGATAGCGTCAGTGTCATTAGTACCGTCATGTTGGACTACAATACTAATGGCGTTGGAGCTAAGTAAAGGGTCCATTCCTAGAATAAGAATTTTTGAGGGTCTATTTGTAAAATAAGTTTTTTAAAAGATCTAAAATGCAAAAATATTGGCCAGCCTGATAAGATGACTTGGAATTTCACAAGCCATGGCAAATACATGACCTCCTCTGCTTACAAAGCTCAATTCCAAGGGTCATCCAATACTACCTACGTATTTATGATCTGCAAGCTTTGAGCGCCAACGAAACGCAAGTTCTTCGCATTGTTTATAGCGCAAACAAGAGCATGGACTTCTATTTGACCAGCGACGAGGGGCTGACCGCATAGCACACTTTGCCCGTTGAACTGACACACACACAAAACCTCGTACCACCTTGTAATCATGTGCAGATACACAAGAAGAATCTAGTCTATGGTCGGGGTTGCAACTTGGATGCAACAGAGTAGCCTGCCGCCAAAGGCCTGGAAGCAAAGCGACATGATAAGGGAGTAGTGGGAACTGGTGACAAACATCCCAAGTACGCCTAGGAAAAGAGTCTGCACTCTAACCCTCCTAGTTTTTTACGAAGTCTGGAAGAAACGGAACAAGAGTACCTTTTATGACTCTCCACATCAGGCCTCCTAGCCAGGATCAAAGAGGAGGGTTAGGCTTTGGACCCTTGCGCGCGGAGGCATATATAGCATCTCTATGAGGTGATCAACTTATATGCATAGTCCCTATGAAACAACTGTATACTTAGAGCGATGTAAACTTTTTCTACTCTATATACAATGAAATTGCCATGGTCTCGTGTCGGCTCAATATATGACGAAGTTTGAATTCGTGCTTATGATATAGCTAGCTAAGTTTTTTTTTCATTGCATTCAAATTAGAATAACTAGTTAAGATTCCGAAATACAGGCCACTTTAAATTATGGGATACTTCCCATTTCATTGAATTTTGTTGTCATCTCACCAGTTTGTGACGTCACAATTTTGTTTTCATGGATCATTTCGGCCTGGTTCATTTGGACTAGTCAAGTTGCTGTATCAGGATGAGCAATTTGTAACTTATTTACCAATTTGCATCCACTACGTAAGTTTATATATCATGAACACAGTTTACTATAGAAATATGAATGTAATTTAAGACTGTCGGTGATATGGGCCCGGGGGTACCTGGGCTGAGGGGAAGGAAGCCTTTCCCAGCGCTACGCGTCCAGGTGGCCCGGACCCCCCCTCGGGGGATCGGGTACCCAACCGATAAGCGGGCGCGCGTCCTCGGGGGGTTCGGGGTACCTCGTCGTACCCCTCGGGCCCGAGGGGCTGAGTCACCCCGAGGCCCTCGCTCGGGCACCGTGTGGCAGCCACGTGGAGGCCTGAGCGGGCGGGGGCGCTGTCCGCCAGACGCATTTATGGGCGGCGCCCCAACCACCCCCATCACATTTAATGCGATGTGGCAGGTTGCGCACTGCCCGCCGATAGACGTGCGCCAGGCGACCGCTCCTTGACCGGTCTGCGACCCGGCGATGGATGGATGGGACAGGCGGCAGCGCACCCACGCCTCACTTTGTGTCAGGCGGCGTGGGGGCTTGTATGCCCCATCCCATCATCTGCAGAGAATAGGCTTGCGGGTCGATACACCCCACGCGCGTGAGCTCACGAAATCATCAAGAAGTTATTAGGGAATGACGAGGGATGTCCGCCGTGTCAGACGGAGGACTTCGGTGGGGGCCACCTGAGGGTGGCCACGTGGATCGTTTCCGGCCCAAGGCATGGACTGCTTTTCCATACATGCGGGTGTGGGCCCCTCTCCCGGGAGGAGAGCGTAGGGGCGGTGCATGTGGTATCCCCTTCAACTATAAAAGGAGGACCTTGCCCTACGAGCAAAGGGACGACTCTTGTTAGATAAGGTTCTAGGAAGAGGCTAGCCAAGCCCTAGTTTGTTCACCTGGGATCCGAGTTCTCTGTAACCATTCGGAGATCAACACTCACAGGAGTAGGGTATTATGCTCCATAGCAGCCCGAACCTAGATAATCCCTTGCTCTCATTTTCTTCACCATCCACCTCACAACCCTAACCACCGCGGGTCCAACTCGCTTGGGCGAGCATACGCTGCTAAGCATCGTGCTCGGTCCCCTGGCCGAACTCACAAAGGAGGGCCTCACAGTCTCCTGCTAGAGAGGATTACTCCTCGACAAAGACAATGCTACAGGTTATTTAAATTAGAGTGAGTAGATTGTTTAGAACACACTTAAGAAACAGAGACAAATGTTCTCTTTGTGGGCCTTTACTCTTGC
The DNA here is from genome assembly GCF_034140825.1 of Oryza sativa Japonica Group. Classification (NCBI taxonomy): domain Eukaryota; kingdom Viridiplantae; phylum Streptophyta; class Magnoliopsida; order Poales; family Poaceae; genus Oryza; species Oryza sativa. Next base: position 12,770,014 of record NC_089044.1, on the reverse strand, counting down.
TGCTGCCACGCATGCAAACATGTACTCCCGTCTAGTACTCTTAACGCACATATAAGTAGGGATGCAACTGAAGTGAGGAAGTGATGACGCTCTCTCTCGTGGCCCGATCTTCTGGTGAGGGGATAACTCTCACTTTGATGCGACTTATTTTGACCTAGCTTTGAGGGGATAACTCTCGCTTTTAGGGGATATACTTAATTATGACCTAGCTATCAATAGACTGATGCGACTTATTTTGATTTTCTATGCACCTCGAAAACATATGAGATAACATTGTGAACTAGTCATTATACAGTGCACATGGGTCCTATATATTTTATGGAAAAAAAATTTTCCCTTGAGGGAATGTCCACTTGTTTCACTTCTTACATTTCCTATAAATAATTATAAAAAATATAAGATTAAAATCCATATCTATTTTTACAGAGTTGTCTTTTTATGGAAACCATGTAATAAATTTCAATTTTTATATAGAACTATTATTGCTCTGCTCTTTTATCGATCACACAATCTATAAAGTTGAAAGAAATAAATATACTAGTTATTACCAGCCAAATTAATTAGCATATCTTTCCATGTGATAAATAAATCTCAGAACGCCACCAGACAGTACCGTAAAAACAGGGTGTTCTAGAATGTGGAGTGTGGAATGTACGAGTGAATCGTGGGAGGGGCAATAAGAACGAGGGAAAAAAAAAGGACAAACAGCCATGCCTCTCTAGTAAATCTCCATCCGTCATCATCTCACGATCTCTCCTCCGTAGAATAAAAACTTAAAAAGTTTTTCATGCTCCACTCTTCCATTAAAATATTTATGAGATATTCATTCCATTCATATTCATAACTTACCATCCCAAGATTCTTAAAAGTTTATTTTATTTGAGGTTTATATTTTTTTTCAAACTAATACTCACATATTATGACAAAAGTATTTTTGTTGGCGTAACATGCCCACCCAGATTCAAGTGCTTGCATTTACGGCTATTTATTATTTTAATGCAATACGATATACTCGGCGGCAACAAGTTGATTATGGTGACTTCATCGATATAAAGATATGTCATCGGTGACGTAGAGCCCCTAGTCGGTGACCCGGGAGCTGTAGCGGAGCGGCACGACGCGGCGCAGCACGGCACGGGCAGCACATGGCGCTGTGCGTCAGGTGCGATGCGGTTCGGCACAGTGCTCGCCCAGCTCGACATTTCATCGAGCAGGTGGCGGGCATGCGTGCGGCTGCCTGTGTGGGGAAGGAGGGGGACAACTAGGCCGAGTTGAGCTGGCCAGGAATGGGAGAGATGCCCTACATGTAAATTGCAAAGGGGGTTTGGATTGGAATTTTGAAAGGATTTTGAATTAGAATGACATTTGTAATTGGAACCTGTAAATCGACTATATAATTTCATATTTGATTGGCTCTGTTCTTGGACTGTTTGGATGGGATGATCGGATTTGATTCGTTCACTTAGTCGCCCAAGGATTTGACTTAGGATTTCTTTGAGACCACTTGAATGAATGAATGATAGTATTGCAGAGGGGTTTTAGAAATGACGCTTGGAATACAAATCCATTGGACGTGGTATGGTTTCGAGGATAGGGATGATATCGAGGATATTTGGATCGATTGCAAGATATTCGACTTCGTTGGACGATTTTAGGGTTACAGGCAAAAGGCTGAACTTGAGGATTTTGAGTAGAAAGAATTAGGGGGAAAAGGGTATGAGGAAGGCCGAGTCGAATAAACGGAGCGTGTTTCGATTCAAATCTAGTGTTCCAAGGGTTTGGGAAAGAAATGATATTGCGACAAAAGGAAAGGGTTTCGGAACATCGATTAGATTAACACCAACGGTCTTAATGAAAAGGAAGGACGTCGATAGGAGGACATCCTTTAGGTGGATCGATTTAATTGTGGTACTCCGAAGATTCAAGGGAAGGACACGGTATGGCAATAATCTAGGAGGTTTGAGAGGACATAGAAGGGATATTACCCTGAGAGGCAGTTCTATAAAAACTACTGGGTTTGAGTATTTCGAGAGAGAGAGGGTTCAGTTTAGAAGGAGGATCCAACTACGGAATTTGAATCCTAAGGAATCATGGGAAGAGTTCGGATTCACAAGGATGGATCAATCGAGATCTTTAGCACAAAATCCTAAATGCATATAAAGAAACACATGTTCAATTGTGCGGGCTGGGCTAGGCCCTTCAGGAGGAAAGCAACTTTTCCGTGATTTTTTTCGAAATAAACTCCTTTAAGATTTTAGCTCGTAAACAGGGTTTTGATGGCAAATTGCCCCCAGCCTTTGTTTGAAGAACAAATCCAAAAGATTATTTCTTAAAAAGGATTTTCATATATTAATTTTATTTTCTTTATAAAATAGCTCCCTCCAGGAATTATCCTTGAAGGGGTTTTTCTTTAAAGATTTAGCGATCATAGACATTCGTAAAACAAATACCCAAAAAGGGATTTTAAATTATATAAACATGGTTTTTAGGAAAAATGATTTATTTTTAAAAATTCTTTCTTATTTCATAATAATGGTTCTTTTAGTAAATAATATTTGAGTCCAAAAATAGATTTTGTTCCTTGATTTCCGTCCCTGTGGCCCAAGCACAACAAAAAAAAAAGGGAGTAAGATCCAACAAACTCCAGCATGAAGGAAGTTTGAAAAACATTTTTGATTATCCCGAATTTCATTCACGTATTTCAAATTTGAAATTTCAGAGTGTTACAAGTGTGAGCATTGATAGGGTGAGTTTGCGTGTGACTATTTGATCGATTGTACCTAGGGTCTATTTGGCACAGCTCCATCTCCACCTCTCCTAGAGCAGGATCTCAGCCAAATAATTTCAGCTCCACCTAAAATCGTTCCAAGTGAAAAATGAATCTTAGAATACCACCAGAACAAGCCATGTCATCACACAAATGTGACCCGTCGAATACACAATTAATTGGGATGGAAAAATATTGCTTGATTGGAATGGAAAACGAAGTATAAAAGCAATCAATACCGTTAAAACAGTGTGTTATGGAATGTGGAGGGTGGACTGTTCGAGTGCATCGTGAGAGGGTCAAATAATAATGAGGAAAAAAAAGGACAAACAGCCATGCCTCTCCAATAAATCTCCATCCGTCATCATCTCACGATCTCTCCTCCGTAGAATAAAAAGTTGAAAGTTTTTGATGCTCCACTCTTCCATTAAAATATTTATGAGATCGTCATTCCATTCATATTCATAACTTACCATCACAAGATTGTTAAAAGTTTCTTTTATTTGAGGTTTATATTTTATTTCTCAAACTAATACTCACATACTATGACAAAAGTATTTTTGGTGGCGTAACATGCCCACCCGGATTCAAGTGCTTACATTTAGGCTATTTACTGTTTTAGTGCTAAACGATATACTCGGCGGCAACAAGTTGATTATGGTGACTTCATTGATATAAAAAATATGTTGGCTCGGGCTTTAGAGGTGTTCATGGGATAGGATGTGGGTGTGAGCGTTGATATGGTGAGTTTGCGTGTGATTATTTGATTGACTGTACCTAGGGTCTGTTTGGCACAGCTCCACCACCACGTCTCCTGAAGCTGGAGCTTAGCCAAACATTTTCAGCTCCACCTAAAATGAGAGCGGGGTTGGGTGGAGCCCTCTCACAAAATAAAGTAGAGAGGTGGAGCTGGGTTTAGACAGCTCCACAACTCCACTCCAGATCCAACTCCTGGAGCTAAATTTAGGAGTTGGTGCTCTACTAAACCAGCCCTAGTTTCGTAAATAGAATAAACACTATATATAGGCCACTTTGATTTGTAGGAAAAATATAGGTATTTTGTAGGATTTCAATTATGTAGGAAATTTTATATGAAAGCCTTTGAAATAAAGGATTGAATCATATTCTATCCTTTTGAAATTTCTATGAATGGATAATCCTATAGAGATTTTGGAGAAAAATTAGCAAGACCTTCAACTCTTAAAAATATTCCTTGATGTCTATCTCTCTCATCCAATTCCTCTATTTTCATGCAGTACAATCAAACAATCATTCTTATGTTTTCCTACATTTTGCAATGCTCGGTTTTGCATTTGAATTCCTATCATAATCCTCCCTTTTTCTATTTCTAGTTCGATGTGACGTTTTTAGGTTCAAGCTTTGCAACTAAACACGGCCTCATTACAGGATGACCATGGTCGTGCACTAGTTTCTTTGAATAGTCACGGCCGGTGACCCGGGAGGACTGAGGAGGAAAAGAATTTCCCAATGAATTGCATATCAGAGAGATGACGTGTGCATACGTGCCCGGCCGGAAAATGATGTAATGTGCACGTACGCAAGCTCCGTTCATACGAGTCGTCGTCTAGGTTCGTGACCATATGAACTTGACATGCAAGCAAATGCAGTCAATACACTGCGCCTCGCAGCATAGAAATTAATTCCCAACAACATGCCCCATGGGTGTGTTTAGTTCACGTTAAAATTAGAAATTTGGTTGAAATTGAAACAATACGATGGAAAAGTTAAAAGTTTGTGTGTAGAAAAGTTTTGATGTGATAGAAAAATTAGAAGTTTGGAAAAAAAATTGGAACTAAACACTGCCATATCGACGACCAAATCGATTAATTTCCACACGCGTATGCTCATCTATACGGCCGGCACGTACGAGTACGTGTGCACGTGCGTATATACTGTTCATGCTGATCCAGACCAGCCACGTACGTATACGTATATACGTAGAGTGCCCAATTACTAGGGGGGAGGCTGACAAGTCGAGCACACGACGGCCAGACGTGGCGTCCCCGCACCGCACGCCAACTTAGTGCTAATCATCATGTGTTTAGTGCTAATCACGCTTAGTAACTTTTCATTGGTAAAAGTAATCGCTACGTTGAAAGTTTCAAACTATAAGTTGCAAGATTTCAAATTTAGGGTTGAAAGTTTTAAAATCTGATTTGGAAGTAGTTTTATATTTTGAGTTGAAAGTATCGAAATTCGATTATATGTATTAGAAGTTTTAAGTTTTGGTTTTCCATTAAAGAAATCAAGTTGAAAGCTTCAAATTTTGGATATTTTTTTAAAAAAAATTAGAACCGAAAGATTTATCATTTTAGTTTGAAAGTTATAACTGAAAGATTTATCTTCAAATTTTAAAATTTTGATTTGAAAGTTTTAAAATACATTTGAAATTTACTCATTTTTTTCTAATTTAATTAACTTACCAATCATTAACGGTAAAAAATATATACACTTATACCATATACATGCATGTCTCAAATGCAATTAGCAGCTAACTACTGCACTTTACTAATCGCTAGCTAGCTTATACCTAACTTACTACTGGAGTAAGGGTACCTTTAATTTCTAAAAAAAATATGAATGTTGAAAGATTTTTAATCCTATAGGAAATTTCCCTATGAAAGCATTTGAAACAACGGATTAAATCCTATCTTAACCTTTCAAAAACCTATGAAATAAACAATCCTATAATGGTTTTGGAAAAACTTACAAAGACCTCCAATCTCTTGGAAAATTTCATTTGAGTTTCTCTCTCTCATCTACTTCATAAGTTTTCCATTCGGTCCAATCAAACGATTATTCTTGTATTTTTTCTGCGTTTTAAGTCTTATGTTACGTAATTGAATTTTCTATCAGAATCATATTTTTTTCTATTTATCTGTTTTTTCATTCCTACCATTCAAATCACTGGTGGAGAAACCATCTTTCGTCGGTCGGCCGATTTCCACAATAGTCCCGGATGCAATAAAAACCGGGGCTAAAGATGATCTTTAGTCCCGGTTCAAAAGGGAAACGGGCATATTTGATCTTTAGTCCGGTTCGAATGCTGTCAGGACCTGTCAGGCCCCCCCGGGATCTTTAGTCCCGGTTGGTAACACCAACCGGGGCTAAAGATCTTAACTTTAGTCCAAGATCCCGGTGATCTTTAGCCCCGGTTGGTGTTACCAACCGGGACTAAAGATCTTAACTTTAGTCCCGGTTGGTAGTACCAACCGGGACTAATGATCCCGGTGATCTTTAGCCCTGGTTGGTGCTACCAACCGGGACTAAAGTCCCACCCCTATATATATATGTCTTCTTCCTCCTCCAGCTGCCCGAGCAAGCTTCAAAATTACTTCAAAAAAGAGGGGAGGTCATGCCAAAATTTCTATTGAATTTATTTTGGTGATTACATACAAATCGGAGGTGCCTAAAAGGTTTGCAACTTCATCCTCCAATGTTTTTTTTTGTCATACTACATTTGCACCTATGTTTTGCACACTTTTTTTGTCTCCAAAATTTAGTTGTAAGTTGATGAGAGAGAAAATGTGTGTGGGGAAGAAAGAATATATAGAAATTTAGTTGATTTGCTAAACAAGGTTTTATAAAATAGTTGAGAAGGAAAACTCTAGTGAAAGTTAATCTTAAATAATAGAAAACAAACTAAAATGAAAATTAAAAGAAGTAAAACACATTAAAATTAGTTTAAAACTTTACAAATAGTTTTTAAGAATTATTTGGTGTAATATTTTATGATTTTTGTATGAATAAAGATATCTTATAATTATTGTATGACTGTCATTATTGTAAGAATAATTATTTGTGCGGTTTTTTTGACTCATGTAGATGGATCGGCAATGGATGTACGCTGACCGGCGGTCCAAAGAGTTTATTGACGGCGTGCACTATTTTTTGAGAGTGGCCGAAGCTAACAGGCAAAGGGGTTTTATTTGTTGTCCATGCAATAAGTGTAAGAATCAGAAGGAGTATTCTGCATCCAGGACTATTCATTTCCACTTGTTTGAGTCGGGGTTCATGCCAAGCTATAATTGTTGGACATCCCACGGAGAGCAAGGTGTTGAAATGGAAGAAGATGAAGTGGAAGACGACAATATTCCGGACTTTGCTCAGTATGTTGGATTTGAAGGAAATCAAACGGGCAAGGAGGAAATAGCTGCTGATGGTAACGACGTTGCGGATGATCTTGGTCAGATGTTGCAGGACGCCAGGGAGGACTGCGAAAGTGAAAAGGAGGCCCATAAATTGGACAAGATGTTGGAGGACCACAGAACTTCGTTGTACCCAGGTTGCGAGCAGGGGCACAAAAAGTTGGATACCACTCTGGAGTTGTTGCAATGGAAGGCAAAAAATGGGGTTAGTGACAAGGCATTTGGCGATTTATTGAAACTCGTCAAGAACATTCTTCCGGGGGGAAACAAATTGCCCGAGACAACGTACGAGGCTAAGAAGATAGTCTGCCCGTTAGGACTGGAAGTTCATAAGATTCACGCATGTCCGAACGATTGTATCCTATATCGCGGTGAGGAGTATGAGAACCTAGAAGCATGCCCTGTTTGCAAAGCACTACGATACAAGATTAGACGGGACGATCCAGGAGAAGTTGACGGGCAGCTAACAAAGAGGAGAATTCCTGCTAAGGTGATGTGGTATTTCCCTATAATACCACGGCTAAGGCGTTTGTTCAGGAACAAGGGGAATGCTAGAATGTTGCGATGGCACGCTGAAGAGCGTCAACAGGACGGGATGCTGAGACACCCCGCCGATGGTTCGCAGTGGCGAAACATCGACAGAAAATTTAAAGAATTTGGAAAGGACGCACGAAACATACGGTTTGGTTTGAGTACGGATGGCATGAATCCTTTTGGAGAGATGAGCAGCGGCCATAGCACTTGGCCCGTTACGATGTGTATCTACAACCTCCCCCCCTGGCTATGCATGAAGAGGAAGTACATAATGATGCCGATTATTATTCAAGGCCCCAAGCAACCTGGTAACGACATCGACGTGTACCTAAGACCACTGGTCGAAGATCTTAAATAGTTGTGGAAGAAGCAAGGTGTCCCCGTGTGAGACGAGGACAAACAGGAGGAGTTTAACCTACGAGCGCTGCTGTTCGTAACCATCAACGATTGGCCTGCACTTAGCAACCTATCCGGACAGTCCAACAAGGGGTACAAGGCTTGCACTCATTGTATGGATGAAACAGAAAGTACGTATCTTAAGTACTGTAGGAAGGTTGTATACATGGGTCATCGTCGATTCCTTGCAGCAAACCACCCGGTACGGAAGAAAGGCAAGCACTTCGAACATAAGGCCGACCACCGTACGAAGCCTAAACATCGCAGCGGGAAAACAGTGTTTGCTATGGTTAAAGATCTTAAAGTAGTGTTCGGAAAGGGGCCTGGAAGCCAGCATATAGAGAGCGAAGATGGTCACGCGGCGATGTGGAAAAAGAACTCTATATTTTGGGAGTTACCATATTGGGAATTCTTGGACGTACGCCACGCAATCGACGTGATGCACCTCACTAAGAACCTTTGCGTAAACCTTCTTGGCTTCTTAGGTGTATACGGAAAGTCGAAAGATACACTGGAAGCACGTAATGATCTGAAGCATATGGAACAACGCGGCGACCTTCACCCGGAACCAAAGGAGAAAGGAAGCCATTACTTGAGTCCAGCCAGCTACACTCTTAGCAAGGCAGAGAAGGAAAGTATGTTTGAATGCTTGGAGAGCATAAAGGTACCGTCTGGATACTCCACGAATATCAAGCGAATAATAAGCACGAAGGAGAAGAAGTTCACAAACCTAAAGTCTCATGACTGTCACGTGTTGATGACACAACTGCTACCAGTTGTAATAAGGGGTATCCTTCCAGACAATGTCCGGGCAACAATAACAAAGATATGTGCATTCATGAACGCAATTTCGCAGAAGGTCATCGATCCGGATAGATTAGAAGCCCTTCAGAATGAAGTGGTGCAATGTCTCGTCAGTTTTGAGTTGATATTTCCACCTTCATTTTTCAATATAATGACGCATCTGCTTTGTCACCTTGTGAAAGAGATCCGTATTCTCGGGCCTATGTACCTACACAACATGTTTCCTTTCGAGAGGTACATGGGCGTTCTGAAGAAGTATGTTCGTAACCGTGCTCGTCCAGAGGCAAGCATCGCCAAGGGTTATGGAACAGAGGAGGTCATCGAATTTTGCGTAGAATTTATCGAAGACCTTCGCCCAATCGGGGTACCTGAATCACGCCATGAAGGGAGACTACGGGGAAAGGGAACTCTCGGAAGGAAAGCAATAACGACGGTAGACAACAATTTATTCCGTAAAGCCCATTTCACTGTTCTGCAACACTCTTCATTGGTAGCTCCTTACATCGAGGAGCACTTGGCTCTAGTTCGCGCCTGGAACATCGGTAAGTCCGATGTATGGATTACACGGCATCACATTGATACTTTCCCCGCGTGGCTACGACAACATCTCATGGGTAACGAGTCGATCAACCAACAACTTGCCTTCCTGGCGAGGGGACCGTCTGGGTCGATCGCGACATTCCAGGGATATGAGATCAATGGGTACACATTCTACACGAGAGCCCAAGACATGAAGAGCACGAACCAAAACAGCGCTGTTCGTGTCGATGCCATGGGACACGATGGAACAACTGCCACGTATTACGGTGCCATCGAGGACATATGGGAACTTGACTATGGTCCTCTCAAGGTTCCTCTGTTCCGGTGCCAATGGGTTAGGTTGACTGGTGGAGGCGTAATGATTGATGACAGTGGGATGACAACTGTTGACCTTAACAAGGTTGGATACTCGGACGAACCTTTTGTCCTTGCCAATGATGTAACGCAAGTCTTTTTCGTGAAGGACATGTCTAGCAAAGGAAAGAAGGGCAGAGGGCCTGATGAGCCTAAGCGTCAAGTGGTTCTCCCAGGCAAAAGAAAAATCGTCGGAGTTGAGGACAAGACTGACGAGGATTACGATCAGTTGGATGGGCAACCCCCTTTCACGGTGACGATTGACCCTAGCATCCTCCTATCAAATGAAGACACCCCTTACTCACGCAGCGATCACAAGGAGGGAACAATAGTGAGGAGAAAGTACGTGCCGTAATTATTGTGTACACGATGTAAACTATTTTGGATGTATTGATTATCCATATAAATCAATTGATGTATGGCATATGTTAATTACGCACGATTATTAGA